>NW_003852407.1:19224587-19226435 GCF_000181295.1 Otolemur garnettii
AAAAAAAAAAAAAACTTTTAACAAGTCTTTCCTATCCTCCATCTTCACCCCTCCCCAGTTCACTGAGAATAATCTGTCTTGTCTAAGGTCTTCCTCCTGTTTTTTTACCCTCCCTTTGATCATCCCTCCTCCCTATTTCCTCCTCTAACAATAACAGTTCTCATGTACCTCAAGCTTATGATGTGCCAGGCGCTATTCTATGCAACTACATCTATGCTTATGATGTGCCAGGCACTATTACACATGTAATTTAATTCCTGCAACAACATTACAAAATAAGTGCTTTTATTGCTCATTACAGTGATGAGGAAATTAAGGCATAGAGGAAAGATACCCTTTTCAACAAATAGTACTAGAGCAATAGGACATCCATAAGCCAAAAAAATAAAAAATGAACCTTAGCCTAAACCTCACCCTTCATACAAATATTACCTCAAAATACATTACTGACTCACATGTAAAACATAAAATTATAAAACTTTTTCTTAAAAAATAGGAGAAAATATTTAAGTGCTTGGGTTAGGCAAAGAGTTCTTAGACTTGACAACAAAAGCATACTCCATTAAAAGAAAAAGTTGATAAATTGGACTTCAAAATTAAAAAGTTTTGCTCTACCAAACACCCTGTTAAGAAAAAGATGAGCTACAGAGTGAGAAAATGCATTTCTAAATTTAAATATATGTCGACATATCTGACAAAGAGATAGTACTAGAACATGAAAAGAACTCTCAAAATGCAGTAGTATAAGAAAAAAAAACCCTATTAGATCTTTAGCAAAATATTCAAAGAGATATTTCATTAAAGAGGGTACGCAAATGACAAGTACATGCAAGTATGTTCAATATCCTTAGTCATTTGGAACTGCAAATCAAAACCACGAGATACCACCACACACTCATCAGAAAGGCTAAAATTTAAAAAATGGTGACAATAAGCAAAATAAGTCAGAATAAAAGACTATATACAGGTGATCTTAATTACATGACATTCCAGAAACGGCAAAATTATGAAGACAGTAAAGGAATCAATCAATGGTTGCCAGGGGTTTAGGGGGAGAGAGGGGCTGAATGGGCAGAACACAGAGAATTCTTCAGGCAGCAAAACTACTCTGTGTAATGTAATGGTGGACACGTCATTATATGTGGGAGGTAGATAGACTGAATTCCTCAGAGCCTTCCAATTCAGGATAAGGTCCCCCATCAGGAAAATGTCCTGTAACTATCTTTGCATGGGGAAATAAATCAGCAGTACAGGTGAGCTGAGACCACCAATTAGTAGCTTAGATGAGAGAAGCTGAGATGTCTGCCTGAGGAGATGAAACTTACTCTCCCCTCTCTCTCTCCTGCTTGCCGGGGTTGTCTGGCCATTCAGATGTTCCATTACCCTATGTCCCTGTTTACCCTTTATCCAACCTTCCTGGAGCTGTAATCTCCCCTCTCTCATTCTTAACCTTGACTGCTGACTACTGACTGCTGTGCATTCTTTAAAGTATACTCTGTTATTGTACCCAATAAAAAGACTCCTGTGAAGCAGGACAGGTTGCTTTTCAGGCTGCTACTTGGCACATGAAGCAAAGTATGCCCCTCTAGACTTCCAAGATTTATGCTATAAGATTGGTATATAATTGCCAGGTCATGGAAGAAGCCCAAGTGCCCATCGATCCACGAATGGATCAACAAACTGTGGTATATGTACATCGTGGAATACTATGCAGCCATAAACAAAGATGGAGACTTTACATCCTTCATGTTCACACGGATGGAGCTGGAAAATGTTCTTCTTAGCAAAGTATCACAAGAATGGAAGAAAAAGTATCCAATGTACACACCCCTATTATGAAATTAATTT
>NW_003852407.1:19226710-19249608 GCF_000181295.1 Otolemur garnettii
ACACAGTTACCATTCAATAAAAAAAAAAAAAAAATTGGTATAAAGTTTCTTCATTTCCCCAGCACTGTCTCCCTTGCTGACCCCTGTCCTAGGTTGGGGTCCATGGGAACCCCAACAATTATACATTTGTCAAAACCTATAGAATGGGGTGGGTGCAGTGGCTCACATTTGTCTTTCTAACTCTTTGGGAGGCCAAGGTGGGAGGATTGCTTGAGTTCAGGAGTTCAAGACCAGCCTGAGCAATGTAAGAAAAATTCACCAGCATTGTGATGGGCCCTTGTAGTCCCAGCTAGTTGAGAGGCTGAGGCCAGACGATTGCTTCAATCTAGGAGTTTGGGCTTGCTGTGAGCTAGGCTGATGCCACAACACTCTAGCTTGAACAATAGAGTGACACTCTGATTCAAAAAAAGCAAAAACAAAACCAAGAAAACTCCTGTAGAATGTACAGCACCACCAAGAGTGAACCTAATGTAAATGACGGGCTCTGGGTGATAATGACGTGTCAACGTAGGTTCACTGATTGTAACAAATGTACTCCTGTGATGCAGAATGTTGGTAGTGGAGGAGGCTGTATATATGTGAGGACTAAGATATATGTACCTTCCACTCAATTTTGTTGTGAATCTAAAACTGCTCTAAAAAATACAATCTATTAAAAAAATAGTGACAATACCAAAAGTTAGCAAGGATGCAGAGAAACTGGATCACACGTATATTGCTGGTGGGAATGTAAAATAGTATAGCCACTCTGCATATCATTTTGGCAGTTTTTAAAAAAACATAACATGCAATATCCCAGAGAAATAAACACTTACATCCACACAAATTTATTACTCAAACATTTATATCAGCTTTATTTGTAATAACCAAAAAACTAGTAATGACCCAAATATCCTTCAACCAATGAATGACTAACCAAACTTTGGTACATCCATACCATGGACTACTATTTACCAATAAAAAAGAACAAAATACTGAATACAAGAGCCTGGATGAATCTACAAGTAATTATGCTAAGGTGTGGGAGAAGCTGATTTAAAATGTCTCATACTATATCATTCTATTAGAACATTTTTTAAAATAACAAAATTATAAAAATAGAGAACATATTAATGGTTGTCAGGGGATAAACAGATAAACAGGATATGGGGAAAGGGGAAAAATGGATGTGGATTTACACATATAAGACAACTTGAGGGATTCTTGTGGTGATGGAAATCCTCAGTATATTGACAGTATCAATATCTTTATTGTACCATTCATAGTTTTGCAAGATGTTACCATTGGGAGAAACTGAATAGAGGGAACACAACCTCTCTCAGTGTTATTTCTTATAACTGCATGTGAATCTATAATTATATCAAAATAAAATCTGAATTAAAAAATTTAATAGTCTATTGCAACAAGGAAGACAGTATTTGTGGCCAATAACAACATCTAAGCTTTCAAGCAACAACTAAAATTTGAGAAGATTTCTTTCTGCCACTATGAGCAAAACAATTTCCCAGGACTTAAAGACTTTTTTTCTCAATTTATTTTTGTTATTTTTTTGAGACAGATTCTCACTATGTTACCCTCAACAGAGTGCCTTAGCATCACAGCTCACAGCAACCTCAAACACCTGGTCTTAAGCGATTCTCTTGCCTCAGCCTCCCAAGTAGCTGGGACTACAGGTGCTTACCACAATGCCCAACTAGTTTCTTTTTTGTTGTTGTAGTTGTCATTGTTGTTAGGCAGGCCCCGTAGGGTTCAAACTCATCAGCTCCAGCGTATGTGGCCAGCCCCCCAGTCTCTGAGCTACAGGCGCGAGCCAACTTAGAGACTCTTTAGATGAGATTAGTAGTGCTATTAACTAATGTTATTTTGGCAATGTATAATGAAATGTATAAAGAGTTATAAGAGCTGTATAACTCAGTGAGTCAGCATTTTCTAAATGATCAATGCACAATATTACAAAATCACACATAGCTGAAAGACCTACTCAAAATACAAGGTGGACCAATGGATTTTACTGGACAGAGTACAAAAGTTCATGGTTATAGGTTCAGATTCCAGTAGTAACTTAAGAAACGAGTATCTGTCAACTTTTAACAAAGTATTAAGAAAGAATATCAACACTTACTTGAAAAAACTATCCATATATGTCTTCCTTTTCCAGTTATTCAAGGTGGCCATAAAGTTCATGTACAATTGTAAATTGCACCTTATTTTAAATTGTACATGAACTTTATGGCCACCCCGTATATCTGCAGAGGTTAGATTTCATTCATATCCTTCAACCAAACCAATATATCACAAAAGATTGAATGCAGACGCATGTATGAAGAATCATGTATGTGTCTTCTATTAGGGTAGACATTAGAAATTTGCAAGAAATTTAAATCGATGCCCCCCCTTTTTGCTAAACTTTCTTTTTGTGGAAAATATAGTTATTTTTCATTATAATATTTCTATTAACATGTAAGGTGCTTATTATTTTTAGTGATTACTGAATATGTACTTTTAAGTTTTCCTGGTTTGAATTTCTAATGAGGTAAATACTGATCAATAAAATGCTTATAAGCAAAAACTCTTTGGAGTCCTTAGTAATATATATAGATATAGATATAGATAGATACACTTTTTTTTTTGAAGTTTTTGGCTGGGGCTGGGTTTGAACTTTCCACCTCCGGCATATGGGGCCTGCTTTCTACTCCTTTGAGCCACAGGCGCTGCCCTCCTTAGTAATTTTTAAAAATGTAAAGTCTCCTGTGACCCAAACATTTTTAAATTTTTGTTCACTTCCTAAGATTGTGCATCAAAAGAGACCCAAAATATTGAAAACTGCTGCTTAAGGAGTTAACAGTTTTCTTGTTGACTGTAGTTATATGCTCAGACAAATTCTAAGCCAAGCTCACGTGCCAAAGGGATTATATAAGACAAAGAGAGAGTAGTTGGTTTTGGAGAAAGACATAACTGAGGGGGGGAGCTGTCCCACTGCCCTTCCCTCCATCAAGACGGCACAGTGCTGGGACTTAGAGATTCCAGGTGGAGTACTATTGAGTGTCTCTAGCGGGTTTGGGGGGAATCTAGCTGAACTTGACCCCCATAATAGAAGGATCAGTGATTTGAAAAACTATCTCTAGTTGTTGCTCTCCCTTTTATAGACAATATTCTATAGAGGAACCTGGATTGCTTCTTCCCCTAAAGAAGAAAGGAAGGAAGAAAGGGAGGGACGGAGGGAGGGAAGAAGAAAATTTCACCAATTTGACTTTTACCAAAATAAGGATTTATAGTACATTCAGCTATTTACAGAAAAGGTCCATTTTTATTTATATTTATTTTTATTTTAGAGACAGAGTCTCACTTTCTCACCCTTAGTAGAGTGCTGTGGCATCATAGCTCACAGCAACTTCAAACTCTTGGGCACAAGTGATCCTCTTGCCTCACCCTCCCAATTAACTGGGACTATAGGCACCCGCCATAACACCTGGCTATTTCTAGAGATGGGGTCTCGCTGTTGCTCAGGTTGGTCCTGAACTCCTGAGCTCAGGCAATCCACCCTCCTCAGCCGCATCCAGCCTCAAAAGATCCATTTTTAGAAGAATGAGGTGGTTTGTAATATCGCTTAGGTGAAATCCATGATGAAGAATCCTTTTTCATTTCATTTGCTGGCTGTAGTGTCCAGTTAATCTTCAAAGAGCATCGCGCTAAAAGGGGAAAGAACAATTAATGACTTAATTTCTAAATTTAAAAACTGTCATGTAAATGAATCACAATGAAATGGCCTAGTTTTGAAATGAAATCCCCATCAGCATTGCCCTGGCCCCTTCCCTGCTGCCAAGTGGCTCCTGCTGGAGTTAGAGATCCCAATCACCTTACTCAGATGCCAAAACATTAGGATGAACACACATTTCTGCTTCAGAAAGATCAGTATGATTTTTTGAAGTAGGGTCAGGCACAGTGGTTCACATCTGTAATCTTAGGACTCTGGGAGGACCAGACCAGTGGATTGGTGAGCTCAGGAGCTGGAGACCAGCCTGAGCAACAGCAAGACCCCATCTCTACTAAAAATAGAAAAAACTAGTCAGACACTGTGGTGGGTGCCTGTAGTCCCAGCTATTCAGGAGGCTGAGGCAAGAGGATCACTTGAGCCCAAGAGTTTGAGGTTGCTGTGAGCTAAGATACCAGGGCACTCTACCCAGGTCCAAGGGCAACCGTTAAAAAAAAAAAAAAGGATTTGAACTGGATCTGGAGGATCTGTTAGTGAATTAACTGTAGAAACGCTCAGACTAAGGAAAA
Source organism: Otolemur garnettii (assembly GCF_000181295.1). Classification (NCBI taxonomy): domain Eukaryota; kingdom Metazoa; phylum Chordata; class Mammalia; order Primates; family Galagidae; genus Otolemur; species Otolemur garnettii. The sequence continues at coordinate 19,230,992 of NW_003852407.1, forward strand.
TACAGATTGATGCCCTTGCCCTTGAGGATGTGTTTAAGCCATCCAGAGGCAAAATAATTCTTTTATAATACTTTGGGGAGAAGGGGTTTGTTGTGTGTCTGTTTCCATTTAACACTGACAGTATCTGCCCCTTACACATTTAGCTACCTTCTTTCTCTTCTCTTTGTTTTTATCATTTTCCTCTGACTTCGTCCAATTTTTACTTGCAAAGTCAGAGCCCATATGATAGCTCTTACCTTGTCCCCTTGCCAGGGGACCATCCTGGTGGTCCCAGACACCCAGCACCTGATCCTTCCCTGACTGTCCACTCTAGTATCTTCCCTACCCCAGCGCCTGGCTCCACCCTGCTGGCCCAGGTTCCAATTCTCACAGGTGCCCCTGCCATCAGGTTGGTCCACCAGGCCCTCCATGTTCCCATCCATCCCTTTTATTACGAGTCATAAACTGGAAAGAACTGTTTAAAAAAACAAAACAACTTGTTTACATTTTAAGTATTTTCCTAAGAAGTTTGTGAAATAATTAACCTATTGCCTTATGATTAGCCACAGACATCTTCCTGATGTGGAGGAAATGGGATAATAGTATGTGAGACTAAAACTATTTGTTCTCTGTTCATTATCACTGTCCATCTGGTTTTCTTTTTCTTTTTTTTTTAAAGACAGGGAACCATTCTGTTGTTCAGGCTGGAGTGTGGTAGTATGATCATAGCTCACTGTAGCCTAAAAACTCCTGGGTGCAAGAAATCTTTCTACTTCAGCCTCTCAACAAGCCAGAACTACAGGCACAGGCCAACAGATTCAACTAATTTTTTAAATTTTTTTGTAGAGATGTGAGGTCTTGCAATATTGCTCAGGCTGGTCTCAAACTCCTGGCCTCAAGCAATCCCTCCACCTTAGCCTCCCAAAGTGCTGGGATTACAGGTATAGGCTTTCGTGCCTGACCCCATTGTTCATCTTTTCACTGACTTTACAAAAAAAGTATATATATATATGTGTGTGTGTATAAATATATATATTTTTTCTTTTTTTTGAGACAGAGTCTCACTATGTAGCCATTGGTAGAGTGCCATGGCATCACAGCTCTCAGCAACCTCATGTTCTTGGGACTTAAGTGATTCTCCTGCCTCAGCCTCCCAGGTAGCTGGGACTACAGGCACCTGCCACAATGCCCGGCTTTCTTTTTGTTGCAGTTGTCATTTTTGTTTGGCAGGCCCAGGCTGACTTAGAAGCCACCATCCTCAGTGTATGTGACCAGCACCCTACCCACTGAGCTACGGGCACCACCAAAGTATTTATATCTTGATACCAGGGTTATCCACTTAAACAAAAAATTGTAACCTTAAAATGTAGCGTATCTTGGATAAACATTTTTCTGAAGAAAATACACTCTTGCTTTAGCAAATTGCAGTAGTTTTATTTTCAAGTTGGGTATTTTTTAAATTAGTTTTCAGTAACAATTTCAGAGACTCTAATTTAAGTGAAATAGAATTGGAAGAATTTCAAAGCTTCACTTTTAAGTAATGTTCAAATGTTATGCCACTCTCTTTGTGCTCTTTTGTGAATAGAAATACGAATCAGCACGTGAAACTTGGTGCATCACCGAGTTTCTTCAGTAATTCTTCTCTAGATTATTTCATCAACAGGTTTTGAACAACCAAATATCAGCTTCAACTTACGTTTTCCAGAGTCACAGCTTCTGTTTTTGAACTTGTCCTTTTACGATATTTCTTCTTGGTACAATAGACACTAACAAGGGTGACAATCAGCATCGCAGCGAACACAGCAGCAGTGGAAGAAGCGGCAATGACGATGGTGTCACGGGTGGAGCCCCTCTTTTCACACCTTTCTCCCATGTACCACCAGTCTTCCCCTGCCTGGCACCTGCGTATCACAAACAGTTATGAGTTAACATCTGGAAATCCTGACCGTCAAAGGTGCCATCTGTAGTCTATTTGATCACCAATGGGTCATTGACACCTGGGACTCATTTACCCCCTCTGGATAAGATCATGAAAAGAAGAAATGGCATTAGTGCTAATCTGAGACTGAAACAGCAGCTCCCCAGTAAGAAAGGCAGGTAGCCAAGGTAGCAGAAAGGGTCAGTTCTCAGTGTCCCACCTTTCAGCTCTAGACTTTGGCCCAAGGCTCCTCAGAATGTCAATACCTTCATCTAGAAAATGGAAACAGCCACTCTAAAGCACCAGACTGTTGTAGGGATTCAGTAAGATAAGTAACTTGTGAGGACATTTCCAGACAATTAGACAGTATTGCGCTATTTTTCCCTAAATAATTGTATTGTTCTTGTGACTATCCAAAGTCAGAAATGAAAGCAAAACAAACAAACAAACAAAACATTCTGTGAATGGATTGGAGATGAGAATTGATGTATTTCATTCATATGATCTATCGGTACTTAATCCTACACTATGGGAATAAAATTTCTAATAAAAGAATGAGGAGGGTCTCTTTCAAGGAACCCTTACCTGCATTCAGCTTTGTCATCTCGAACAGCACAGATGCCATCATTCTCACAGCGGATTTGTGAGCAGAGGTCTTCGACGCTAGCAGTTGTTGGCATTGATGGTCTAATAGTTGCAGGTGTTGGCATTGGTGGTCTAGGAGTTGTTGGGATTGACTGGCTAGGAGTTGGTGGCATTGGTGGTCTAGGAGTTGTTGGCATTGGCTGGACTTGTGTAGAATTGAGGTGTGATATGTCTAGGAAGATAGGGGAGAGTGTAGATGAAAATCAGCTTTTGCTCTAACAATCATTTGATCTTTAGGTTTCAAAATAAACTATGTTCAGTTTTTAGGCTCGTGAGAAATTCGGGTACCCTTGAAGCACAGTCCAGTAATGTTCAGAGGCAATGAAATAGGAAATGAGCAAAGGAAACTGGGCTGGCCTGCTGAGGCTACAACTTAATCTCACGCTTGCCTCAGCTAGGGGAGCTCAAAAGGCTACAAATCATCGCCACCAACCCTCAAGGACAGATAAGAAAAATCAAAGCGCAGAAACGCAAAGCTACTGAGAGCTTTGTTCAAGGTCATAATTCTCTTGCGTGGTGGAGCAAGTTGGTGGACATTTGGGGGAAGACACCAGAAAACCAGTGTTCTGTTCTTCGCAGCATTTTTTGTCGCATGTGGTCCAAATAGGGTCCATGAGAATTGAAGAATGTATGACTTTTTCTTTGCTACTTAAAATGTTTTCTCTCTTGACAAAAGGTATTCCTGAATAATTTTTTCCAAGAAGCATCATCTAGATTCATTCTAATGGACATTGGAGTCAGAATTTTGTGGGTTTTAAGTGCACCACCCTTCATCAAAAACAGAATCCTGATTTACTGAGATGCAACTGAGTCTTTAATAGAAAATGAGTTATTCTACCACATGAAACATAGAAACCACCAGAATTGCTAGAAAAGGTATTTATTGGCTGTCAAGGGTAAGAAATTTTCAAAGACAATAGGTTTGTGTTATTATTGACAAGATATATGTGTGTGCGTGTGTGTGTTTGCATGTAAACATGGGCATATATGTATGTCTATATATGCATTTCGGGTGCTTACATGATATTTTTATTTCTGGAGCTCTCAAATATAATGCTAAGGTGTAATAGCTATACTTTAATTTATTTCTAGAAAAGGTTTCCAGACTCAAGGTTTGCACTATTTTATCATGTGATGGTAATTGAATTCTTTATCCTACAATCCTCACTGTTTGAAATTATTAATAAATTATTTTCATATCGTTAATAATTTATACTCCCCCAAACCCACGCATGCTCATGTCCTCCCACATCTCTATATAATATGCTTAGAAATTACTAAACCCCAAAAAACACAATTAATAACCAATGTGCACAAACCCCCCCCCAGCTGATATAAAACGGTATTTTTACTGACATACCTTCCACTGTCAGGAGAATAAAAACATCATTTCCTTTTATAAAATCTCTGCTTTTCAGCCTTTCGTGGGTTATAAAGGCACTGGTTCCATAGCCTCTATTTCTTCTAAACTCGGTTCCATTAGGGAAAAGAGCCACTTCTCCTACTTTGGAAGGCCTGTCCCAAAAATAGTTTCCATTATCTGAAAAAGCAATTTATATTAATGGATTGTGTTTAGCTTCATCATAGCTTTTGGTGGTAGGAAAGAGCAGGCAATGTGAAACACAATTAGGATGGAGCTCAAAATAATTAAATGATGCCATTGACCTGTGATGTATTCCCTGGCAAATCACTGGTGCTTGCTCATTTATACTGCCCTAAAGGAAATGAGATTGCCTGGCAGGGAGGACCACATTCTGGACTATGAGTGGAAAGGTACCAGAAGTTTCCTCGGTGGGCATGTCACACCTGCACATATTGACCAGTAAATGCATAGAAACCTGACCTTCTGAGTTAAAAACAGTCCATTTAACCAAATTCAACCAATGTGCTATGGAGAGAGATTTTAATATCAGCATAAAACAACTCATCTCATTAACTGAATTATCCACCTAACAGAGCAAAATCCTTCAGGAGAAGACAGCAAGGAGCACTGCTTCTGGGAAAAGGCAATGGCCCACCCAACTCTGCACCATTTTTAATGTCATTCTGGGAGAAAGATTTTGGGAAAAAAGCAAAGAAATTCTCAATCTCAAGTTCCTATGATTCCACTGATGCATATTATCTTTTTCCTATCAGATTAAGTTTATTTTTTTTCCTATATCACTTTGATCCATCTTTTTCATATTATAGAATTCAGACTGGGCAATAATATTCAGCTTGCTACAGTTCCATTCTTTCTTGTGTTAGGGTCCCAGAGGTAAAGGAATATTAAAACTAGAAGTGTAAACATCACTTTCTGTGTGCTGCTTCGTGGTGAGACTGGAAAGACAGGGAATGATGTCACCATTAGCAAGTGCTCCAGAATTTTCAATAAGAACTTACAACCCATTCCTACAGCCTTTCCACCCACACTCCAGTGCATCTGACCAACATCTTCCTTCTGTTCAAAAACTACCCCATTTTTTCCACAGTCCCAGGGGTTTAACCAAGGAAGCACGGGTTAGGAAAACTCAACACCTGAGGGCCTCTCCAGAGAAGGCCCTTCTCCGAGCTTCCACACTTGACCTGTATTAATCCTCATAACAAATCTGTGGAATGGTTATTACAGCTTGGAGCTCCAAGACATGATGTGCTCAAGGTCACAGCTAATGTGAAACCTTGAATCTGAACCCAGGTATGTCAGACTCTAAAACCAACACTCCTCGCACAAAAGTGGAAAATTGTGGATGATTATCAATTCCCAGGAATACAGACAATAAACACCCTCTATTTCTTGGAGTCCTTGTTGACATGGTTCATGTCTGGGACTCTGTTCATGACTGTTGAATCTTTCCCTTAAGTTCCTGTTCTTAAGATTTGGGGGCTCACAATTCCCGTGGAAACTGTACAATCTCTTGTTCCCCAAACCATCTGTCCCTCCTAGAGTTATGATCCTCTATTAGCAATAAAGAAAACGAGTCACAAACCGGTGGTCATGAATGGGTCTGTGGTTATACTCCGCTGGTTGGACATACGCTGTCGAATGTCAGGATTTTGATCCAAGAGTGTCATTGTGGCTTGTTGCCAAGGACACGGCCACTGTAATTGATCATCATTGGCTCCAGAGATCAAGTGGAAATATATGCCCACATTAGTCAACTGGCTTAGATCCAAGTGAATCTGAAAGGCATAACCTTTAGAAGAATAAAATGGAGGGCTATACAGAGTTGCATTTGGGCTCTCAATGAACTGTGTGAAATTCCTTATATGCCAGACATGATGAGGGCACTGTGTTTCCGAAAGATTGATGTCATCAATGGACAGACCACCCAACGATGCACCAGAGCCTCTGCGTCCTTCAAACACAACTCTAAACTTGTTGGTCACTTTCAGTGTAACATAGTAAAGTTGCCAGTTCCCACTGGGTATTCCTGCAAAAAGAGTTATTATTATTTCAAAGAAGGCAAAGGACTATGAGTTTATGCAAATCAACATGAGAGTGCTAAGGTTCACAGCCACATGATCATCCAAGAGCTACTCGTTCCTACAGGTCAGAGATATGGAATTCTCACACCTCCAGCCAGGTGTCTCTGGGGGGTTCAACTGTTATTTGAATGTTTATCTAACTGTTCTCAAATAGTTCAACCTTTGCTAGTGATAGGTAAGCAAATAACATTTAACTCTTAAGCACTCCCTGTGCTACTTCTGAGTTACCTGCCTTTTTTTTTTTTTAAAGAGACAGTGTCTTGCTCTTTCACTCAGGCCAGAGCATGACCTCAAACTGCAGCCTCAAACTTGTAGCTCAATGGATCCTCCTGTGTCAGCCTCCTGAGTTACCTGCCATTCCATATTGGCTAAACAGTCAAGCAAGCCCCATATTCTAACACATGTAACCAAGATTCTTGTGATACTCAAGCAAAACTTTCTTTAATATATTTATAGTTTGGAATAATTCCCTCACATGCAAAATTTTCAGTCAAGTTTTTGGCAGTATTAAACCAGAATCCACCAAATTCTAGAAAGCTCACATGCCACGTTTACTCCTTAGGTCATGTACGAGGACTCTACTCTGATGTTTGGGTCCCTCTTTTCTCCCCAGCCTGTACTCCATCCTCAACTATTATCCCATATCCCAAGCTAGCTGCACATAGTGTGCCATTCTGTCTTATTTTCTTTTATCATCTATTCAAATAAGCAGTATACTAAAAAATCTTCATAAGCCACCAGATAGACAACAGTTGAGGACTTCAGGTCAAACTAGTAGTTGACACAATAATTTAAAATATAAATATTTTGGTACTTAATACGAAACATAGCTGCTTGAAAATAAATTAAAATATCTAAATTACAGAAAATACTGTTGTTGATGGATGGACGCTAGACTGAACAAAAGCCTTTCATGAGAGCTTCTAATTCATTATTATAGGTATTATCAGTTTAAATTCTGGGCTCCTAGGCAAGCTTCTTATTGTCTATCAATGATACATCCACAGATTGATAATGGAAAGGATCCCTCTCCCAGGCCTGGACAATTGCATATAAATTACATGTATATTATATTAATATAATGTGCATTATATTAATACCTGTATTTTTATTTGTGTTAACATATATGGTTTATATATGAGACATATATAAGGCTCTTATATATATGAAATGTGTAATATATATTATTATATACATATGTGTAATGTATATAGATCATATATTATCATATGTAAATTTAATATATATCATTATATATAATACTATATTATTAGATATGTATGCATATAGAATTATACATATATGTATATATAGAATTATATTTTGTATAATTACATATATAATGTGTATATATTCGTAGTAAGATAAAGAATCTCACTGTTGGCCAGGTGTGGTGGTTCATACCTATAATCCTAGCACTCTGGGAGGCCAAAGCGAGTGGATTGCCTGAGCTCAGAAGTTCAAGACCAGCCTGAGCTAGAATGAGACTTGGTCTCTAAAAATAGCTGGGCATTATAGTCCCAGCTACTTAGGAAGCTGAGGTAAGAGAATCATTTGAGCCCAAGAATTTGAAGTTGCTGTGAGCTATGAAGCCACAGCACTCTACTGAGGGCAACAAAGTGAGACTCTATCTCAATCAAATAAAATGAAATAAAATTTAAAAAATTAGAAAGCACATCATTCTTCATAAATGTTCATGGAAAAATATTATCTGTATTTCAGATTGTTCCTCACTGTCAAACAGAGGAAGAAAATGGCATAATATCAATCCATTTTATAATCGATTTTACTCAATCCCTTCAAACCGAGAGACAAATATGTGGAGCTGACTACAATGTATTTACCAGCCCACAGCCTCTGCCTTCCTCAGGGAACCTTCTTAACCATCTGCTTGAATAGATAGTGAACATGGCCCTCCTGTCTGACACATGATTGATGTGAAAGGTGGGCACCCACTCACAAATCACTCCAGAAGTTGCACTTCACCCAAGTCATAAGGCTCAGAGTCCTTAACTGGGATTTATTGTTTAAGCTGGACATTAGAAATAGAATCCCTTTTCCGTTCTGATGGCGCATTTGGTAAGAAGTAAGCTAGGAAGTAAAATAGCCAACATACCAGTCTTAGGGACAAAGCCCTTCTGAGACAAAATGAGGGGTCTCCAACAATGTTCAGGAACAAATTGAGTCCTCCCTGAAGCCACTTTCCTGAAGCCACTTCCTCCCTCATCTGTCCCACAGGTTACAGCTAACCTTGAACCATAACCCTTCCCATGTTGCCTAGGCCAGTGCACACGGCATTTTTATTACTTGCCAAGAACTGACCTCCACAGTGCCAGAGACTGACCTCCAGTTTCTTGAGTGTCACGTTATACAGTTCACACAAAAGATCCTCACTTCAGCTTCCTTGCTATAAAATAAGCAGGATCAAGGTCTAAATTGAAAAACAGTGAGCCAGTAGCTCCTGCCCCAGGGTATAAATTGGTACATTCAGAGCTAAAATTTCATCACTTTGAACCTAAACAATAAGGCTATTGATACTGTACCTTTTATCTCTTCCACCAAAGTTAAACTACTATTCACACTGTCTGCAGAATACTCCCTGATGTAGATGTTCAGTTGGTCACTTTCACTTCCACTGTTGTATACATAAAACTGCAAGCACTGGAACCCTCTTTTAGGGTACAGCACTCTACTTTCCAGCACTGCTGTGGCCCCCACATTCACAGAGCTACTGTTGAAATGCATGAAGAAGCCAGAACCTGTTAAGAGGACAAAAGCATGATTGAGAGAAAACAATTTCCAGGTAGAGGAATGTGTGTTCATTAACAGTGGTGGGAGCTTCTTTACACAAGGGATAACTAATGACTAACATCAATATATAAATCACGAGATACAAACGTCAGAAGCCTACAGATCCAGCATTCGGGAAAACTAGCAGATTGACAGAACAGACTAAAACTCAAACCTCTCTATTATTTATCAACATCTCCCTACAATGTTTTCTCTTGATCTTGCTTACCTTCATTTGCTGTGTATCTTTACGGCAAATTTAATTACCAAATGCTAATCAAAAAAAAAAAAAAAGAAAGAAAAGAAAAGAAAAAACAGTGTGAGCCTTCAGGTCATGCCTAAGTGGCAGGACCAAAAGGCAAAGTCTGCAAGGAACGCCTTTCAAGTGCCACCAATCCTGCTCAATTCCAAGTGGCAATAGCTACCATTGGAAAGATGTCACAGAGAATTGTCCCCTCTCTAAGAATATAAGAAAAGGAAAATGGAAATTAAGTCAGAAGGAAGGCTTGAAATCTAGTAGGTAGAGAGTTGCATCATCTTTGTCTCCCAAGGCTAACTCAAGGTGAGGTTGTAGGTCCTTCTGGAGAAGTGAACACACACTGGGTGAGGACAGGAGAGAGAGGCTGGCCACTTTTCAACACTTCCTAAATTCTTTGGCTTTAAACTACCAATAATAATAAAATAATTCAACTTTCAGAATACATTAGATGTTCAGCAACCATTGGATGAGATCTACATTTTAATGTTTAAAAAATTGTACTTATAATGAAAAGATTGGGAAAAACTAAACTCTACAATTTCTAAAGCTTTTCCCAGTTCCTTGCTTCCATTATTTGCAATACTCAATGTTCTAAATTATCTCTCAAGGAAAACCATAATTCTGGCTTGAGTGTGTATATCCAGTTTCTTTATCTTATTTCAACCATTTGCAGAGTTCACATTATATGCAGGGCACTGGGTTGGCCATTTAAATATGGCTCTGGGAGCAAGAAACATACGAAAGAGACATTAGACAGCCTTTCTGTTACCACGGACATTAGCTTTTAAAGACAGAAAAAATCATGGGAGCTGCCTGGTTTGGTCTCTCCTTCTCACTTTTCTTCCCTTTCTTTCCTCCCATCCATCTCTCTCTCTCTCTCTGATCTGGATAGGATCCCTAACCACTATCCAAATTGCACTCAAAAAGAAAAATAAAAAGAGAAGTGCCTTTTTGCTGTTACAGAGCTCATCTCCTGTCCAGATCATCTGAGTTGTCAAGCCCTGGCCCTAAATTCTGAAGTCTAGTTTTACTTGTTTGCTGCCAGAAAGAAGCAAATAAATAAAAATGTGATACTTGTACTGTAGCCAAATGACTACTTAATTTTAAACAAAATGAAAATGGAAAAGGAAACTCATCTGATTAAAAATAAGTTGTGCTTTCTACCTTCACTTAAGGTATTTTTGTAACAGGAACACATAATCACATCCATCTATAATTCTGAAACTGAATAACCTACAGCCTAGCGGTGTCCACTGGGAAGAGTCTGATATTCTTCAAGGTGCTAGAAAACAACGGTGCTGCCCCTGAAATCAGCGTCCTCCCAGGAGGTGCAGTCTTTCTTCTGCTGCTAGGGGCTCATACCAGCAGAAGCATCATAGAGCCCAGACTCGTGGAAAAGAAAACAAACTCAGAGAATCAAAAGCAAAGAAATTAATCATGCCCTCCTTATAAGGCACAAGGCCTATTCCTAAGTAGCAACCTAATGAATTATCACTAGTCATTGTGGTGGAGATTAGAGGTAAAATCCCAGACTTTCATAGAGAAAGACAAAGTCAGAGCCACGGAATGAGTAATCTAGAAGAATCTCACTCCTGTTACCTTCACACTGGCCCATGTTGGAGTGATCGCTGTCTGGCCCGCTGGGAATCTGTGAAACCCGTTGCCAGTCAGCACTATCTCCTGAACTTTGGATCATACCACACACATTTTCCAGTTCAAAATTGCACGAGTCCATAAAACTCAACGAAGAGGCTGCAAAAGCAAAAAATCAGTTACTGACATTTGTACAACATGATAACGTGAGTAATAAAAACTGAGCTTATCACAGAAGTATTAGGAAGGCCTAAATGGCGTTAAATGGAACACTTAGCTGATTCTGGGTGATGGTGGCTTAAAGACCCCTCTTTATCTGCGGAACCCCTAATTTTCTTCCTAATTATCTAATTTATAAAAACCTGAGTCTACACTCCCCTAGTTATTCAAATCATTAAGCCACAAACCAGATGGTTAGATCCCATGTTTAAGAATAAATCTTAAATATCTCACCACAAAAAATAAGCAAAAAGTAAGTGTACACCTCATTTTAGCAGAAAAAATACTTGATCACGCTGGTCTACATTTGAATTATTAACAGCTTCAAAACCTGCCTGGGGCATATTCCTACAGGACTCAAATTTTTTTTAGATCTCTGAGATGGGCCTTGTGGAAGGAAAAAAAAATGCTGCTTCCAAGTTTCAGATTGGGCTCTGGGTGCTACTCTGCTGTTTTTCCTCCGAATATTAAATTTCTGTAATCTCAGAAACTTCAACAATGCTTAATAAAATAGCGCAGACTATCACTTTTTCCTACACAGAGGAGAGAAATACGAGCAATTTCGAAGAACTTGTTACATACAGCAGTTATACAGCCGGTTCAACTTTAAGAGATCATAGTCACTGAAATCCATTCGTTGGCCGATCACATCCTCAAAATCTGAGATTCTCGTCACAATGGTGGGCTCTGTCCCATTCTGGAACGCTGTTTTACTGTAGTGCATTACGGAAGTGTAATCATAGGGAACATTCAGGGAATCTGATAGTTGGTCACTATAGGTGTTAAAATTGTGCTCTCTGCCTAAAGGATAAATTAAAAATCTCTAATTACTTGACGTTCACAAAATTCAGCTTATCTTACTCCATAGGCTGTATCTCAGAAATGGAGAACATAACAAACTGGACCAACTTTTGCTACAACTGACCTGCTGTATTTCAAGTGTTTCATTATTTCTACCTTAAAATATAATATTCACATTTAGAATTGTGATACCAGCAGTCACATGGAACAGATCAAAGGTTTCATTGCAGCCCAAAGTAGAAAGATTGGTATTTGGTCTCAGGTTCTAAGAACTGCTAATGGAAAGGAGGGTTCTCAGAAGTGTTGTCAAACCAGTCGGGGCATTGACCAGCAGTGATAGAAGTTCTGTGGCATCTAGAGCAGATGGAGATGGACCTTAGGACAGCTGGTGAGATGGGACTTGGGAGTGTAACTTTCTAGTTATCCCAGAAAGGAGTCATCAGAAAGGCACTTCATGGTTACTGGAATATGTGTAGATGTATTTAAAGCGTGGTGACTTTAGTTCATGATATATACACTATAAGTTCTGTCAGTTGACAACCCAGGGGACTGCAACAAGCTGGTCAATAAATGCAGGAGGTCAACATAAGAGACCAGGCCTACTGTACTAATACGTACATGTGGTGCTGGTCCAGTCTATGAAAATGAGATTGACTCAAAGAGGTGGTCAACTATGGAGGTCCACTGCATTTCAAAATTCCTATGAGAATAAATCTTAAATGTCTCACCACAAAAAATAAGCAAGATGATGAATATTTTAATTAGCTTATTTTAATCATTCCACATTGTATAAACATACCGAAACATTACAATGCACCCATGATATACACAATTATAATTTGTTAATTAAACATAATAATAACAATGGATACATTTAGAGAATATGTCAGGCTGCTTAGCGTCACTGTAATGAACAACTGATCACAACTTGAAATTGAATGGTTTTGCGGACACACTGAGCTGGGCCTGATCTTTAAAGCATAAAGATGTGTTATCAAATCAGAAATTTCTAGCTAAAATAAAACTTTGGGCTAGGTGTCAGGGCTCATGCCTATAATCCCAGGAGGCTGAGGCAGAAGGATTGCTTGAAGACAGGAATTCTAGGCAGCCTGCCAAAATAGTAACACTCGACTCCACAAATGTTAAAAACAAACAAACAAAAAAAACTAGCCAGATGTGGTGGCACACATCTAAAGTTCCAGCTACTGAGGAGGCTGAGGCAGGAGAATTGCTTGAGCCCAGACATTCAAGCTTGCAGTGAGCTACGATCAGGCTGCTGCAACTCTAGCCTGGGTGACAAAGTAAGACCCTATCTTTAAATAACTAAATAAATTGATTGGTTGGTTGGTTTTTCTTAAATATGACTTCAGTTTTGTGTCTTTCAACATTGTCAAAAATATAAAAAATAAAAATAACATTTGGGGAATCCTGAAGAATGAAGCCATGAATTAAAGCTAAATACTCCTTTTGCCCTCAAAATCTTCTAGTTTGTTGCTGCCCCGATCCCAGTTAAGATCACTGGGAGATAAAGAACAAGTGCTGTGACTTAGAGACCGACCTTCCAGAGCAGTCCTCACAGCCCCTCCCACATAATAGCAATACCATTCCCTGTGCCACAGCCCACACAGGCAGGACACACAGAGAAGCTAAGTGTCACTGTCGAGTGTAGGAAACATGAACTCCAGTCAGACACGGTTTGTAACTTGGAACACAAAATAAGAAAAAGTTCAGGCTGTTCGAACGCTACAGTGTTTCCCCCAATGGGTCCCATAAAAAAATAAATCAAAGTACACCACAAGCTAGAAAAAGACCATGATCAAATCACTTGGGAAATAGTCCTCTTCTTGGAGATTTATAATTCGTGTCAACCTAACAAAAACTCGGAACAGTACAGCAGTATAAATAACTGTACGTTTTATTTTATTGGCATAAGTACCATGGTTTGAATGTGTCCCCCAGAAAGCACGGGTTGGAAACTTAGTCCCCAGTGCACCAGTGTTGGGAGGAGGGACCTAATGAGAGGTAATTAGGCTGCCAGGGCTCTGCTTTTAGGGATTGATTAGTGCCATTGTTGTGGAGGTGAGTTTGCCATTGCCAAGAGTGTGGGTTTCTTATAAAAGAAAGAGTTTGGTTCTCTCTCTCTCCCCCTCGCTCCCTCTGCCCTCTGCCTTGGGATGTGATACAACAACAAAGCTGTCAGTCACCACGTGCCAGCCTCTTGATCTTGGACTTCCCAGCCTCCAGAATTCTAAGACATAATTTTCTCTGTGGTATTCTGTTATAGCAGCACAAGATGAACTAAGACTTGGATTTCCCTGAACTAATTTGACCACAGACTCCTTTTTCCACCTAACACCTGTGAGCACTCTGTCGGACAGCACTCCATAGGACATGCTTCAGGAAACACAAAACCAGTTTCTAAGAGCATATCCAGCTCAAAAGCACCGGGGTTCTGGGACACTAGTGCCCAACAGCCATAAGGCACTTCAATTCAGATTGAGTTCAAGCTAAATGAAGTGTAAGTCATCAAAACCCCAGAGTTTTTCAATTATTAACAGTTGGCACAGAAGGCAAAAGAGGAAGCATACTTAGAAATGAAATCTTTAACTAAAAATGTAACAGAAATGTACCTGACTGAATTCTGTCCCACACTATGCTGACGTAGTCATCGCGATCAGAACGTGACTGCTCGTGCCAGAATCCCAGCGCATGGAGGAACTCGTGCTGAACTGTTGCTATTCGGTCACAGTTCGCTCCGATGGAAAGTTCTTGCCTCCCAACATGCCTATTTCCTACTGAAGACCAGCAGCTTATAGAGGAGATGACGGGGGTAGGGGAGAGGATGTTACAAAGATGTGGTTTGAAGCCACAGGGCAAAATCCCACCACCCAGTCCACTTCGTTACCCACCTAGATCCTTTGCTGTTTTATCTGGACTCTGTGCATTTCCTTCCTAAGCCAGGTGACGTATGAAAACCTGACAGATCAGATGATCTTTGGAAACTTGCTCTAACACCAAATATTGCATAGAGCAAGTCATCCCCCAGTCAGCCTAGTCCTGGTTTTTTCTGGGAGTTTCTAAGCATTTGAGATCATGCTTAGTATGCCTGTACCCATTAGCAAGGGCTTTACCAGGACCGCAACTGCTCAGAACTGCTGAGCTCAGGATGAGTAATTCTTAACTCAAGAAATAAAAGTGTTTAGGTTAAAATAAATTTAAATATAGACGTGCACATACATATGCACATGTTTTACTTGAAGGGGAAAATAAAGAGTAAATTACAAATGCTGAAATTCATACAGTTGTGGGCTAGATGGCATGCAATCCCACCTACCTTGCCTTAGCATAGGTAGCCTGGTCACATATATGGAAATATTTCTTTAGCTACAAAAAAACTAGATCTGGCTCCTTTATTCTCTAGCAACCAATAAAGGAAAGCTCCAACCCCAGCCTAAAAGTCAGGCCTAAGACAATTGCTGTGAGGTAATGACCCAGGCACAAGAGTTCTCCTCAGAAACTTTAGAGAGACTAACTCTTCATCCTGGCCTGGTGGTTCACACCTGCAATCCCAGCACTTTGGGAGGCTGAGGCCAGGAGAATTTCTTGAGGGCAAGAGTTCAAGGCCAGCCTGGGCAACACAGGGAGACCTTAACTCTACAAAAAAGAAAAATTAGCCAGGCATAATAGCGGGAGCCTGTAGACCCAGCCACACCAGAGGCTGAGGCAGAAGGATCGCTTGAGCCCAGGAGAGGCAGGTGATGGTGAGCTATGATGACATCCCTACCCTTACAACAGAGCACGACTCTGTCCCCTGCACTTCCCAGAAAAGACCAACTCTTCAACTCACCCACTGCCCTTGATCACTGATATATAGTTAGCTTCTCCAGTCCAAGGCTTGAAGTCAATACATGTTTTTAGGCGATAGCGTTCAAATGCATTGAGGATGACTCCCTTAGCATTTATTTCTGAAGGAAGAAAACAAACAAAAATATTCTTGTTAAAATAATCACCATTGAACAATCTACCACGGAAATAGGTCATGCACTATATTATCATGAGTTAGTCCCTTCGTGAATATTAAGTGTTTTATTTTTAAAAAAGCTTTCAGTACCAATTAAGTATTATATACAAGCATTCAATCATTCTTCAGATCTCTTATTTTGCATATTTCCCTGGAGCCCATTAACAATGCATTATTAAACAGTAAAAAGGGCATTTCCTTGGCCAGTTGCGGTGGCTCATACCTATAATCTTAGCATTCTGGGAGGCCAAGGCAGGTAGATCACCTGAGCTCAGGAGTTCAACACCAGCTTGAGCAAAAGCGAGACTCGGCTCTGCTAGAAAAACTAGCCAGGTATTGTGGCCAATGCCTGTGGTCCCAATTACTTGGGAGGCTGAGGCAGGAGGATCACTTAAGCCCAAGAGTTTGAGGTTGCTATGAGCTATGACGCCATGGCACTCTACCAAGAATGACAGAGTGAGACTCTATATCAAAAAAAGGGCATTTTGTTACCTCAGAGAGCAAATACATTGGATCACAGGCAATCAGTGTAAATAATGATTATCACACACTTGGTCTGAGCAGCTGCAAGGTGCATTTAAAGTTTCACAGCAGGATTTTTAATGTAAGGACCTTGAGTGGGAGAATCTATAAATACTATGAAATAGCATGCCCAGAATATGTATCTATATCTCTATTGACATTTGCAAAGTGCATTTTCTAAGGAGAGCTTCATGACATTTGCTAGTGAGTCCAGGATCCAAAATAGGGTTATAAACCAATGCTTTGGAGATAATAGTGATGCTAATGGGCTGAGTTGATGTGGCGCTCAAGAAAGACAGAGGCATGAGAGCAACAAGGACACCCAGGAAAAGAAGCTTGAGGGCGAGCTGAAGGAAGGGGCTGTGACAGATTCATCTGGAGAGGCCGGCATAAGTGCGTCCCAGCGAATGAAGGATGGTGGCCTGCCAGGAGGTGGGGGACCATACGGCAGAATGGAAAGTGCTTAGACTTTGGAGCTAAATACACCTGAGTTCTTCCCAGTCCTTACCGCCTACTTTTGACACTTGCACATAATCTCTGCCAATTAAGTTGACCTTTGGAACTTCAATGTTATGATCAGTTAAGTGAGGATATAAAATAAACTTGGCAGGAATACTGTGAGGATGACGACAAAGTAAAGGTGATGTTTCCAGTAACATAGACGTTGGTCAAATGTTATTTCTTCTTCCTTTCCCAAGTAACTGTTGGGTAAACATTCAAGGGAGATCACTTGGAATGCCTCTGTCTACACAGGTCTGAGAATCAAGAACAGGATTCCTGTAGGGAAGGCCCTAAAAGCCATGAGTCATAAGAGGCACGCATGCCTGTTAGAGTTCAGCCTTTTACCATAGCACACAAGTAACACACATCCATCATTTAAAAAGTTAGAAAATGTATATACACAAAAAGAAGGAAGTATAAAATCCTATCTACCACCCAGGAATAATCAATCACCTCTTTCTTTTTGTTTATATATACATAACGTACAAGTATTTTTATAAGAAATAAAATCACAGTCTACATACTATTTTTTCACTAATGAATATATCATTAAATCATTTTTCATCATTAAGTATTGTTTTTGCCATTTTAGTGGCTTCTACCCTGCATCAAATTGTTCTGAGAATTTGCCACACTAGGAAAAAAATTTTCTTTCCTAGGGGCTACAGTGTTTTATATATTAGGTCAAGGTTAGTCAAGAAATGTGAGTTATATATGTTTTGTGAAGGCCCTGGGCCAAAAACAGCATAATTTAAATACAACTCACATGGTAGTTAATGGGTTAAATAAGGGAACATATTTTTTAATGTGTTATAAATAAATTTTATAAGCAGTACAGCCCTCTACTAAGATAAGATCTTCATTGACCACATGCCTTTATTTACCAAGCGCCTTAATTAACTTTGCGTCATAGATGCAGAAGGTTCCATTTGGGATCACGTCATATAAATGCCTAAACTCTAAATACTGAAGCAAATCCTTGACAATTCTAAGAATTTCACAAGCAACTGTTCAGGTCTATTTGTCCTTGTCTGTCTAGGCTTCTAGCACCTTCCTCTTCATTTTCATACCCTCTCCCATTTACCCCCCTCCCCTACAACTTTTTCTCCCCCTAATTTGGTATTCAGGCAAGGGTTTGTAACTTATTCACTGGAGGCTATAAATGGCTGCTTCAAGCGTTACCCCTTTCAGGGAAGTTGCATCTATCAGACAGATAACATTTAATTTAAGATCAAAGATGAAAGTCCTACTGGTAGAATTACTTAGGTTGGCATATCAGAATCTGGCCTTCCAGAAATCACTTCCAGAAAACCCTTCCTAGGTTTTTTTTGCTACATGTAAGAGTGTCCTTGCTTAGGCCAGCTGCAGTGGTTCATGCCTGTAATCCCAGTACTTAGGAAGGCTGAGGCAGGAGGACTGCTTAAGCTCAGGAGTTTAAGACTAGCATGAGGAAGAGAGAGACCCTGTCTCTACAAAAAAAATAGAAAACTTGTCAGGCATTGTGGTGAGCACCTGTAGTCCCAGCTACTCAGGGGACTGACATAGAAGGATCACTTGAACCCAGGAGTTTAAGGTTGTTATGAGCTAGGCTGAGACCACAGCACTCGAACCTGGGGCAACAGAATAAGATTCTGCCTCAAAAAAAAAAAAAAAAAAAAGTGGACTTGCTTAGTAATTTTATTAGCCTGAGTCATTTAAAGACAGTATAAATTTCAAAAATGTGAGGAAGTATCAAAAATACACTACTGGGACCTGATCAAATTAAAAAGCTTCTGCATAGCCAAAAGCACAGTAAGTAAAGCAAGTAGACAGCCCTCAGAATGGGAGAAGATATTTGCTGGTTATGTCTCCGACAAAGGTTTAATAACCAGAATCCACAGAGAACTCAAACGTATTAGCAAGAA
>NW_003852407.1:19250187-19262715 GCF_000181295.1 Otolemur garnettii
GTACTCAGCTCTACTATAAAACTAATTTATAGCTTTCATAAGAAAGCTATAACCCAGTTTTAGCCTAGGAACATGGGGAGAGGGGAGAGGGAGCGGAAGGGAGTGGGGAGGATGGGGGAGGGAGGGTGATTGGTGGGATCACACCTATGGTTCATCCTATAAGGTTACACGTGAATATCTCTAAATGTAGAATGTAAATGTCTTAACACAGTAACTAAGAAAAAGACATGAAGGCTATATTAACCAGTTGGATGAAAGTACTTCAAATTGTATACAGAAACAGTACACTGTACTCCATGATAGTATTAATGTACACTGCTATGATTTAATAAAAAAAAAATGTGAGGAAGTATTCTCTTTTTTGGACATAGAAAATAAGTTGAATTCTACGATATTACACAGAGGTAAAATATTTTCTAAATAAGAAAGAATCAAAATCACATAAGTGAAAAAATGGTCTTTTTGAATTTGAAGTTTAAGCCCATTATAAAGATTATATATGTGAAAAAGTGAGATCACATTAAGTAGAACAAAAAAGTGAAAACATTATAGCTGTAATTGTGTAAAAATATGCACAGTTTGTATGTAAGATGTCCAAGGTCTGACAATCATGCTTCTGAAGTCATCCCATGGAAAGTACTATGTGTCTCAGTGCTAAATGTCCCTGCAGTCACCAGATGGCCAGGAGAAGTACTTCAAAGGTGACCATAGTGATCTTCATCAATGAGGGATGGACTGCTTTCTCTAGGATGAGTTGGTGAACTTAATTGTCTGACCTCATAGGCTGAATTTTTTACCTAAGATGTTTCATTTATAGACATGTTTATGAAATTACTTAATAAATATTTAACTGCCTATCATATGCCAGAAACTATGTTAAGCCCCCAATTTGCAAGATAAAAAATAACTCCTGTCCTCAAAGCATTCCCAGGTTGTTTATATCTATATGGTTAAAATGTTAAAAATGTGTAAGTAAAGATCATAAAGTTAGGACAGCTTTGGTTACAAACAGCCTAAGAGGTACAGTCAAATTAGAGTCCACTCACCTTTCATGAAACACACTTAGAAGAGGAATTTTTTTTTTTATGATTTCATGAAGTCCTACCATGTTCATTAGTTCACATAACGTCTTTTTTTAAATTAAATCATAGCTGTGTACATCAATGCAGTCATGGGGTACAATGTGCTGGTTTTATATACAATTTGAAATATTTTCATCAAAATGGTTGTTTTTTAAAAGAAATATATAAAAGATTTAAAAACAAAAGTACTTTAAATTTGTTAATCAACAGACTGAATTTAAAAAATGTATTTGTAATCTTTCAAGTTCCCCTGATTCCAAAAGTTAATGAACATTCATTGCTCCTCATATTCCAGGTCTCTTCATAGTTTCTAATCCTGTTAACTGCTCCTACCTGGGCTTTCTCCACCCTTCTCTTGCTTTTTCATCTATGTTTCTGGCCAATCCTTTCTTCTCAATAACTTCTATCAGATCTTTCTCTTTATACCAATTCCCAAAAATCTCAGGCCCAGGCAGAATTCTGCTCTTAATCATTAACTTAACTCTGACAATTAAGTATCTGAAGTCTGAAATTTCAAAGATCCAATACAATCTTCTAGGTTTATTCAACAAGATCCAGTTATCCGTGACGTGAAGTAGCTGTGATATGTGAAACGTTCATTCATAGCCATGGTTTCAACCATCTCTTTTTTTTTTTTTTTTTTTTGAGACAGAGCCTCAAGCTGTCCCCCTGGGTAGAGTGCCATGGCATCACGCTCACAGCAACCTCCAACTCCTGGGCTCAAGAGAGTCTCCTGCCTCCGCCTCCCAAGTAGCTGGGACCACAGGCGCCCACCACAACACCCGGCTATTTTTTGGTTGCAGCCATTATTGTTGTTTGGCGGGTCCGGGCTGGGGATTCCAACCCGCCACCTTAGGTGTACGTGGCTGGTGCCTTAGCCAGTTGAGCTATAGGCGCCGAGCCTCAACCATCTCTTACATCCTAACAACTCCCAAATATTTTTCTGTCTTGAATGGCCAGGTCATATACCAACACTTTATTGGATCTCTCCTCCATGGTGACCCTGATGCATTTCAAATTCTATACAGCACAGACTAATTTCCACCACACTTCTCTCTCTCACCCTTTTCAAGATCTATTCCCCATTCTTGTTGAAGGCATTACCATCCACTCCATTACCCAGGACCCAATCCTGGGTACTAGCATCTCTTTACCTAGACCCACCTTCTTCCTGACCTCTTGCAATCAATCACCAAATCTAACAATTGCTTCTTTTTTTTTAATTGAACTGTTTTATTTTTAGATGATCAAAATTATATATATATATATATATATGTATATGTATATATAGCTTCAGGCAGAACTTTTGTTTGTTTTAATAATAGAGTGGGGGGGGGTTTCTTTCAAAAACCATATGAATGCTTTGTGTGGTACATGAGCAGAGTGAAAGTGTTTGCCTAACAATTGCTTCTTAAATCTCTAGTAGATTTATCCACTCGTGTCTATCCCCACTGAGAGAGTCTTGGTTCAGAACCTCTTCCTTCCTTGGATTTCCCCAGCAGCCATCTAACTCATCTCTCTACTTTCTATTTACTCCACTAATAACAGATCATCTTACTTCTACAGCGAAATTTTGGGTGGCTCCATGTTGCCATCAGTATATATGCCATGTCCTTAACCTGGGAAAAACACAAGTTCTTTCCAATCTGGGGCTGCCTACCTGCTCAACTTCCTTATCTCTCCCTCCCAATTTAAAGGCCAGCTAAGGGTTTTCTCCTATCTCCATACCTTTATGCATGGTGGTCCACATGCCAAAGCACCCTTCCCTTGCTATCAGAGGCAGTGCTCACCACATGGGGCCTTTGTGCCAGTAAAGAGGAGGCACTGCACCTGAGCAGAGGCTGCAGTGCTGGCCAGCCAGGAAGGTGAACAGCACTTTCAAGCACAGTGCTGAAATGAAGCCCTCCTGCTAAGCAGAATGCAAACTTGATGTTGGCCCCACTTGTCACTCCTCCCATACACCCTTCCTGGCAGCCCTGCTGTGCAGTGTCATCTGCTCCCTAACGCACAGGCCTCTATCTCTAATATGAGTTAAATGCCTTCTAACATGCTCCCACAGCTCTTTATTTTTTATTTTTATTTTTTGAGACAGAGTCTCACTCTGTCACCCTGGGTAGAGTCCCATAGCATCATAGCTCACAGCAACCTCAAACTCCTGGGCTCAAGCAATCCTCTTGCCTCAGCCTCCCAAGTAGCTGGGACTACAGGTGCCTGCCACAATGCCCAACTAGTTTTTCTATTTTTAATACAGACAGGGTTTCTTTCTTGTTCAGGCTGGTCTTGAACTCCTGAGCTCAGGCAATCCACCTACCTTGGCCTTCCAGAGTAGGAATACAGGCATGAGACACCATGACTGGCCCAAAGTTTTGTCTAGTTGGCTGTTTTATGTTTTTCTCATATGTAAAATCTGCACATATGGGAAACCACCGCTTTAAAATGAAGACTAACTCTCCATCACTAACTTGAACATAGCCAAAAGGCCAAAAAGCAATGAGGCTAACTCTAATCCTTATGTCTCTAGAGTCCAGTACAGAATAGTCTCTCCATATTGAATGGTTGAATTTATCCTATATTGTTCAAAATACAACAAGTATTTTAGACAGAATCGTTTAGGTTCTTTTAATTGTTCATCTTATCTTTTTTAAGTAAATGTACATGGCCACACAATGGAACAAACAAACAAGATCTTAAAGATCAGACAAACCCACCCTTGGACACACCACACTGTGATCCAAGTCTGTCAGGAATGTACATTAGGTCTGGATATTCTGAGGTACATACTAACCCAAGCTATCTTCTAGAACATAAGGAATGGTATGAGGCCATCTATAATTTTCTCCAATGATGGAATTTCTCACTTGTACCTGTCAAAAATAAATGCAAAAGAGCTAGTTAAATGAAGTAAGCAAAAACTTATGAAACAATAAGTTTCTAATAGTCAATCTAGAAATAAATAATTTAAAGCTCTCCCATCAAGCCCAAACAAATGGTGTGTATATATGTGTGTATCTCTACTTTTATCCTACTACATATACAGCAAAGTTTCTAAGTATCATATAAAAAAATTGTTGGAAAACTGAACTATAAATGTAGATAGATGTATTAAAAATATGTAAGAAGCAAGTGATAACAATAACCTCAATAATCTGAACCTCAAAATATCAGAAAAAGTCACATATGAGCAGGAACAAAGTTTTCAAAACTTTTTAAAAGGTTTTAAATTTTATAATAGAAAAGAACAATATTTTATTAGGGTATTAATTCAGTCAACAAATGGAATATTGGGCCCCTTGGCTCAGGCCTGTAATCCCAGCACTCTGAGAGCCTGAGGCAGGTGGATTGCTTGAGTTCAGGAGTTTGAGACCAGCCAGAGCCAGGGAGCGAGACCTTGTCTCTAAAAATAGACAGACATTGTGGCAGGTGCCTGTGGTCCCAGCTACTTGGAAAGATGAGGCAAGAGAATTGCTTGAGCCCAAGAGTTTGAGGTTGCTGTGAGCTAGGACGCCACAGCACTCTACCAGGGGGGAGACAAAGTGAGACTCTACCTCAAAAAAATAAAAAAAGAAAAATGAAATATCGTTCTAGAAAATGGAGATCCCTTCATCACAAAACTACCAAGGTCTCTACCTTCTTAGAACTGATATCTAATGGGGGGAAGGGGCAGACAGTATGCAAGAGAACAAATAAGTTGAAATAGGATTAATGTAATAGTTGTGGAGGAAATGAAAAAGGGATGCAGACAGAAATAAAGGGATAGGGAATAAAGTGGTCAAGAGAGGCCTCTCTGAAGGGATGGCACTGAAAGGGAAATGGGAAAAGGTCAAGGTCAAGAGGGGCCCAGAAAAGTGGTTTCAGCAGAGGGAAGAGAAGTTACTCTGGTTCTAAGGAGGGAATGTGCTTGGTATGTTTTGTGTTTGCCTCAGTTAGAAGAGCAAATGGATGAGAGTAAACGGGAGGAGAGGAAGGCAGTTCAAGTCACGAAGGGCCTTGAGCGCTGGGGCTAAATCTGGAGGAGATTCTAAACCCAATAGGAAGCTGCAGAAGAGTTTCAAGTTGGGAGGTGAAGTGGTGTGATTGTGTGCTTAAAAGGTGACTTTGTTATCGGGGATGAAGGCAGGTACAGGGTGAAAAGATGACAGGAGGACAATATTTGAAACAGAACAACAAATCAGGAGACTAAAGGGAAAAGTCAGGCAAGAGATGATGAGAATTGAATTAAGGTGATGGGAAAAAGTGGATGGTTTGGGGCATATGCTAGAGACAGAAATGGCAGATTGGATGGGGAGTGAGGGAATGGCAAAAGCAAAAGAGAGTCCAAAAGATTTTATTTATCCAGTGGAGAGAGGGAGAGGGATTTTATTTATCCAGTGGAGGACTTTACAAAGGGGGGAAGCATGGAAGAGGAATGGTTTGGGGTGAAGATCATAGTTCGCCTGATACAAGGACACCTTAGATTTGGGATGTCTAATAGACATTCAAATAGAGCTGACTAATGGGCACATGGATAGACCAGTCTGGAGAGCAGGGGAAAGGCAGGCCTAGAGCTCTACCTTTAGAGTCACTGGCCTACAGATGCATTTGAAGGCCTGGCCCAAGCTGAGATGGAGAGGAAGACAGTGCACACTGCAGACCCAGGAGACTGAGCCTTGGACACTGCAGCTCTGTTCACTGATGGGAAGCTCTCAGCGGGGGTGTGAGGGATGTCAGTGCTTACCACACAGGAAGTAAGGGAGTGACTCAGGAATGTGTCTGAGGGAAGAGCAGAATTGTGCAGGAAAAGGTGTAGTGGAGAATTTCTAAGTCAAAGAGTATATGTATTTTAAATTAGATGGATCTTATCAAATTGTCTTCTCTTCTTCTGTTTTATACACTAATAACATACTACAAACACTGTTTTTTTTCTTTTTGAGACAGAGTCTTGTTCTGTTTCACTGGCTAGAGAGCAGTGGTGTCATCATAGCTCACAGCAACCTCAAATTCCTACACTCAAATGATCCTCCTGCCTCAGCCTCCCGAGTTGCTGAGATAACAGGCATGCTCTGCCACACCTGGCTAATTTTTCCATTTTTTGTAGAGATAGAGTCTTGTTCTTGCTCAGACTGGTCTCAAACTCCTAAGCTCAAGGGATCCTCCTGCCTCTGCTTCTCAGAGTGCTAGTGTAATTTGCCCTTTATAATAATATATTTTCTCAAATTTTAATATCAGGTGTATCCATGATTTTGAAGTATTTCTTTTTCTATTGTTTATAAGATTTGGCATGATGTGTTTTTTTGAAATTATCTGTTACTTTCATTTATAAACATTAGTTGTCTTATTTTTTGAGACTTTGGAAAAA
The DNA here is from genome assembly GCF_000181295.1 of Otolemur garnettii. Classification (NCBI taxonomy): domain Eukaryota; kingdom Metazoa; phylum Chordata; class Mammalia; order Primates; family Galagidae; genus Otolemur; species Otolemur garnettii. The sequence goes on from NW_003852407.1 coordinate 19,256,605, forward strand.
AACAAAATAAGAAGAAGTTAACTGATCAAAGTATTCTATAATAGACATACTCCTATCTGACAATGTGAACGTTACTCTCTTTGCATCATTACTATTATTATTGCTTAATATTTTCTTGAAGCAATCATCTGATTTCTTCTCTGAATGTATTTACCTTCATTCGTTCTTTATGAGGTTTTTGTTCTCAGTCCTTATGTTAAATATTGTTATTATCATTAAATTTAGCCTTTTTAATTCTGTAAAGGCAAAAGTGGAAACCTATAATACACATGTGTAGGTAAGAAAAATTAATTTAAAAAAAGAGTGCTAGAATTACAGGCATGAGCCACCATACTTAGCCTTTAAACACATTCTAGATGCTTGATTAAGCATCTAGTTTCTATCCTCACCAAAAAGGTATAGTAAGTTTTGAAATCTTTTTAAATCTGATATACAATAAATTACACCTTATCTTTAAATTTATGATGACAACCTCTTAAGTTTCTCTAAATGTACACGTAAGTTACCGACATTCCCTTGTGGGTCAGGATGCTTAGATAAGAATCAGTAGTGTTTATGAATAAGTTTGGGAAGACCTCTATTTGGCAATAATCTTCTTAGCTGAGGTCAGTGTAGAAGTCACAAAATCTATTTCTTGTAGTAAAAAGTATGATTCCTTGAAGACATTCACAAATTCAGTTTAGTTTTAGTTCAATTAGATTGAATCTGTGAAGTTCTATTTTAAAATAAAAATGTCACATTGCTCCAATAATAAAAATGAATCAGATCAATAAGATTAAGACATATGTGATGAGTTACAGTAGCTTTGACCACACAAAAATCTGGGTAATGAAATATGTTATATGCATCCCTTCAAGTACAACATATTCGTTGAATAAATATGTCACCATGATTCTGAGCCCTTAGAGATGGTTGGGCTTCACAAAACCCATGCTGCCCAATAATCATCAGTTACTCTGTATCTTGCAGTGATTAATAAAGGTCATTTCTTGCACAGTTTCAACTCACCCCATCAAGTCTGATATCTCCCTCAAAAAGATCTAGTCCCAAATCTAAGAGTAAAGATCAAGATTCATGTTAGCATGTTATATTCAAATTCTCCACGTAAGATGATGTTTTTAAAAAACTCCACAAACCTTCATTGATATCAAATATATCCCGGTCAATTCCACCATCTATGTCTTTGACTAAAATAACAAAGAAGAAAACACATTGCACATTACTTTTTTAAAAGGAGAAAATCTTTACATAATCAGAACTAAGCAAGTTTACTTTGCCTTGACTAAATAACTACTAGATTCTGATTCAACATACATCAACTGATTGAGAACTTCCCAGGAGCCAGTTTAGAAGTTAAAGGACTTTTGCATGTGTACTCTGTCATTCCTTGAATGTCAAATGACTTCAGAAATAAAAACTTGGTCGCGCCGTATGTTTTTGAGCTTGATTTGGAAGACTAGACTAGGTGACTAGATTAAACAGGAAATACATGTTTCAGTTTGGTCAAATCAGCCCCATCTGCCACATGTGTATATGACTTGTTAGTTGTATATCTTGGAACTCACATGCAAAATTCTTAAGTGGAATTTGAATGATGCTTGTAAGTGGCAAAGGGATAGATGACATAACCATATCTCCAAGGCTGCAACTGAGTAGCAGTGGTCTGCGTTATCAGAAAAATAGAAAAAGCAATAATAGCAAGGATTTATTGGATATCTATGTTTTCGTCACTGCCTTTGGCTTTTCCTATACAACCAGCTATTTTTTCTTTTTTTCTTTCTTTTTTTTTTTTTTTTTTTTTTGCATTATTTTTGGCTGGGGCTGGGTTTAAACCTGCCACTTCCAGGATATGGGACCAGCGCCCTACCCTTTTGAACCACAGGCGCCACCCCCAGCTAGTTTTCTGTTGGGCATATAGACATTGGAACATGGCAATAAAATGTCCTCCAATAAATCAAAAGAATCTAATGTTAGCTCAAAGTTCAATGCTTATGCATCAATTGTGCACATATAATTATATTATTCTTGTCATTAAACATATCCTAGGCTCTCTATGACCCAGAACAAAACCCTACAAAGTAGACTCACCGAAGTTGTCTGGAGTTGGCTGGGGAAAAAAAAAACACATTAAAGAAAATACATTATTATGACGCCCAAGGTATAAATGGTCTTCTTGGTTTCAATTTAGGTCCATTTGTTGTTTGTTTACTTTTTCATTAACATTATGGATTACTTTCCAGCACATGTTCAAGACAGCTAAATTGAAGTCGAAGATGACTTTTCCACCAAAGGGTCTTCTCATTTCATGTCGAAAACGAAACTGCTTATTAAGTGATTTGAAAGTAAAGCAAAAAAAAAGGCAGAATGTATGACTCTACCCTCAAATAAGTGTTCACTTTCTACATTATTTTTTTAAAGAGTTCGTTGAACAATATTTGAAAGATCTAATATAATTAAAACAAAGCATGGGGGGGTAAAAAAGACCTGATAATTTATCCCCAATGTTGAAATATTATTATAATTTACAACAATCCTTAAAAAATAAATTTTATTAGAGATCTCTCATTAATCAGACTTTACTTTCATATTTCTCTCAAATTCTGTCTTCAAAGATAAAACCAAATATTCAAGAAAACCAGGTAAATTTTGTGATTAAAATTTTTCCCCCCAAAAAATAGCTTCTTCACAAACGACCAATGAAACTCTGATATGCCCAATCAGAAAAAACACGTAAAGCTGAGAAATATTTTAGTTGATGTAATCTAGTAAAAAAGCACATGAACTAAGTGGGTTGTTACTGGTCCATCATCTAAGAATAATTCGGTTCACCTTTCAGGCACTGTCAAATATGTCACTACATGCTTCGCTGTTGCGACAGTTACATAACATGATTCGAAAGTACTTTGTGAACTATAATACACTGTCACAAAGTGTAAAGTATGATTTTATTCAATACAGCTTACATATTTAAATACTGGAATCATTTGAAGTTGATTTGTACAAAAGGTGGGAATGAAATAACTGGTTGGTTATCATCCTTTTTGTGTTAATAAGTGCCTTGGTTGTCCCACATTCTAACCACACAGAGGCACACACTCACAGAGGACGCCGGGGCACCTACAGAATACAGTTAGCAAGAATCTGTTCCTAATTGCAATTTTAACACATATTAATCAGTATCTCTTGCTCAGAATGTTCTAGTTCCTACTCATAGAATATTAGTTTGATGTCACTAATCAAACTATCTTAAAATCACAAATTTGCAACTTCACTTAAACCTTAGGTTGGTTTGTGGTACAAAGTACCTATTAAAAACCATGAGTCCAAATTATAGAAAGATTATTCTAACTTGCTGAAGAAGCAGAAGGGAAATCCCACATTACCAAACTTTGCAATATTGACTCTGCCTGTGACCTTCCTTCACATCTCAAGTTCCTGTGGCAGCAATCTGCATTTCATTCAGCTATAAAAATGAAATGATTTTCAAAATTCCCATTTTCTAGCCTATCAAAAGAAAACTTGTTACCCAACAATAAAACTGAAAGAAAGACATAACCTATGTCAACATCTCTGTTTCTCTCTCTGGTGGGGCTACTTTCCATACCCTCCCTGCCTCCTCTCCAAGAAGAAAAACTGATTTGAGATTAACGTTTTGAAATTTATATTTAAAAAGAACAAATAATTGTCCTTTAACAATCAGTATCAATGGCCCCCAATTTTTCTAATTGTTTTCTTACCAAGCCAGAAATCACAAGAAGAGTGTTAAAGAACAGAAACCAAGACAGATGATGCCGTGAATCCATGTTGTACTGTCCAGGTGAAAGTTGCAAACTATGACATTCAGCGTGGAGTTGACTTTTTAAAAAGCAAACATTATAACTTTTATAGCCTTTGATCTCAGTGATCCATCCTGCACGTCAGCTCTCTGCTGTAGTATTACCTCTAATCAAGGAGTTAAAGTCCAGTATCCTTAACACAGCCCTGAGTAGTTGGTTTATCACTGTTTCTTTTTTTCCCCTGTGTCAACATTCAACAGTTAAATGCCTCACTGGGACTTGCTAATGAAATACATTCTTTAATGTATATATACTGGTCCCCCAAGACTATTAAATACCATTTGAGCAAAAGAAAATATCAAATTAATTTTTAATCTTGATCTTTCAAATAATAAACATCGAGGAAGCTCTGCTGGCTCATATGGCCCTGTGCTGTTTTAATATATCCAGTTATGCCCACTGCTTTTATCATTCACTTACTTAATAAAAATTTATTGAGTGTCTGAAAATTATTGAGTTATAAAAACCATAAATGTGCTAGAAATCAGGCATATTTAAAATTCAGATACAAAATAAAATAGCAATGTATCTTACTCCTGAAAATTCCCAAGCCAGCAAACACAGGTGGGAGGGAGGGCAATAAGGCTAGGGATGGTCACTGGTACTCTAATAAATAACGTTCCAAATCTGTCTCTTAATTCTTCCTTATTTTTGCCCTTTTTTTCCTTGGGATAACTTCTCTTTAGGGGACAACCTACTCTCTACCTCGGTTCTCATGGTTTCACTTTCAACGTATTTGTGATCCAGAAAAATTTCCCGAAATATAAATTTTTTTCCCACAGTTTTTCCTTTACCTCTCCAGCTTGGTCTTTCATCCCATTCTGAGCTAATAGAAAGAATGTTAAGAGATGTGTAGCGTAGACAAAGGATTGAGGAGGTTGCTTCTTCAATATAAGCATGCCATTCCCACCCTTTGAGGGTAGGATAAAATCCTCAGATAGTTTGTAGGATCCGAAATCAAATGGGCCTATTTCCTAGCTATAGCCTAGTGACAAGGAAGCAACAGGACTCTACAGATGAAAGTATGTCTTGGGAAGAAGTGGACAATTCCTGAGGTCAAAAGTAGCACAGAAGGATCAGAGAAAACTACCAGTCCTGAAAGGCCACTGGATAGGAATAGGGTCGTCACCACAGCAGGTGGCACAAAATCACAACCAAGGACACACGAAAGGATTGATGTTTCAGAGGTTGCCTGTGCAGATACCAGATAAAGCTCTCCCAGTGCCTTGGGACTGTGAAACTTAGGCACAAGCCTAAGGATAAAAAAGGGAATCCCGAATGTCAGCAATTGATATTCTACCACCTAGGTGGATGGTACCTACAATAATGATTTTGGTTGTAGACCAATGGAATAGAACATAGAGCCCAGAAATAAATTCACTTACTTATAGCCTGTATCAACAAAGACACCAAGAATCTACATTGAAGAAAGGAGGGTCTGCTTAATAAATGGTGCTGGGGAAACTGGATATCCATATGCAGAAGAATGAAACCGGATAAATATCTCTAGCCATATACAAGAATCATCTCAAAAAGAATTAAAGACATAAATGGAAGACATGAAACTGCTAAAAAAAAAAACCATTGGGGAACTAGGCAAAGATTTTTTGGAAAGACTTTAGAAGCACGGATAGCAAAAGAAAAAATAGACAAAATGGGATCACATCAAGTTAAAGAGCTTCTGTACAACAAAGGAAACAATCAAAGTGAAGCGATAACCCACAGAATGGGAGAAAATATTTACAAACCATCCATCTGATGAAATATTAATAACTAGAATATATAAGAAATTCAAACAACTCAATAGCAAAAGAACAAATGATCTGATTTAAAAATGGGCAAAAGAGAAGACATACAAATGCCTAACAGGTATATGAAAAAATGCTCAACATAAGCAATCATCAGGGCCATGCAAATTAAAGCCACAATGAGATATCACCTCACCCCAGTTAGAATGCTTATTATCAAAAAGACAAGGAAATAACAAATGTTGTCAAAGATGCAGAGAAAAGGGAACACTTGTCATTGTTGGTTGGAATGCAAAGTAGTACAGTGACTATGGAAAACAGTATGAGGCTCCCCTGAAACCCAAAAGTAGAACTACCCAGCAATCTCATTACTGGGTATATATCAAAAAGAAGGGAAAATAGTAAATCAAGGAGATATCTGCACTCCTGGGTTTACTGTAGCACTATTTCCAATAGCTAATATATGAAATCAATCTAAGTGTCTATCAGTTGATTCATAAATAGAGAAAATACAGTATGTTTACAGA
>NW_003852407.1:19263864-19264901 GCF_000181295.1 Otolemur garnettii
GCACATTTGTTCACAGATGTCCTCTGTGTTGATTGTGAGAGCAGAGGAAAAACACACTTTGAGCTTTTTCAGAACAAACCCCCAAAACATGTACAATTAATATGTATCAATCTTAAAAGTTCTAAAAAAGAAGAAAAAAGAATTATGTTGTAAAAAATAAAGATATGTATTATGAATTTCTGTTTCCGTAAACTGATATTTATAACTGAAACACCTGTCTGCATTCAATGTGTGGGGACAGTCAGCTCAGATTTGAAGTTAGGAAAAATGGAAGAGGAAGAATAGGAAGCAACAACAGTTCTTAGGACTCAGGAGTCTGTTTTAAACCTACTTACAGTAGTATATGGGCAGAGCCTCACTAAGAATCTCATGGAAAGTCATTGAGGTATGACTAAAATCCAACTACAAAAAAATGTGTTTTGCCTACAATATATAGATCTTTTACATTTTGTTCTTTTCTGGGGTTGTCAATGAAATTTTAACACAGAAGCTATAATTGGCTGGTCCAACATACCTCCAGCTTCCATCACTTGTATCCTGCCCCTACAAGATAAAGAGCATCATGGCATTTCTTATCTGATCCCAGCAAACCATCTCTGCTTCTGGGTATTGGTCCATCTCTGATCTTCATTTCTTCCCAAGCAATTAATTTCATCAATAGGAAACCCAATGTTTGAGTTGCTAAGACTTAGACTGCTCTGAGAAACCCTGGAACCATCAAGAAAGCATATTTCTCTTAGAAATGTAATTCTCAAAGCCCCCATGGAATGTAATTATGCCCTAGACCTGAGGGTAGAAGACTGTGAATGTAAAAAGCTTTCTAACATGAAATAATACAGAGATGGCAACAAAAGATCCAGGGTCCTTTAGAGTGTTCTCATAATGCCCATTTTCTTTGCCTAATTCTCCCTCAAAAAAGAAAGTTTTTGTAAGTTTTATCTTGTGTTTCCTAAAATTAACTCTTTATGAAATCTTAAAACACATCTATACCGTATTGTGAAGGTACATATATTTGAGTTTAAATTAAATGGATCTAC
>NW_003852407.1:19265359-19268532 GCF_000181295.1 Otolemur garnettii
AAAAAAAAAAAAAAAAGAAAGAAAAACGCTCAACATCACAAATCTTCAGAGAAATTAAAATCAAAACCATAATAACATGCCATCTTACTCCAACCACAATGGGCCTTATTAAAAAGTCAAAAAGCAATAGATATTGACACACACAGATGAGGTGAAAAAACAAATACTTAAACACTGTTGGTAGGAATCTAAATTAGCACAACCTCTATAGAGATCAGCATGGAGATTTCTCAAAGAACTAAAAATAGATCTACCATTCAATCTTACAATCCCACTACTGGGTATCTACCCAGAGGAAATGAAGTCATTGTATCAAAAATATATCTGCAATCATATGTTTATCACATAAAATTCACAACTGCAAAGACATGGAATCAACCTAAACGCCCACCAACTGATAAGTGGATAAAGAAAATGTGGTCTATATACACCACCAAGTAATACTCAGCCATAAGAAAGAATGCAATGATGTTTTTTGCAGTAACATGGATGGAACTGAAGGCTATTATCCTAAATAAAGTAACTAGGGATCAGCTACAAATACAAATACAAAATACAAATAAAATTCAAATACAAATATAGTACAACCTCCACAAGTTGACCACCCAAGGACTATACCAAACAGGTCAACCCTAATTATGGAGGTGGCCAGCATAAGGAAATAGACCTACTGCACTGATACATACATGTCATGCATGTCTGGTCTATGAAAATTAGGTCAACTTAAGGAGGTGGTCAACTATGGAGGTTTTACTGTAATTGCCAAATGTTTTCACTCATAAGAATAAGTGGCTATGCAAGGACACACAGAGTGCATGACAGACACTGGAGACTAAAAAGAGGGAGGATGGGAAGGGATAAGGGATTAAAAAATCACCTACTGGGTGATGGGTACACTAAAACTGTGGTCCTCGGTCAGCTACTTGTCTGGGGCCTGTTAGGAACTGGGCCACACAGCAAGAGGTGAGTGGCAGGTGAGCAAGCAAAGCTTCATCTGTATTTACAGCTGCCCCCCATCACTGGCATCACTGCCGGAACCCTACCTCCCATCAGATAAGAAGCACCATTAGATTCTCGCAGGGGTGCAAACCCTACTGTAAACTGCACATGTGAGGGAGGAATCTAAGTTATTCACTCCTTATGAAACTCTGATGTTTGATGATCTGACGTGGAGCTGTAACCTGCTTAAATTGTCCCCAAACCATCCCTACTCCTCAGTCCACAGAAAAAACTGTCTTCCATGAGACTGATCCCTAGTACTGAAAAGATTGGGAACTGCTGCTCTAAAAGCCCAGACTTTAGCACTATGCAACATACACATGTTACGGAATTTAACTTGTACCCCCTGAAGCTATTGAAACTTTTTAAAAAGCCAAAGACCAAAACAAACCTAAACCTCATCAGAGAAGATACACAGACTGCAAATAAACAAATGAGTAGATGCTCTGCATATATTCCATCCAGGAAATTCAAATTAAGACAATCATGAGGTACCACTCCACACCTAACTAGGAAGGCCCAAACCCAGAACACTGAAAACAACAAAAGCTAGTGAGGATGTGGAGCAACAGGAACTCTCATTCATGTATTGCTGCTAGACATGCAAAGTAGGACCAAAACCCTGAAAGACAGTCAGGCATTTTCTTAAATTAATCATCTCCTTACCATGCAGTCCAGCAATGGTGCCCCTTGGTGTTTACCCAAAGGAGTTAGAAATGTATGGCCACACAAAAACCTGTACATGGACATTTATAGCAGCTTTATTCATAATTGCCAAAACTAGAAAGTGGCCAAAATGTCCTTCAGTAGGTGAATGGGTAAATAAACTGTGGTTCTTCCAGACAACAGAGTACTATTTTGGTGCTAAAAGAGTAATGAGCAAGACAAGAAGCTATGAAGGAAACTTAAAAGCATATTACTAAAGGAAAGAGGCCCATCTGAGCAGGCTACATAACATAATTCCAACTATAGACATTACAGAAAAGGCAAAAGTACAGAGACAATAAAAAAGAATAGTGGTTGCCAGGGAGAGAAGCTGAATAGGCAGAGCGTAAAAGATTTGAGAGACAGTGAACTACCATAGTGGATACCTATAATCACACATCTGTCAAAACCTATGGAAGTACAATGCTAAGAGTGAACCCTGATATAAATTATGATCTCTGGGTGATAATGATGTGTCAGTGTAGGTTCATTAATTGTGACAGTGTACCACTCTCGGAGACAATGTTGTTATGGGGGAGGGTGTGCTTGTGTGGGGGTATAAAAGTATGTAAGTTATTCCTGTACCCTCTGTTCAACTTTGCTATGAATCTATAACTGCTCTAAAAAATAAAGTCTAAGAAAAAAGTCACTCTAAAGCAAGCCATTCATCAATATTTTAACACGAATATATAAGTTGGAAGTACCAGTAGATATTTGGGTGAGTCAAGGTGACATATTCTGGGCCCCTTATCTAGGATCACCAAAATTCAATTACTCAGGTTTAACACTTAGCAGGTGGCACTTTTATGTGCCCAACACTACGCGTCATCTTGACTCTTTTCTAGTGCACTGACTTTTTGTTTTGTTTTGTTTTGTTTTGTTTTTGTAGCATGTGCTTTCTGGGGAAAGTCGCCTAGATGTACCAGAATGACAAACGCATTCCAAAGGATCTGCCAATAACAACACCCATGGTGTAGTGCCAAAAACAGAGCAAAAGGTAAACATGCACTCAGTGCAGGGCTAGCCTGTTGCCTTGGGAGACCCCACTGTGGTGTGTTCCTAAAGTGGGAGAGGGCCAATGGCATCAGCTGTGTCTACCACCAGAAAATTTCTGGTAAAAAAGCAGAGGAAATTTGAAAGAAGAGTGGTTTTCTTTCTTCTTCCTGTTCTCCGAGCTCTAGCTTTTAACTCATAGTAACACTCAATCTGGGCCACTCTAACCACAAAAACTATTGGGAAAGAATAAAATTGAATGTATGGTCTATTTCACTGCCATCGAAGCAACTAGAAAAGATCTCCTAAGCATTTGGCCATATGTGCTCAACCCCTTTCTCTTCCTGTCACATACACACTTTTCTGTTGTTGCCAATGGCTTAGAATGACAACCCTCAAGCTGTTTTTCCTTTTCATATAATTGAGTACCCCAAAGAAATTTTATTTTGAGTTAAATTTTCATCATCAATTTACAA
>NW_003852407.1:19268645-19287178 GCF_000181295.1 Otolemur garnettii
ATATACAACATATTTTAATGAAAAATAAAATACATACAAGGTCTGACATTTAACTTCATGAAGTTGCTACAGTGTACTTATGTTGGCAGCACTGTAAAGCTCAGTAAGGACCCATAACCTCAATGTATTAGTGTCTCACAGCCAAATTCATGTCAACCTGTAGCAGCATCTTGCTGAGTGGCACTTATTATCATCATTGCATATTTTTGTGTGCCATTGCAAGAATGTCAGAGCTTGAGTTGCAGCAATGAACAAACATTAAATTTCTTGCTAAACCTGGCAAGAGTGGAAGTGAAATCAGGAACATGTTAGTCCAAATTTATGGGATAATGCCATGAAGAAAATGGCAGTGTACAAATGGATTAAACGTTTTTGTGAGGGGAGAGAAAGCATTACTGATGAAGAGAGATCAGCACAGCCAGTAACAAAAAAGCAAACTGATGAAAACATTGCAAAAATTCATCCAATTGTATGACAAAAGCATTGGCTGACTGTGAGAAGCATAGTAAACCAAATAAACATCGATAGAGAAATAGGAAAATCTTAACTGAAAAATCTCAGCATGAGAATGCTGTGTGCAAAAAGTCCCATAGTAGCTGACTGATGAGCAAACAGCAAAGGAGAGTTGAGTTTTCCAAGACTTTTTAGAGAGACAAGATGATGTTTTGAGCTGTGTTATCACCAATGATGAAACATGGATGTACCAAAACAACCCTGAAATAAAGTGTCAGAAGTCAGCTAATTCTCCACAACTAAAAAATTTCACTCAATCCAAATCAAGAGTCAAAATGATGTTGCTAAGCTTTTTGGATATCATAAAGATTATTCATCATGAATTTGAACCAACTAGACAGTTAACAAAGTTTGCTATTTGAAAGTGTGAAAAGGCTACATTAAAAAGTTAGATGAAAATGACCTGAATTCGCCAACAACGCATGGCTCTTGCATCATGTCAATGCACCAGCTCACACAGCACTGCCTGTGAGGGAGTTTTTAGACAGTAAACAAATAACTGAGTATGGAACACCCTCCATACTCACCTGATCCAGCCCCAAATGACATTTTCCTTTACCTGAAGACAAAGGAAATATTGAAAGGAAGACATGTTGGTAATTTTCAGGACATCAAAGATAATACAACAGCTTTGATCGCCATTCCAGAAAAAGAGTTCCAAAATAGCTTTGAAGGATGAACTAGAGTTATCGTCAGTACATGCCTTCCCAAGGGTATTTCGAAGGTGACCATAGTGATATTCAGCAATGAGGTACACAGGACTTTTTCTAGGATGAGTTTGCAAACTTAATTGTCAGACCTCATATTCAAAAATAAGCAGAGAATGACATTGTTTTACATTTTTACAGAATTCACATTGTCTGGATTCTGAGAACAAAGAGATTCTCATATCTGTTTCTGCATTCTATCTCTGGCAAGATATTTTCATGATTAAAGTATATGAAGAAAATTTGGCCTCAAAGAGAAATGTAGTTGAAAAAGGGAGAAGTATTTTAATAACTTTTTAGATAATTGTGACTGTTCTACCTAATTACTAAACCCCAACACACTAAGTTGCTGTTTCTTATATCAATGAACTTTTCATATTCTGTTATACTCAGATCATCAGTCCACCTTACATTTGAATGGATCCTTTATCCATGCATGATCTTGTAGGATCTTATCACTTATCTTTTAGAAAATCTAGGTTCACTGAGTTATATAGCTCTTTTCAATATTGACACATTTAATTATACCTAATCTGATAAATCATGTTGTCCATATTACTACCAATCTCATCAGGAAAATGGATAAGTATTTGGGAAACTATCAAATTCACGGCAGCAGAGACAAGTTTCCCAAAATTCCAACTTTTTCTTCAAAGCTCATTTTCTATCATTGCCAATGATAGAAAACTTCCCATCAGTTGGAAGTTTTAGGCTCACTTCATTCACTTTCAGGAAAATCTCTGCCACATGCCTAATGCAAATAATCACAGTTTGTCAGTTGTTCTTCAAGTAAATATGATGTTTCGTCTTGTTTTTCTCACATCTCAATCACAAGAGTGCTTTTCCTCCATGCAAAGATCGTATTTTGGAATGCAGCAGAAGAGTCTCTTGTATACTTCTAGACTTAATGACGTTCATTTGCATTGCTTCTTCTGGACATTTAAAGTGAAACTGCTTCTTTTTTAGAGACAGAATCTCACTTTATTGCCCTTGGTAGAGTGCTGTGGAGTCAAAGCTCACAGCAATCTCCAACTCCTGGGCTTAAGCAATTCTCCTGCCTCAGCCTCCCAAGTAGCTGGGACTACAGGCGCCCACCACAACACCCTGCTAAGTGAAACTGCTTTGTTGTTCTTTTTGTTGCAAATGCATGATGATGAAAAATATGACTACGACTGGGGTTTGGACCTACAGCAATTTTTTAGCTACCTGAGTAAGCAAACGTTAAACTCTTTGAGCCTCAACTTTCTTATGTATAAAATAGAAACAATAGAATAAATGAATGGAATTAACATATTAAAATACATATATAAAGTGAGTGCCTGGAATTTAGAAAAACACTACAATATGGACCAAAGACATGTCTGTAAGCAAGTTCATGCACAAGAGGATTATTAGAGAAAACCAGTGTTCTTTCATTAATCATTCAAAACTATTTATGGAAAGCCACAGCCTGGCTCTGCACTATATGTTAGGGACAAAGAAACAAAGGGCACTGATCCCTGCTCTGAAGTAGTTTACCAGGGACACAAGCACTTAATTCAAGTGTGAGGACCCAGTCTAAACGGCATTGTAAGAAAGGGATGCACAAAGTGCCAAGGCCAAGCAGTGAAATCCTCGCTCAGAGTCTGAATTTGGATCTGGGAAGTCAACCTAAAAAGGGAGGATGGATTTGTGGGCCAGTTCAAGTGAAGACAACAGACAGCCTAGATTTGATGACGTTTACTGGGCCACCCAAGCGCCAAGGGGAGCTGGGGGCTGAAATTCTAGATCCCTAATGTGGCTCCACCCCTCCCTGCTGCTTCTGTAATCCTCTCATTATCATAATTAACTCCACGGGGAACATTTCTCACCTCCATTGATCTTAACTTGGGGTCCACAGTCGTGAATAGAAATCATGGCTTCTAAGAAGTAGATAGAAAAGATAATTACATCTTAATTTCATTAGCCTGCAATTAAAGGTAGCCTCTCCTTCTATTGTGAAAATAGGCATCTGTGTCCATTTCACCCTGAACGTGCCAAACCTCCTCTCATCTCAGAAGCTAAGCAGGGTCAGGCCTCCTTAACATTCGGATGGGAGACCACCTGGGACTACTGGGGGCCGTAGGGCTATAAAAACAAAGAGGGCACCGGTGGCTCACGCCTATTAACCTGCACTTTGGGAGGCAAGGTGGGAGGATTGTTTGAGGCAAGGACTTTAAGACCAGCCTAAGCAACATAGTGAGACCCCGTCTCTACAAAAATATTAAATATGATCTGGGCATGGTGAGTGTGCCTGTATTCTCAGCTACTTGGAAGGCGGAGACAGGAGGATCACTTGAGCCCAGGAGGATGAGGTTGCTGTGAGCTATGATAGTACCACTGTTCTCCAGTCTGGATGATAGAGTGAAACCCTGTCTCCAGAAAGAGATAAATCAATATTTAGAAAGAAAATAGGCAGCAAGACACAGAGTAGCTTAAGTACCTAGGACTCTGTCATCCATTGAAATAACAAATATTCTCCTATCAGATGGCACTGGTGCTGATATCTCCAAACACGGTACGTACTCATTAGTACCTTGAAGTCTAGACGGTCACTTAGTAAAGACATGAATAAAGAAACGTGCATTACTATATCACAGATTTATTCTCTTTGTTAACACTATTTTGATATAATTGGTTTTCTTCATAATCCTATGTATTTGTGCATTTAAAATATTAGTCTGAGATGAAATCTACAAACTTCATCAGACCTACAAGTCTACGGCCCAAAATGTGAGAGAGGGAGCTAATCCTCCTTCCTCCATCCCCCCCTTCCCTGGGTGGCCATTGCACTGAGTTCTCGTGAAGGGAGAGGCAGCTCTTTTCCTGACAGTTCTAGGAAGCAGCCCAACCCTCCAGTCAGAAGACTGCGAGCAAGCTGTTTTACCCGTTAGGCACCATGGAAACAGGGCCTGGGGCCAATGAGCTTGAACAATGCTGTCTACAAAAATGCTTGAGACAGACCTGGGGGAAAAATTTTATTTGCTCTAAACTAAAAATAAAGCCGCAGATGTGGAATCAATAAGCGTCTAATTAAATATTCTACCAAACATCATCTGTCAACCTCATTTGTTGTCACATTTAATATTCATAAATATCTTTTGCGTGTGAAAAAACTCCGTATCATATTTTCTCACTTCCTAAGGAATCTCAAGTAAACGCGGTCATGCAGAAAGGCCATCACAGATGAAACGCTGCCCATCGCCAAATATTTTCAAAAGCAGAATTACAGAAGTATGCCCAGGATTTATGGGGGATCAAAACATATTTCTCTGAGGTAGAATGTCAGTACATTTTAGTAGGTTTGAAAGGGTGTGGGGCAGGACTCCAAGACAAGAAGTGGGGCTATGTCTTCAAAGGTTGCACAAACCACGCTGACTGGAAGTTGTAACTTGTCCTCTTGGCTCCCCGGAGGACACAGCCTCAGAGTTTAGGCCTTGGGAAGATGTCCAACATTCACATCCCGTTCCCCTTCCTCTGGTGAGCTCCCCAATCCTCACACCACCCTCCCTCCCTCTGTCCTCATTTTCAGCCTCACTCCCTTCCCCAGGACTGGTCATCCCAATGGCCACCCAGGGAAGGGGGGGATGGAGGAAGGAGGATTAGCTCCCTCTCTCACATTTTTGGGTCATTGACTTGTGAGTCTGTTGAAGTTTGTAGATTCCATCTCAGACTCAGCATTGCTCCAGGGTTTGGCAAAATTGGCCACTTCAGGCCTCCCTGAGACATTTGCTACGATTTCTCCTGCCCAGATTTCTGAGCCTTTACTGGAGACCACAGGGTCCTCTGTGATTGGGGAGTCTCCTGGGTCATCTCTCTGGGCTTTTTCCTCTCTCCAACAGAGATGTGATGTGTCTGGTTTCCTGGAAAACCTCCAAACAAGCCCACCTTTGCCACCTTGAGTAGTGACAAGTTACGCACAGAAAAAAAATTACCTACCTGCTCTTTGTCTGTTTGGTCTCACTGAGCATTCACCTTTGAGGGAGTTGGAAGGGCAAACTTAGAGCTGAAAAGGAAGAAAGGTCAACAGAGGTTTCAAACAGGTCTGCTTATCTGTGCCCAGCACACTACAAGGAGCACACAAGATGTAAGAGTTAAAAGCAATGTGTGACCCGGGACTTGGAAAGAACCCCTTCCTGGGAAGAAGTTAGCATTCCTGATAAAATGCATAAGCCATTTTCTGAGGAAGCTTAAAGGGACTAAGGTTTGTTCTGGGAATCTAGTTCTCCCACCTAGAGGCCTCCCTCACCCATAGCTGTCTCTTAATCAAACTTCTAAAATTTCTGTAATTAATCTAATAAGGACTACATAAGTGTTCTCTTTTTCTATGAAATATTCCTACTAAGAATATACCTTTGAATTAGCCTCCCAATGCATTTCAAGAATGTTATAAAACTTATCCGTTCATGATTAAAGTATCTGAGAAGTTTTCTTAAGTATTACTATTGCTTTTAATAAGAAATTAGACAACATGATCTCTAAGCCTCCTGCCTTCTGTAGAGTTGAACTAGTTTATAAGCATATGTCACATTTAGAGATTAATTCCTTTAAAGAGTATAGGCAGAGAAATTTGCTTTAATCACATTGCCCCCATTATTCTACTAAGGCACACTACCATTCAAATGCCATTTTTTAAAAGCTAATATTATGATGTTTATGCAAATATAAACTGTACATATGTCAAAGATTTTATTCAATTAATTAATAAAGGAACCAGTAAAATGTAAGAGCCATTTAATGGAGAATTTGAAGAATATTTATACATGTGCAGGCAATCAGGTATGTTGGTATTAAGGTGCTAATAGTAGTACTGATTAATATTGTATAGGAAAATGAAATGTAAGATTTGGGGTTATCTTTCTACAGGACAGGACAGAAATCAATTGTGTCTCTACTAGACAACATTTCCATAGCCAGTGACAAGAATCATTTGCAGGAGTATCAGTTTTCTGCAACTTCAATTCTACCCTAGTCAAGAGGGGACAATCAAAGATACACATCCCTAAGAGGTCAGGTAATGTCCTCTTTTTTGTTTTAGGTTTTTTTTGGGGGGGGGGTGTGAGGGAAGGGCTGGCCTTGCTCTGTCTGTCACCAGGGCTAGAGTGCATGGTGTCATCAGAACTTACTCCAAGTGGGACTCCAGGACCATTCCACCACACTTGGCTAATTTTTCTATTTTTTGTATGGATGGGGTCTCACTGTTGCTGAAGCTGGTCTCAAACTTCTGACTTCAATCAATCCTTCTGCCTCAGCCTCCCAAAGTGCTAGGATTATGGGTGTAAGCCACCAAGCCAGCATTTAGATCATGTTCTCTTGACGGTGCCCAGAACTCCACTGAAAGATAACTCAGTAATCCCTTTAGCCATCTCCAAATCTTGAACAATTTTTTCCAACAATAAATCATTTGATCAACAATTATATCAAAAGCAAAGCATAGAACAAATTAATGGTGAGGGGGACTATGAAAATTATATTAAATAGTTGAACAATTGCTAGCTCCCTGCTTTTCTTTTTCTGACCTTAAAATAACAAAATGATATTTCCTTATAATTATTCTATGATTTTAATTTAAATTCCTTTTTTTCCTTTGAAGGAGGAGAAACTTGAAAAAAAATTCCAGAAGTAGCCTAGAAAAATAAAGATCTGAAAATAGTAAAAAAAATTTGAGGTTCAGCACCTGTAGCTCAAGCAGCTAAGGTGCCAGCCACATACACCAGAGCTGGCAGGTTCAAATCCATTGTTGTTGCCAAACGACAATGACAACTACAACCAAAACATAGCCAGGTGTGTGGCTAGTGCCTGTAGTCCCAGCTACTTGGGAGGCCAAGGCAAGAGTCACTTAAGCCCAGAAGCTGGAGATTGCTGTGACCTGTGATGCCATGGCACTCTACCCAGTGCGACAGCTTGGGGCTCTGTCTGAGACTAAAAATTTTTTTTGAGAAAGAATTGACAGATGCTGGTGGGGGGATGTCAGTGGTGATGTAGGAAAGAGGTGGAGGGACTTGGCTTCATTTGATATTAAATATTAAAAGTCATTTTAAATTTAAAGTAAAACAAATAGTAACAACACAGGAACACATAGATTGATAAAGGAATAGAGAGCCTCAGACCAGACCCAAATGTAAGAGTCTACCATAGGCTAGAGGTGACATTTAAAACCAGTGAGCTTTTTTTTTGGAGGGGGGAATTACAGAGTGATATTCAGGTAACAGAACAATAATTATTTTATATAAGCTAAATCAGAGTCAAATGAAGGTGAAAAACTACCATTCCCAAATGCAACTAATTGTTGCAAAGCACAAATAAAAACCTGCTGTAAATTTCCATACCAGGTTACAGCCCCCATTTTGTACCAGGCAAGGTTAGTAGTCAGTGAAAGCACCACTGGAACAGGGCATCTAAGGACACGTTCTGTAGAGCGTTAACTATACAAAAAAGGCATCGTACAGTTTCAAAACAAATCTTACTCAGCTTTACATTTCAATTTTTTTCTCTGAAAGGATCAAATTGTGTACAGGAGGTAAAATGCTTCACAGACAAGGAAGGAAACCTCTGCTAACCAACTTTTGAACCAACCAAACCTCTGAACCAACTTTTCATCATTATCCTCTTTTTTTTTTTTTTTTTTTTGAGGCAGAGCCTCAAGCTGTCCTCCTGGGTAGAGTGCTATGGCATCACAGCTCACAGCAACCTCCAACTCTTGGGCTCAACAGGTCTCCTGCCTCCACCTCCCAAGTAGCTGGGACCACAGGCACCCGCCACAACGCCTGGCTATTTTTTTTGGTTGCAGCCATTATTGTTGTTTGGCAGGCCCAGGCTGGATTTGAACCCACTACCTTAGGTATATGTGGCTGACACCTTAGCCACTTGAGCCACAGGTGCTGAGCCCATCATTATCCTCTTAATCTTCCTCTTTATCTTCAACTTCTTCCTCCCCTTCATCTTCTTCATTTTCCTCCCCTTCCCCTTTCTCTCTCTCTTTCTTTCTTGATAGGGTCTTCCTCTCACCTAGACTGTGGAGGGCAGTGATGCAATCAAAGCTCACTGCAGCCTCAAGCCATCTTCCCACTTTGGCTGGGACTATAGGCATGCACCACCACACCAGCTAATTTTTTTTTTTTTTTTTTTGGAAAGAGGAGAGTCTCACTCTGTTGCCCAGGCGGGTATCAAATTCCTGCCCTCAAGCAATCTTCCGGCTCCAGCCTTCTAAAGTGCTAGGATTATAAGCATTAGCTGCTACATCCGGCCTCATATTCTTTTACCAGTTTCTGGAAACAATTTCTGAAAAGATATTATGTTTGATTATTCCTTCCTTCCTTCCTTCCTTGCTCTGGGGATACCACACAGGTCTCTCCCACCTTTCTCTCCCCCTCCCCATCATCTCTCATTCCCTGCTCGCTCTCTCTTTCCCATCTCTTCCCCCCACACTCTTACCTCTCTCTCAGATAAAATAAATGTGTACTTTTATATTCTTAAAAAAAGATAATATGCCTGGCAAAAAAGGAAAAATCTACTATTGTTCTAAAAGGCCCACAGCCATCCTTTCAGCTAATTTTCTATATCTGTTTTATATGGATGTTGTTCTTGGTGCTGGGGATACAGTGAACCATGCAGGTGAAGTCCCTGCCCTCGGGGAGTTTACATTCTCATGTGACTGTAGACAATTATTGAATAAGTAACCATAGAACACAATCAAGAAGTGGTAAGTGCCAAAAAGAAACAGAACTCTAGGAAAGGAAGTGGCGAGTCCCAGGAGGGGAGCTCTTTGCATGGAGGAGGTATCAGAACAGGAATCTGTAGTCAGATGTTTTTCTGAGACCAGAAGAGCAGTGAAAGGTTCAGGATTCAAGATCCTGTAAAACACAACCTTCTAAGAAAATGAATATACAAAAGTAACCTAGTTATCAGCTTTCCAGTGGTATTTCCCACCTAAACATCTGAGCCGCAAGCCAACCTTCCATTAATCCCAAATGCATCTTATCTCATGATAAATTCTTACTTCATATTTATTTCTGATTCTAAAGCCAGATATAAATTTTAGAAAGCTGGAAGATAAAATTGGTATTATAATATTCCACTTTCTGTTAAGTTCCCATGGAAAATATTGGGAAAAAATGACTAAGAAAAGCCTGAGACAAATAGCTGGGATGTCTAAAATGTGTTAAATCCCCATATAATTTAGTTATTCATCAAACATGAGCTGTTCCCCTCCAAGTGCTGAGCAGTGGCCGGGCTATCAAGGGTGTAGACCTTTAAAAACAGCCCTGTCCTCTGAGTTCCCACTGTCACAAGGAATGGCTGTCATGGAAACTAATTACATCACATGGCTACAAGAGAACATGGCCAAAGTGCTTTGGGAATATAACATCCAGAGAAATGAGCTTCTCAGAAAAAAATCCCTTATAACTCTTTTAATTGCCCCATAAAGAGGATACTTCTCAATCATTTTCTTACTCATCTAGTTTGTTCCCTTTGGCACTGTTGAATATTTCCTCATTTTTGAACCTTTCTATGTCTTGGTTACCCTGAAATTGATTTCTCCATCTTTTTCTCCAACCTTGCTGAATCCTACCAAATTAGCAAATATGCCTTACACTTTTTATGTACCCCAGCAACTAGCAAAATATTTGGCATATGACAGGGACTCAAGAAATATTTGTTGAATTGAACCAAACCTGGTGACACCTTTACAAAGTTGTAACAATTCTCTTAGGTTCCTCCGTTCTTCCTCCCACACTACATTCATTCATTCATTCATTTATTCATTCAGTAAATACATGTGGAACAGCTATAAAGTGCCAAAACCTGATCTGAGAAATAAGGGCACAGCAGGGAATAAAACAGGCAAAAGTACCTGTCTTGATAGAATTTACATTTCAAGGTAGGAGACAGAAATACAGTAGAAGATGCTGAGCTATGGGAAAAAAAAATAGTTCTATAGGACAGGATTCGATCACAGAAGCAAAGCAACAAGGAGACATTCAGTGGTGTGCGGAGCCTACTAGTACCAGCCTAAGGGAGCTGTTAATATTTATTAGTGTTTCTTCTCTACGCCCCATTCAATGATGTCACATTGGTCACTTGAAATTGGCTCTGGTGGGAATATTTACACCAGGGAAATTGGCAAATGCCACAAATCGCATCTTTTTGCTTTTTCCAGAAAGCTGGTTGTTAAACATTTACCAGCATACCTCACACACCCACAAACCCACACTCGTGCAAGAATTTATTAGAGGGCTTTGCCTTTATACAATTGTAAGGCTATGAAGCCATAGCCTCTGTGACTGGTGCTGGTGCTGAAGTCAACAGAACAGGTAGTCAGGAGAGGAAATTGGTATGAAGTATGAAACCAACATGGAACCCATGCAGCTGCACTGGAACCCAGAAGGACAGATGGAACTGTTGTTGATCTCTCGCCATCTCTAAGCCTCCAACTTAAGAGAGGTGAAGGTGGGGAGGAGGAGTCCTAGGGAAGAAGCTGGTATCCTGATTGTGGAGCTGAACGTAACCCTGTCTAAGAGCCTGAAGGACTAGCAGACAACCCAGCTAGAGCCAGAGGTGCTGTGTGTCCAGTCACTGCCCCACACCAGCCACGTGAGCTGACAAGTGGGCCAACAGGTAAGAACAACATGCCTAGCTGGACCAGTCTTATAAGTGTGAGAACAGCATATGGGTTCCTTCACTTCTGCCTTCCAAGTCATGTTTCTGAGGCCCACAAGACTTTAGAACTCTGCAGGGAAGAGAATCTGGGGATCATAACTCCAGCTTAGCCAAGTTGGCAGAATACAAATCCCCTATAGCTAAGGTCAACAGGATTGTCAGGGAGGGACTTACTGAGAAGGTGACATGTGAGTAATAATCTGAGGGACGTGAGGGATCAAGATTTGAGGATTTTTATGAGAAGAGAGTTCCAAGCTGAGAAGATAGAAAATACAAGGCCCCAAGTGAAGATTACAGCTGACATATGCAAAGACCAGCAACCAGCAGAGGTAACAGTATAGCTGGAAAGAGAGAATGAAGGGAGTAGCCAGAGAGGAGGTCACATTGAGTAGGGGGCCCTCTGAGGTGCTTGTAAGACATTGAGCAAACCTTGACTTCTACTCTTTGTGAGACAAGGATCCACTGGATGAGTTTAAACAGTGTAATAACAAGATTAAACAAATCTTAGCAGGATTATTCTGGATGCTCTATTGGGTATACACTGAAAGATTATCAAATGCAATTTATGAGGTCACTGCAAAAGTTCACAAGAGAACTGATGGCTTGCTACAGAGGAGTAGCAAGGGGGATGTTACAAAGAGGTTGGATCCTGAGCACAGTTTGTATGTGGTATCACTGGAATTTACCCTGCATGTGGGCTATGAGACAAATAGAGGAATCAAAGATGAGTCCAAGTTTTAAAGATGAGCAACTAGAATCTGCTATTAATTAAATTGGGAAAGTGGAAAGATAACTAAGCTTGGATGGGGTGGGAGGAGCACAGGAGTAGACAAACTGAGTTTGAGTTTTTTCCTTAGACACCAAATTGGAGATGACAGTTGGGTCTGTGAAGTTTAAGAGTAAGGTACAGGTTAAAGGTGCCAATTTGGGAGTAACAGCATGCGATGAGAAATATTTATCACCATGAGATTGGATGAGATCACAAAGGCATAAAGAGAAAAGAGGAGAGGTACCAAGACTGGTCCCCAGAGCCCTACCCACATAAAGCTCAGGGATATGAGGAGGAACAAGCAAAAGAAACTAAGAGAATGAGCTGAGAGGTTAGAGAAGACCTTAGCAGCCTC
Organism: Otolemur garnettii; assembly: GCF_000181295.1. Lineage (NCBI taxonomy): Eukaryota > Metazoa > Chordata > Mammalia > Primates > Galagidae > Otolemur > Otolemur garnettii. The sequence continues at coordinate 19,280,668 of NW_003852407.1, forward strand.
CAGAGGGAGGAGGTGATGCGTTCAGTCCAATTGCTTCAGAAGAATCTAGTAAGGTAAGAACTGAGTTCTGATGGTTTGGTTTAGCAAATTGGGAGGTTTGGGGCCACCTTGTTAAGGACAATTTGGGCAGATGAGAAGCAATAAAAGCCATATCGGAGTGAGTTCAAATGAAATAAGTTGAGAACTTAGAGACAGGATACACAAATCTTTTGAAGGGCAAAAGGAAGGACAAAAATGGAGTATAAGCTAGAGGGCAGAAGGGAGTCAAGGGAGAGTTTTTGTTTGAACTGGGAGAAACAGTAGTGTGTTTATAAGATGATAGGATTGTTCTGATAGTGGGAAAATTTTATGATGAGCAGAGAGGGAAAAGCAATGTCCTTTTTAGTAGATGAGAGAGGATGAGATGTGGTACAAAAGTGAAGGGACGGAGTTCAGAAAAAAATGACTTTTGTCCATAGTAGACCAAGTACTTGAGGTCAGTAGTCCAAATCCATGAGGCAAGTAGGTAGATGGGGGAAATTTTCTTATTATTACTATTTCTAAATTCTCATTTCTATATAAGTGGGGTAAAAGTATCACCTGAATAGGGGTTGGTAAGAATTAAGAATTACTAACAGAATTAAGTAAGTTAATACATATAGACACACAGGAGAGGCATAATCATTGTTAACAACTATTAAATACTATTACACACCTGGGTGATCTCATCTGTTCTTGTGTTTTCAATGACCCCCTATCCTTAATCTTCAGATTAAAAATCCAATTCCTGCTGCACACCTCTCAGAATCAACAGGTCTGGAACCCAACTCTCAGGGCATATCTTTCTCCTGCAAGCTTCCCTCGGTTAACAGCTCCTCCTTGACACATCACAGATGCCCTTGAGTTCTCTGGATCTCCTCCCCTCCCTCATACTCACACCTCAGCCATATCCAGTTTGCCTCATTCTCTCCCAATATTTTGGAAACCCTTCTCTCCTCTCCATCCAGCATACCTACCCCTCTACCCCTTCAGGCTCTCAGCAGCTCTCTTTTCTGGACTTCAGCCTCCTAACTCATCCCTTCCACCAGTGTGCTCCACCGTCCACATATACAGAGTGATCTGTCTGAAATGTGAAACCCCATGTCATTTTCTGGGTTAAACACTTCAGCCATAGCCGAGACACTACAAGATTAAATCCAATCTAAGCAGCATGGCGCCGAGGACTCCTAGGATATGTTTATAACTTTAGCTGTGCCTCCTGCACCCTCAAACCCTGTATTCTGTGTGCCAATTACACCAAGTATTTATGGCTTTCCTGCACAGCACTTCCCAAATCTACACTCCCCCAGACTGCTTAGCACCCCCATACTAGTGCCTAATTACCCTTCAACTCTCAGCTTAGGCACCATCTCCTCCAGGGAGCTCGTCCTGAATTCCTTCCATGTTGAGCCAAGTGCCCTTCCTCAGAGCTCGCACAATATCACTTCCAAATACCTTGCACGTGACAAGGGCTTAATGAATTGGTTGACATTACGTTAGATGAATTATATCTAATTGATTAAACTACAGTACATGACATCGTGAAGTCTTTTCCAGTACTTATGATATTACAGCAGATATTTTTCTTTTGGTGACAGTTTTATAAAGATAAAATTGACGTATATAATTCAGCCTTTTGAAGTATATGATACACAATGACCTTTAGTATAGTCACAGCATTGTGTAAACATCACCACAGTCAATTTTAGAACACTTCCTCACCCACCCCCGGAACCATTTGGCTGTCACTTCCCATTTCCTCACAACCTCTGCAGTGCTGTGCAGGCCTAATCTACTGTCTGTCTCTATGGATTTGCCAATGATGGACATTTCACATAAATGCATTTGTACAATAAATATATGATCATTTGTGTCTGGTTTATTTAAATTAACATAATGTTTCAACATCTATCCATGTTGTAGCGCATATCAATGTTTCATTTCTTTTTATTTCCAAGTAATATTTCATTATATGGATATGCCACATTTTATTTATCCATTCATCAGTTGATGGACATTTGAGTTGTTTTTAATTTTGGATATTTTGAATAATGCTGCTATGAACATTCTTGGACAAGTTTGTATGTGTATATATGCTTTTTTGTGGATGTATGCTTTCATCTCTCTTGAGTATATATTTAGGAGTAGAATTACTGGGTTATATTGTTACTAGACAAAGAGAATCCAGCCACTTGTCACTGTTACTCACTATGTAGAGACTTTATCTGTCAGAAGGCCAGAGATTCTGGAGAACAGTGAGTTTGTTCTTCTATTTCCGAGACTGCTTTATTCTTCCACTTCCAAAATCACAGTTGTATACATGAAAATTCAAAGCATAACCCATGACTCAAAACAACATTCCAATTTAAAAATTAATCTCCTAAGTCAATTTCCCTAAACTATTCAAGATATACACTTTTAGGTTAAAGGTGAGTTTACAAAACAACAAGAATGGGAGACATGAGATGAAGGTCAGGCAGGACCTAACTGACCAGACCAGTGGTGTCATGTTGGCCCTCGCCTGACAGGCTCTGTCTTATTCTCACCACATGTGCTCTCAACATGATAACTCTTGGCTTAGCCTTTTGAGGGACTTCCAGACTATAGCAGGTATATTTTTCTACTACCCAAGTAAAATTTTAGATCCCATTAGTCTTTTTTTTTTTTTGAGACAGGGTTTCACTCTGTCACCTGGGCTATAGTGCAGTGGCATCATCCTAGCTTGCTGTAGCCTCAAAACTCTTAAGCTCAAGACATTCTCCTGCCTCACCCTTCCTAGTTGCTGAGACTACAGCTCTGTGCCACTATGCTGGCTAATTTTTTAAAACTTTTTTGTATGGGACTATAAACTAATACAAACTTTTTTGGAAGGAAGTATGGAGAATCCTCAAAGAAAGCAAACTAGACCTCCCACTTGATCTGGCAATCCCATTACTAGGCATCTACCCAGAAGAAAAAAAGATCATTTTATCATAAGGACATTTGCACTAGACTGTTTATTGCAGCTTAATTTATAATTGCCAAAATGTGTACATTGGATTCTTGCTTCTCTAGTCTTGTGATGCTTTACTAAGAAGAATCATCTCTTAGTAAAGCATCCTTATCCAGGTTCCAGCTTCCATCTAGAAGTTCCATCTTCATCCAGGTTAATACAAAAGATGTAAAGTCTCCATCTTTTTTAATGGCTGAATGGTATTCCATGGTATACATATACCACAGTTTGTTGATCCATTCCTGGGTTGGTGGGCATTTAGGCTGTTTCCACATTTTGGTGATTATAAAAGAGCCCATTTGATCCTGAAATCCCATTACTAGGCATCTACCCAGAAGAAAAAAAGTCATTTTATCATAAGGACATTTGAACTAGATTGTTTATTGCAGCTCAATTTACAATTGCCAAAATGAGGGATCAGCCTAAATGCCCATCAACCCAGGAATGGATTAACAAGCTGTGGTATATGTATACCATGGAATACTATTCAGCCATCAAAAAAGATGAAGACTTTACATCTATTGTATCAACCTGGATGGAGTTGGAACACATTCTTCTTAATAAACATCACAAGAATGGAGAAGCAAAAATCCAATGTACTCAATACTAACATGAAGCCAGTCGGTAATCTAATACAGGCTCACATAAGAGAAAAACACAAATCAATTCAAGGTGGGAGATGGGGAAACAAGGAACTGGGGAAAGAGGAGGAGGAAGGGGGAGGGTTGTGCTCCCACTTAATGGGCACAATATCAGAGTGTATGGCACACCTCTTGGGAGTGGGACAGAATTATAAGAGGGACTTTACCTAACAAATGCAAACATTGTAACCTAATTCTTTGTACCTTCAGTTAACCTGAAACAATAAAAAAAGTAAAATAAAACTTTTTGTAGCAATGAGGTGTCACTGTTGCCTGGGATGGTACTGAACTCCTGTCTTAAAGCTATCCTCCCATCTTGGTCTCCCAAAGTGCTAGGAGTACAGGTATGCGCCACTGTGTCCAGCCTTGTTTCCATAAGTCTTTACAGAAGGTCCATGCTGTAGCTGACTGGAGATCCTGAGTGACAGACAATTTGATTCAGGTCAGCTGACCCTTTGAAGGAACCACTGTGCATAGAGAACCCCACCCACTTGATTGCAAAAAGGCCCTTTGAAAAGCAAGACTCTGCCTCTGGCACTTGAGGTGGGTTTGAAATGTGACTGTGACATAAAGTCACTGTCATTTTCCTCTTCACTCATCATCCACTCCCAAGATATATCTTAACTTTTAAAGTAGTGTATTTAAAATAGCATGTGATTCAGATGCTTTGGGAGTAATGACAAATAAAAAATAAATACAAGTGTGTGATTCTCAAACGTATTTTGGCATCCGATTATAGGTGTATGAAAAATCTACTGGCTATAGTATATTTGACATGTATATATGTTCATGGTAACTATAGGTCATATTTTATGGTGTTCGGATTTTTTTTTCACATGAAAAGTCTTATCTTCTTGTGGGGATTTATTTTCATATGAAAAGTCTTATCTGCTTGTGAAAAATCTATACAATGACTGCAGATGACATCACTGTAGAGTCTTTACTCCTGTTATCCAATCTCCATCTCACTCTTTGCCTGAACCAACATTAACCTTTGCAGTCCCCTTGACTTTCTTCATTCTGTTCTTGCGTTCCTTTCGCTGCTTTCTTGAGATCTTTTCTTCTCATACCAGTCATGCCTTGGAAGTCTATGTTTGGGTTCATTTTTCTTGTTTGTTTTTTTTTTGTTTCGTTTTGTTTGCAGTTTTTGGCCGGGGCTGGGTTTGAACCCACCACCTCCAGCATACGGGTGGGTGCCCTACTCCTTTGAGCCACAGGCACCACCCTGGGTTCATTTTTCTTTGTACAACCCAAAGAATTATAAATCATGCCAATCCCGTTGTCTTCCTACCACCAAAGTGAGTTCTGAATCCAATTAGGAAGATGACATCAGGTGTGATCTTGTACATTTTGGCTAGTTTTTCCCTAATTTCTGTCTTTGGTACTGTTGCCTTCCCACGGTGAGCATTTGTTTCCTCTTAAGTAGTCAGTTGGTGTGAACTTCCTGGTTTGGATAGTTACTGTGTCGTTCATGATGGTGGGCAATCTTCAGGCAGCCAGGGAGGAAAAGAGCTGATTTTTTATTTATTTATTTATTTATTTATTTATTTTTGAGACAGAGTCTCACTCTGTTGCTCAGTCTGGAGTGCAATGGCCTCATCGCTGCTCACTGAAACCTCCAACTGCTAGGCTCAAACATCCTCTTGCCTCACCTCCTATACCACCATGCCCAGATAATTTTTTTTTATAGAGACAAGGTGTTGTGCCTGGATTTTTCCCAATCCCCCAAGAGTTAGTCTGAGGCACACTCCAATGTAAAGATCATGAGGCAAGCTTTATTCAAGCCCGGGCCTGGACTCTCCTGGTGAGCACACCGAGGAAAAGCCCTAACGGGTGGTGCAAACAGTTTTTATAGGGTACAGAAAACAAGAAGGGGAGGGGTAAAGTACAGGTACAATTTTGATTGGTTGCTAGGGGCATGGGCAGATTATAGGTTAGGCATTAGCTCCTGATTGGGCATAGGTTTTGACATGGGGTGGTGCTATCTTTGGGATGGGTGGGGACATTATGCTGACTCATTGGGCCTAAGATGGCGGTGGTGGCCATCATTAAAATGACGTCAGCTGGCTCTCACAAAGGGTCTTCCTCTTGCTCAAGCTGGCCTCACACTCCCAGTCTCAAGTAATCCTTCTGCTTCAGCCTTCCAGAGTGCTGAGATTATAGGCATAAGTCACTGCATAGAGCCAAGATGATAGTTTTTTTAAACAAAACAATGTCTCTCTTTATACTCAGACCAATATAACTGCATAATCTTTCAAAAGTTTATCCTTCACCCAGTCATTGCCCTGTTCAAACACCTGTAGTGCCTTTGGGATAAGGAAAGGTTATCCTCAGGATCTGTCCCTCTGCATCTCAATCTTATCTCCCTATCACACCCTCCTGAACCCATGTCTTGGCTCCCACACCAAGATATTGACCCTCCCATTTTTATCTGGGTATGATTCACCTTCCAAAGTCCAGGCCATGGCTCATCCCCTCCATGAAGTCATCCTTTCTGCTCAGAGCTTTATAACATTCATTTTTACCATACATTGTTGAATACATATTTATGGAAATATCATCAGTTTCTGAAAAATTATGAGTTCCTTAAAAACAGAATGATACCATACACTTTTCCTTATATCAATAGTGTTTACACTGGTCTGAGGAAATATGATTTTGCTAAAATGTACTTTTGATTTGTTAGATATTTTATAAACTCAGGAAATTTCACAGTAAAACATGACTCCCTGCTATAAAGAATATTTTGAATTGAAGGCCATTCAAAGTCAAAAAACACTGGAAGGTTTTCCTTCTATCTGCATAAACTGGACTCACCTGGTCAGAAGATGAAAGGGGGGCTCGGGGCCTGTGGCTCAAG
>NW_003852407.1:19287964-19289128 GCF_000181295.1 Otolemur garnettii
TAAAAGATCACTGTCCTTTCAATTTAAAGATTTTGTGGGTGACTGGTATTGGTGTATTTTTTGGTGCCTTCTGGTGTATGAATACTCCATTGTTTAATTCCGTCTCCTCCCAGAAAGAGCTTTTATTATTGTTGTTACTTCCTTTGTCTATTGTCTTTCTATGTTGTTTACCATAGGGTAGAACTCAGGCCTAGCATCCAGTAAGGCCAACATTTGGGCCTGGCCTACAGGCTAGCCAGTTATATAATTCTGGCTGGATGGACCAACATCTGTTAAAGACAAATACTGCGGGTCTCTGAAACAAAAACTGTTTGAGGTTTCCATCTTGTCCTGTTATTTGTGTCTGAGCTGGTCTTGTGACTGAGTGGGAATTCTCTCCTCAATCTCTGCTATCCAGGGGCATGTTTGGGGGGGGGAAATATCAGGGGGCCAGTCTGAAAAAGGTTGGGAATCCAAGACACGTAAGATTCTAAGGAGCACACTCCTTATAAACAAATGTGACAAGCTCTAAGGGAAGTCTTTGTCTTAAAATGTCATATTTTGTCTGTTTCTGAAAGTGAATTTTTGAAAATCTTGGAAATTGCCTTTTCTATGAAGAGGCATTGGGTTAAACTGCCTTCTCCAGACTAAACCTGGGAAATTATCACCTGGGCTTTCTATAAGAGGCCTTGGATTGATTCACTTTCAGAATAAATATACAATTGACATTAATGGCCAGAAGATGAATCTTTTAAATTAAAAAACTTCTACATTTTGCATGATGGCTTACCCCTGTAATCCCAGCACTCTGGGAGGGTGAGGCAGATGGATTGTTTGATCTCAGGAGTTCAAGACCAGCCTGAGCAAGAGCGAGACCCCCATCTCTTAAAAAAAAAAAAAATAGCTGGGTGTCATGGCCAGTGCCTGTAGTCCCAGATACTTAGGAAGCTGAGTCAAAAGTCTAAGTGTTGCTTGAGCCCAAGAGTTTAAGGTTGCTGTGAACTATGACACCTCAGCACTCTACCCAGGGTGACAAACTGAAACTCTGTCTCAAAAAAAAAAATAAATAAAAGGAAGAAAGAAAGAAATAGAACCAAGCTTTAACATAATTCTAGAATGTCAGCTTGTTAAATGGGCCAAAAGAAAAAAAAAGTACATACACAATCCTGAGATTATCATAAAATG
>NW_003852407.1:19289148-19297762 GCF_000181295.1 Otolemur garnettii
ACTGAGAGTTATGATAAGCCACAATACTCTAGTTGAGGGAAAAGAATAAGACTCTGTCTCAAAAAAAAAAAAAAAAAAAAGAGAGAGAGAGAGAGACTTCTAAATTTTCTTAAAATAAATTTTAGAGATCTCTCATTCAAAACAATTGTCTTATTTGTATTAATAGAAATATTAGATTAAAAGAAGGACACACAGCGGGACTTGCTAGCTTTAACAATTCTCTGGAAATTGTTAAAATGCACATTAAACAGCAAGTATCTTTTCTAAGACCAAGATAAAAAATCCTTTGAACACTACACCTTGGGAATAATGGCCAAGGTACTTATGGCCTAATGGTTAAAGCTCTATGCATTCATCTTGGCAACCTAGGCTCAATTCCTGGGCAGAGAATGAGCTTGTTCTGGTTTGGTATCTGTGTAGCTTGTGAAGTTTTCTTGACTCTTTTTCTTTCAGTGCATGGCTTTTGGTTCCTGTATGAGAGATTCTGGCATAGAACCAGGCTTAGGGTCTGCAATAAGGAGAGAAGGCCAGTCCACAGATAAGGAAAGACTTTATAGAGGAAAAAGCAGAATGGAACCTCACCTAGAGTCAGCTCAGCTCCCATAGAGTTGCAAAAGGCTTTTATTAGCCTTATCCATATAGCAGGAATGGGGAAGTGACTAGAGTCCTACTCTTCTGACTGATGCTTGTATCAGCTGGCTGCTGCAGCAGACTGCCCAGGGATCATCTCTAGTGCCCGTCAGGATTATGGGCGTATCCCTAGTGACAGCTAGGATATAGGCAGGGTGTTTCCAGAAACTCTGGCCTTGAAGCACTCCAAGAGCCGGGGGAGGGGAGGTATTTGTTTTTTCTAAAATAGCCGTGCTCTTGTCAGGGTTATAAGAATTCCTTTCCTACACTGTACTTTGTTGGGGGACAAATAGGATTTTTAGAGATGTCTGTATAAATAAATGTTTGGCTAAGAAGCTAACACCCTCATAAGGCTAAACAGAAATGTGGGGCACGTCTTGTTTATGGCTACTGAAATTTTCCTTTCTTTGAGCCATTTTTGTAACTTTTGTAACTCATAAAAATTGTCTTCCATCTCTTTAAAGACACTTCTTGCTTCCTTAATTAAGTTTTATTGGTTAAGACTTACCAGTTTCAACAAGTTTAAAAGGGAAAATGTCATTGGTTTGTCCTAGAGTCAGCTATGACCACTTTCATTCTCTCTACTCCTTCCTCTTTGCTGATCACAAAGTCTTAGCCAAGCAAAGGCGGCCAGTTGTTCAAGGTAAACACTGAACTATATGGTCAGTGAATCTTCTCCAACCACATTGCAGCTCTGGAGTCTCTCTGAACTTACTCTGATTCAACTGCCTGATTTGTGGACTGTTCTTTGCTCAATTAAACTCTGTTGAATTTAATGTGTTAGAAGTGAGCTCTGAAATAGAGGTCCCAGAGCCCTCCAAGAGCGCTGAGTGGACAAGGGCTTGTGGTAAGTTCTCTGGCAGATTCTGAAGCTCCACCAGTTTGTATTTCAGGCTCTCAGAGTTCTTTTGAGCAAATTTCTGATCCTAGTTGGTTTGAAAGTTGCAAAAAAAAAATCTACACGAAGTCTGATATCAGATTGAATCTGAGTCTGGGATCAGACTGGGTCTTATTACTAACTGGTTCAACAGGCCTCCTGCCTCAGCCTCCCAAAGTGCTGGAATTGCAGGTGTGAGCCACCACTCCTGGCCCTTAATGGTATACCTTGAAATAATTTCATAGGAGAAATTTATATCTATTAGAAGAAATTTTCTGTTTATAAGACATATCTGAGAGGAAGGACTGAGTCACTAGAATCTCTTACCATTGTTCTAAATTTTTATGACGAGTCTTACCTTCACTTAGGGTACTTTTCCCAACCATTTTGTCTTAATTAGAGCTTTACATACAAACTTCTTTCTCCCTTGCTATATGGTCCAATGTTTAGGCTTCAACTTCTAGCTCTGTGATTTCAACATATACATTTTCTGCCTTGTTTCACCTAGGAATCATGTTTTTAGAAGGGAAATTGCTGCCAAGCTAACAATTGCTTAGCGCAATAAAATAAGTAATTAAAAGACTGATAGTCTGAATTTTAAAAAGTAATATTTAAGAGCCAACAAAATTCCTTATATGAAAGCTATTAAAACTGCTCCTGTCTGTGTATCTATATGTCTATGTGCCTATATGTGTCATGTGTATATGATATTTACTAACAAATGATATAAAAGAGCTCTAATTAATGTGCTTAAATGGTAAGTGCTTAATCAAATATTTTATCAAGAAGATAGAAACTGGCCTTGAGTAGTGGCTCACACTTATAATTCTAGCACTCTGAGACACTGAGGTGGGAAGATCACTTGAGTATAGGAGTTTGAGACCAGCCTGAGCTAATGCCAGACTCCATCTCTACTAAAAATAGAAAAATTATCTGGGTAGTTGTGGTGGGCACCTGTAATCTCAGCTACTCGGGAGAATGAGGCAGGAAGACCACTCAAACCCAAGAGTTTGAGGTTGCTATGAGCTAGGTTGACATCACAGCTCTCTAGCCTGAGTAACAGAGTGAGACACTATGAAACAAACAAAAAAAGAAACTAACTCAAATGGTTTTTAGTTCATGTGACTTTAAGAATACAGTAATCCACTTCAACTCAACTTTCTTTTTGATTCTGTTACACTCTGATTCACAATTTCTCTTTAACTATTAGTTAATATAAATCTGAATCTCAGAGATCTAAGTTGCCATCAATATTCCCTCATTCTCTAAGCTGATTTAAACTCCATAACCTTACCCAGGACTCTTGTTCAGTCCTTGTTCAGTATGTTAATAATCTTCTGCTCTAAAAACAGAGTACTCTCTTAAACTTATTCTTTTAAATATTCTAGCTGAATTGAGGCCATAAAACCTCTAGGTCTGGACTACAGTGGATATAAACAACTGTTGCTTAGAACAAAACAGTTCAGGACATTCAAAAGCTTTCCTTAAAATGCCTTGAGTCAAATTTGTCATAGCCCTCACTAGAACTTGCAGATTGGCATAAGACTGATACATTTGGCACAACTTGAAAATCTCATTTCCAAATATCTGCTGACAGTCCTATTGACAATAGACTGTAATATCATATATATTGTATATTGTGCCAAAAAGATTCCAGTGCCTCCTTTTCTTTTTAACTTGACTTATCTCCCATCACATGGGTCATATATGCTTTTGGAGAATAGTTAAGGAAAATATTAATATATAATTGGTACTGCCCTGGATCTATAGTATCCCTGACAAAATTATTTCCTAGTGAAATGTTTATAAATCTCATCAAATCTCTGAAGGAAACTAGCTCTATTGGACCTTGAATTAGAGCAACAACAACAACAACAACAAACGTTAAATGTCTTGTTAAACTTTACAACAGTGAAAGTGAAATCAGGGACGTGTTTTTCCAAGTTTATGGGGGAAAATGCCATGAAAAATGCAGCAGTATACAAATGGATTGAATGTTTTTCAGAGGGGAGAAAAAGCATCACTGATAAAGAGAGGTCAGGGTGGGCAATAATGAGCGGAACTAATAAAAACATTGTAAAAATTCATCAAATTGTGTGCCAAAATAATCAGTTAACTATAAAAATCATAGAAGACCAAGTAAACATTGATAGAGAAACAGGAAGATCTTAACTGAATATCTTAGTCAACAACTCATGGCTCTCGTATCATGACAATGCACCAGCTCACATGGCACTGTCTGTGAGGGAGTTTTTAGCCAGTAAACAAATAACAGTATTGGAACACCCTACTCACCTGATCTGGCCCCCAATTACCTTTTTCTTTATCCAAAGGAAAAGGGGGGACATTGAAATGGAACATTTTGATGACATTCAGCACATCAAGGGTAATACAATGAAGCCTTTGTATGGCCATTCCAGAAAAAGAGTTCCAAAATTGCTCCAAACATAGCTTTCCAAAGAGAATACTTTAAAGGTGACTGTAGTGATATTTAGGAATGAAGTATGTAGCACTTTTTCTAGGATGAGTTTGTGAACCTAAATTTCAGGTCTCATATTGAGATAACAGGAAGGGGGAAGGGAAGACAATTATCTCCTTTGATCCTCCGATCACGTCATTCTGATTTATGGAGATAAAATAAAAGCCCCTTCTAGAGTTTCTTGGCCTTGAATAGCCTTCAACTCAAAATATTCTTTATACCTGGAAGTCATATTTTGGGGTAGTTTCCTGAATTCCTTCATTCCCCCGTCTAAAACTTCCCTAGAAGTTTCACACATTAAAAGCTGAGTCAATCTGTGGAGAAAGAGATCATGTTAGTAGTCTAGCAATAGGAGATCTGAAAAGAGAAACAAGAACATAAATTTGAATGAATTTATGAATGAATGAATGAATACACAGAAAATAGATCTAAACACATTTCTCCATATTCAATTAAAGCAATATCTCATTCTTGGAAATAAGTCTTCAATAATCTAATGGAGAATATTTATCTTATCTTCCAAGATAAATAGCCAGTAAACAAATTACTGTACTGGAACAGTTCGTCTTCTTAGATAAACTTTATTTAAACTTTAAACTTTTATTTATCTTCTTAGTCTCTACTCACAGTAAGTGGCAAGTATTTCTGCCAATAATCACCCAAGCTCTTCCCTATTGGGCTATCAGGGTATCCAGGATCTATCAGTTTTCAGAGACTAGGCTACTCCTGACTTATTGAAGTTCTCCAAATGCTTGCATGGTGATATTGAACTCTTGTTCTATTACCATGGAACTCTTGTTCTAATAATACCAGTTCTATTATCAAAACTGTCTTTTCAATCTCATGAGTTCAAAATGCCAGGTAGAGTCCTGAGCACCAAAAAGAATTTAAAATTATGATATACAAGTGGGTTTTTTAATAATAGCACATCTAATACATTTGCTTAATACTACTTATGAACAAAAGAGTCCAAGTTTGTAATTTGGCTGCCATTTAAAGTGGAATAACTCGCTCAGCATCGAGAGCTCAGTGGTTAGAGTGCCAGCCACACACACCATATACCAAGGCAGGGGGGTTTGAACCCAGCCCAGGATTACTAAACAGCAATGAAAATTGCAACAAAAAATAGCCAGGCATTGTGACAGGCACCAGTAGTCCCAGCTACTTGGGAGGCTGAAGCAAGAGAATTGCTCAAGCCCAAGAGTTAGAGGTTGCTGTGAGCTGTGACCACAGCACTTTACTAAGGGCAACATAGTGAGACTCTGTCTCAAAAAATAAAGTGGAGTACCTGGAGTAACAAAGGATGTTAGATAATCACATCTATAACATCCTGACCATTTAGGGGAAACCATTTGTACACTTTATTGCCACATACAATTAGAAGACCAGTGTAATTTATAGATAGGTTCAGGTTGGACTCTGTGTCCTCCCAGTCTGTAGTTTGCTGTGCCTCCTCTTCCTCACTGGCACTTCCACATCTTCAGTGTCCCTATGTCCCTGGACAGGACCTCTCAGTCTATTGGAATAGAATAGGTTTTGAAATATTTGATATTAAAGGCCCTTGGTTCAGTTCTGGCTTGATCTTGTCACTTAACCAAGTCAGTCCAAGACTTTTGCTCTGTCCGTATACAATCTTACCATATACAATCTTTAGTGTCTGGTAACATAACAGGAGGAGCAAGTGAGCTACCCCAACTTGCACAGACCTGGCTTGGGAGCCATTCTTAACATCTGGTTATCTGACAAGCATTGACATCATGGGGTTTGGTGTCAGCATCACCTAAGGGGAGCAACGATGCCAACTGTAGAATCAAACCATAGGGTTTGATCACAATCTTGCTTTAGTACATAATCCAGAAAATGTTTAGGACTATCCTACAGAGGGAAAAATTTATTTCTAGTGGCTATATCTGAACAAAAAAATAGTTCTTGAGCTTTCACAAAGGATATTCTGTGTCTGGTTGACTCACAAACAGGAGAAGCAGCATGATGTTTCTTCTCTGGTTGAGGATGCCTCATCTTGGCATACATCCACCTTCTAGACTGGTTCCACCAGGTACTAACATTGGCAGGAACAAAATGAATTTAGATTCTTTTGCGTGGTCTACATGGTGGCATAACCAGCAAGTAGATTGATCAGTTGGTGTGGCCAGGGTTTGAAAGACTGGTACAAAGGGATGTACCAGGTTTGTGCCTGACCTGCTGGAAGAATGGTAAGGGTTAGTATGAGCAAGGCATAGATTCCCAACAAATCACTCTCAGAAATAAGCAAGATAGGACATTTTAAGACAATGACTTCCCCTATAGCTTTCACATTTGGTACAGGTCAGTCTGGTTTATGCAGATAAAGAGTAAGCCCCTACCCTCCTGCCAGTGTTTCTTGACCTGGAATGGCCTTCAATTCAAAATATTCTTTATACCAGGCGGTCATATTTTAGGGGGAAACTCCTTGAGTTCCTTCAGCCTGTAATTGTATCAACCAGACAGACCTGATCAGAAGATCAAAGGAGACAATTAACTTCCCATCCCCCTTCCTGTTAACTCAATATACTGCAAGAAAGAGGGTAGAGAATGTAAGCAGACCTGGCCCAAATCATGAAAGTTGTAAATACCTGTCTGTCAGGTTAATTTACAAGTCAATCTATTTTCCCCCATGGATGTGTCCTCCCTAGCACCACCCTAGCAATCATATTTCAACCTACATCCTTCAATCTCCCCCACACCCCTCCAAAAGGTGTGTATAAAAGTATCTGAATTGAACAGGGCTCAATGGCTCACACCTGTAATCCTAGCACTCTGGGAGGCTGAGGCAGGTGGATCTCCTGAGCTCAGGAGTTCCAGACCAGCCTGAACAAAACTGAGTCCCTGCCTTTACTAAAAATAGAAAAACTAGCTGGGTATTGTGGCAGGTGCCTGTAGTCCCAGCCACATTGGAGGCTGAGGTAAGAGGATCACTTGAGCCCAAGAATTTGAGGTTAGTGTGAGCTATGCTATCATAGCACTCAACCCAGAGTGAGTCTCTGTCTCAAAACAATCTGAAGTGCATTGGAAAACAGGGTTTTCTCAGTGATTTCTCCCTGTGCATATAGTAATTAATCTTTTCTTTTATGAATATGGCTTAATTTGGAGTTGATCTTTCAGTGAACCTTTGAGGAGAAAAGGGCAAGTTTCCCCTCTCCTCTATACCATTTAACAAAAGCTAAGTTTTAAGTAGTATCTACATGTTTTGCTATATATATATGTATATATATATATCATTTTATATACTTTAGTAATTCTCCATGTTCACGTGGTTCAATGTTTACCTTTTATACTTCTCATGAGGGAAGGCTGAATTTATAACTAATCTTTATTAACTGCCTACAATGTGTTGGCTCTTTTAAAGTTGCTTTGGGAGGCTGAGGTGGGAGACGTGTTTAAGCCCAGGAGTTCAAAGTGACAGTAAGCAACGGTCATACCACTACATATCAGCCCGGGGGACAGCATGAGACCCCTCCGCCACCCAAAAAAATTGTCTTCTAGCAATCTAAAGTTTTACAATTGTATTGTAAAGACTGATTTTCAAGACCACTAGAAAGATGTGGATATGGTGACAGTATATAAATAGCAAAGCAGACTGGGCGTGGTGGCTGGCACCTATAATCATAGCACTTTGAGAGGCAGAGGTGCAAGGATCATTTGAATTCAAGAGTTTAGACTAGCTTGAGCAAGATGGGACCCTGTCTTTACCAAAAATAGAAAAAAGTAGCCAGATGTGGGTGCCCACCTATAGTTCCAGCCAATCAGGAGGCTAAAGTAGGAGGGTTGCTTTTAGCCAAGGAGTTGGAGGCTGCAGTGAGCTATGATGACATCAATACATTCTACCCAGGGCGATGGACTGAGACCCTGACAAAAAAACAAACAAACAAAAACAAAAAACAGCCAACTCTCAAGAAAGGGGAGTCTGAGTTTCCTAGAACCCTGCATATGGCAGATTTGCCCTAAGAAGTGGGAGAAGTGGGCATTCTCCTCTACCTTCTGCCCCGCTTTGGCTCCCTAGGCTAGGTTAGAGTTTTGCTCCACTGCTATGTCCATACCTCCCATTTTCCGGACGCTTTTTCTCTGTTTCCCTCCAGTTCAATTCAGCTGGATAGGTGGGGCCCCTATTGTGTGAAAGGCAAGATAGAAAGCATTTAGTCCCTGATCTAGACACAACCTATTAAAATTCATGAATTTTAATATGTATGTTTTTGTAAGCAGAGAAGAGTAGCAAGCAATTTATAAGATGTTCTAAAGTAAATATGTTAAGTGCAACCCAGTAAAAGTGAAATTACTCTTGGGAGGTCCTTAAACTGCCTGTAAAAACATGCCTTAATAGGTAGGAAGGATGTCAGGCCACCTGAGGAAACAGCCAGTTCATGTTTGCACAGCAGAATCACTGTGGGGCTGACCCTTCTTGAGAGTGATACTCTTTCATTCTTCATACTCTGTGTATATGCGCGTCCAAGTGTGTGACTGCCCTTTTTTCTAGGGCAAACAAGTTATAAAGATAGGTGCAGCAAGTACCATCAAACTGTGGTCTCTTTCCTTGCCTGTTCCAATTGCCACAGCATATCCACTCTCCCTTCTCCAGCCTGCCACAGTCCCAG
>NW_003852407.1:19298188-19316449 GCF_000181295.1 Otolemur garnettii
GGCATTTTCCTCACCACCACTAAGGCTACCTGGCACTTAGGAGCAATGTGTCACTTTGTGACAAATAAAGCCTAGATGTATGTGCTTCCTTCCCCCATGGAATCATGAAGCTGCACTACAGGACTTACTGTCTTCAGAATAGTAAGCGTACCAAGAGCCTGTGAGCATGGCAGGGTTGCCCATTACTTTGGAGCAGGCGTCCTCAAACTACGGCATGTGGCCAGCCTAGGACATTTATCTGGCATGCCGGGTGTTTTTGCAGCCGCTGCCTGTCCTGCTTAGCAGCCAACTCATCCTGGGCCCACAGTCCAGCCCTCCAACGGTCTGAGGGACAGTGAACTGGCCCCCTGTTTAAAAAGTTTGAGGACCCCTGCTTTGGAGGCTAGTCATAATTACAGTTTTTCCCCCAGATACCTTGTGATATTTATTTTAAATCCCAGTATCACATAAACAACAGCAAATTCCTTTCACAAGCATTTATTGAGCACCTATTAACCACTGCCTTCAGGAGCTCCCAGCTGCTGGAGGGGAACACTAGGGACCACACAGCCATTGCTGTAATGAAGGTAGAGCTTTGCCTACTGGGGTTCTGGGAAAGAGAACTCGAGTCTCTCTGAAAGGGTCTGCCATGTCTTCAAAGAAGAGTCCAAGCTGAGGCTTAAGCCAGAAGGTCAAGGGCCCAAGGATGAGGGCAGGTTAGACGTTCCACACAGAAGGAAGAGCAGCGCTATTTTAGTGTGGAAATGCATAGGGCACCATTCTGGGACTGGATCCCCAGCTTCTGCCCTCCCCAGACAGCACTCCAGGGTTCTCCTTTCAAAAATGTACTCAAACGTTGTTAGGAGAAGCCCTCCTTTTTTTTCCCCCAAATAAAATTTTTCACTGAAGCACAGAGAGTCTGAATTACAGTTTGACCAGCTGCTGCATTACCCAATATTTGGGCTCTTTTTCCTTAATATAGTTTTCTCATTTCAAAATTACTTGCTCTAAAGCAGTGGTTCTTGACCTGTGGGTCATGACCCCTTTGTAACAATGAAAATACATCCTGCATATCAGATATTTACCTTATAATTCATAACAGTAGCAAAATTACAGTTATGAAGTAGCAACAAAAATAATTTTGTGGTTGGAGGTCACCACAACATGAGGAACCGTATTAAAGGGTCGCAGCATTAGGAGGCATTAGGAAGGTTAAGAACCACTGCTCTAAAGCAACACGAGGTCTTTTCACAGCCCATCCACCCTTAACACCAGAAAAGTAAGTGACACAGATGTCTCCAAGAAGCCACTGGAGTAAAAGCACTTTGGGTACCTAATAGGAAAGGAAGAAAGAGTGGACAGGAAAGTTCCTATTTTCTCTTATCCCAGTAGAAAGGGAATTAGCTCACGAATTAGCTCAGCCATGGATAACCACGGGCAGCAAACCCTTAGGAGCCTCTGAGACTATCTGGAGGCCACAGGTTGTAGCAAGTGTTATGTAAAGAGCATGAATGACACCCCACAGAAAGAAATACGGTTCAGATGCATCTAAGTTTTGAGTGACTCATAGATTATAAATCCATTTAGAGTTTTTAGAGGATTCATATATTTCCCCAATCTTTAAAAACCCGCTTACTCACTGCGTGGGGAGGTCTGAGAATTTTCGAGAAATGCATAAGGTTTACCATGCTGGAAGAGACGGGAAGCCCTGGTGCAGCTCCGCAGCTCCACTTTTGTCTAGTTAATGCCTTCTCCTCCTTCAAGCTGGTTTCAACTGGGATCTTTCCTGGGACCTCCCTGATATACCAAATCCTGCCCATATGTGCTCACGTAGCATCACGTACCTACCTCTCCTTCACAGCACTCAACACAGTTGCAATCTTGAAGCTGTATGTGAGTGCGAATGTATGTCAGTCTCTCTCCCACTACTGTAAAATAGCATATGGGCAGGGGCTACGTCTTTCTGCTCAGTGTTGTCTGTCCAGGGTTTAGTACAATTCCTGGCACACACTAGTCACTCATTAGCTAAAGTTCCAAGTTCCAGCCCCAGGAAATAAATACAGGGAAGACCTGTCAATGTAGATCATCTAGGGCCTTGGTGGCCAGATGTAACTACAGAGACCTGGATCCAGAATTAGGTCTCCTAGGGGACCTAGAGGAAGAAGAATATGGAGCTCATGAATGTATTCTGCCTGACATTCAAAATCAAGGGCAATTCCACCTTCTGTGGATGGCCTAGCAAGGGTGTCCACATGCAGATTAATTACGCATTTTTTTTTTTTTTTTTTTTTTGCTTATTAGCTTATTAGCTTTTGTCAGTGTTTGTGAATTTAATATGTGGCCTAAGACAACTCTTCTTCTTTCAATGTATGACAGAAAAAAAAATTGGACACCCTTGAAAACAATGGATTAGGAACTAAGCAGTGTGTTCAAGTTCTAGATCCACCCACCATCAACCTGATAACCCTTACATCAGTCACCTAACCTCAAATCAGATTTCTAATCTGTAAAATGGGGATGATGCCTGGCCCTGTCTACATCAGCACTGTGAAAGCATCAAGCAAAGTGCCAGATGCAGGGGTCGCCTGCCCTATTAGGTGAGAATTTAGTGGGGGGACTTGTGGAACCTGTAATTGGACAGATTTTGAAACAGTGGTTACTTATCTGGGATTCCAAGTTAGCAAGGGAGCCCGAGGCAATGGTGTGGTTTCCTGGGAACAACAGGGTTCTGTCACATCTGGATCTTAAACTTTGGATTAATAGAAAAGCCCTTAAAGGTACATGGCCCTTAAGGGGAAAAACATGGAGCCCCTTACCTGGACCACAGATGTCAAGATGCCTTTGAAAAGCTAAAGCAGAGCCTATGACTGCTCCCATTTTGGGGTCACTTGACTTGCAGGAAGAATTTAAATTATACGTTCATGAAAAAAAAAAGAAACATTGGAGTCTTAGTACAGATGTTGAGAAATATCACAGTTGGTAGAGTGAGTACCTGTCAAAGCGACTGAACGATATTGTGAGAGGACGGCCTCCTCACCTCCAGGCAGTAGAAGCTACTTGGGGATTGTAATTAAAGACTATGCCTACTCTCAATCCTGCCACCCTGGAACAGCCAGAGAGGATGAGCCTTCTCGGCATGACTCTTTAGAGGTTCTAGAGGCTGTGTGTTCTTAGCATGGATCTGTCCGGTCAGCCACTCACTGCCAGCGCTGGATTGGGATCTTTTCAGCAATGGGAGCCAGTCTGGGGGCAATGGACAACAAAAGGCTGGACATGTGGTGGTCACGGAACGCTGGGTCCTAGAAACAATGGCATTGCCACTTGGGACTCCAGCCCAAGAAGCTGATCCAGAAGGGGAAAAAATGGCTGAGTAGACGTTTATCTTACCCAAACAGAGACAGCATCTGGAGTTACCAGCATCTTTCTGAAGGAACTCACTCTGAGATGGGCTGCTTCCAGGAGCTGCTGGCCCAGGACAGGGCCTTCACCAAGGTACCGCATGTGGACACCAGCACAGAGCAGGAAGAGGCCTCAGAGGATGACAGGATGACAGGCACCAGCACACAGAGAAAGAGGCTAAGTAGATGGAGAATGGCCTGCTGCTGATGAACATGCCCGGGCAGTGATGGAGACTCAGTAGCTCCTCCTCCGACAGCTGACACGTGAGCAGGCTCTGGACTGGCAGCCCATTGTCAGCAGGACCCAGGAGCACACCAAGTCCATCTGAGCGTCTGCGAAGCCCTGGGCATTTTGCAAGGTGTCACTGTGCCCGACTACCCCATGCTGGTGTCCAGTGAGGGAATCGTTGCTTCCTACTATCTGGACTGGATCAGCCACACAATGTCCTGTGTTCATCCAGGAGCTTCTTCAAGCAGACCACCTAGGTGGAACCTGCTGGACCACTTCTCCAAGGAGCTGGACACAGTGGACTCACTGAGCCTGCAGGTCATCAAGAGGCTCATGGGCTCCCTTCCTCCACCAGAGTGATAATGGACCTCCTTTGATCAGAAGTAACCCAGCAAGTAAGCAAAGCCCTACATCTAGAATGGAAAGTGACTACATCCTGGAACTGATGCAGGAAACCTATCTGAGGTAGGATAAGATATTGCTGGTTGCCCTCCTCTGAGTAAATGTAGCCTCTAAAAGCAACTTTAAGTTAAACTCTCAAGAAACAGTTTATGGAAGACCCTTGCTAACACCCCACGATAAGTATGGTAATAGAACTGTAAGTAAAGAAGGAGAGTAAAGCAGCGTATCAAACACCAACTGCGATGCATGAGTTTGCCTCTTTCAGCTTCCTGCCCCCACTAGAATCAGAGAAGTAGAAGCAAGTAACTCTAATAACTCACAACTCACTGAAATTGCCAGGAGTAAAACCCTTGGGCCCATCATGCCAGAGTGAAGAGGTCTCCCATGGAAGACAAGGACCCAATGAATGAGCCAGTCTTTATGTGATCCAAAATATCTGTTTAAGAAAAAAAAAGTAAAAATGTTGATGTTTTCACTACTTGAACTTCTGTGGCACCCTTAAATTATGTTGATCAAAACAAAGAGTTAAAAAAAGAATATACTTCCTGTGCCTGGAACTTCCTTTTACAATAATTTAATTAATGATCTTTAAAGCTTTTTGTGGCATACTTAAGATCCTCTCATGGCACACCAATGTGCCATAGCACCGTGATTGAAAATTACTGGTCTATAGGATGGAGAGACAACTCCTTAGTAAAGATTTCCTGGGCCATCGCCTCTTCTGCTGATGTGTCTCACTGCTGAATTTGTCGTTCTAAACCTCATTCAGTGCAAGTATACCTGTATATGATTCCTGAATTTGCAGAAACCAGCATCTTGGATTACCTTTAGAATGTGACTAATAGCTCTGCACTCAGAGATCCCATGCTTTGTTGTTGTTGTTGCAGTTTTTGGCTGGGGCTGGGTTTGAACCTGCCACCTCTGGTACATGGCCGGCACCCTACTCCTTGAGCCACAGGCACTCTGAGGTCCCATTTTTTTTTTCTAGCCCAGCCCTGTATCAGACATTGTGTGCAAGGCAACAGTCAGGACCCACAATCCCATCAGTGTCTTAGACATCAAGGGGGATAAAATCTCTTCTATCAGGTATCCTCCTCCATTTTGCATTGTCAATCCTCATGGTTGTAGTTGTTGCTTATGCCTTGTTAAATCTGGTAATCTGTTGTGATCCTTATTTTTGTAAATCTGCTACCAAAGCTTTACAATGGTATAAACAAGTATAAACCTTCCATCTAAAACATTGCCCCAACTCAGCGTGAAGTAGCTCAGTTATGTTATGTTGCCCTTCCTCCCGGGGATACGGAAGGGTAAAATTGACAGTGGGAAACATAGAAAAGAGGCAATGCCTGGCACACAACAGAAATGTTTTTCCAAGATGTCTCTTTAAAGCCCCCTCACGCTTTGGGGGAACTGAAACCTACATCCCTGCCCAAGACCAGTAATCAGAGGAGGAGGGGCGTGTTCTTTGCTTTTTCTACCACAAGAGATGACTCAACTAGGAATTGTCCAGGCAGAGGTCACAAGATTGTCTTCACTACCAGATATGGGGTTGGTCAGGACCACCAACTATAGTTAAATAGTAGTAGCCTACAGCTTAAAATTTTCCCTTTAAAAGCTCTGTGTCTCTGCTTATAGTTAGTAAATTGGTACTTTGAGATGAGAGTCTGACATCCTTCTCATCTGGGGGCAAATTAATAAACTTCTCTTTCCTTCTCCTCAAACCACTTGTCCTCTGCAGGGAAAGGTACCAAACTTTCCATAATAGCACCATAGAGACTGTTCTTCTCAATGCCTTACTAGCTCAGAGAAGGGAAAGACAATACCCTTTCTCTCTATTGTCACAAAGCAGGTCAACAAACACTTTGATAGCAAAGCCACTATATGTTAGATGTCAGGTAATAACTGAATGAGTAGTCTAAAATCGCAGCCTTTAAAAACTTCACAGTGGGGCAGTGCATATGGCTCAGTAGGTAGGGTGCCGGCCCGATATACGAGGGTGGCAGGTTCAAACCCAGCCCCAGCCAAACTGCAACAAAAAAATAGCCAGGCATTGTGGCAGGCACCTGTAGTCCCAGCTACTCGGGAGGCTGAGTCAAGAGAATCACCTAAGCCCAGGAGTTGGCGGTTGCTGTGAGCTGTGACACCATGGCACTCTACCGAAGGTGATAAAGTAAGACTCTGTCTCTAAAAAAAAAAAAAAAACCTTCACAGTGGTTCTTAACGCTGGCTGCACATAGAATCATTTTAGCCCTACCTCAAACTAAATCAAAATTTCTGGGGGTAGGGCCTGGGATATGGTTGTTCTTCCCAAGATTCACAAGCAGGCAGTGTAGAAAACCACTGATCTAGTTGGAAAAGAGACTTATACAAATCAATTGTAATGCTATGATAGAGGTATGAACAAAGTGCTATGGAGATAATAGATTCTGCTTGGAGCTCAAATAGAATATAAGCTCCATGAGGGCAGAAATCTTTGTCTTCTTTATTGATATGTTGCAAGCACTAGAGCATGCCTAGCATAGCCACTCAACTCATATTGTTGAGTTGTGGCATTAAGAGTGAAAAAAAGAATTTTAGCAAGACACTATGGAAAAGAAATTAAAGCAGAGGCAATAAAAAAGAAAAAAGAGAAGAAAGTTAAGTGCAACCCATGTGGGAAGAATTTCCAATAGTTGACTAAAGCCAGATTGTAGATTGTCTAATGGAGAATAGTATAAAACTGCTGATTTCAATGCTAAGGATTTTGTTCCATAGTGTGCAAAAGTTGATAAGGTATCAAAGAACAAAGAACACAGTTCATAGTTTTCAAAAGTAGCACCCCAATTCTAAGGTTATCCAACATTTCTCTTCATGGATCTGTATTCCTGTGAACAAGATACCTTCATTTCTATAGTAGAAGAAAGGAGATGATGTTAATCTTCCTGTGCCCAAAACTCCACTAATGGACTGACCAAAGAAACTAAATTAATAGGTGCCTGGATTTCCTCACAGAAGAATAAGACACAGTTTAAGTTAGAGACCCAATTTTGGAATACAGGACTTATATACTGAAAGTAGGTAACACTGTTTCTAGAGATGAGACCTGGTATGTGGTTGTGAATAAGTATCTCCTAAGATAAAGCAGATTACCAAACAATGTAGGTACAACAGAAAGAATTCTGAGTTGGAGTGTCTTAATAGATTGGGGGAAAAAATCTTTAAAGGAAAATTTCACTTTGGAGAAAGACTTATGAATTAGTGGGGAAAAAAGTGATTTCAATAAATTCAAACTAAGGTAATACATATATGATCCTCAAGCAAGAGACTTTAAAAAGAAAAGGTTACTAGAAAGGATATAGTCACAATATTATCATAAACTGATTCCAAGAAGGAAGAAAAGGGGGGAGTATTTAAAGAATCAAAATAACTGCCAATTCTAATGAGATCATATTTTTTATGGGATCAGTCTTGTAAATAGGACATATGTAGGGTGGCCATAAAGTTCACGTACAATATAAAAGTGCACACTATCCAGCAGTGATGGTCTAAAACTCTCAAGAATCATTTCAAGAAGGTTAGTACCCAGGATATCTAAGACTTTCAAACAATTCTAAATATTTTATTTTTTAACTTTATAGAGATATATTTTTAGAATAAACAAAAAGAAAGATAAGTTTCCTATTGGGAG
This sequence comes from Otolemur garnettii, assembly GCF_000181295.1. Classification (NCBI taxonomy): domain Eukaryota; kingdom Metazoa; phylum Chordata; class Mammalia; order Primates; family Galagidae; genus Otolemur; species Otolemur garnettii. The sequence continues at coordinate 19,305,864 of NW_003852407.1, forward strand.
CAGACAGTATAATGTCATTTACTCCAGTGGTTCTCAAACTCTGGTTCAAGAGAATCGCATGGAGGCCACATTGACACACAGACTGCTGACACCAAACGCAGAGTTTCTAACTCAGAAATCTGCTTTTCTAACAGGCTCCCTAGTAATGCTGATGCTGCTAGGACAGGCACCACAGTCCCAGACTGGTAGAGTGCATGTCTTGGTTTAGATGCAGCAGGAAGTAGACCCTCAGACGAGGATCCATGTGTGAGCAGTTTATCGAGGAGGTAGAGAAAACACCTGAAGGAGAGGAGGGAAATGAGATAGGGATACAGTAAAATACAGACCTCAGTGATGCAGGCAAGGGGCAAGGGAAATAAAGGAGATGGGATGACTTCCATCAGTCATTGATTGAGGACTCTTGGACCAGGGAGGTGAAGAAAGGGAGCAGCTAATTATGCATCACTTCCAGCCTGCAGGGCTTCCAGAGCTTGGGAGGGAGACCTCACCAGAGGCAGAGATGCAGATTCTGGCAGCTGGCTCTGCAGGAGTACAGTATTGATCCCCAGTGAGTGCTCAGCATTGCTGCGTCTCCTCTGAGTGGTCTGTTGTTATTGTGTCCTTATGGAGCTTAGATGCTGGGGGAGACTGAAAAGAAGCTACATACATATTTAATTGTAACTGGGTTAAGTGCTGGAAGCAGAACAGGGTGCTCTGGGAGGATATAGTAGGACTAGAACAGAACTGGGCCATCAGGATGCCTTGAGCAAGTGAAGTGAGAAGTGAGCTTTCAGATGAATGGCTCATAGCTAGACGGGGAAGGGAGGGTGAGGATGGTGTTTTATGTTGAAAAAACAGCATGTGTGAAGACTCCTGGGTGGGAGTGAGTATGGCAACTTTGGAGGAACTGAATCTATGCCTAATTGTGGCCCAGTCTCTAGTAAGAAGAATGTCGATGGAGGGGGCTGGGAGGGGTAACCAAGAAGCAGACCATGTGGGTTTGTAGGCCAAGTTTACAATGGTTGTTCCTTTTTCTCTTGAGAACAATGGAAGTCACTGGATGATTTTTAAACAGAAGAGTGATAGGAAATTTGAGGATATATACTAAGGGGAACAAAAGTAGATTCAGGAAGACTGGAAGCAGTCCAGAAGTAGAAATAATATCTTTGGGTAGTGAAATGATAATGGATAGGAGGAAAAACCAAGAGTTTCCAGAGATATGTAGGAGGTAAAATCAATAGGAACATCTTTAACCAAGGAGGTGAAAGACCTCCTAAAGCAGTGGTTCTCAACCTGTGGGTCACAACCCCTTTGGACTGTATTAAAGGACTGCAGCATTAGGAAAGTTGAGAACCACTGTTAAGGAGAGAACTATGACTAGTTTCTAATACAATGCACACAATAGAAGTAAATTATTCTGCAATGATTAGAAAATAAGTTAAAGCACTGGATTGCAATCAAAGAGCCAACAATTTAGAGCATTAGCAAAAATGACCTGAGATCTGACAATGAAGTCCAGGAAAATAAGTGATCCTGAAACCAGGCCATGAGGAATGATCAAAGAAAATGAGGACATTTAGCCTGAAATGAAGTAAAATTTTGCTCATATTGTAAGAGTCGCTTATACTTTCAAAAGCAGAGGCTATAATCTTATGTTATTTATTTTTCATCAGGCTACAGAGATCACTCGGGTAGGATGTCATCATATCAAAGCCTTGAAAACATTCTGTAAAAGCTCCTTAGTTCAGAAAGGCCTTCTCTCGACTCCACAGCTCTAGTTCCATAGATGTGATAATTATTTTCTTTGTGCTAAACCATCATTCTGCTCTGCTTAATCTTCTCCATAATCTGTTGGAGTCTTGCAGCTTGTCAATTGTAGACATAGTTTCTTTCTTTCTTTCTTTCTTTCTTTCTTTCTTTCTTTCTTTCTTTCTTTCTTTCTTTCTTTCTTTCTTTCTTTCTTTCTTTCTTTTTGAATCTAGCATACTTTATTAGAGCAAGGAATGATTCACAAATTAGGCAGCACTCAGAACCAGAAAATGTGCGGAGAGCTCTATCTAGCAACATATGCAGGCAGTATTTATAAACAGAAAAAAGAAATGATATACAGAAACACCTCAATTTACAGATGTGCATTTGTCTTATTGAGAAATGATGAAGCATTTGTCTAACATGGACATGATCTGATCAGTTGGCACCTAGGGAATGGCTGAAGCTAATGGTATGTTTGGCTGATACTCAGGTATTTGTTACAAGAATATATTCTTTGGCATCAAAGCTCACAGCAACCTCTAGGTCTTAGGTATAAATGATTCTTTTGCCTCAGCCTCCCAAGTAGCTGGGACTACAGGCGCCTGCCACAACGCCCGGCTATATTTGTTGTTGTTGTTGTTGCAATTGTCATTGTTGTTTAGCAGGCCCAGGTCAGGTTTGAACCCGCCCCAGTGTGTGTGGCCGGTGCCTTAACCACTGAGCTATGGGCGCCAAGCCCAAGAATCTATTCTTATATTAGTTTGCAATTTATATACTAAGTTTGGTTGCACTTTATTATGGGCAGACTCAAAGTACAGAGATAGCTTTAGACCAAATTTAATTTACTTAATTAGATTTTATTCATTTGGTTTTGACAGTTCAGTTTATTTGATTTAAAAATTAATAATCACTATTGAAGACAATAGCCCCCAATGGAGTATAAAACTGAGATAAGGAAATAATATAGAAGTGAGTTCAAGCTCTAATTGTAGACATAGTTTAAATTTGTAAAGGCACAATGTTAATTCTTCTGGGGAGCCATGAGTCACACTTATATAAAACAGTAACTTAATTGATAAATGTTATGTATGTTCTGACTGTTCCTCCATCTCTCTCGCTCTCCTCAGGCCTCCCTATTCTCTGAAGCATATCAATATGTCAATTAGACTAATTAATAATCCTACAAAGGTCTCTGATTGTTCACATAAAAGGAAAGTCATGCATTTCTCCTGTTAAGTCAAAAGTTACAAATAATAAAACTTAATGAGGAAGGCATGTTGAGGGCTGAGGTAGGGCCAGGTGCAGTGGCTCACACCTGTAATCCTAGCACTTTGGGAGGCCAAGGTGGGTGGACTGATTGAACTCAGGAGTTCAAAACCAGCCTGAACAAGAATGAGACCTCATCTCTGCTAAGAATAGAAAAACTAGCCAGACGTTGTGGCAGATGCCTGTAGTTCCATCTATTCAGGAGACAGAGGCAGGAAGATCACTGGAGCCCGAGAGACTGAGGTTGCTGTGAGCTATGATGACGCCATGGCACTCTACCCAGAGTTTCACTCTGTGTCAAAAATAAATAAATAAATAAATGAAAGAAAAGAAAAAAAGAAAGCTGAGATAGGCTAAAAGACAGGCTAAAAAAAATTACCACTCATTGACAATACACCTCCTGGAACTTCAAGTTCTCTGATGGAAATGTAGGAGATTAATGCTATTTTAATGCCTGCTAATACAACAGTCATCATTCCACAGCCCATGGATCAAGGGGTAATTTTTGTTCTGTTTTGTTTTTTTAGACAGGATCTTGCTTTGTCTCAGGCTGGAGTGTTATGGTCGGATCATAGCTCACTGTAACCTTCAACTCTTTGGCTCAAGTTGGTCACCCTCCTGTCTCAGCCTCCTGAGTAGTTAGGACAACTGGTGCACACCACACCCACCTAATTTTTTTAAATTTTTTGAACAGTGTCACTCTACATTGCCCAGAATGGTCTTGAACTCCAGGCCCAGAATAATCCCCTGCCTTATAGGTATGAGCCACCACACCTAACTCAAAAGCTAATATTGATTTTCAAATCTTATTATTTAAGAAATACATTCTGTAAGACTACAGTTGCCATCGATAGTGATTCTTCTGATGGATCTGGGCAAAATAAATTGAAAACCTTCTGGAAAGGACTCACCCTTCCAGATGCCATTAAGAATATTTATGATTCATGGGAGATCAAAATATCAGCAACCCTCATGTGGGTGACTTTGAATAGGTCAAGAATTTAGTGGAGGAAGTAATTGCAGATGTGCGATTACTTTTTCAATTGTGAAAAAGCCAAAGAAGTAGAAGTGGAGCCTGAAGATGTGACTGAATTGCTACAATCTCAAGAAACACTTTAAGAAATTGCTTCTTACTGATGAACAAAGACAGTGGGTTTATGGAGATGTAATCTACTCCTGAAGGTGCCATGAACATTTTTGAAATGACTACATAGGATTTGGAATATTACATAAACTTAGTTGATAAGGCAGCAGGAGGCTCTGAAAGGACTGACTCCAATTTCGAAAGAAGTTCTACTGTGTGCGAAGTGCCACAGAAAAATCTTTCATGCAAGGAAGAGTCAATCAACACAGATAACTTCACTGTCCTATTATTTTAAAAATTCCCATAGCCACCCTAACCTTCGACAACCACTATCCCAATCAGTTAGCAATCAGGGTTAAAGCAAGATCTTCCACTACCAAAAAGATCATGACTCACTGAAGACTCAGATGATTGTTGGTAATTTTAGCAGTAGAATGTCTTTTTTTTTCTTTTTTTTTGTCTTTGGTGGTTTGTTTTTGAGACAGAGTCTCCCTCTGTCACCTCAGGTAGAGTGTAGTGGTGTCATCAGAGCTCACAGCAACCTTAAACTCTCCGGTTCAAGTCATCCTCCTGCCTCAGGTTCCTGAATAGCTGGGACTATAGGCATGCACCACCACACCTAGCTAATTTTTCTATTTTTGGTCTCACTCTTTCTCAGCCTGGAATAAAGTATTTTTAAGTTAAAGTATGTACACTGTTTTTTAGACATAATGTTGTGGCATGAACTATAGTGTAAACATAAATTTTATATGCACTGAGAAACCAAAATATTTGTGTGGCTTACTTACTTTGATATTCACTTTACGGTTGTAGCCTGAAAATGAACCCACAATGCCTCTGAGGTATGCCTGTGCTCTTCATCTACTGCAGCGGTTCTCAACCTGTGGGTCACAACCCCTTTTTAACAATGAAAATACATTGCAGCATCAGGAAGGTTGAGAACCACTGATCTACTGTCTCCAGGTATTAAGTTTTATCACATTTGTTTATCTCTGCATGTGTGTGTGTGTCTTTCATTTTAGCATAACCATTTGAGAATAAGTTGCAGATACTATGACCTAATATTTCTGATGTATTTCCTAAGAACAAGGACATTCTCTTACATATCTACTATGCATACTGGTGAAGGTGCTAGAAACCTAGATTAACAAAACACAGAACCCCAAAAGAGACCTATACAAGTACACTCAAATAATTTCTTCAAAGTTGCAAAAGCAAATTCAATACAGGATGGATGGTCTTTCCAATAAATGTCTTTTTTAAGGCAATTTCCTTCCTGTGGACCCATACATTCTTAACAGCAGAAACAAATGGTCTTTATAATGCACACAAGGTACCTTTAAAGCTGTATTTTGTCTTTAGATACCTTTGTAATTATAACACAAAGATAAAGAATAAGTAAGACATTTACAAAAGCTGAAAGAAGTAGTGAGACTAGCCTTTTCAAATTTTCAGGATAAAAGAAATAAAAGTAGATTGAAATGCTGAAATTGAGTGCTCACTATTAGGCATTGTTCTAATATTTACAATGACGCTATGAGGTAGGGCCTTTCTACTCCTATTTTACAAAAAAAAAAAAAACCCAAACAAACAAACCCAGAGACTACATTATAGACATCAGTTGACTTAACCAACGAGGCATAAATGGCAGAACCTGGTTTCAAACTCAAGGTTCCTTAGTTGGTACAATTGGTGAAATTTGAATACTGACTATATGTTCCATAATAGTACTGTAATATTGTAAAATTTCCAGAATTTGGTAGATGTATTGTGGAGATATATATATATATATGTATGTATGTAGTTTTATAAGAAGTTGCCAAACTTCCCCTAGATTGGCTGTACCATTTTACCAGCAATGTATGAGGGAATCCTGTTCCTCTGCATCTTTACCAGCATTTGGTATAATGATTTTTTTTGATTTACATAATTCAAATAGGTATAAAGGACATCTCATTGTGGTTTTAATTTTTTATTTCTAATGGCTAATGATATTTGATATCTTTTAATGTGTCATTTGCCATCTCTCCTGGGTGAAATGTCTCTTCATATTTTTTGCCCATTTCTAATTGGATTTTCTACTGTTGAGCTCAGAGAATTCTTTATATATTTTAGATCCAAGTTCTTTGTAGCTTTTAGTATCTGTTTAGAGGATCTGTCCAGCTCTTACAGAGGGTGTTAAAGTCCCCAGTTATTATGGTGTTATGGGATATCATACTGCTCACACCAATTGAGGTCTGTTTCATAAATCTGGGGGCATTCAAGTTGGATGCATAAATATTTAGAATTGAAATGTCCTCTTGTATTGTTCCATTGACCAGTATGAAGTGACCTAAATTTGGAAATCTTAAGGAATTCTTCATTTTCCTTAAGGAGAGACATACTGGATTGGTTATGTAATTTTTTGGAGACACTATTGCTTGGGCATGAGAGCAGTGGCTCATAGCTCACTGCCACCTCAAACTCCTGGGTTCAAGCAACTCTCTTGCCTCAGCCTTCTAAACAACTGGGACTACAGGCACGTGCTCCCACAACTGGACAATTTTTTTAGTATTTTTTTTTTTTGTAGAAATGGGATATTGCTTTGTAGCTCAAGCTGGTTTTGAACTCCTGCCCTCAAAGGATCCTCCTGCCTCAGCCTCCCAAAGTGCTAGGATTACAGGCATGAGCCACTACACCCAGCCCATTTTGGCATTTTCCATTAAAAATGTTATTAACGATCAAGTATGATAAATATACAGCCATGGATCACTTGATAATAGGGATTTGTTCCAAGAAATGTCATTGGGGGATTTCATCATGTGCAAGCACCAGGGTCCTTAGACCTAAATTGTGTAGCCTACTACACATCTAAGCTATATTGCATAGCCTATCGCTAGGTTACAAACCTGTACAACATGTTATTGTACTGAACACTGTAGGTAATTGTAACACAGTGGTATTTGTGTACCTAAACATATCTGAACTTAGGAAAAGTACAGTAAAAATACATTATAATCATATGGAACCACCACTGTATATGTAGCCCATCATTGACTGAAACAGTGTGCTGACTGTATCCATAAAAACTGCTGGGGGGAGGAGGATGGGAGTCTCGGTGTGTCACACACCTTTTGGGTGCCAGACACAAGAGGGACTTTACCTAACAAATGCAATCAGTGTAAACTGGTTTCTTGTACCCTCAATGATTCCCCAATAATAAAAATAAACAAATACATCCAGGCGTCCTCAAACTACAGCCTGCGGGCCACATGCAGCCCGCCTAGGACATTTATCTGGCCCACTGGGTGTTTTTGCTGCCACGGCTGCCTGTCCTGCTTAGCAGCCAACTCGTCCCAGGGCCCATAGTCCAGCCCTCCAAGGGTCTGAGAGACGTGAACTGGACCCCTGTTTAAAAAGTCTGAGGACCCCCTCAGTCATAAACAAAACTGCCTTGGCGTTTTCTCAATAGTTTCTAAGTGAAAAGGTGTCCTCAGACCATGAAGTTTGAAAACTGTGACCTCAAGTAAACTTAAAATCCCTTCACAAATATACAAAATGCTTTTGTAGTATAACATTATCAATTTTACTTAGAAACAGAAACAGAAACTTTATACTACCTGGTATAAAGTAATATTGTCAATAAATACTCATGAACTTTCCAAAAGGTCAGAAAACCTATTTTACACTCCCTATGGGTACCAAATAACCTAGATAATCATATGTAAGCTATTCAAGTGATCTGCTATTATTGCAAAATAAGCTTTCTTCTAGAGATAATGATTTCTTCATGTTAATTATTGGCTAAGAACTGAGCATGTTGAAAATAAAATTGGGTGCGTTAATTTCTCATCACAAATCCTGGGTATATACTTGATTGAGAAATGCTCAGCTGATTGTTCCTTATAAAATTATTCAAAATGACATGTTTTATTTAGAATTATTCATTGTATGTGATATTTGTACTTCTTAGAGACAAAGATAATAATCTCCCCACAAAGTTGAGACTAGCAAATAAAGACTAAAACCTTTTTCTTTCTCTTTTTTTGAGACAGAGTATCACTCAGTTGCCCCAGGTAAAGTGCTATAGCATCATAGCTCATAGCAGCAACCTCAAATTCTTGGGGTCAAGCAATCCTCTTGCCTCAGCCTCCTCAGTAGCTGGTGCTTGCTACAAAGCTGGGTAGTCTTCTTCTTTTTAGTAGAGACTCCTGAGAAACATGAGCCATCATGTTACGCCAGTTTCTGTATTCTTAAATGAAAAAAAAAAAAATACTTGGCTTTCTTAATGGGATTTTACAGACTGAAGTAGGACTTGCCAGATAAATATAAAACTGGATGATTTGTACTGCATACACAGTAGTAATGATAGCAGACTCCACACCGAGCCCTTTGTATGAGTCACTACACAAGTTTTGAGACAGATTGTGTTATGGGCTATTATTTCATTTCCAAAAAAATAGACAACAGCGTCCTCACTCACTGGTCCAAGTTGCTAGAAAGGTTTGTTTCCTTCCACGAAGATTTTGTTTAATTTTTGCATATCTCAAAACTTTGTAATGATTCACATAAATTCAACCCTCACAAACTGCAGAAGTGAGAGGTTAAGAAATCTATCCAAAACCACGTATCAACCTGCAGAATCATCAGAACCAGGTGTCCGGCCCAAGTAACATCATTTTCAGGCTTATAAACAAAGATCTACCTACCGTCTTCTGTATCTACTGCAAGCCCTTTAGTCTCCATTGGTAGATTTAGACTCTATTCTCAGAAAATAGTCCTTACATATGCATTAAAATCTCCTAATCACAAAATATCTTGAAAATACCCAATGCACATCCTATGTAAAAGGTCGTAATTAATACTTCGCAAGCAGCTCGACAAATGCATGACAAGATACTTGGCAGCACATTCTTATAGCTCTGACATCCTACTTAAGGGTAATTTCTCCATAGAAAAGTTTGATTAATCAGCCCACTACTTTCTGCCTGGCTGCTAACAGGGCTTGAAAATCTTGCTTCATGATTAGTATTTCGAATAGATAAAATAGGTTTATAAAGTTAAATCCAACATACAGCATCAGCATATGGTAGCTTTTCCCTATCCACTTTTTAAGTACAAAAGTAACAGGTTATCTCCTACGTGTCTTTCAGGGTGAGTGATGAGAGTTAGTTTACCTCCAAACAAAATTTTAATTAGTCACACAAGAGAAAACCACTTTTAACTGGAAAACAAAGCAATACATTTCAAATAGGATTGTGCTTAACAGAAACTGTAATGTGCTGAAATAAACAGCTTTCCTAAGAGGTATTGTGAAATATAGGTATCAGATCAATAGTTTCCCACCTTTACCCTGACTTACCTCCAAGTATTATTAAAAATAAAAATTTTCCATGAATTTTTCATTAAATAAGCCTATCCTTATCCCCAATTGAGTGAAAAAAGGAGAGATGTTATACTATCAGTTCTACAATGAGTTGCCAAAGCAGTCAACATCTTCCTTCTACAAAAGCTTATGTGAGACACACAAAACTTATCCAGAAAACGTCAAAACACAATCTCTACTATAATTTTCCTTTAATGAAGTTCTCAAATCTCAGAATGATTTTAACTTGACATATTGGACATTAAACTTTGAAAGACTATTAAAGTTATTGCTTTAAATTAGAAAAAAATATGGTCAAAACTTTCTTTCAAAAGAGTTTATTATACAGCTTTTTTTTTTTTCTTTTTTGGAGACATTCTGTTGCTCAGGCTAGAGTGCCATGGCATCAGCCTAGCTTATAGCAACCTCAAACTCCTCGGTTCAAGTGACTCTCCTGCCTCAAGCCTTCTAAGTAACTAGAACTACAGGTTCTCACCACAACACTCAGCTAATTTATTCTATTTTTAGTATAGACAGGATCTCACTCATGCTCAGGCTAGTCTTGAACTCCTGAGCTCAAGCAATCCACCTGCCTCAACCTCCCAGAGTATCAGGATTACAGGCATGAGCCATCACGCCTGGTCATATACAGCTATTCTCAAAATACATAACTACAGGGAAAACGTTCAAGCACACAGTAAACATCACTCTTTAAAACAACAGAACAAAAGCATAGGTTAAGATGTATGGCTTTTTTTGAAATTGTTAGGACTATACATAAATAAAGTCATTACTGTTTGAAAAAGGCATTTACAAAACTCCACTTCCAAAATTAACATTTTTATTAAATCAAGTTAAAAAAAGTTCACTGTAGAAAAGTCAACAAGGGTTTTAACAAAACCAAAATATACCTTTTTATACAATATATGTATATATTAGCAGCAAACTACTTCTGAGATTTTCTTTTATGTTCTTTTAGTTCTTTTGAAGAAAGCATAAACAATGTATATTAGTACAGAACATTAGCTAATCCATTCTTCATCCTTTGCCTGTGATTTAGGACTTCTACAAAATACTTTATGATTCTCATTAGTGAATACTAAGAACAAACCCAGGTTTGACTAAGAGAAGCAAAATAGAGTGGCTGGTAGAATCTGTCTC
>NW_003852407.1:19317207-19320738 GCF_000181295.1 Otolemur garnettii
TTGCTACTGTGTGTTATCTGTGTACCAATAAAGTAAATGGGAAGAAAAGCACCAAATTTCAAAAGCAACATAATAATGAAAAATTAAAGAATGTATAAAAAAAAGAAAGTACAACAGGGATTCCCTTTTCACAATTACATTAGTGAAATATAATTCTTTTTTTTTTTTTGCTTTTGAAGCTAATGTCATAAACTTAATTTTTTAACTTATCAAGAGGATGAAATTTTTAGATGGCCCACCTTTATTTTTCAATCAAAAACTAAAACAAGAGACTGAATTACTTTTATTAATATACACATCAAGTTACTGAAACAGTGACTTCATGTCATTTTCCCCTTAAAGATGGCACTTGCAGGTAACAAAGATGCAAAGACGCATACAGCCTTCAGATGTTTACTTGAAAAGATTCTTCAACAGCAGTTTGATATTGTGTTTCCTCATCTAGCTGAAGATTCTACAAATAACAACATTAACATGTCAACAGGAAAAATATAACTACTCAGAAATTTAACCAATATATTATGTATTTTGATATGTATACACTCAAGATGGTACACTGTAAACCATGCAGTGTGCAATTTAGCCAGGGATGATGGTGCATGCCTGTAAATCCCAGCTACTCAAAAGACTGAGACAAGTAGATTACTAGAGTCCAGGAGCTCAACACCAACTAGGACAATGTTATGAGACCCCCTATCTCAAAAAATAAAATGTAACAGACAATAGTTGTTGAAAAATAAAATAAATAAAATATAAGATTTAAATACCTGAACTTTGATAAAAATTAAGTTCACTTGTAATTATTTAGGAATAGCTAATAGGATAAGCAGAGAATTAAATTTGAGAGTCACAGTAGTGCCTTATGATAAGCCATTAATCAAAAAGTGCAATCAACTGTCTCAGTGACCATAGCTCAATGAGTAGCTCAGCGAGGGTGGCCTGGGCCTGCTAAACAACAATGACAACTGCAACCAAAAAATGGCTGGGCATTGTGGCTGAGGCAAGAGAATCACTTAAACTGAAGAGTTTGAGGTTGCTGTGAGCTGTAACGTCACAGCACTACCCAGGGCAACAGCTTGAGACTGTCTCAAAAAAATAAAGGTGCAGTCAACTGTAAAGCTAGGAGTGGTGGTCTAAGTCTGTGGTCCCAGCTACTCAAGAGGATACAAAGGGAGAATCACTTGGGTGCAGAAGTTTGGGGACAGTTTAGGCAACACAGCAAGATCTCATCTCTTTAAATTAAAAAAAAAAAAAAGTGAAGTTAATTATAACAAACAATTATAAGTAATACACTTTGTGTCATCTCTAGAGAAGAATGCCAAATATATCTGAAAGTAAACTAATTTTTTGAAAATAAGTCAACCAATTTTAGATTTATAGAATTGGAAAACCTAAGTCAGATGGTAAATTTAATCCTCATTTGGGCAAGGGTATTTGTTCTATGTTATTTTAATAACATGAATATCACTTCTTCTCTTATATAACAAATATTTATTAAGCCCTTGCTTGCTGTGCTGGTTCAGAGGAATATAAAATACATAAATCACAACCCTTGACCTAGAGGTATTCATAATCTATTGTGTACGGTAAAAATTATGCCCAGTAATGATCTCGAAAATACCTCGTGCAAGGGCTGGGATAAGAACCAACATCCCAAAGGCAAACATTTATAAATAGAGACTACAGATGCACAAAATAAACACGTATGAAGAACTGAGTTTAGACAATGGCTTCATGATCATATGTGAAGCTAAAAACTACAACTCACTCTATCATAGTTATAAAACTACTCCTTAACTTTAAAAATTCTATCTACTATCAATTTTATGTCAGGATTTCCTTTTAAAATATATCAAGGCTTCTACTTGACAATCTCAAAGACTTAAATCTACAAATTTTTCTATGGCAAGAGAAAACAATCTCACAATTAGATCCAAAGTACCCCACAAAATACTTCCATAGTTTTCCAGACACAGTAACCTTTCTTACAATGAGAATAATAATCCAATTACTTCAAAAATATGAAGTAAGCAATAGAGTACACTTGAATCTTAAATACATTTGAATTGTTATTTTAAAATAGGAAACTAAAAAATGCAAATTCCACAAAATTATTAAGACTGATGTAATTTCAACATTGGATGGCAAAAAAAATAAAATTCAGCATTAAAGGACAAAGATTTTTATTCATGCCATTTTGAGAATTTCACATGCCTGTCCTTACCTAAATTGGAAAATAATAGCCACTCTGTCAGGGTTAATCTTAAGTAAGGTTTTACTTACACAGAAATTGAATAATAGGCAACTTCACAATTAATAAAACAGAAGTTATAATTAATTTTAGAACAAATTATCACACACATTTGGAAAGCAAAAATTAACCCCACATTTTGTTTGGGGATCCTTTTTACATTATATAACTTCCTTTACTCATCCTGTTAAATAACTCAACTGGTTTTACCTGATAATCAAGTTCCTTCATTTTTAAAAAGAATGTGTCTCACACACTAGATGTGAGAAATCTATTACAGTGGGTTTAATGAGCAATTTACACTACATGGGACATACATCTTCCTTCATATGTTGTACCAATTTTACTTCCCTAACAGGTACAATTTTCCAGATAGAATTTTCGTGCAAATCATCATTTTATTTATTTTGGGGTTTGAGCTTCCTCTATGAACTCTCTGTCTAGTACAGAAAGTAGAAAGTAAGTTCAATTTGCATCACTTCACACTGGCCCCATATACGGAGGATGGTAGGTTCAAAACTGGCCCCCACCAAACTGCAACAATTTGCATTACTTCTACAAACTAAAGTTTACCAATATTATTATTAGAAACTAAAGACTAGCTTTAAAACCATCCACTATGATACAACTTGCCCCAAAACTCAAGTCTAGATTAAAAAATTTAACCTGAGTATTTATTTATTTTTTTTTTTTGGAGACAGAGTCTCACTTTATCACCCTCAGTACAGTGCAGTGGCATCACAGCTCACAGCAACTTCCAACTCCTGGGCTTGGTGATTCTCTTGCCTCAGCGTCCCAAGTAGTTGGGACTACAGGCACTCGCCACAATGCCCGGGTATTTTTTGTTGTAGTTTGGCCAGGGCTGGGTTCAAACCCGCCACCCTTGGTATATGGGGCCAGGGCCCTACCCACTGAGCCACAGGTGCTGCCCTAACTAGAATATTTAAACAGTATTTTCTTAAACATGAACAATTCACTTACCACAAATTCTCCATAATCAAACTGATGTCTTTGATTCAGATGACTAACAAAATTTCTAGTTATCTGGCTAGGATCTCCCCAAGGAAGAGACACACAAATAGGACATGTCTATAAGAAACAGATTGATTCAAATTAAACAAATGTAAACAATCATATGTTATATAATTATTGAGTATTAAAATAACATAGGATTATGTTACCAAAACCATCTATATGGAAAAGCATTTCTAAAGGTCAAGTTCCATGACTAAATTATTTCCCAACCAAATTACCTTAATGACACTAATCTTTTTTTTTTT
>NW_003852407.1:19321078-19324818 GCF_000181295.1 Otolemur garnettii
ATAACATACTGAAAAGACATAAAAAGAAACTCACAATTGAACTCTAGGCAAAGTTAATCATACACTGAACGTGATGCAGAAATGAAAAAAAAAATCCAATGTAAAACTAAGTGAAATCTCTTAAATATTAGAGGTTCCCAGTAGACTTCTTCGTAGTTTGTTTGTTTTTTTAACCGTAACTGGCCCCTTGTAATAAGCAAAGGGGTGGTATGTCTTTTTACATAGCATTTAAGAGTTTAAGGTCATCCTCAAGAACTACTGGGGCATTTCACAATTTTTTCTAGTACATTCACTAAAACAGCTTAGAAATATCAATTCTTATTGACAACATTTTCCTTCTATTCTTATTTCTGAAGACAATACTGTAAATATTAAAATGTTTGACTGAAAGGGAAGTTCTCTCTCTCAGGTCAATTTCTTCTGTTCCATCCACAGTTGAAATCACTTACCTGTGAAACTCATGTTCAAAATAAGGAGATGATGACAATGTTGGAACCCTACACTCAGCTCTCTAATTCATCAAAGATATCTCGCCACTTTCTTATATACCCTCAAAATGTTGTAAAAAATATGTATCAAAAATATGATTCAGCTCAGCACCTATGGCTCAAGTGGCTAAGGCACTAGCGACATACCTAAGGTGGTGGGTTCGAATCCAGCCTGGGCCCGCCAAACAACAATGACGGCTGCAACCAAGAAAAAAAAAAATAATAGCCGGGCATTGTGGTGGGCACCTGTGGTCCCAGCTACTTGGGAGCCTGAGGCAGGAGACTCGCTTGAGCCCAGGAGTTGGAGGTTGCTGTGAGCTATGATGCCATGGCACTCTACCCAGGGGGACAGCTTGAGGCTCTGTCTCAAAAAAAAAAAAAAGTATGATTCTTTTCCTTTCTTGCTTTATGCATTCATATACTAAATTCTGCAAAGTACAATAAAAGACACATACTGACTATATTCTTTCTTTCAGGTATTTCCACCTGTGGCAGATCCACCTCACTGGATCCACTTGTCCGCAAACTACAGAGCAGAAACCAAGGCCCCCAAACAGTTAGGTTCTGCTACTGCATGGAATAAGTCTCCTGATTCATCATTCACTATTTCACTCTTCTGTATAACCTCGAAATAAGTACCTCCCTTTTTATGAGTTACTAGAATTTTAAATTTCAATTTGCTTCAGTCATCAATCATTTGTTGGCAAATATTTACCTTACTGATAATGCCCTGACCAAATTTAAATCAACCACCTTCCTTCATGTACATGAGGTGAAATAAATGGTACAGCATGCTTTAATCTAAGCAGGAAGACTCTTAAACATTTGTACTTACCACAGGGACTATCTGAAATAGGTGATTACTGTTACAGTGATCCAGTAAACGCTGTCTGGTAAAATTTGATTCTTGACACAAGGGACACTTAAAGGTGGGATGCCCAGAAGAACTAAAAAACAATTTTAAATGAAACATACTTCATTCAAAATCATAACCACCAATCACCACTGTAAGTTTCTTAAAAAAAAAAGTTATAATTTTTTTTTTATTGTTGGAGAATCATTGAGGATACAAAGAACCAAGTTACACTGCTTGCATTTGTTAGGTAAAGTCCCTCTTATAATTGTGTCCTGCCACCAAAAGGTGTGTCACACAATATGATCCTCCACCCCCACCCTCTTTCCCTCTCTTCGCTCCCTCATTCCCCTACCCCCCACCATGTATTAGCCTCAATTGTCTTCATATAAGAATTCAGTACACTGGATTCTTGCTTCTCTCCATTCTTGTGATGCTTTACTAATAAGAATGTGTTTCAACTCCATCCAGATTAATATAAAAGATGTAAAGCCACCATCTTTTTTAGTGCCTGAATAGTATTCCACAGTATACATAAACCATAGCTTGTTAAACCATTCCTGGAATAGTGGGCATTTAGGTTGTTTCCACAATTTGGCGATTGTAAACTGAACTGCAATAAACAGTCTAGTGTAAATGTCCTTATGATAAAATAAATGTAAATAAAATTTTAAAAAAGATAATGACATATACCAAGCCTACTTGTGGACAAATAAACAGGTGGTTTCTTGTCTGCCTAGCCAGAGCTTTGTTAATTTTGAAAATCAGAAATCTGTTTACCTTTCACAGTTATCATTTAGTCTATTAAATGTATTTTCAACCAAAAATAGTAGTAGTTATTAAACTATTCAAAGGTTCTCTCATTTTGAAAGTGTTTTCAAAAAATGATCTAGAATAGGGGCTCCCAATCTCAGTTTATAGGACTTAGTGTTTCTAGTTAAGTAGTTAAGTTTTTCATGGTGCCTCTAGGGCCAAAACAAAACTCAAAACCTAGCTGGTTCCATTTATTAAGTAGTTAGGTCTAAACTTAATTACACTCATGTGTATCCCTTGAAAAATTGAAATACCCTGTAGTGTTCCACAGTTTGGAAACCTCTATCTAGGAATTTAAAACCAAAGAATTCTACCAACATTATATTTTTAATCTATCCCAGGTCCCAAGAATTGGATATTCCTAAAACTCACAGGAAAAACAAAAACACTGATCACCAGAATGAAACGCTTCAAAACATTATGAGGATCACAAATCGCTGGGTTTTAATACTTCTGAATTTTAGCAAGAGACATTTCAATGTTGACAACTCTACCAGAATCATACACAGAAGAATCCTGACCACAGCAAAAGAGAACAATTAAGTTCTTCTAATCTGGTTCTTAAAAGCAGCAACTGCACTGCCATTTCTAAACTTCTAACTTCTAGATTATGCCTGATGAGCTTAACTGAATTTTAAAAAGTTTAATTTAAAAATATTACTTGATAAAGTGATGACTATTTACTAACGTAACAGAATTACTCAAAAGCTTACCTTGTATTCTCTTGATAAGTTTCTGTGTTATCAGATGTGGATGTTTCACTTCTAGTACTTAAGAAGCACAGAGGGGGGGGGAAAAGTTAATACCCCAAAAGTAATAAAGCCCATTAACTTGAAGCATTAATGGTGAAGACTAGTCTGAATTTGTTTTAAAAGCATGAACTTCAAATAATTCTAAACTATGAAATATTTATGCCATTAATTACTTTTCAAATTTATTAAGACTATTAAGTAATTGTTCATGTCCTTTAAAATAATTTATGTCAGCCACAGGATCCTCAAGGGCCAGGGTGAGGCTGCAGCCTTGCAGCTGCAGGGAAAATAATGGAGTGGGTTCCCATGCACGTGCATCCCTGGGCAGTGAGACATGCACAAGGACTCGGGTCACATGCGGAAAAAACAAAATAAATTTATGTACAGTTACAGAAGTATAAAGACCTTAAGGAATTATGTTAAATCCTATTCCTCTACCTCTGCCTAGTCAAAGAAGTTTTTAAAGGCTGGGGAGACTCAAAATTCTGTAAACTTGTTTTTTTTGGGGGGGAGACAGGATCTCACTCTGTTGCCCAAGCCTAGAGTGCAGTGGCATCATCATAGTTCCCTACAACCTCAAATTCCTGGGTTCAAGCCACCCTCCTGCCTCAGCCTCCAGAGCAGCTCAGACTGTAGGAGCACAGCATCACGTCCAGCTATCTTTTCTACTTTTGGTAGCAATGAGGGTCTTACTCTTACTCAGGCTGGTCTCAAACTCATGGTTTCGACCTCACAGAGTACTAAGATTATAGGCATCTGCCACTGAGCTGGCCTCTGAACTTGTTTCAATTCTAACTAGGGTATGGTTTAAGGTTTTAGCCTCCAAAGTGGAGC
>NW_003852407.1:19325006-19326809 GCF_000181295.1 Otolemur garnettii
GATGTCTGGTTTATTTTTATAGTTTTGTATTTTGTCTCACTATAATTGCTCAGGCTGCCCTCAAACTCATAGCCTCAAGTAATCCTCCTATTTCAGCCTCCCCCAAAGTATTAGGATTACAGGCATGAACCACCACACCTAGCAGGTTTAAGAAAATATTGACTCTTCATTATGTTTACTCATACCCTATATCAGAATCATGCGTCAAAAGGAACATTAGAAGAATCCTATGGGAAGAGTGGGCATCCCATACAGCCCACTTGGGTGCTGAAGAATTTTATCACTTTAGTCGATTTATAAAAAGCAAGATCCTTTAATAGAAATCTTAAAATAGTAATGAAATAGGCAGCGGCCAAAAAAATTATACCACATAGAGGTTTGTTCTGTATCTCAAGGAGGGAGTCAAAGGGCCGTTGAACTTCAAACTGGTTATTCATTTTAATTTTTAATAGAAAACAAGCAGGCCAGAGTTAGTAGCTCACCCCTATAATCCCAGCACATTGCAAGGTGAAAGCAAGAAGATTGCTTGAGACCAAGAGTTCAAGCCTACAGTGAGCTATTATCATGCCATTATACTCCAGCCTAGATGACAGAGCAAACCCTTATTAGCAGTCTACGTAGGATATAGTCTTTTTAATTTTCTTTATTTTCATAACAAATAGAACAATGTGTACTCAGTAAAACGGTATCTTTCCAATGACAGTTCCCTTCTGTGAAGAGATAATAATGCTATCTGCCCACACACAGCCCATGCACAGGAAAGCAAGCAAACTCGACTGTTTAGACACACAGCCCAACTGAAGATGGTTAGTTCAATTATTTTGTATCGTTATGGCAGATACTAATCCCTCTGTTCAGAGAAAGGCATTTTCACAACATGGGAAGTAAAAATAGTGCATTATGGCCAGGTACAGTGGCTCACGCCTGTAATCCTAACACTCTTAAGGCCTAAGTAGGTGGATTGCTTAAGGAGTTCAAGACCAGCCTGAGTAAGAGCAAGACCCTTGTCATTAAAAATAGTCAAGCCCTGGGATGGGCACCTGTACTCCCAGGTACTTTGAAAGCTGAGACAAGAGGAACTCTTGAGCCCAAAAAGTTAGAGGTTGCTGTGGAGCTATGATGCCACGGAACTCTACGACAAGTAGAGACAAGCACAACAAAGTAAGATTCTGTCTCCCCCACCAAAAATCTTGTGCTTTAAAATAAATTCAAACACTGGAGAGTGCATTTATTAAAGGGATGTTATATGATTTTGTTACCCAAAACAGCAAGTGTCACCTATTCTTTACAAAAAAAATTGCCTATCTATACATTAAATTTGGTAGATTTTTTAAAAGTTTAAAAAGTCTTCCAAACAAATACAATCATTGGATTTTGAGCACATTCTTTAAGTGAGCTATATTCACGTCACTATACAACTTTTGATTGGTTTGTAAGAACTATATCATCATCATAAGGAAGATGAAAATTTCAACAAAACCCTTTCTGAAAGGTAGTGAATGGAACTGAAAAATTTAGTGATCTCAACCTATGGCATAATTCTTCCATTTGGATATACATATTTTGTGTAGCCATTATCTTTTCCAGCCATTGCAATCAGCAAAACCAAGTGAACTTAGATCCAAATCTCTGAGTTACTGTGTCAAGTATTTACATTTTTAAATTTAGCATCATAGAAAAGAATGTGGGAAAGGATAAGAATAAAAAATTACCTATGGGGTATATAATGTACACTACTTGGATGCAATACACCAAAAACCTATATTCTATCACTATACAATATATACATGTAATGGGATTTAA
>NW_003852407.1:19327132-19329163 GCF_000181295.1 Otolemur garnettii
GAGCCTATAAAAGATTTTTAAAAAGCTTTGTCAATATTCAAAAATTCAAATATTCAAGTAATAATTTGAATAATGCAAAACATTTTTATTACATTTTTCATCTTTATCTCACTAGAATTTTGCATATTTCAAAATGTACATAATGACTGACACCGTATCAATTTTTTTAAACCGTGATTATTTTACATGACACAGAAAAACCATTCAATGAAATTCAACACTCATAATGGAAAACAAAAAATACCACTGATCACTCACAATGCTTTTGAAAAAATACAAATGCCTAGACTCTAGACATCAGAATATCATGGAATGAAGCCAGATGTATATACAAAAGCTGCCAAAAGAAATGTATACACATTTTGATAAAGGAAAAAACTGCATTAAAATTTTAATGCTCAAGTCATGTTTGACTTCTGCAATTACAAGAGATACAATATACAAGATAACTAACCTGCCTGCCTTTATGTATGTGGCTGGCTCCCTAACAAGTGAGTTATGGGTACCGAGCCTAATATGGAAATCTTAAACTCAGGTAATATTATCATGGAACAATATCTGCCTACATACAGAAGGTGCCAAAATAATGTATACACATTTTAAGAAAGGAAAAAACTATTAAAATTGTAATACGTCACTTTTAGCTTCTGCAATTATAAGAGGGACTGAAAAGTGACCTGTATTCATCTTTTATTATCAGTATACAAGGTCCAGACAATTATGATCCTGAACTCATCCTAGAAAAAGTGCTACCTACCTCATGGCTGACTGTCACAGCAGTCCACCTTTGCGGTACTCCCCTTGGAAAGCTATTCACCAATGCCAGCGCCTAGTCCGCACTTCAAAGCAATTTTGGAACTCTTATCTGGAGTAGACATCAGAGTTGTCATTGGACAGAGGTCTGACAATTAAATTTGCCAACTCATCCTAGAAAAAGTACTGTGGGTACCTACATTGCTGAATACCACTACTGTCACCTTTGAAATACTTCCCTTGGCAATATGATGACTACTGATATTCAGCAATGAGGTACATAGCACTTTTTCTAGGATGAGTTTGCAAATTTAATTTTTAGACCTCCATCTGATGACAGCTCTGATGGCCATTTCCAGAAAAAGAGTTCCAAAATTGCTCTGAAGTATAGACTAAGAGCTAGCATTGGTGCACAGCATCCCAAGGGGAGTACCTTGAGGGTGGACCATAGTGGTATTCAGCCAAAAGGCAGGCAGCATGTTTTCTAGGATGAGTTTTCTAACTTAATTATTTGACATCATATATTATTATAATTTTTTTTTTGTTTGTATTTTTGAGACAGAGTCTCACTTCATGACCCTGGGTAGAGTGCCGCAACGTCACAGCTCACAGCAACCTCAAACTCTTGGGCTCAAGTGATGCTCTTGCCTCAGCCTCCCACATAGCTGGGACTATAGGCACCCACCACAATGCCCGGCTATTTTTTAGCTCAGGCTGGTCTCAAACGCTGAGCTTAGGCAATCCACCTGCCTTGGCCTCCCAAAGTGCTGGGATTACAGGTGTGAGCCACCACCCCCAGCCCAAATATTATAATTTTAATACGATTTTTTCTTTTCTTAAAATGTGTATACCTTTTTTTGGCACACTGTATGTGTATAAACTTTAAAATTCTAGTAAAGAATATCTATGCTAAAAAAACTACATACTTAACAGTAACAGTAACATACTTAACAGTAAAATTTTAGATGTACTCTCACTAAAATAAGGAACAAGAAAAAGATGCCTGCTATTTAACATTTGATACAGACACTACTGCCTGCAAAAATAAAATAATTTTCTATGTAATACAAAATAAATGTAAAATAATCCACAGGTAGATTATTTGAACCATTAGTCTAAAACTACTACAGCCCTAAAGTTGTTGAAAAACATAAAACTTTGGCGCGGTGCCTATAGCTCAACCGGCTAAGGCACCAGCCACGTACACCTAAGGTGGCGGGTTCGAATCCCCAGCCCGGACCCGCCAAACAACAATGATGGCTGCAACCAAAAAATAGC
>NW_003852407.1:19329308-19336399 GCF_000181295.1 Otolemur garnettii
AAAAAGAAAAACATAAAACTTTAAGAGGGATTAACATAAAAATAAATACACAATATTTATCCTTACTAGTGATAAGCAATTAAAATTAAAAAACAGAAAAAGGCCTCATTGTTATAGCAACATAAACTGTAAGGTTTTACTAGGAAAAGATACAATAAAAACAGCTATACATACTCTTTTTTTTTTTTTGCAGTTTTTGGCCGAGGCTGGGTTTGAACCCACCACCTCTGGTTTATGGGGCTAATGCCCTACTCCTCTGAGCCACAGGCACCACCGTACACATACTCTAAATGAACATTTAATACACTTTTTTAAAATGGAAAGGCAGACTATATTTCTAAGGGAATAAACAATGGACCAAAGACGAGAATGCAGAGATCTGTAAGACAAAAGTGGCATGATGAAACAGTGGGGAAAGAACGGACTCTGAATCAATGAACAATGAACCAAGACATACGGTTAATCAGAAGGGAAAAATATTCCTACTTCACATTATATATCCCAAATAAATATGGAAAACACAACTTTTAAATGCTTAATAAGAAAATAACTTTCATAACCTTGATAAAGAAAGGATTTCTCAAAGATGACACAAAAGAACCATAAATATATACACATGTAAAATATAATAAATAATACTTTTACATGTCAAAACACACCATAACCAGAGTAGCCAAAGACTGAGCAAAAGTGAGAGAGATCCTATCTCTACTAAAAATAGAGTAAATCAGCCAGGTGTTATAGTGGGCTCCTATAGTCCCAGATACTCCAGAGACTGAGGCAGGAGGATTGCTTGAACCCAGGAGTTTGAGGCTGCTGTAAGCTAGGCTAATACCATGGCACTCTAGCCTGGACAAAAGAATGAGGTTCTGTCTTAAAAAAAAAGAAAAAGAAAAAGTGCAATGCAGTTAACAAAGGATTATTATCCAGAATATATAAATACAAATTTGTTTAAAAATGAACATTTTACTTTTTACTTGTACCTCTTCCTTAACAGTTATTCAGCCACTTCAAATGTTTAACAACTTGGAGAGAAATTCACTAGGACAAAAGACTACTTGCAACTTTCATTTCTTTTTTCTTTTTGAAGTGCTATATTTTAACTAAACTGTAGGACCTCAGTGATAGCTAGTTATAATGTTTACAAAGAGTCAAGATTAATAGGCACAACCTGCAAAAAGACCAAATAAATTTCCAAAGAAGATAAAATAGAAATGTGTTCTGTTATCTTCATAATTACATTCAATCCTTCCCTCCCCGCCCACACTATACTAGCTGTAAGAAAACAAAAAGATACACAGTCTTATGTCAGAAGCAGAATTTTGTTATGAAATAAAAATACTTATTAAAACAACTAACACTGTTATCTCTAATTATTTGAGAAACTACTTCATACCATAATTTTGCCAACTATCCCCCAATATTCACCATCCTACCCTGAATAACCTGAATGGAAACACTGGTACCAGTTTCTTTTCGATGACTCAACTAAAAGTTAAACTGCTGATGGCCGGATGAATGAAAAAAGGATTACGTTTGTTTTATCTATCCTTGTATATTCAATAACATGCAGACTATTTTATTGTATCTGCACTACAGAAGGTACAATAAATGTATATGGAATTTATGAAATCACCTACAGAATTACAGTTTTGGGGTTTTTTTTGGAGAGAGCGTCTCACTGTGTTGCCCAAGCTAGAGTGCAGTGATGTCATCACAGTTCACTGCAACCTCAAACTCCTGAGCTCAAGCAATTCTCTTGCCTCAGCCTCCTGAAGAGCTAGGACTACAGATGTACACTACCACAGCTGGCTAATCTTTAAAAACTATATTGTAGGGATGAGGTCTGTTGTTGCTCAGTTTGGCCACAAACTCCTGATCTCAAGTGATACTCCTATCTGGGTTCTCAGATCCTTCCCCTTTACCTCTCCAAGTACTAGGATTCCAAGTGTGGGTCTCTAAGCCTGGCCTATTTTGCAATTTTTAAAAACTACTTATATAAGTACATGTAAATACTGCCTTAAGAATTCCCATAGCCATGCTCTATTCAAGTCAGACTTTAAATCACCCATTTGTAGTTATGAGGAATATTGTAAAATGTGTTTTGAGAAAACATAAGCTCTACTTTTGAGGTGGAGTGGACCCTTGGCCTACCCTGCTACAGAGGCAAGATCACAATTGTCTATTAAAGCAATGATTTTTATGAGATGATGCCAAACCCTGCTCAGCTAACTATTAAGTATATAAACCTACTTTTTCTTTTGGGGTAAGGACAGAGTCTCTTTCTGTTGCCCAGGCTAGAGTGTCATGGCATCAGCCTAGCTCACAGCAATCTCAAACTCCTAGATTCAAGCAATCCTTCTGCCTCAGCCCCCTGAACAGCTAAGACTACAAATGCCTGCCACAAAGCCAGGCTAATTTTTCTGTTTTTAGTACTGATGGGGGCTCACCCATGCTCAGTCTGGTCTCAAACTCCTCCCAGAGTGCTAAGATTACAGGCACGAGCCACCTGACCCAGCCTATATAAACCTACTCTTAATCAGTAATATAGACTATGTCTGCTCTACAGGGATTGACATTAAATTCTCTAAACTGAAATGTTTATCCAAAAATTAGCTATTAGATGTCTTCAAAACAGAGTTGCATGAAAAAAATGTAAAAGCTTTGCTACTAGAAATTATCTTCACAGATAAGGGTCTGAATGTATAAATCCTGTCCATTCTACCACCAGTTAAATTAAGCTAGAATATCTGAGAAAAAAACCCTAAAGAAAAGCTTTATATTAATTTTAATAAGGCATTATGACAACCTACACTGAAGTTCTTTAAAGTATAGCCCTACGGGGCTTGTGTTGTATTTATCACAGGGAAAATAGTATTTACTGTATTTGTTACTTCTCCTGAGGACCTACAGGAAAAAGTCACTCTTCAGTATTATTTCTGGTGTTTCTCATCAGAAACTATTTTGTTTATACTATTGCAGACACTGTTGTTACTGGATGTTTCTTTCTTCCTACTAGCTACTTAGATCTGGCTACTAACTAAAATCCTATGTGCTAGATACCTTGCTTCTCCAAATCCTTTCTAAATTTTTATCATTGCCCTGTTCATTGGAAGACTAACTTCCATTAGCAAGTCCCCTGCTGTTTCCTAGGTAACTGGGAAATGGGATTTGGAGGGAGAAACAAGAGAAGGTCAAGATACTTATTTTCCAGACACCTTCCCTGCAAAATTACCTTGACTAGTTGCATCCCATTCTGACTGCCCTCTCCATATAGTTTTTTTTTTTTTCCAGGTTCTAATATCTACTTCCTCCCCTCCTCTGCTTTCAGTAGACCCAAAGTATATCATTATTCCTTGTGGCTTCCTATGTTCTATTCATAATAGCACACACAATATACTACTCTTTGAAAATAGCTCCTTTACTAAATTTTCCTCTGCCTAATTAGAGGATACTCTTTGTTCCTGGCCAAGACCCTGAGACTATAGTCTGGGTCTTATATTTTTTAGGGGGGGATAGTGTCTCACTTTGCCCCCAGGCTAGAGTGCAGTGGCATCATCAAAGCTTACTGCAACCTCCAACTCCTGGGCTCAAGCAATCCTCCTGCCTCAGTCTCCCAAGTAGCTGGGACTATAGGCACACAACACCAAACCCAATTAATTTTTTTCTATTTTTAGTAGAGACAGGTCTCACTCTTGCTCAGGCTGGTCCCTGAACTCCTGAGCTCAAGCAATCCTCCAGTCTCGGCATCCCAAGAGTACTAGAATTATAGGCATGGGCCACCATGCTCAGCCTTTTTTTTTTTTTTCTTTAAAGATACCTTCTTTTCCTTCCTTTGCCAAATTCCTTACTAACTAAAAATTCATATACAACCTCAATTCTTCTATTGCAATTAGAACTTTGCATTGGCATGTAGAAATAAAAAGACTAAAAAGTTCATTCCGGGTAAGGAGACAAGCAAACAAATATAATAAAGCTTGGAGAGTCTAATAGAAGCACAAAGAACAGTTCTACCAAGAAGAAATTCTAAAGGGCAGAAAAGATTTTAGAGTAGCTAATGTTTGGTCTGAATCTTCAAAGAGGAGAAAAAGCCCACCAGCAGACAAAGTGTCAGCTGGGGTGAACACTCCTAGTAAAAGTGTCTAGATAAGGGAGTAGAAGTGATGATGGTAATTAAGAACTTACACTTACAAGCAAAGTACTATTCAATTTTCTTTACCTGTATTAGCTCATTTATTAACTTCCAACCCAAAAAGGTACTAATATTATTTTCACCTCCCACATCATTCCTTATACAGATGAGAAAACTGAGGCACAGTTTTTTGCCAAAGTCATACAATTAGTGACAGAGCAGGGATTTAAACCCAGCACTCTGGCTCCAAGACTTCACTTTTAACCACTAAGTTATATTGCTTCTTGAGGATACGGTACAAAAATTTCAAAATGGGCTTGGCGCCTGTAGCTCAGCAGCTAGGGCACCAGCCACACACATGGGAGCTGGCGGGTTCAAATCCAGCCAAACAACGACAACTACAACCAAAAAATGGCCAGGTGTTATGGTGGGTGCCTGCAGTTCCAGCTACTTGGGAGGCTGAGGCAAGACAATCACTTAAGCCCAAGAGTCTGAGGTTGCTGTGAGCTGTGACACCACAGTACTCTACCAAGAGCAACATAGTGAGACTATCTCAGCTACTCAAGAAGCTACTCAAAAACAAACACTTCAAAATGGCTAAGGCATATGATACAATGATAATAGCCAGGAAAGACAAAGGCTAAAAAAAAGAGGAAATGGCCTGATCAGAAATGAATTTTGTCTTATAAGCTAGTGTTGGATTTAAGAACATAGAACCTCTTGAGGATCCTAATACCCTCTTCCCCTACTGCACATATACAAAAAACTGACAATTTAAGGAGTCCAGAGAGCCCTTATCTGGCCAATGGAATGCAGGATGAGAAATACACTGCTATGAGCCCATAGGAAGTCAGTGACACAGCACAAGGAAGAAGATAAAAGAATGGGGAGAAAGAGACCATAGCTGCTCTTCTGAAATACCACTCTGGCAGCAGAATATAGGACAGATTAAAGGAAAGCTACCAACTAAAAGACTATTGTCGGCCAGGCATGTTGGCTCATGCCTGTACTCCTAGCACTCTGGGAGGCCGAGGCAGGTGGATTACCGTGATCTCACAGGTTTAAAACCAGCCTGAGCAAGAGCAAGACCCTGTCTCTAAAAAAAAATTGCTGAGCCTTGTAGCAGACGCCTATAGTCCCATCTACTCAGGAGACTGAGGCAAAGGAATCACTTGAGCTCAAGAGCTGGAGGTGTGAGCTATGATGCCATAGCACTCTACTGAGAATGACAAAAGTGAGACTCTGTCGCCATAAAAAAAAAAAAAAAAAGACTATTGCAATAGTTCAGTGAGACATGTTTGGGGTTAGCTAGGGAAGTGGTAAGATAAAAACGAAAAGGAGAGATGAGGAATACTGTTGTTAGGAATCAAGCGTATATAAACCAAGCAGATCCAAGGAGTAAAAAGGAGGAAGGGCCAGGCACAGTGGCTCACACTTAACAATCCTAGCACTCTGGGAGGCCGAGGCAGGAGCTTCACTAAACTCAGGAGTTTGAGTTCAGACTGAGCAAGAGTGAGACCCCCATCTTTACAAAAAAAAAAATTAGAAAACTTAGCCAGAGTGGCACCTGTAGCTCAAGAGGCCAAGGCACCAGCCATATACACCAGAGCTGGCGGGTTCAAATCCAGCCCAGGCCTATCAAACAATGACAAGTACAACCAAAAAATAGCTGGGTGTTGTGGCGGGTGCCTGTAGTCCCAGCTACTCAGGAGGCTCAGGCAAGAGAATCGCTTAAGCCCAGAAGTTGGAGGTTGTTATGAGCTGTGATGCCACAGCACTCTATCCAGGGCAATAGCTTGAGGCTCTGTCTCAAAAAAAAAAAAAAAGAAAAAAGAAAAGAAAGAAAAGAAAACTTAGCCAGGCATGGTGATGCACACCTTGTGGTCCAAGCTACTTGAGAAGCTGAGGCAGCAGAATCACCTGGGCCCAGGAGTTTAAGGTTGCAGTGAGCTACAATGACATCCCCGTACTCTAGCCCCAGCCACAGAGCAAGACTCTGTCTCAAATTTAAAATTTAAATAAAAAGAGTGACAAAGGCCTGCCTCCTGAGAAGAAAATTTGGTCACTTAATAAGCAGTGAATATACAAGTCATGCGTCATAGGAACTAGAACTAGAGATATTGTTAAAGAAGGCAAACAACATTCTCGCACCTAAGAAAAACAATCTTCAGGATTAAAAATATATTACAGAGAAAATCATAATAGAGTAGAAGTACAATAACAAGGACGGGGATGAAGAAACTCAGGAGGATTTCTAAAAACTACAAAATAAGTGTAAGAAATTTTCATCCAAACATCCAGTAAAATGAGAAACTAAAGAATTCTGCAGACTAGGCAATCATAAAATTACTAAAGATCTTTCTGAGAACAGTTTCAGCTAAAGAGTAGGGAAAAAGCTTAATGCAGTATTATGAATACAGAGTGTTTAAGGGTGATTAAATTACTAAAACTTCACATGAGAAATGAAAAGCTACTAAAATAAAATCTTGCAGATGCGGGGCCAGCAGGGGGGTTGAGTGCTGCCACCCTCGCCTCCCACAGCCACCTTAAAAAATTGTATAAATAGGGTGGTGCCTGTGGCTCAAAGGAGTAGGGCACGGACCCCATAGGCTGGAGGTGGCGGGTTCAAACTCAAACCCGGCCAAAAACTGCAAAAAAAAAAAAAAAAAATTGTATAAATAAATAAATAAATAAAATCCAATCCAATAAAATCTTAAGACAATCTGCTTAACATATTGTCTCCTGGGAGCCTTCTTTTAACGGTGGTAAAATTCCCTTTCTTTACACAGTTATCGTATGCTTACTACTGAAATTTTCAAAATTAAAGAATGCATTGTAGGGATACATGTATGGGTGATACTATATAAGGAAAAACAAAAGAATAAATAATCCACCTAAGAGGATAGTGGTTACCACTAGGAGTATGAGGTTCAAATGGGCAGGTGCTCAGAAGATGATT
>NW_003852407.1:19336589-19337894 GCF_000181295.1 Otolemur garnettii
AAAAAAAATAATTATACCAAGTCTCATTTATGTATCACATTTTATTATCAGAATAAAATTTTCAAACAACTCTAAGTTTATTCCTCAGATAGCAAAGGAAAAAAAAATTGAGTTTGCAAAATGTATTACTGAAAAGAGTTTTCTCTAGTTTTCAAATCATTTCATTTATAAAACTGGTAAGAAAAAAGTCTTTAAACTCTCAGGTCAATTTCTTAAAGAAATGCAGATTCTTAAAATGGATTTTAAATAACATAAAATTAAGTATATCATGAAGTTCATCTCTCAGATGCAATCTTACGCGTATCATTTAAATTTTGAAGGCAAATGCTATAGTTCTGGTATATGGCAATTTACTTTAAACATACGCACATACCCACACCTCCAAAAATATTATCATACAGTTCCCAAAATAGTTTCTATTTCAATTATAAAAATTCTACTTTTAGGAATAAACATACTTACCTGTTCCCTACTGAATCTTGAGAGAGCTGAAAGTTTGGAATGATAGAAGAAACACCATATTCATCCTGATACTTCTTACAAGATTTGTAATGATGTCTCATGCGATAAAATTTAATCTGTAAATTATTGATTAAAATGTGATTTTTAATTTAAAACAGAACACACACGATTCGAGATATTGTCAACAAGGAAAAAAAGATTTAAAAAGGTAACTAATCCATTGAAATACTGAGGTTTTTTTTTTTTTTATAAAATGACTTTAGCTTAAAGTAGAAAGTAAAAGTATGTAATACATTTATGTCCATTAGATACAGAGACCAAAAAGAAGAGTTCATCTGTCCATAAACTGAATGTAAAAAATCCTAAGAAATACTTGTACACTTGGTAATACTACTAACAAAAAAATTCTACTAAAAGTTCTCTTATGCTATGGAGCATTTAGGATTTACTATAGGTTGTCAGAGTCAGAAAGTACTTTTAAAAAATTAAGTTTCCAGGTTAATTCTTAGAACATTTTGCAGTTTCTCAGTGAAAAGGAAAGCCAGAATCTCTCAAGTCTATTTTCCAGCTTTACTTCATTACCCTGTCGGTAAACATCTCCCGCAAAGAGATGGAAAAGCAGATCTCACTTGTGTGAATGCATGAAATAGCAACTGGTTTGCTCACTGACTACATTAGCTGTTAGAAAAATCATCAATGATAAGTTCACAGACACACAGATACATACTCAAAGCCTAGCCACCCCTCGCCATTTCACTCCTCCAAATAACAATAGTAAAATGCAGATTAGAGAATTAATACTTGGTATTTGCCAACATCTGACTTTCCTACATGTTCTTTAAA
>NW_003852407.1:19338285-19343086 GCF_000181295.1 Otolemur garnettii
TCAAGCGAGTCTCCTGCCTCAGTATCCCAAGTAGCTGGGACCACAGGCGCCTGCCACAACACCCGGCTATTTTTTGGTTTCAGCCATCACTGTTGTTTTGGTGGGCCCGGGCTGGATTCAAACCTGCCACCTTAGGTGTATGTGGCTGGCACCTTAGCCACTTGAGCCATAGGCACCAAGCCGCAATAAGCTTTTCTTAAATAAATACATAAAATACTTAAGAGAGCAACTACAGAGTTCCTTGATGACATAAATCAATTTGGCTGAATCATTAATATTTCTATGTGCAAAATTCCAATAGAATGGGGAATGGGCTTTAAATGAGCTAAATGCAGCTTTATTCATTATTATTCATTTGTTAATTTAGTAAGTAATCAATGAGCAATTACTTTAAGAAAAATACCAGGCCAAAAATCTTGCACATTCAGAGATTTTATTTTTTAGCCTTTGTTCTCAATAAGTTTATAACTAAGATCTATAGCCACAGCTTTTTCTGGCCTTTTCCACCCAGTTCCCAATCTAAATGACTTTCTTTTTAAAACAGCATCTAGCAAAAAAATTCAAACAGAAATTTAGGAGCAGAAACTTGAGGAAGAGCTATGTCATATTTACTCTACCTGTTTTGCACAGCATCTACAGCTACCAGAAAAACTCTTCATGATATTTTCAAGGTCTAAGGCCCGTTCAGGACACGCTCTCTCTCTTCTAGTCACATTTCCACGACACAGGGGACAATGTACTCCGCTTTCTCTCATTGCAGTCAGGAAACATTTTCTACAGAAACTAAATCAAACATTGTGACACATTAATTATAAAAAAAATTACTTCTGTCATCTCTATGGTTAAACACAAAAAAGAGAGTATGTATTCATGTTAAGTTAGGCTATTCATATATACATAAATCAGAATTTTAAGAACTCTATTTTTTTCCAGAGGATAAGACTGATAATTGAACTAGATGAGGATATACAAGAAATCATAATCAAGTCTGCTTTACACTTTTTCAACATAGTATATGAAAAATAAATATTAATATATATTACTAGATGAAGCATGGAATAAAGGATGAACTGCATCTTACCCCTAGCCCTACCATTTATCAGCTTTGAGATCTTAGGCAACACACTAAACCACACTGAATCTCCATTTTCTCCCTTAAAAAGGATGGATCCCATCAGCTTTTGTCTAAACTAATGTACATCAAATTGGTGTTCCACAAGATAATAAATAGGTCTACTATAAAAGAGTACACAGACCAATTTGGAAAGTCCTAGGATAAGGTTAGTTTCTCCCATAAGGGAAACATAAGTATTGCCCAAACTTATTTCATTGAGAAATATGAAAATTTCATACAACAGTGTGCAATGGAACATAATTTGTGAAATATCTGACCAGGCGCCATGGCTCACACCTGTAATCCTAGCACTCTGGGAGGCTGAAGAGGGAGGATTGCTTGAGTTCAGGAGTTCAAGACCAGCTTAAGACCCCATCTCTACTAAAAACTGAAAAATTAGCTTGGTGCTGTGGTGGGCACCTACAGTCCCAGCTACCTGGGGGGCTGAGAGAGGAGGATCACTCCAACCCAGGAGTTTGAGGTTGCTGTGTGATAGGCTGACACCACAACACACTCTAGCCTGTGCAACTAAGTGAGACTCTGTCCTGAAAAAAAAATTCAACAAATAGAAAAAATCCTATAGCATCATTATTGCATTTAGATTAATAAAGAGAATCATTAGCCAGGAATGGTGGCCCATAACTTTAATCACAATACTTTGATGAAAATATTTCAAATTGTATATGAAAACGTCACACTGTACTCCATGATTGCATTAATGTACACAGCTATGATTTAATTAAAAAAAAAAACCAACTTTAATCACAATACTTTGGGAGGCCCAGGAGGGAGGACTGCTTGAACCTACAAGTTGGAGGCTGTAGTGAGCTATGATGAGGCCAGTGCACTCTAGCCTTGGTGACAGAGTGATCCATCCCTAAACCCCCCCCCAAACAAAACAAAAATTTCCTATATTCCCTCCTACCTCATCCATCTTTATCCAGGATATTTCTATTCTTCAGATGTTGCAGAAATAAGGGCCCCCCATAAATTAATACCTATACATCACCTAGATCTTAGCAATAATGTCACTTAAGGGTCTTAGACCACTGAGCCATTCATCCACTAAATCTGATCCCTTATACTCTCTCTAGGAAACCATGAATTTTATTTGAATTAAAATATCTCATCAACACCCAGCTCCAAGAGAGTTAGGAACAGGACTCACCACAGTATTCCCAGTACTTTAATAGTGCCAGGCACCCTATCAGGCATTCATTACTATTTCCTAAAGCAATGCATATTGATTTACCCGAATGGAATCCAACCGCTATTAAATCCCTTAAGCCAAACACATTCACAGTCCTCAAATCAAAACTAAAAGTGTTTTCCATTTACAAAAAATTTCACTAGAATTGTAATCACACCTGTTGTGACATGGCCAACAAATTTCCTTGTATTTACCCTTTGACTCAGCCATTCCACCCATCAGAATTTATCTTACAATAAAAATTCTCAAGTGTAAATTGCTGTATTAGTAGGCCCAGGTAAGTAAAAGATCTGAATTTCTGCCTTTATAAAGCTTCAGCGTAACCAAAGAGACTGACGTTAGTCAAATCACCTGATTTCAAAAATGTTACCATAAGCTGTGACAGGAGATACATAAGAAAGTTATTCAGGTTTTTTATCTCCAATTTTACTGTTCCTCTATACCACCAAGCATGTTTCTTCAGATATAAAATTGTTGATCTTCAACTCCCTTATTTTGCTTAGCCAAGGAGCCTGCACCTTTAAGATACTGCATTATCCTGAAACAACTTAAAAAGTTACCTTTAAATTTTTCCCAACTTTAAACTAGCAGATGCCAGATCAATTTCTTTTCCATTCTCCCAACAAAAGGCTCACTGAGGAAGAGACATTAAAAAACACTCCCACCCATCATGCTCCTAATTTTAGTAAAAGCAAATTAAATAATTAAAAATCTGGTACTTTTGGAGGCCAAGGTGAGAAGACTTGCTTGAGGTCAGAACTTCAACACCAACCTGGGAAACATAGCAAGACCCTATCTCTATTCCTTAAAAACAAAAAATAAAATAAAATAAATTTGTTTTAAAAAAGATAAAAATCAGGCACCTAATTATTTACCCTCCTACTCAGTAATCAAAGAAATTCCCCAAAATAACAAACTTTAGGGAAAAAAAATTAGAAGCTATTTTAGATTTGTTTGTTTGGGGGACACTAAGTCTCACTGCTGCCCCAGTGCTGTGGTCTCAACCTAGGTCACAGCAACCTCAAACGCCTAGGTTCCAGTGATCCTCCTCCCTCAGCCTCCTACATAGCTGAACTACAGAAGCCTACCAAAACCCCTAGCTAATTTTTTCTATTTTTACTACAGACAGAGTCTTCATCTCACTCAGGCTGGTCTTGAGTCCCTGAGCTCAAGCAATTCTCTCACTTCAGCCTCCCAGACAGCTAGGATCATAGGCATGAACCATCATGCGGGGCCTGAGAGGTTTTTAAATAGTCTTCAGGATTTAAAATTAAGTCAATGTTCTGTTATACAATTAATAGTAATAGCATACACTTTGAAGAAATTATGGCATTTTACAAATAACTGTATGTCAAAAGGATTTGGATAAAGTCTTTAAAATATTAAAAAAAAAAAAGATGGTCTAGAACAATTACCGAATCAGCAAGAACCTATATAAGCCTAGTTTTTAGAATTATAATACACAAATCTCACTCTTCTGAGAGCACTGTCTAGAAGTACTCAGAATGGTCCAGTGTCTGACATACCACTGTAGGCTTTTCTACCATACAGCCTCTTAACAAAATTAGGCTATCCTGAATCCTTGGTAATACAACTGTTTACTTACCCAAGAAAGTTGGGTAAGTACCAAAATCTGCATTGTGGCATGTGCCCAGGCAGAGTCTGAGGGGTTTGTGTTGTGAGACCTAAAGTTCTTATGAGGTTATCTAAAACAAACAAACAAACAAACAAAAAACAAAAACATGTCAGCAGGGTCTATGGTGGTTTCATGTGTCCTGTGTTTACGATAGAATCAAGTGTGCTTTCCTTATCAAAGAGAAAAAAATCACTGGAAAAATGTTGAAGGCACAGGCACAGAGTCAGAAAGCTACAATAAATTCTTGAGTAATAAATATTAAAAGGCTAAAAAACAAAACAAAAGCCAAGTATACAAGTCTGTAAGAAACCTTAATTAAGTATATAGAGCATCACTGCTCAAGTAACAAGATACCGATACAACTATTAAAACTGTAAGCCCAGTAAGGTGGCAAGCCTATAGTCAGAACTCCTCAGGAAGCTGAGGTGGGAAGATTGTTTTGAGTTCAGGAGTTCTAGCCTAGCCTGGGCAATATGGTGAGACTCATATTTGAAAAAATAAAATCAGGCCAGGAACAGTGGCTCACACCTGTAATCCTAACACTCTGGGAGGCCAAGGCAAGTAGATTGCCTGAGCTCTCAGGTGAGACCAGCCTGAGCAAGATTGAGACCCCATCTCTAAAAATAGGGTATTTTGGTGGGCACCTGTAGTCCCAGCTACTTGGGAGGCTTAGGCAAAAGAATCACTTGAGCCCAAAAGTTGGAGGTTGCTGTAAGCTATGATACCACAGTGCTCTGGTATGACAAAGTAAGACTCTGTCTCAAATAAATAAATAAACAAACAAAACTGAATTAAAAAATTAAAAAATTAAATTATAAGAAATATAAACTGAAAATTCAGG
>NW_003852407.1:19343229-19372513 GCF_000181295.1 Otolemur garnettii
AAAAAAAAAAAAAAAAAAGGAAAAATATTAGCTAGTCATGAAGCTAAAGCATCACTTGAGCCCAAGAATTTGAGGTTGCAGTGAGCTACTTATCATGCCACTATAGTCCAACCCGGGTGACAGAGTGATACTTCATCTGTTTAAAAAAAAAAAAGATGCCTCCTTACAAAGGAGCTCACAAATACAGATCTGATTTTCATTTTTAATAGTTTAGTAAGGACTCTATGTAATCTGCATTGCAATGGAGCTTACTTCTAATGCTATACAAGAGTTATTTCCTTGACTGTTCAGAACAGGGAAGAAGAGTGTTCAAAGAACCTTTGAAGACTACAGAGAAAAGCCATCAAAAGAGACAAAAACCTTACACTAGGCTGGTCTACTTTCTTCTGAAACCTTACTTTGAATATCTGTTCAACCTCAGTATTCTTTTTAACTTCAATATTCTAAATTTTTCTTTTTTCTCCCCCCCTCAAAATATCACATCTGACTACTCCAAGGCAACTGACAATGCTAACTCCTTCCTTAACAGTCATTAGCAAATGATTTGGGTCTTTCTCTCAGTTCCTGCTGTCAAATTCTGTCCTGGTTTTCTTCCTATCCTTCTGTTCATTCCTTCTCAAGCTGTATTTTTCTCCATCCAGTAATTAAATATATATTCTGCAACACTACATTCTATCTAGGCCCTCTTCAATCTTTCCATTTATATATCTTTCTTAATGACTATATCCACACCCACAACTTTAGCACCATACATTTCAGAAGATATAAATAAGTATATATATTTAACATACAGTCATCAAATCTTATAAAATGTCCTTAAAATGTGAAGTTTCTTTGCTCCTTTGCTTCTTCACTATCATTATTACCTTAGTTCAGGTTCTAATCATTTCTCTCTAACACATCAATGGATGAGTCTTACCACTATACCAAGCTGGACCCCGTTACAAAAGTAAACTTTCTAAAAATTGAATGTGACCATACTGTTTCACTGCCAAAAATTACTGAATAGGTCTTTATGGTTTTCAGGAAAATGCTCAAATTGGCTTACATGGTAAGTTCCTGGCAATACTGCTAAGCTCTCTATCTCCACTACACTGATTCTCTAGCTCCAGACAAACTGTGAAGTCCAGATACAGAACTATCCTCTGTACTCAACTCTGCACATGATGTAAACCTCATCAGTGTTATTTCCCAACAAATCCACAATACACACTCTGACAGTAGTACATTACCCAGTAACTCGTACTATAGGCTGATTTAGAAACCTGCTCTCAATGCTCACATACTATTTTCTACCTAAATTCTCTTCCGTATCAGTTACACTCATCTACAGGTCTTCTCCTTAGATGAACAGTCTCCAGAGAAAGAGCACTTTGTATTTCCGGTACCAGGAAAACGGAAAGCATTCAACAATTTCTGGTCAAAGAATGAAGAGTGATTAAATGAGAATTTATATTTTGGTAAAGTTATTCTAATGATAATGAACTTGCTCCTTTGACTGGGGTAGTCAGTAGGCAAATCCTTTCCTGTAATTGAAATGTCAATGAAACCTTGTTTTTTTTTTTTTTTTTAATGACACATTGAGTAGTTTTGACCTTGTTTTTATTTTCTAATAGACCCACAGTGACCCAAAGACTTCAGCACCTCAACTCTCTATATCCATGAATAAAAAGTTGATTTTGTAGCTAAACAGGCATAGATCTGTCCTTTGTGGTGTAAGGCAAATGATATAAATAACAATATTACTTTTTAAAAATTCCATTTTTCCACCAATCTCGTTCTAGTCAATCAAGACCCTGTTCCACCATTATTGCCCCTTCCTAATAAAAGGTTTTCCTCCTTCTGCCTGTTTTTTAATTCACTGTTCTCAGCCAGAACTGTCTAAGCACAATTAGCTGATTTCAGAAAGGTCCTAAATTAAAAAAACAATCATCTCCACTCCTTTCCATAACCTTGAGGTCAAGCCAAATTACACTCCTTGATTTAAAAGGTCCCACAGGAAGTGGAGTAGAGCAATCTGCATAAAATTTTGAGAGGCGCTAAAAATCACAGTGAGTTTTATAAGGTCAATGAACCAAAGAGTGAATGAAATGATGCTGTCCAAAAAAGATCTGGCTATGTACACATACAGTTAGCAGCTTCTATAACTTCCTCTCATCTTACCCTTCCATCCTCCCTAATTTCCATCCACTGCCAACCCACACTTCAATGTTTAATACAGGAAAGGCAAAAAGTTATGATAAAAGCCAAAAAGTTTATGTTGTACCCTAAACATCTAAAATTTTTTTCTAACCATCTGCACTTGCTACACCAAATAATAAAAAGCATTTCAGATTGTCAGTCATCTCCCTTAAAGAGCAAAAAACTAACTGACATAATTTCTGTCATGAAGAGCCACATACTCTTGGGTTCACCCAACTAGCACAGAATAGCAACAGACAGTGCAGTTAAGGCTGAGGAACAGAACAATAGTAAGTTATCAAACAAACTGCAGTGATGACATTTGTGAATAGGAAGCCCAAATTCAATCGATCTTTTACAAAATTATAGAGCCCCACCTCAAAATTAAAAAAAAAAGTGGTCAATTCTGTTCAGCTGTTCGCAAGCACACAGACTGTTCAAGCCTGTACGTTGTTTTAGAATAAAAATTTCCAGGCCCTACCTGCCCGAAATTTTTTTGTAAGTTTGGAATGGAGCCTGGGAACTGGGGTGTTTACTTAAAAAGTTCCCCAGGGACTCTGGTCAACATCCAGGTGTGTCAGAAGTTCTATACGCCTTTTCAAGAAGGGTTCCTTCCGAATTCTACTGACAGAATTATCAAAATTCCTAGCAGTCCACAGAATTATCAAAATTCCTACAAACACGTCAAGTCAAACGCACCAGGCGGTCTCACCTATCCCTTTGTGCTCTCCCTCGTCCCTAGAATTTTCAGCCATTCCTCATAACGTAAGCGTTCCTTTACCTCCACCATAGTAACCAAGTAATGAGCAAAAGGGTAAAACAAAGGGGAACTCTCACTTGTATACCCGGAAATCCTGCCAGCGAGGGCAGTTCATCCTGGCCTTGACCATTCCCACCTACGCTGAATATCACACAAACTCTATCAACGCTGGGCTGCGGAGCGGGGCTGAAAGGTGAATGAGGTTAGATTAGGAGCTCGTGGGCGGAAAAGGATGGGCCGAGGTTCTGAAAGCACAAACTTCCAGGCAAGGCAGGTCACCGAGCGCGGCAAGCTGGCCGGTGCGGGCTCCACCGGTCGGTTTTGACACTCGACACCCCAGCCGCCCTCGGGTTGCTAGGAAACAAAAAGGCTCCACGTTCCCTGCAATTCCTCCCGGGCCTGGCAGAGCACAGAGGGGCCTCCGGGGGCCGAAGACGCCACGGGCACCGGCCTGCCCACTGCCCCGGGGACGCGAAGACGAGGGAACCCCGGGGACCAGGAGCTCGGGAGAGGGGCCCGCCGCGCCGGAGGCCCGGGAAGAGGGTGGCCGGGGGCTGTTACGGGCCGGGAACGGGACCCCCGGGGCGGGAGGCGCTCGGGCAGGCCGCAGCCGGGGTCGGCGGCCGCAAACTGGGCCTAAACGACCACCCGGCTCCGCGCGGGGGAGGGGGCGCGTACTCACACGTGCTGACAGGCCGCGGTCCGCACCGGCGTCTTGAGCACCTCCTGACAGACTGGGCAGTAGAAATCATCTTCGGTGTAGGAAGTGGCCGCAGAGAGCTCCTCGGCCATGGTGCGGGGGCGGGGGAAATAGGCGATGGCGGCCGCAGCGGCCGAGGTGACGGTGGCGGCCCGGGTCTCGACTCCCTGCGCGAACCAAAAGGGGGAGGGGAACCGCGTCAGGAAGCGGCTCGTGCCACAAGGGGGGCGGGGTTCCGAGCGGGGCGGGGCTCCAAGCAGGGCGGGGCCCGGACGCGCCGCTGCACGCGCAGGGTGAGGGGCCGCCCCTCCGACAGCCCCTCCCGCGGGGGCAGGACGAGAAAGTGGGGGGCTTGGCCTGAGACTGCGGCCGCTTCAAACACCGCTCCCTTAGCGTCAGATGCCGCCCTTGCGGCGCCCACACCCAACCCCCAGGCTCTGACCTCCCGCCAGGGGCCGCTCCAGTATCGAGCTCCTCCGCTGGGTCCCGGCTTCACCCCAAGCCCTCCTCTCCTCCTGGGGCCTCCCTTTCCAACACTTTTAGGCCCCTTCTCCTCACCCGCTGCCCGACCGCCCAGCCCGCGCAGGCGGCTCCCTTCCCGCTGCTCTTCCCAATTTCTCTCGCCCCTCTTCAGAGCGCCTCAGCTCTTCCAGTCCTCGGCTGGCGTAGACCCTCACTTGGGAGCCCAGGAGCGACGCTCTGGATGGGGTGCTTTCTGTCGTGTGCTGAGAAAGAGGTGGCCCTGCGCCGTCCTAGAGTTTCTTGCCCCGGCGCTGCTGCCTTCTCAGCCGAGGCCCAGGAACAAATACAGGGCGGCGTGCACAGTGCTTATCGGCCCGGAACCGGGCCGGACCCAAGGTTCATGGTGCACCAGGATCCCGCCACCCCCGCCAGCAGCTCCCCTGTGGCATTGCGCTGCCTGCAGCCTGCCCTGCTGGTCACCGAACACCAGAGGGCCCCGGGACACGCGCAGAGGGGTTGGGAGAGGCGGGGATGGGGCGGGGAGAGTGGTCTCCATAGCGACCGGCAGGTGGCGCCTCGGGCAGGTTGTGACATAAACCGCGCGGTGCCCACGTGCACACCTGTTCCTCCCCACCAGGCTCCCTGTACCGGGGACCCGACAGTTCACCACTCTTATCAAATATGTTGGGTTTTTCCAGGATGTTTTTTTCAATATTCCCTAATGTTAAGGATTTCGGTCTTTATTGTGTCCCTGTCAGAAAGGTTTCCTCTTGCCCAGATGCGTTGTGAAACAAGTATTATTTGTTAAGGGGTTTTAGTCCTTTGAAAGGGATTACAACACGTAAATTTCTTTGAGAGAGTTTCAATTTTCTCTTTTAGCACAATGTGACTGGTACTTAAGTAGTCACAGATGCGATCTTCCCCCCACACCTGGGGGAGAGGGAGGAGCTGAGTCTGTGCTTTGATAGCTTTGAAGAAAAATGAGGCAGGAGCATGGACAAAGCATTTCACCAAAGTTATTCACTAATTTAAATGTTTTTGTTTTTCTATGTGGCCTCCAGATACATATAGCTACACAAATGATAAATCTGTGAAATCTCAACAATGCGCAAGGAGCTAAAGAAAATCTGGAACATCATAGAGCATCTTCCATTAGCTTCAGAAGAAAAAACAGTGTCATTACTATACTTTGTTAAAAACTCTCCAGTATGAAGCTGGTTGTGGCATCTCATGCCTGTAATCCTAGCACTCTGGGGGGCCGAGG
Source organism: Otolemur garnettii (assembly GCF_000181295.1). Taxonomy (NCBI): domain Eukaryota; kingdom Metazoa; phylum Chordata; class Mammalia; order Primates; family Galagidae; genus Otolemur; species Otolemur garnettii. Next base: position 19,348,597 of record NW_003852407.1, read on the forward strand.
TGGGTGGATTGCTTGAGCCCAGGAGTTGGAAACCAGACTGAGCTAGAGGGAGACCCAATCTCTTAAAAAAAAAAAAAAAATAGCTGAGCGTTGTGGCTGGCGGTGACCTGTAGTCCCAGCTACTCTAGAGGCTGAGGCAAGAGAATGGCTTGAGCCAAAGAGTTTGAAGCTGCTGCCAGCTATGACACCAGGGCACTCTCCCCAAGGCAACTGAGTGAGACTGCCTCAAAAACAAACAACTCGCCACTGTGGTTTAAATGAATCATAAATAGAAAACATTTAAAGGACTAGTTAATTCATTTCTGCCATTTATTGTCTTTGTTGAGCCTGGTATTAGGTGTTATGCAGAAGTCATGAACTTTGCTTTTCACCAGTTAACACTATGAGAAACCCCACTATGAAAATGAGAGACCCCAAAGAATACTATTTGTCTAAGTATTAAATTTTACATTAACAGTAACTATAATGAGGATAGGAAATGGGATTATTGAAAATATATGGACTTAACATGGAAAACCTTATGGAGGTTTGGGTGGGTCTTTTTTTTTTTTTTTTTTTGAGACAGAGTCTCATTCTGTCACCCTGTGTAGAGTGCTATGGCACCATAGCTCACAGCAACCTCAAACTCCTGGGCTCAAGCTATCTTCCTGCCTCAGCCTCCCAAGTAGCTGGGACTACAGGTGTGTGCCACCAAGTTGAGATGGGGTCTTGTTCTTTCTCAGACTGGTCTCGAACTCCTGACCTTGAGTAATGCTGCCACCTTGGCCTCCCAGAGTGCTAGGATTACAGGTGTGAGCCACTGAGCACAGTATTGACATTCAGCTGGTTTGTACCAGTATATCTCTATTAGTCCTTTCAGCCTTATCCCATTCTGACTTGGCTCCTACTTTCCTAAGTAAAAAAGAAACTATAATGGACACTACCTTGCGGTGAACAAGTATTCATAAACCGCACTTCCAACCCCTACTCTCACAAATCATTATTTGGGGTCAGGTCTCTTCTTTCTTTTTTCCAACCATGTGTCATGTGCTTCAGGAGTCAACATTCATTTCCAGCTCAAGAGTATAAAATAAAATTTAGAGAACGCCATCCATTTGAACTAAGCTATTAGACCCAACAGACCAAACCAAAATGAAGTTACACTAAAATTCTCAGTCACCAAGTCCAAACTAAGTTGGGAGTGAGAGATAAAGCCAGGCCCCCAGACAATGCAGTTTTAGCTGGGGTGATAAGAAGAAAGTAACTCTGAGAAACAACCCATCTGCACTTCTGCTTTCCTCAGCCCTTTTCCATCTATTAATATAAATCTGAACTTCTTTGCCTGGCTCATCAGAACTTGCATTTTATTCCATTTTGTAAAAGGGGGTGTTGCCAGATTTTAGAACCACAAATAAAAGCCAATTAAGAGCTTTTAAATTTGTAGTAATTTTGTCTTTTATTAAGGGGAAAAGCCATGATTAACAGTATCCAGTCTGAATAGCCTCTTTCCTCTTTCCAGTGGTTTAGGCCTGACCATGTGACTAATTATGACCAAAAGGATATGAAGGGAATTGTTTTAAGGAGCTCAGCAAGTGCTTTCCTTTTAGTTTTAGAGACAGAGTCTTACTTTGTCACCCTCAGTAGAGTTCTGTGGTAGAGCTCTTGGGCTCACGTGATTCTCTTGCCTCAGCCTCCCACCTAGCCGGGACTACAGGCACCCACCACAACGCCCGGCTATTTTTTTTGTAACAGTGTGGCATTGGCCAGGGTCAGTTTCGAACCTGCCACCCTCGGTATATGGGGCCAGCACCCTACTCACTGAGCCACAGGCACCACCCACAAATGCTTTTCTTTAATGATCAAAAAAACAAATAACCAGGCACAGTGGAGCATGCCTGTAATCCCAGCTACTCAGGAGGGTGAGGTGGGAGAATTGGGAGGACTGATGGAGCCCAAGAGTTCAAGTCCTATTTGGACAACGTAGCAAAACCTTGTCTCGTGTTTATTTTATTTTATTTTATTTTATATTTTCGTTTGAGGCACAGTCTCATTCTGTAGCCCCAGGTAGAGTTCTGTGTCATCATAGCTCACAGCAACCTGAAACTTGGGTTTGAGCAATCCTCTTGCCTCAGCCTCCCACGCAGCTGGGAGTACAGGTATGCATCACTAAGCTGGGCTAGTTTTTCTATTTTTAGTAGAGATAGGTCTCACTCTTAAACTCCTGAGGTCAAGGAATCCACCTGCCTTGGCTTCCCAGAGTCCTAGATTACTGGTGTGAACCACTGTGCCCAGCCAAGACCTGGTCTCTTGAAAACAAAAAACAAAAGAAACAGATAATTGGTAATAAACAAATCCATACCCACGTCCAGATGTTTTTGTGTCCATATGTGCTACAAGCATCTTAAAACCATGAAAAGAACAAGCTAAAAGATAAACAAATGTACTGAAGATGGCAGAGCTGAAAGACAGAAAGAATATAGGATCTTGATGTAGTTGAGTCATTCAGTTACTCTAATCAACCCTGAAATAGCCCTATTTCCTATCTGTTAAGCAAAATTTTTTTTAAAAAACTTCTGATTTGGGCCTTTCTCAATTGGTTCTATTATTTGTGACTGAAAGTATCTGGCCTAGGCATATGACTATTGACAGTCACATCCATTTCCCCACCTGTTTCTCTGTTCTGCTTGATGTTTTTAGAGCTGACCCTTAAAAATTGTTCCCCAGCTTCCCTTGCCAACTAAATTCTGGCTATGTTCAGCTAATGGGAGGCACGGATCAGAGACTGGAGGAAGGAAGAGAGGAGCCAAGCTCTTTCTCCTGCTCTCTCTGCTTCTGACAGTGGCCCCATTCCCTGGTTTTGGCTTCTGAGAGATTGCCAGTCCTTCTCTGGCCCCACTTTCTCCTGGGCAGGCCCTGCATTTTCTCAGTGGCTTGTGTGTTTTCTCCCTGTCACACTTAGTCTTTCGGCTCTCCCGACATCTTTGCATTCCATACTGAACATCCTTTACTGAACTACCTATTACAACCTCTGCTTATTGGAAGCTTTGCCTTCCTGACTGGACTCTGTCCCGTTTTCCTAGATGAAGCAACACTGGAGAAGGAGAAAGGAGGCAAATGAAAAAGAAATACTGAAAAAAGTGGTTTTTCTTTCCTTAAAGACAACTGAATTCCTTTCCATTGCAAATTTAATTCTCTGTCAAATGATGACATTGTCTGAAATTGCTGAACTACTTTGATGAAAATATATTTGAACTCTTCCCTCTGATCACTGAGCATTTTGACAAAGACTATCCTTACACCTCTACAAACGAGCAAAACTGGAAATTCCAAAGTGAAGCTAAATTAAAGAAAATAAAGCAATTTACCCTTTTTTAGTCCACCCCGGTTTCGGACAATTAAATTTCAACTCCTTCGATGCTGGGTGTGGTGGCTCATGCCTGTAGTCCTAGTACTCTGGGAGGCTGAGCTGGGAAGATCCCTTGAACTCAGCAGTTTGAGAGAGCCTGAGCAAGAGCGAGACCCTGCCTCTAATAAAAATAGAAAACCTAGCATGAAAAACATGGTAGCAGGTGCCTGTAGTCCCAGCTACTCAGGGAGATTGAAGCAAGAGGATTGCTTGAGCCCAGGAATTTGAAGTTGCTGTGAGTTATAATGCCATGGCACTCTAGCCTGGGGCAACAGAGTGAGATTCTGTAAAAAAAGAAAAAATCAACTCCTTCATAAATGTCATTGTGAATATGCATTTTCATGACATTTAATCTATTATGAGCAGTGATTTACATACTGTCATGCAGCTTCCATTATCAATGATGTTCCTGTTAGTAGCTCTAATGGCCCTGTTTATCTGTGGAATCCATCCTCCATGTTACTTGATCAGAATAAAGTTGTATATATTCCTTGCCTATGACAACCATATTCTCCTAAGAATACAGAGCACAGGAGCTGTCTAGCAGTCACATTAACCAGTCAGTAGAACGAGAGCAAACCAATAACAAAACATTCTGAATGCAGCTAAAGTTGCTTCATTGAATAAGCTGCCGCTGTCTTAAGAGCAAGAACTCGGAGCAGACCAGGAGTAGCAAATAGACTTCATCAACAACCCAATTCACGTTTCAACTTTTCTTTAATGATGTTGTTTTTTAATCTGTGGGGATGAGGGAAAACTCCTTTGCCCTGGCAGGTCTGCTGAAAGATTAATAAGAGAAAGAGATTTATTCACCCTTCACACAGGGAGAATCAGAGAGCGATTAACCAATATTTTTATAAGGTCCAGAAATTTATAGACCCTCATTTTGGAGGGGAGGGGGAGATGAAGAACATAGGTAATTCTGTTTAGGGGGCAATAAATGGTTACTAGGGAGGATGATGAGAGTGGATGAGGGAAACAGATTGATTTGTAAATGATTATCTTTGGGAATTAAATTAACCTGAGAGACAAGTATTATATTTAAAATTATTTGGGTCAGATCTGGTTGCATTCTTCACCTTCTTTCCTATAATTTACTGGGATAACAGAGAGGGGAAGGGAAATTCTTTTCCATGGGTCTGTCTGGTTTTAGGCAGATAGAGGGAAAGCCCCGTCTCACAAACCTGTTAATCTCTAAGGGCCTTTAATTCTAAGTACTCTTTATACCAAGGAGTCATATTCTGGGCTGAAATTTCCTAAGTGCTTTCAGATCTTTAAGAGAAAGATGTAAATTTGAAATGAGAAGATCTCTGCCCTACCTATGCTTTCCCCTTACCCTTCTCCCTCCTTTTCCTTTTTCTTTCTGTCCGTCCTTACTACACACGTTTATTAGCATCCTCTGGGCATTGATCTGCCTTATAGCCAGGACAGAGGCAAATAGAACAAGATCAGTTCCACTACAACAGCAGAGGCCAAAGCCTGACAGCAGTTTTTAAAACAAAGCTTACATTTTAGGGAAATGGTAGAACCCTCTAGCATACATAAACCTTTTCCTTCTGTACATAAAGTTCAATTATTTCAGCCTTCCTCCTGAATAGATAAATAGGCATTTACTATTTCCTCCTCAGGAGGCTGTCCAAAGTCCTTTCCAGCTATGTTTCTAAAGGCAATGTCATGGACCACTATCTTCAGTTCAATATCTTCAAATAATTTACTTCTTCTTTTAATTGAGTCTTAGTCTGATCTAGTTTTGACATCTCATGATACTGCAACCTTAAACTAAATCATAAATGTAATTCCTGTCAGCCACCTGTTATATACCAGTGGAGAGCAAACACAACTGCAATGAAAACTTCTATTGAAAACATACTGAAAGGGGAAGAAACCACAGAGTATGGATTATCTGTTGCTGGACAGAATTAATAAAGCAAAGCAAAGAACCACTGTGGTTTATGAGCGTCATTTATTTGGTTGATTTGCAGGGGTAACAGTTCTGCTGTTAAACCAATCTAGCTCCTCTGATATTGATACTAGAATTTTCCTGCCAGTTTCTTGGTCTTGGGAATCAAAGAATGAACTCACAAACCAGAAGAAAGCAAAAAACAGGGGTGGATGCCATGACTCACACCTGTAATCCTAGCTCTCTGGGAGGCTGAGGCAGGTGGATCCTTTGTTCTCAGGAGTTCAAGACTAGCCTGAGCAAAAGGGAGACCCTGTCTCTACTAAAAATAGAAAAAATTAGCCAGTCATTGTGGTGGGTGCCTGTAGTCCCAGTTACTCAGGAGGTTGAGGCAAGTGGAGTGCTTGAACTCAGGACTTTGAGGTTGCTGTGAGCTATGATGCCACAGCACTTTACCCAGTGCACCAGCTGGGTCCCAAGTGGGTTACCCCAGGAACTCCTGTGTTTAGGGGCTTATATATTTTACCATACATTCTCTTTTCATTCTCTTTTCCCAATCAGCTCTTTCCATAAGCAAAGTAAGGATTCTATAATGCACCAATCACTGTATTTGCTCCTGACATGCAAGATACAAGAATGCATAGTTTCCAGTTGTGCCCTCACGCATTCCCATGGTGATACAAACTTTATGGGCAAGGTTCCATTCCCCTCGCCCCCCAGGGACTGTGGCATGCTGCTTGTGCAAGTTGTGCAGCTGGGATTTGTCTTATTGTCCCATCTCACAAGGGGCCATCTTCTGGCCCTCATTCTTGCCTACCCCACACAGGTCTCTCTTCAATATAGTCTGCTGGGATCATTTCTACTGTCAGGGGAACTCTAAAAGGACACAACTAAACTACCTTATTGGAGGAGAGGGGATAGTTATATCTTGTTTCCAATTAAGGCTTTGGAAACTGGAAATAGCCTGAGGACCTGAGAGCTCTCTAGGGAACTGGAACATGAGTTTTAATGAATCATGGGCCTGTTTATAATACAGACTGGCTTTTTACTGGTGCTAAATTCTGATAAAAACATAATCATCTATCAGTTTCATTTTAGGAGAACCTCCTAAAAGCAAACACCAAAAACTTTGTCAGGTCTGCAGGGCTGCTAAATTGAAGAGCTCAGGCTGGTCTATACCTGTAGAATTTCTGTTGCTGGCAGCAGCTCTGTGGGTAGCATATTTATATCCCAGTGTACTTTGTTTGACAGTGTGGATCAGGCGTCCTCAAACTATGGCCCGTGGGCCACATGCGGCTCACCTAGGACACTTATACAGCCCGCCCGGTGTTTTTGCCACCACTGCCTGTCCTGCTTATAAGGCAGCCGACTGGTCCCTGGGCCTGCAGTCCAGCCCTCCAATGGTCTGCGGGACAGTGAACTGGCCCCCTGTTTAAAAGTTTGAGGACCCCTGATGTGGATGAAGACAGCTAGCTGGGCTGACAGAGAACTCTTCTCTGTCCACTAAAATATCACCACTGCTTCCAAACTCAATTCCAGTCCAGTGCACTTTGCGATATCAGGAGCCCTGTTTGTCAAGAGGGGAGTCAGCCTGGGTTGCTGTGGTACAGCCCAGTGGGTCAAGATCCCCCAAATCCTCCATTCCATTCATTCCTCCCCATTCTACTTGCCAGGATCTCACACTTTCCTGTCAGCGTTTCAATCCCATACACAGAAAAGAAGTGAATCAAAGACCTTGACGTCTGCACTTCAGGCCCACAACTGACTGTTTTCTTCATTTGGACTGCAGCATTCTCAATTCCAAATCTTCTTTTCTTTATCCACATCCAGAAAAATCTCTATGGGAACATGTACATTTCTTGTTGCACTTTACACAAGATACTTAGGAGAAATCAACGCTTACTTATTAATCTGAGTCCAGTCAAGAGAGGGAACCACAGAGTAACTCGAATAGAGAAAGTTCAATATAAACATTTTTTAGGTTTGGCATGGTAGCTCACACCTGTAATCCCAGCACTTTGGGAGGCTGAGGTGGAAAGATTGCTTGTGACCAGGAGTCCAAGACCAACCTGGACAACATAATGAGACTCCATCTCTGCAAAGAAAATTAAAGAAAAAAAATTGAACTGTCATAGGTTTTATAGGCTGAATTTTGTCCTCCCCCAAATTCATATGTTGAAGTCCTAACCCCCAGTACCTAAGAATATGACTCTATTTGGAGCTGGTGCTTTTAAAAGGGTAACTATGTTACAATGGGTATGATACTAAGCCTGACTGACAACTCAAACCAATAAATAGCTGAGCGATTATACAAACACTGAAAAATAGGGGGGGAAATATGCAAATAATGTTGTGTGCTTTAAGCTTCATCAGAAGTCTGGAGAGAGACCAGTGGGTTAAAAAAATAGCAACAGGGAGTAGAGTTGTTCAGTCTCTATATTTAAATGCTTTATTTTTGAAACCACAAAAACTTTGCCAGTGAGATGACATTTCTTCTTTCCTAAATTTCACTGACAATTATAATTTCCCAGACGGGTGTCACAGAACTATATATACACTGTGGTATTTGGCTGCAGATTTTTTGTTTATTGTTTTTTTTCTTAAAATTGTGGTTAAAAAACATATAACTTAAAATTTACCATCTTGACCATTTTTGAGTATATATAGTATAGTGGTGATATCTATATTCATCTGGCTATGCAAGAGATCTTCAGAACTTTTCACCTTGCAGAACTGAACCTCTACACCTTTTGTACAATTCCCCTTTTTTCCCTCCCTCAAGCCCCTGGCAACCACCATTCCACTTTCTGTTTCTAAGAGTTTGATCCCTTTATAAAGATTTTTAAATTAGAAAGTTATTATTTCTCTTGTTAAGGTAGTTTTAAAGCCAGCATGTCTCAAGGCCAAATTTCCAGAAAACATACCCTTGAAATATTGTCAAAGGACAGTATGATTTTGTCTATAAGACTCTGACCTTCTTTCATACATTATTAAGAATATTTAAAAGGGACAAAGTGAAATACATTTTGAAGTATATCAAAACATAATGGATATAAGAGGTAGACATTTTTAGGCAGCGCGCTTGTAGCTCAGTGGGTAGGGCTCCGGCCACATACACTGAGGGTGGCGAGTTTGAACCCAGCCTGGGCCTGCTAAACAACAATGACAACTGCAACAACAACAACAATAAAATAGTCAGATGTTGTGGTGGGCACCTATAGTCCCAGCTACTTGGGAGGTTGAGGCAAGAGAATCACTTAAGCCAAAGAGTTTGATGTTGCTGTGAGCTGTGACTCCACAGTACTCTACCAAGGGTGACAAAGTAACACTCTGTCTCAAAAAATAAGAAGTAAACATTTTCTTCATGTTACCTGATTACATGGGTTAGCCATTTTTATTTGGTTACCTACATTGACTCTGCAGCAGATTACTACATTTTTATATTTTATATTCCGGGAAAGTTAAATTTAACAAATATAAATACATAGTTTTCCTTCTAAATTAGTACCATACCTCTAATATTGCTGAATGGACACAAGATAATATGGCTTGTCTTCTCAGAGTTATATCACTGGACTAAATCGTGAAGATTTAGGACAGAAGTTGTCTAGTAGTCTGGCTCACTCAATAGGTATATCTCTAAGAAGAAGAGATGAATCTGGCTTAAAAACATTACTCATTGAGAATATCTTGGCCAGGTACAGTGGCTCATGCCTGTAATCCTAGCACTCTGAGAGGCTGAGGCAGGTGGATTGCTTGAGCTCAGGAGTTCAAGACCAGCCTGAGCAAGAGTGAGACCCCATCTCTACTAAAAATAGAAAAATTAGCCAGGGAGCCTGAGGTCTCAGTTACTCAGGAGACTGAGCATGGGATTGCTTGAGTCTGGGAGTTTGAGGTTGATGGAGACATGATGCCACAGCCCTCTACGCAGGGCACAGAGTGAGATTCTGTCTCAAAAAAAAAAAAAAAAAAAAAAAAAAGAGAGAGAGAAATAAATAAGTAAATAAAATAAAATAAAATTTTGCTGTTTAAGTCACGCAGTCTATGGTATTTGGTTATTGTAGCCTGAACAGACTGATACATGTATTGAGTTGCTAGTAAAACCCTGTCATTGCAGAAATAAATCCCAACCTTTGCCCTCAAGGAACTCCCAGTCTCAAGGATATTAGATATATAAACAAAGAACTATAATGTGATAGCTATAGCAATAGACGTGTGGTCTAGGGCTATTGGTGATATAAAGGATAGTGTGATTAACTCTACTTGGATAAGTCAAGGAAGTCTTTTCAGCCAAATAATGAAGCTTATTTTAGGCTGAGGAAAAAGTGTGCAAAATCACAAAGGCATAAAACAACACTATGTATTGGAAGTCAGAGGACTAGGGCAATAATAAAATACTCCCTAAGAACTTGGAAATAGTGAAGAAGGTTGCTCTCTGAGAGGTAAATTAAAACTAGCCATGGATGCCAGAGTTTAAATATAGTAATTTAAGGATAGAAAATGCTTCCCACACTGAGTTGACAGTAAACAGATTGATGCATTAGAATATGTAATGGAAGTATCAATCAAAAAGGGCCACTATTTAACCATGATAGAACATCTAGTTCCTCCCCTCCCTTTTTAAAAATATTAGGAATAGTGCTGAAATAAATGCCATCCCACAAATAGATTTTTATGTTGGATTAGAGTGCCAGGAATTATTTTCAGAAGTGGAATAGGGCCAAAAGGTAAGATACCATTACCAAATTGCTTTGAAATGTGTAAATTATACCACTGTCAGCAGAAAAATATGTCAGTATTACCATATCTTCCTTTCACGGGGCATTTTCAATCGGGAATTCTGCTAATGGGCTGATTACAAAAACGTTACTTGAAATATTACACCATGCCATACATTACGCTAAGAGAGAAAAGTGCTGTATCATTATAGTGTTGAAGTTAGTATCTTTGATTACTTGTAATATTTGGGTTTTAGGGGTCTTTTTAGAGATGAGGACTCACTGTATTGTCCAGCCTGGGGCACAGTGGTTGTTGGCAAGTGTGATCATTGCACACTATATCCTGGATCCTGCACTAATGCTATCCTTCTATCTCAGCCTCCTGAGCTTTCATGTTTTGTATGTGGATGATTTACTAGTCATGTTTCTCCCCTGTGAACTATGTCTTCATGTTTATTGTCCAGCCTACTTATCAGGGCCAGGTTCCTATAGTCCCAGCTGCTCAGGAGGCTGAGGCAGAAAGATCCCTTGAACCTAGAAGTTTGGGTTACTTTGACCTGGACTGATGACCACAGCACTGTAGCCTGGACAGTAGAGTGGACTCTGCTTACCACTCCCTCATTTTGTACATTGTTCTATTGTAATTTCTTTGCAACCATTATTAGAATTTAATGTGATCTTACGTGCTTATTTTCATTTTTATGTGAACGCCATTTTTATCTGAAGGCCATGGAAAGGCTTTTGGATTTTATTCCAGCAGCAACAGGAAGCCCTTAGAGCATTTTCAGCAGTGAAGCAGGAGAGTGGCACAGTCAGATTCATGCTTTTTGAAGATCTTTCTGACTACTTTATGAAGAAGGGACCATATGTCATGCATAGAGGAAGGGAGGTCAATGACACGGCTCTAGGGACCCAGGCAACAGAAGATGAAGGATGGAGCAGCAACTGTAGAAATGGAGATGGTGAGAAATGGACAGATTTGAATATGTTTGGGGGACTTGCTGATGAATCAATTGTAATTTCAGAGATTCTAATTCTGTACATCTGGGGAGAGTATATAGATGCAATACTAACAAGTAAACAGGTAGTTCTGCTGAAAGTACACAAGAAGTGTACTGAGAAAACACAGTTGCAAGGGACTTAAAACACACTTGGCATTTCTTGTTAATGAATAAGAAAGAATTATTCCAAAAAAGAAACCACTGTCTTATGTTTGATAAAATGAAAGGCATGTTGTTTGGTAAAATGATCCTGTACTTCAAGTAAAATTAACCAAAAAATTACCATGGCAAAAAGGAATATCACTTCGTTTCTAAAGAGCTAGTCTCATTTTGACTTTTCATCTCTCTTTCCACATATTTTTAATATCTTTCCCCTGTGGACCTCCCTGTCTTCTCCATCAACTCTGCCTGGCTTGTACCTTCATGACTGGTATTACTGTTAACACCCCAACATCCAGTTCTCTTCTAAATGAGAATATTGGCCAGACATGGCAGCTCACTCCTGCAATCCTGGCACTCTGAGAGGCTGATAGGTGGATTGTTTAAGCTCAGGAGTTGGAGAACAGCCTGAGCAAGAGTGGGACCCCTGCCTCTACTGAAAATAGAAACACTAATGGGTATAGTGGCAGGCGCTTATAGTCCCAGCTACTCTGGAGGCTGAGGCAAGAGGATTGCTTCAGCCCAAGAGTTTGAGGTTGCTGTGAACTATGACACTACAGCACTCTACCCAGAGCAATAGAGTGCAACTCTGTTAAAAGAAAGAAAGAAAAAAGAAAAGAAAAAGAAAGAAAAGAGAAATTTGCATGTCCCCAATGCTTTGACATTACATATAGCCACATGACTTGCATTGGCAAATGAAATGTGGGCAAGAATGACCTGTGTAATCAGCTCTCTGGGCTGTTGTTGTGATGAAGGGTGATGTAGGAAACACAGTGACATACAAATGCCATGTATTCCATGAGATGAAAGCACCTAGGAATTCTGAGGCTGGTGCATAAACAGCTGCCCTGGAGAATAGTCAGCACCCACAGTAGACTTTGGTGAGTGCTAGGGTCTGGGGGTGGTGCAGCACAGCCTAATCCATCTTAACCAATACCTCTCCCTGTGGTTCACTTTCACTGGGCCTCTTACATTGTTATTCTGGGGCAATGATTAGCCTTAAGACCCATATGTGGTCTTCTCTGGAATCTTCAGGATTAAAACACCACATGATTTTCTAATAATATACCAAAACATAAATATTTGTGGCCTCAAGGATCTCAGTCATAGGTGTCCCTTTGCAATATTTCTCTTACGTATATCAATAAAGATAATCTTCATGATAAAGTCAAGTCTTCTGAACAGACCCTGGGTTGCCTCTTTTAGGATGTCACTCTGCAAATAGAGCCATTGAAGGTTCTGTAATGCCTGTGTTCTGACCTGTACCCCTCAACATGAAAAATCCAAAAATTCACATGCTCATGACACATGGGTATCCGTGACACCTAGAGCAACTCAAATACTTAGTATGGATTTAGCAGGGAGTAAGATATATAGAATCCATCTACATCTTACCTTTTAAATTTTAACAAAGCCTCTTGCTACCAGAATAAGAATTCCATGACATTCAGTATTACTTTGTCTAAATCAGAGTTTCTAACCTCTGCGCTACTGATATTTTGGTCAGGGTAGTTCTTTATTGTGGGGGACTATCTTGTGCCCTGTAGAAGGCTGAGGGGCATCTGAGGCCTCTATCCAGGTCCCAGGCCATCTGCACAACCTACCTAGGTTATGACAACCAAGAACATCTCTAGACATTGCCCATGTCTGCTTAGAGGCAAAATTACCCCCAGTTGAGAACTAATGGTGTACAATGAATGTATATTTTTGTGATAAATGTTGCTCAATGATAACAATTTAAAAGTCTTATTATGTTTGTGTAAAAAATATGAAGATCAATATTTAAGACTAGACACAGTAAATATTTTAAGGAAAGCAATGGTCCTGCCATTTTTTATTTCATATAATAATACACATTTACAGAAAAAAAGAATTATACATTTTAAGTTCTGATCATTATACAGATATTTTTGTGGTTGAAAAATGGAAAAAAGAATCTCTTAGTGACTTTTAAAAACACCTTCAATGTTTGAAGGTACAAATTATTCTATCAACATGCACTATCTGGAGTGAGCTCACTTCAAAATGAAAGACACTTAGCATCTAGTAAAAGTAATGAAATTCAACCTAATTGAGACAGGATCTCTGAGGAGATCTGACTTAGAACTTCATCTACCATAGATTCACAGTGGATCCATTTTTCCAACCAACATTTTAGAAACTTGGGTGCAAAATTATATGAAAAGAAAACCTCTGTAGGTTTTTGTGGGGTTAGAAGAATTTGGAATAATTACATGTAAATCAGTTTCCCCCCACCTCCATAAGACCTTGAAAAGGTTATATCTTGAGGCACTATAAAGAAAATGAGTGAAATTTTTTGATAGCCAACAGCTTCAAATATTGGTTTCCACTTTTTATAATAAAACAATGAACTATAAATTCCTTTTTATACAAGGCTAAAGGCACAATGAAACGATACTTGAACTTCAGCATTTTACAACCCCGAATAATTCAGAACACAAAATAATTCAGGTGGCCAGCACCTAATTTGTCCTGTAGGTGGCAAAATCATCCTATGAGGAATCCAGGGATAGGCTTCAGAATTTCTGTCCTGAGGTTAGTAGTGGTAGATGACGTAAAGCTCCACTTAAAGTTTTTCAAGTTCTGTGGATTTAAAGATGTCTTTTTTCCTGCTCTGAATTAACACGGGTTTGTCTGTTAGTACTAATGCTCAGAAATAATATTCTTTTTTTTTTCAGGCACTAGATTTTCTGACGATTATTTCTGAAAAATTCCTCTCCTTTTGGTTTTTGTCCAACAGGTTTTCCTTTATTATATGATTCCTCTAATTTGAAGGAAGAGAAGTTGGAAAACCAAAAATCAGTGGCTACTTGTCAGCAACTGTGAAAAGCAAGCCTGAAACCATATTTAAAAGGCAGAACATAAGGCCACCTAGATTTCACCCAGCTTTACATCTTTTCAGTTGTCTTGTCCTGGATGGAAGCACAGAACCAAGATTTTTAAGATGTTATGGATAATTTTCATAGAAAATTTGGGGCACCCTGGTTATCACTATACCTATGTGTGAGGAACAAAGAAGCTTGTAAATGATTACAAATTGAAAAAGCTAACTCTAGACCAGTAACATTTTATCCTCAGGAGTTGATCTCCATGCATGAAGGAGTTGTCTTCATAACTCTGTTGGTTCCTTTCAAGATGGAGATATATTAATTTACACCCTGGGTCCGTCATTAAAGAGCCAGACCAACAAAACAAAACAAAACAGCCAGAGCCATCACACAAAGATTAGTGGCAAACACTAAATATATAGTTACTTGAAGAAGTAAGATTAAGTGAGGATAAAAAGGAAAAAGTATACTATGTTACAGTAATATGTTCTGAAAACATTGACATGGTACAACTACTGGTATTTAAAAAATAAGGGAGAAAAGGAAGGACAAATGAAAACACTTCTAATTGTTCCAATTATTCTATTGGTGTGGTTGTACACATATTATTCTTCTCTGACAGTTACATGGGTAATGTAAATAAAGGACATGAATATTATGGGTTATTCTAATTTTACTATGCCCTATGCCCTTGAAAACCAGGATTTTCAGTATAGAAGAACAGAGCTATAGTTGTAACAGAAACATTAGGTTAAAACCCTGTTAATAATTTTATTTAGCAGTATTGAAGAGACTTGTGATGTGTTTTATCTTCAAAAACATATAGATATTTCCTATCTCTCTCCTAGAAATGACCAGCCCAGTAGCAATGAGTAACCTTAAAGCTCAGACTACGCTTTCAGAAAACCATTTCTCACTAAAAGAAACCAGGCTTGCTAGGGATAGGGCCAATCCCAGGTCTGGGTCACAAATCATATAGGTTGAGCTTGTGATATTTTGTTATACAAGCTATTTAAATCTTCTAAAGTGATATAAAAAAGACTCAGAACCAATGACAATGCTTTAATGGTCAATAATAAGACAATTTGAACTTTGATAAAGTAATATTTATAGTGGATTGAAGCTCATTAAATACATTTATGCCCACAAGTTTATAATACTTGTACTTTAAAATACCTAGAAGAAGATGGGGAATAAGTTTATTATTTTGAAAACTGGCAATAAAGGAGAAAAGGTCAATATTTATTTTCCATCTTGTATATGAACGCTATCACTGGTTAATTAAGTAACAAATGTGGGAAGTATCTCTTTATAAAAATATTCTAACAAACAAATTAAAAAGAAATGATGCCATTAGAATATTCCCCAACCTATAATGAATGAATAGATTTGGGCGTTGGGTATCAATTTCATCTAATGTCACAGAAAGGAAGAGCAAGACATTATTTGCCTTCTGATGAAAGAACAGACCATAAGGCCATGACCTAGAGTCTAGTCAAAGACATTGAACCTGAGTGTGTTCAAACCTTTGGATCCACGTGCCAATATCCAAAGGGCAGAGGAACATGCAATTGCATTATGAGTGAACGGTCAACAAAATGTAGACTGCAACAAACCTCTAGGCCCTAAGACCAGGCTGGTTTTTCAATGGGTAAATTTTAAGGAAAAAGAAGGGAGAAAGGGGAACTTGCAGATTAAAAAGAAATGTAAAATATATATCTAAAAAACATTAAAATGAATATTAAAATATAAAGATATGCACTTATATCTTTATTTTTGTCATAAAATAATAAAGAAATGCAAGGAAGTGATTACTGTCAAAATCAGGCTAGTGATTACTTTTGTGGGATTATAATTGTGGCAGCCCACAGAGGGGACATGTGGGTAACTGGCAGAGTGTCTAAAAGATTGTTTCCTTACAATAATGCATGAGGCTATATATTTTGTGTCTGGCTTTCAGCCTTTGTTGGTTTTTTTTGTAATTTTTAAAGGTTTAAAATTTAAGAACTCGAAGCTCTTAGGGTTTTTCCACTAAAAAGCATAGATACGAATATTCCTACTATAAATGCCAGTGGATGGTTTTTAAGAAATTGCCTATATTATAAAAATGTTTCCAAATAATAAGCTACAAACATTTGGAAAATACAGTATTAAATTCATAGATGTGTATAGTTATAAAACATCAAAGAATTAAGTATACTTTTCTAACACAAAATTTATTTTGTTACAGCATAACCAATTTAACAATTTGGTTAAATGAACTTTGTCGATTTCCAAAATTTTCCTTTCCTGCTCCCATACAAGATTACTCATGTTCCTATATTAGAGATTAGAATGAGAGCATTGGAATAAATTTCATAGTTCCTTGAATGTCTGTCCTTTGGTTTTTTCTCTGTTTTCTGACATAGGGCAAAGATTAGTTATCACGGCTAAACCAAGATGGTAGTTATTAATATGCAGCATTACACTCAGAACCATCAAATTCTCAGAGCTCAAGCTCCTCCACCCACAGCAGTAGCCTGTGTCTCTTTTATATATTGACTGACACAGACTAATTTTTGTTATTAAATGTCTTAGAAAGTCAGGAATATAAACCATCATAATGAAAGCAGTTTTAAGTGCACTATAACAATAAACATACACAAACATATAACCGCATTGTACAGTTTTGTCCATCAAACAGTGATAATCTCCCTACACATGTTAAAGCAGCATCTTAAATGGTGCAACTGAATGGTCCCCTTCCTCTTCCTTTTAATAAAATTATGTGGTGTTCGAGTGATTCACATATTCAAGAAGTGATCGGTCTAAGACTCTTCGGATAAGAGCTTCCTCAATTATATTAAAATCCTACAATAAAGAAAAATAATTAGAAACATTCAGAGTCAAAAGTGTTTCAGAAACTGGAGGATGGCGGTCAACGCAACGCTCTCATTTTTGCAGGAAACCAAAGTGAATGGAGTGGCTTGTCCAAGGTTTCACAAAGGCTATCATAGAACCCAGGACTTTTGCCTTGAGGCTAATACATATTCTATTTCACCTTACTGTCCATCGGTTAATTAGTTACTGTCATAATTGTTAAAAAGTCTTGATTTGGAATTTGAAGGTTTTTTTGTTTGTTTTTGAGACAGAATCTCATTTTGTCACCCTCAGTAGAGTGCCATGGTGTCATAGCTCATAGCAACCTCAAGCAATCCTCTTACTTTAGCCTCCCAGTAGCTGGGACTATAGGCACCTACCACAATGTCCAGCTATTTTTAGAGATGGGGTCTCTGGCTCAGGCTGCTCTCTAACTCTTGAGCTCAAGCAATCCACCTGCCTCAGTCTCCCAGATTACTAGCATGCAGGTATGAGCCACTGTGACCAGCCTTGAAGGTTTTTGTTTCGTTTGTTTGCTTGTTTTGAAACAAGAGTCTCTCTCTGTTGCCCAGGCAACAAGCCCTCCACACTGCAACCTCAAACTCCTGAGATCAAGTGATCCTCCTGTCTCAGCCTCCCAAGTTGCTGGGACTACTGGTGTGCCTGACTAATTTTTTCTATTTTTAGTAGACGAGCTGGTCTCAACTCCTAAGTGCAAGTGCTCTTCCTACCTCAGCCTCCCAGAGTGCTAGGAATACAGGCAGGAGCCCTGCGCCTGGAATTTTAAGTTTTTACCTCATATAATTAGTAGTTTTCAGTCAATATTACATATCTTGGTCAGAGGATAACAAACATGGACCATACAGTTAATTTAAGGTGTTCCCACAGGATTCCCTAATGCCAGCAGTACTAATGAATGTCTATTGCTGAAAAAAAAGTTGTTGCAAACAAAACTCTCTTACTTCTGACCCCAGGTGTCAAAATAAATTCAAAGTCAACACGTTCTATAAATAAAATAGCCATTAACAGCCTTACCTTCTGCAATCCCTCTCCTCTTCCCTAATTAACAAACAAAACTGAAATATCCATTCAAAGTCCATTCTAAAACATTAAAAACAAAATCTACAGGAAAGCCAGACTGCACAGTGGACAAGTGCAAGTTATACTTGATACTGGCTTATTCTTAGGCAATTAGTTAACCTTTGAGCCTCAGATGTTTCACAGTTAACGAGGATAAAAATATTCACTTCACAGAAGTTGCTGCAAGAAATAAAATGAGATAATGTGCATAAACTATCTGGTCGCTCAGGAAAGAAAAAAAATAAAACAAAGAACACTACTTGAAGCTCACTTCCATATCCAAGAATACGGTTTTGAGTGGCTGTTAAGAATATTTGTTCTTATCAAAGTGGCTTCATCCTGACCAGCTCTGGATCATACTGTGTCCAAATGATCTTGAAATAGAGTAAATAAGAGTAACAAGAACAGGCATGGACTCAACCTGCTTTTAGTTTTTTCAAACAGTCTCACAGCGACCTTAAACTCCTGGGCTCAAGTGATCCTTTTGCCACAGCGTTTGATTAGCTGGGACTCCAGGTGCCCACCACTTATGCCTGGCTAGTTTTTCTAGTTTTAGTAGAGAGAAGGTCTCACTCTAGTTCAGGCTGGTCTCCAACTCCTGAGCTCAGGCAATTCATCTGCCTCGGCCTCCCACAGTACTAGAATTAGAGGCTTCAGCCACTGTGCACGGCTCAACCTGCTTGTAGAACATCTCACAGAGTTAAGATAAGGAGGAACCCCTTTGTGTTACCAAAGAGAACCCACAGACCAAAACCAAGTTCGAGTTCTGTGTGGCTTACAGGACAGAAAAGACATTATTAGACAGAGTGGAGAATTATAAAGCCATGGTCATGTACCTGGTTCAATTCCTTAAGTAATTACAATAATCCTACTTTATTTCCACCCCATCTCCAACTGGCCTAACATCTGAGCCTGAACTGCACAAATCACTCTGTAGGCATTATTTAATCCTCAGAAGAGCTTTTGGGATGAGGTGCTTTTGCTGTCCTCACTTACATGAACAAACTGAGGTTCCAAGGTTAAATATCTTCCCTAAAGTTTCAGGCAGCTGCGACAGAGCTATTATTTAAACCCAGGTTAGAACCCAAGCTCCTTGTGTCTAATCTAGATAGATATGTCCAATGGGCAGTTCAGAAGGCATGGAGAAAATTTTCAAATGTCCCCATCACCCAGCTTCCCCAAATGGTAACATCTGACATAACTACAGTGTGTTGTTAAACTGGGAAATAAGCAATTAACCAGACTAACAGACCTTAGATCTGCCAGTTTTTGTCTGTACTCATATATTTGAGGGGGTCTATGTAAAAATTAAAAATAATTTTTAAAAAAGTTAAATATGGTTCTTTACACAATGGCTATCTAGAACACAAATAACTGTTTCCAAGGCAGATGACTACTTTAATATTAATAGTCAAATTTATAAAAAAAGAACCTTTATTTTCATAGATTCCTACTTAAGGCTAACTTAACACTTTAGCTAGATACACATTTTTTTCCCCTCTCAGTTGGATTAAGAAAGTAAATGTAACACAGACAGCATAGAAAAATAACACAAAAATAAGAAAATATACTTACTAGGAAATCATCATAAAACAAAGTGTGACTATCTTGCAAATGTCTTATTAAACTGCCATTGAAGGTACTTGGATTCTCGTTAGGTATTAAACGGCAAAGTGGACAGAACTGGAAAGAAACAAGAACAAGAGCTCAGCAAAGAATTTAAAGTAATTATGAGTGCCAGAATTTAAAAAAAATAAGTAACTATTCAACAATATTACAGTTAGTACATATATTGTAATTTGGTTCATTAGTTCCCCACCTCTTGCAATACTTCAGGTTGTTTTGTATGTGAATATTTTGTTAATGCAAATAATGTCACCTCTAGTATTTACCTTTTGCAGGATTATCTTCTTAGGATAAATGGCCAGAAATGGAGATCACCAGGTCAACAGTTACCAACATTTAAGATTCACAATATCTATTGCTCTGTATTTTTTATTGCCATCAGCAATATAAATTACATCACACCAGCATTACTTATTCACATAGTTAGTAACACCTATTTTCCTAAGTTAATAACCATTAATGGCTCTTTGTGAAACGTTTTCATTTTGAGATATTTATAAACTCACAAGAAATTATAAAAATTATGCAAAGAGGCTCGGCGCCTGTGGCTCAAGTGGCTAAGGCGCCAGCCACATACACCTAAGGTGGCGGGTTCGAATCCCGCCTGGGCCCGCCAAACAACAATGATGGCTGCAACCAAAAAAATTAGCCAGGCATTGGGGTGGGCGCCTGTGGTCCCGTCCCAGCTACTTGGGAGGCGGAGACAGGAGACTCACTTGAGCCCAGGAGTTAGAGGTTGCTGTGAGCTGTGATGCCACAGCACTCCACCCAGGGGGACAGCTTGAGGCTCTGTCTCAAAAAAAAAAAATTATGCAAAGAGATCTCATATTCCTATCACTCAGCTTCACCAAATAACATGTGGCATAACTACAGTGTGTTGTTGAAACTAGGAAATTGGCAATTAACCAGACTAATAGATCTTAGATCTGCCAGTGTTTGTATATACTCATGTTTTTCAGTGTGTGTGTAGTTCTATGAACTTGTATCATAGGTACAGATTTGTACAACCACAACACAATCAAGTTAGGGAACTACTGTTACTACTAAGCAACTCTACTATGCTGATACCCATTTACTTCCTTCTTTCTCCCTAACCTCTCGTCTCTGCTTCTAAAATTTCATCATTTGAGAATGTTACATAAATAGAATTATACAGTACATTTATTAAACCTTTTTTTTTTTTTTTTTTTTTTGTGGACACAGAATGTCACTTTGTTGCCCAGTCATGAGGGCAGTGGCATGATCATAGCTCACTGCAACCTCAAACTCCTGAGCTCAAGTGATCCTCCTGCCTCAGGCTCTGGAGTAGCTGGGACTATAGGCATGCCCACTATGCCCAGCCAATTTTTCTATTTTTTGTAGAGATGAGATCTTGCTACATTGCTCAGGCTGATCTTGAACTCCTAACCTCAATCAATGCTTCTACCTTGGCCTCCCAAAGTGCTAGGATTACAGGCATGAGCCACTGAGTCTGGCAGTATTTTACCTCTTGGGATTGGCTTTTTCTACCTAGCACGATGATTTTGAGACCCATTGAAGTTGCTGGCTCTATCAACAGCTCCTTCCTTTTTATTGCTGAGTAGTCCTGCAGCACCCATGGATCACCCTGAAAGACAAGCTTCCCCAGAGCCAGCTGTCCAACCAGGACCTGCAACTTGTGAAGGGAGCCATGACAGCCACATACTCTACGCTCAACAGCTCCAAGTCCACCCCTCAGCTGAAGCCCATCGGGTCATCTATCCTGGCCTAGCGTCCAGTGAGGAAGCTGCTGTCCACCACCCTGTGAGGGGCCAGGGCTGTCAGGCCACAGGGCAGTGCTAGCTTGATGGACATAGCATCCTTCCCAGAGGGAAGCAGGTCCAAGCCACAGGGCTAGAGGGAGCTGGAACCCCAAGGGGTCCAGGAAGCAGCCAGCCCAGATCACCCCCAGTGAGGGTGTGAGAAGTGCCTTCTTCTCCAGGATGGACTCTTCTCGGCTCAGGCTCTCCAAATTGAAAGTGATTCACTGAACAGACTCTTTTTTTTTTTTTTTTTTTAAGGAAAAAATGATATCAGACACCATGGATTTTTACAAGACCCATTTGCCTTTCTGGGAGTGGAAATAGCCAGTGCAGCCCCAAGAGGGGCATCAAGTCCCATTAGGATTTTCTGTGGCTGAGACTCCTTAGAGCAGCTCTGGGATCTCACCATGTGGACCCCACAATAGGCCATCTGTAGCCTCTGCACACACCTCCAGGGTGGTCCAGTGTCACTTCAGAATCTCTAGCTATTTGCAGAACTCACTGTATCCCCACAACTCCTTTTTTGTTCTGTTCTGCTGGAGGGTCTAGAACCACAGCTCCAGGCACCAGCATCTACATCAGCCCGCCAGTGGGTCCCCTGCGGTCAGGTTGGGCAGCCCCAGGGAGAGGATGTGGAAAGCACTTTTTGGCCGACTTCTGCTGGGGTCCGCCACAGGACAGAGTTCACAGGAGGCCAGTGGGGTGGGCCATGAGGGGCAGGGGCTTTTTTCATTTCTTCCTCAGCTGGTAACTCAGGGTTCATCTGTTCATGGCCTTTCCAATAAACCTACAATTGCATTTTAAAAAAAGAGAGAGAGCTCAAAGTTTGAGAGCAGGTATAAAGAGCTCACAGTTTGGTTATCCATTTACTTTTTGAAGAATATGTGGGTTTTTCCGGTTTTTATTTATTACAAATAAAGCTTCTATGATATTAATTTAGGCATGATACTGAATATTTATGTACAGATGTTTTCATAAACAAAAGTTTTCATTTCTCGAAGATAAATTTCTAAGAGTGAAACTGCTTGGTCATACAGTAAGTGGGTGTTTAACTTTGTAAAAACTTCCACACTATTTTTCAGAGTGGCTACACCGTTTTATATTCTCACCAGCAATGTGTGAATTATTCAGTTTTTCCTCGTTCTTGCCAGCAGTTGGTACTGTCAAAATTTGTTATTTTAGCATTTGGATAGGTATCTATAGTGGTTTCTCACCAAGTTTCAATTTGCATTTCCATAATGGCTAATATAAATAACTCTTAATGCAGATATTTTGCTACATTTTAACCTTATGTTTTTAAAAACTTCTATCTCTTCATGCGTTCATTTTTACACTGTGATATGCAGACTCATTATGAGTGCCATATATGTATTATTAGGCAGTGTTAGGTGGTATTCTCATATCATCCTCATAACAACTCACTGAATTAATCATGATCCTCATTTTGCTAATCAGTGCCATTTCAGAGGGGAAAAAACCTGCTCAAATTTACCCTGATATTAGTATTCGATCTGGAATCCAGGCCTTTAATACATAATACAACTTTTTTTTTCTTCTTCACATTTTAACAATGTCTGACTTATCAGCTTGGATGATAACATTTTTCTTTACATTGAAATGAGTATTTGATATTATTCTTTTCTTTCTTATTGTTTTCTGAAGATCTCAGTTTCAATGTGCTCAATTTCTACAAACAAGGGCCGATTCCTGAACTTTGCTTGACACCATTAATCTTTATGTCTTGTTTTAAAAATTACATCCTTTTAATTATTATTGCTTTATAATGATTTATGATTTTCCAGTGTTGGCTACTTTGCTTAATTAGAAACACTGCCTATCCCAAGACAGCATTTAATCTACCTTGAGACCTCCATATACAATGAAAACAGAGCTGAGACCAAAAAATATTTTAACAGAAGAACAATGTTGACATTGCACAGCGTGAGGGAAGGAGCACCATTTACAGAAATTTGTTCATTCAACACTCTTTATTGAGCCCCTACTATGTTCTAGAGGTTCTTAGAATATGGAGACCAGTAAAGTACTCTGAAGTATTAAATCCTAGCCCTAGCTGTGTGATCTTGAGCAGTAAGTTTTCTCTTCTGTGAAATGGGGATAACGCCTGCCTTGTGGAGTACCTGTGATATTTAGAGATAAGCTCCTTCATGTGCCAGGTGCATTCGTATATTTGGCATTCAACAAATTCTAAACATTTACTACTACCTGATCCCTGTCCGTGAAGAATTGGGGCTCCCTGAGGCAAGAAACTACGTATGTCCTGTGGACCCAAAAAATAATTTCCAATTTCATCTCAACCTCTCACTGACTTACTGTTGGCAAGTAATTAATCTCAACCTGTAAAGCGAGAATTATTTGTGTCCCGGGACTGTTGGTAGATATAAAATTATACCTCATTTAATATACTGAAGCTCAATCAGTATATTAGCTCAGTCTTTGGCACAAACAATGAATGGTTGGCTGGGCTGGTGGCTCATGCCTATAATCCCAGCACTCTGGGAGGCCAAGGAGGGTGGATTGCCCGAGTTCAGGAGTTACAGA
>NW_003852407.1:19373135-19375561 GCF_000181295.1 Otolemur garnettii
GCTAATTTTTGGTTGCAGCTGTCATTGTTGTTTGGCGGGCCCAGGCTGGATTCGAACCCGCCACCTTGGGTGTACATGGCTGGCGCCTTAGCCACTTGAGTCACAGGCACCGAGCCAGATACTTTCAATGTAGTATAGCAAGTGCTATAGTCAAGATATGAATAATTATTTAAGACCTGAGAAGACAGGGCAGCCCCTGTGGCTCAAGGAGTAGGGTGCCAGCTCCACATACGGGAGGTGGTGGGTTCAAACCTGGCCCTGGCCAAAAACTGCAAAGAAAAAAAAAAAAGACCTGAGAAGGGATTACTGATTTTGTCTAGGGAGCCTGGGAAAGCTTCAGCAAGAGCTGCCTCTAACTGAAGTGAGAGTTGAGTAATAAGCCAGCCAGCCCAGCGGGGAGGAACACTACAGAGGACTCCATGTGGGGAAAGGGAGGAAATCCTGGAAGGACAGGCGCTGCTTAGGTAATAGGATAATCTCAGTGTAGCTGAAGGGCAAGGTAAGCTGGGGAAGTGGTGGGAGTTGAGTTTGGAAAGATAAGTTGGTACCACCTCCGCTTGATATTTATTCAAGCAGCCAGTGAGGTAGTTCATATCTGTAATCCTAGCACTCTGGGAGGCCGAGGAGGGAGGATTGCTTGAGCTCAGGAGTTCAAGACTAGCCTGAGCAAGAGTGAGACCAGACTCTAATAAAAACAGAAAAAATAGCCAGGTGTTGTGGCAGACGCCTGTATTCCCTGCTACTGGGGAAGCTGAGGCAGGAGGATTGCTTGAACGTAGGAGTTTGAGGTTGCTGTGAGCTAGGCTGATTCCCCAGCACTCTTCCCCTGTACAACAGAGTGAGACTCAAAAAATATGTTTATATTTATTCAAGCACCTAATGTTTTTGCAGGCAGTTCTGTGGGAGATGCCAAGGGCCAGAGGTACAGAGATGACGATGTCCTTGGTCCCTACTATTAAGGACCTGATTAGAGTTAGCAGAGAAGAGAAACAGAAAACTTGGAATTTTAAGTTTTTGTTTTTAGTCTTACATTAGTAGGGAACAAATGCAGGCCTCAGTCTCCGGTGTGCATAAAATTTAATTGTGTGACTAAAGAGACTTCCACCAGAAGGACATTGCAAATGGCACGTTGAAATCTGTACTGCTCAGGCTCTTCTTTTGCTTTTTAAACTGGGATATTTAACCTGAGGAGAAGATAATAAGAATAGGAAAAGGGGGGGGGAACCACAGTAGGCAAAAAGGCAGACAGATCATTACCTAACTACCAAAGTATACACCCTCTCCCTAATGTTGCCAGTATCCTAACATCAGCTTATCCTTTATTGTTTGTTTTTACTCGATGCTCCCAGGATATACTACTTATATCAGGAACCAACAGTTTGTACAGTGTACATTCTAACGATGTTGGCTTCGTCTCAGTATGGGCTTCTAATGGTGAATGCAAAAGGTGAATAACAGCCACTATATTAGAAGCTACTACCAACTTCAGATAATTGAGAACTACTCGTATTTCTGTGACAGCCTCCCACTGATCAGACATGGTGATGGGACATAATGTCCTGGTAGCCCCCAGAGGGCAGGTCCTTAGCAGGTGAGCTTATAGCCCATTCACTGTACAGGCCAAGGAACAGTAGACAGGGACATCTGCCTGTCCCAATTTGTGACCCAGAAGCTTCAGGAAGACTTTCACCTGACCTACTGATGCTTCCAATTGATTCCCCTTAGCCTTGGAGTTTATATTTTCTGTTGTGATTCCCAATTGTCCCTTTCAATGTAATTAATCCTCATTTATTCTTCTTCCTTCTCAAGAAAAGCCAAAGATAGCTAACATCCTTGAGTAAACTGTCTCTACGTTTGTATTACAGATGACCAAATTGAAGACCAAAAGTACTTACTCTCTAGGAAAAGGGGACAGATCTGACAGAAGCTGCTTTCATGAGATTCAAACAACGTGACACTTAGTGTACATGAAAACAGATGTTTCTTTTCACTTTTAATCAGATGAAGAATATTCTTTTGAAAGGATATTTATTCCCCAAATCCGCAGGATACAGACTATGCAATGCTGGTCAACAAAGAATCAAATAAAAAATACAGTCATATTTCTAGTTTGCCCTCTCTTCATTGTTTTAACAAAGCAGTGGTTCTCAGGATGGGGTCCCCAGACCAGCAGCAGGAGCATCACCTGGCATCTTATTAAAAAACACAAATTTTCAGGCCCCTGGTCAGACCTATTATATAGACACAAGGGGCAGGGCTTAGCAATCTGTTTTAAGCAAGCCATCCAGATGACTGTGATGCATGATAAAGTTTGAGAACCACTGTCTAAAAGAGACACGAGAAACAGGATAAATGACAAATTTTACCTTTACTAACTACATTTAAGGCAGCACCTGTAGCTCAGTGGGTAGGGTGTCAGCCACATA
>NW_003852407.1:19375804-19381227 GCF_000181295.1 Otolemur garnettii
AAACATTTAATAGAGAACATTTATCTTAACTCCAGTACCTATAGAAAAAAATTGGTGGAGGGGGAGTTTCATTTTACTGAGAATCATTATCAGCCCCAAAGTATGACTAGTCATTTAAAAAGCTAGTAAAGGGCCAGGCACAGTGGCTTCATCCCTATAATCCTAACAGGAGGCTGACGTGGGTGGATTGCTTGAGCTCAGGTGTTCGGGACCAGCCTGAACAAAAGTGAGACCCCTTCTCTAAAAACAGCTGGGCATTATGGCAGGCATCAGTAGTCCCAGCAACTCAGGAGGCTGAGGCAAGAGAATCACTTAAGCCTAAGAGTTTGAGGTTGATGTGAGCTGTGACACCACAGCACTCTACCGAAGGCAGCAAAATGACATGCTGTCTCAAGAAAAAAATAAAATAAAAAGCTAGTAAAATGTTAAATAATGAACAGCACACGTAGCATTCAGTTACCTAGAATAATGATTGGTGGTCCTTCTATTCTGTATTCAGTGACCATTCTTGGAGCACTGTGTTCTATTTAAGGGGTAGATAAGGGAAACATCAATAAACTGCAATAGATACAGAAGGAAAATTAAGATGTTGAGACATCTAGGGAAAAAAAAACCCTGTAATTGGGTTGCCATTCTAGAAAATTTCAAGTGTTTTTGTTTTTTTTTTTTTTTGAGACAGAGTCTCACTCCGTTGTCCCAAGCTAGAGGGCTATGGCATGAGTGAGCCCAGCTCACAGCAGCCTCAAACTCCTGAGTTCAAGTGATTCTCCTGCCTCTGATTCCTGAGTTGTTGGGACTACATACAGGAGCTCACCACAATGTCTAGCTAATTTTTCTATTTTAGTAGAGGCAGGGTCTGCCTCTTGTGCAGGCTGGTTTTGAACTGAGCTCAAGCAATCCTCTCCACCTTGGCCTCCCAGAGTTCTAGGATTACAAGCATGAACCATTGAGCCCAGACTGAAATTTTCAAGCACTGACAAAGTAAATTATTTGTTATCTTGAGATGGGGGCTTCATTAGATTACCTCTGAAAATCCTTCTCTTTACAGTCAGAATCATATGAAAATCTTCATTGGCTCAATACTATAAATAGCCCAAGTACGCCATAAAATAGAAATGCGATTGTATGCCCATTATGTATAAGCTTTGGGCAGAGAGTAGGGGGAGAAGATTTGCAATTTTCTGCCCAAATCACTGTTGGCATGAAGCCAAACGCAATTTCTTTTGTACTTATGCTCATTCTTCTACTGTAATCCACAAGAAGTATGAAAATTTCCCACTATGTTTGTTCTTTATTCAATGTGAGTCATTTTCTCTGAGCTATGTAGGACAATTTTAGAACAGTCTAGATCAGTGATTTTTATCTGTGTGCCTTAAAAAGTTTTAAAGATCATCAATTATATTATTTTCTTTCTTTCTTTTTTTTTTTTTTTTGGAGACAGAGCCTCAAGCTATCCCCCTGGGTAGAGTGCCGTGGCATCACAGCTCACAGCAACCTCCAACTCCTGGGCTCAAGTGAGTCTCCTACCTCCACCTCCCAAGTAGCTGGGACCACAGGCGCCTGCCACAATGCCTGGCCATTTTTTTGGTTGCAGCCATCGTTGTTTGGCGGGCCCGGGCAGGATTCGAACCCACCACCTTGGGTGTATGTGGCTGGCGCCGAGCCAATTATATTATTTTCAAAAAAAGTTCAAACCACATTAAGTCTATTCTTTCTTTTACTCTTTCTTTTGATCAACATAATTTAAGTGTGCCATGGAAGTTTAATTATAGGTTCAAGTGTACCGTGAGATAAAAGAGGTTGAAAAACACAAGGAATTAATACCCAGAGTCTGTCTACTTCACACCAAGTCCACACAATCTCTCCTTCCTTTGTGGTCTATATACTATGTAATATATACTATATTATTATTATTACATAGTATACTATATACTATGTAAATGTACTATTATACATTTCCAGGAATATGGAAGAGAATAAGAGTCCTCGGGAATTCCAGGAAAAAAAGTATCTATGCAGTGTTAAAAGAAAAATCTTTCAGAAAGACAGAAAAACAGAAGTTACTTAAAACATTTTCTTAAATCAGTGAAATGTCTTTGTTCTTAGCTTTGCAAGAGTCTGAAAAGCTTTCATTTTGGATGGGAGTATTTTGATTCAAAATGAGCAGGTTTTCCCTATCAGGGGAAAGTATTTAAATATTTTCTGAAAGGTACTTAATGTTGTTTTACTTGTTGCTAGATTTACTTTAATAAGGGAACAACTTGTAGGAACTATAAAAACAAAGAATGACTTAGTGGAAATTCTCCATATGTTAGTATCTGTGGAATTTTGCACAAAATAGGAGTTCAGAATCCATTTTTCTTCACTAAGTTAGGAATAAAATATATACTTTGCAGATTAGATAACATTATTTAAATTTTCTTCTGCCTTGGAATACAAGATCCCTTGGGGCCAGAGCGAATCATATTTATCTTGTTTCCTTATTCCTAGTAACTAGCATAACACTTGGCACATAATAGACACCTCATGAATAGAGAACTAGTTTCTGGGATAAAGATTTCCAGTAACTTCCTTTCTCTTCTGACAGAATTTTCACTGGTTTGGGTTTTTAAAACAGTTTTTTCCACTTCATATTAATTCCTATAACAGACTAATTAGGCCAGTGAGAGATGGCTAAAGAACAGTTTATTGATACACCAAATCAGATGACAGTACTTTTTCAATTATATAAATTCTACAGCAATCATCTTTTTTCCCTAAGGCAGTACTTACCCACATTCATGAATCACTATTACTTATGGGAAATAAGAAGGATTGGGTTCAGTACCATATTCTTTAGGTATGCTAGGACAGAGCCAAGGTTGAGAATCACCAATGTAAGGGCTTCAGAGAATACAGGTCTGACAATGAAGTTTGCGAATTTGCTACCACACGCTTACCATGCGTTGGCAGCATTGTACCAACAGGTCAGTAAGGTTTCATGACCTCCGGCATACGGGGCAGTGCCTTACTCCACAGGTGCCACCCAGATCTGTGCCCTCTCTTGCTAGCAAGTACCTTATAGAGCTCTGTTTTTAGATCATCTAAAAGGAGCCCAACAAAGAAAAGGGAAATGTAAACCTTTCTCTTTATATCACCAGCTCCTTGCTTTTTAGAATCTGTTGTATAGCCACAAGTGTACCCAAGGTGTCCCTCGAGGAACACTGGGCCCGGAGGCCTCAGGCCTCAGGATCAGAAATGCCTTTGAAGAGTCTGCCTCCAAGCAAGACAGCTGCTTATCATCCAGATGCTAAGAAGACAGAGGGAGCAGAGAACCTTGTGAAATGGGCTACAACTGCTCTTTTTCCTCCCTGCCCCCCTCAAGTTTAGCCATGGCTGGGCCTCCCTGCAAGCATTCCTCCTTTCTTTCTTTGGAATGCCACACCATCTCCTTGTCCCTTTTCTCTCTCTCTCTTTTCCCATTCTCTTTCACTCTCTCACTCCCTCTTTCCTCCTGAGAAGATAAAATAAAGTTTTATATTCTAATCTTGTTCTAGAGAAAATCCTTTCTCCACCCTCGTGGAACACCTACTGAACTTCCTCCTCTTAGCACTCCCCCCCCCATTTTTGGACTGTTATAATGTATTCTTCAAAGAAAATAATTCTCAGTATGGGTCCTTCATAGCCCCTTCACTGTGAATCAGGTATAGTTTATACTATAAAACTTGAATTCTATTTCTAAAATATATGTATGACTGATTTAATAAAGAACAGGAAAGCCAGTAGAGAATTTTTTTCCTGGTATCCTTTTCTTAGGTTCTAAAAGAACCATGAACATGAACATCATATTTTACTGTTGAGGGTCTTTTTAATTAATTAATTATTATAATTTTTTGAAACTGATAGCCTGAGTCTCACTCGATAACCCTGGCTAGAGTGCCGTGGTGTCAGCCCAGTTCACAGCAACTTCAAACTCGTGGGTTCAAGTGATCCTCCTGCCTCAACCTCTCAAGTAGCTAGGACTAGAGGTACACAGCACCCATATATGGCTTATTATTTCTATTTTTAGTAGAGATAAGGTCTCAGTATTGGTTGGGCTGGTCTTGAATTCCTGACCTGACTTGAAGTGACCCTTCCACCGTGACCTCCCAAAGTGCTAGGATTACAGGTGTAAGCCACCACACCGGGCCCCGTTGAGGGCTTTTAGTTAGAAGTATTGTCTACATACGTACTCTAATATCTATGATCTGTAATGAAGAACATGAACATGCTCTTCTGAAGTTAGAAGATGGATTCTAAGAGTACGAGTGTAAAAGAGTCAGACGACAGTGCACTCGTGTTATAGACATCTTAAGATGCAGAAGATTCGATGCTGAAAGGCTAGGACGATGGACAGTCGGCTCTACTTGTGGTTTAGACTAACCCCTATGCAACTCAGCCGATTACAGAACACTTTCCACATGATGGTGAATGCCATATGAGGAAGTGATGAAACATTTTTCAGTCCAATACCAAAAAGAGAAAAGAGACATGCAGTGAATATATTTATAGGCAAATATGCGACCAAAATCATGATACCAGATTGCAGACTTAATTTAGTAGGAGACTGAAAGCAAATCTATTGAAGACTTTTCTTCCTTCTTAAACATTTATGCACATATATCCCCACTTGCCCCATCAGTCACAGATCCTCTGAGTACCCATGGAAATAAACTACTGTGGGAGAAGTAGCTCAGTATGGACTCCGCAGTTGGGGTTTCAAGCCAGCAGCAGATCTGCCCCTTCCTAAGGCATGAGCCTCCAGAGTCTGGCAGATAATACAGAACTGCTGCAACCTTGGAATCCTGCTTTTCTTTAATATCCACTTTTCATATCGCTACATCTCACTAGGCATTAGGAACTCTGCCAAGAAGCATGCAGTGCTGAACAAAGGACTTAGGTTCCCCAACTTCGTGAACCTCATACATGAGAGAGAAAGACAAAGAAGAAATGAATATACAATGACAGATTGTAGTAAAAACTTAAAAGAGGGGAGAAAAGGAAGAGCTGAAGTTAATTTGAGTGTCAGGGAGGGCTTTCTTGAGGAAGTAAGAGTTAAGCTGAGCCCCAAAGGGTAATAAGTAAGAGGCAAACAGTGAAAGAAAGAGTGCCCTGCACAGGGAGAATAACTAGGAAGTGTGGTTCTTGCTAAAAATTTTCCCTTTAAGAGATAAAAGCTCAAATTTCTTGCAGAAATGGTCTCAAACTTCAAACTAAGCATGCTGTTTGTATCATTTGCCTCCTTTGAGTCTAATAGTCCATAAATACAACATGGCAGAATATAATTACTATGTGTGAAAAAGGAGTTGTTGGCATATAAGAAGAGTCAAAATCACCGATATTCTTTTTATATTTTATTTATTTATTTTTTTGAGATAGAGTCTCACTATGTCACCCTGGGTGGA
>NW_003852407.1:19382203-19406283 GCF_000181295.1 Otolemur garnettii
CCTGAGCTCAAAGAATCCACCACCCAGCCTCCTGGAGTGCTAGGATTACAGGCATGAGCCACTGCACCTGGCCTAAAGCAAAAATCCTCACTGACTCAGAACTAGCCCTGGACTCAATCATCCTTCCCCAGGGCTGTTTTAAATGTGTCCCCAGTAGGGATCCTTGACCATGTGAACCCAAGCTATGGCATGCTCCCGTCCTTTCACAACCACAGGGTACATCATCACCTCCAGTGCTCTAGATCCCTCAGAGTGACTTGTGTCTTGGGCTTCTGCTCAAAACACCTGCAGGTCTCCTATCCCAGACAACACTTCTAGACAGTCCCAGGGTATTATAAGCATTTCTAAACAATCTGCTCTCGCTTCAAGGCCATGATAACATCCTGGCCTTTGGGGTATAATTTTACCATTTTACCTCCTCAGCCCTCCTCTCTTCCCCCACTTCTACCCTTACTCCATGTGTGAGGTGAGTTCCCCTAATGTGAGCATGTATCACTTCCTCTGAGAAATCTTCTCCAGACCTGGTTTTATATAATTGATAAGATGTTGTGACCACCCTTATCACCATCACCGTCTTCTATTTATGGACAGATGACCATGTGACATCGACGCTTGACTCACCACTAGCTGTGAAAAAGCCATTATTATTATCAGCCCCATTTTACAAATGGTGAAACAGGGGCAAAGAGGAATTAATAGACTTTCTGGGAGCTGAACCTAAGCCTAACCTTTCCAAAGCCTAGAATTTAACTACTAAAGTCGGTGGGTAATAAGAAATCCTAAAGATTCATATTCATTTCATTCAAAGATTCAGGTTAGTCTGTGGGTTTCCCCTGCTTAAGCCAGCTTTCCTCAACGATCTCAATGACCTCTAAATCAGGAGGGACTTAGCTGCCTGGGCCACCTTCATCTGATGGCCAAACTGAGTGGCACATGGGCTGGACTTCTGCAGGAACAAGCATACAGGAAGACCATCGGACTGACCAGTATGGGGCTGCCCAGACTGCTGCTCAGACGCAGACCAAGATAATAAACCAGAGAGCCTGGCATTGCTCCAGCCAGAGCAGCACGCTGGGCACTAATGGTCAGGGCGCAGGCTGTGCTGATAATGCCCTTCACAGGGTTGCTAGGAGAGGAGATGACAAGAAAGCACTTAGACCTGAGTAAATGGTGGTTGTTATCATTCCATCTTAATGCTCTCTTCGAACTCCCTCTGGCTCCCAGGGACCTATCATGAAACAACTCCCCAGCCCAGTTCCTCTTACAGGACAACTCAAGCAGGAAAATCCCCTCATACATGTTCTTCCCAATACCTATCAAGCCCCTGGCTTGCTGTTCCACCTGCCACCCCCCTAGGACACTGAGATCAAAAGCAAATATCTTTGTATGGTGTGTAGTTTTTCTCTGAACAGGTGAATGCCACACAGTTCTGGAGCTAGACTACTGTGCTCAAGTTTTGACTTTGCTACGGTTCCAGCTGTGTGACCTTGTATGACTGGCTTAACCTCTTGGAGCCTCAGTTTATCATTTGTAAAATGAAGGGTAACATTCACGACCATCTCCCAGGATCGCTGTGAGGATTATCTCTGTATCTTTCTCTCTCTACCTGTCTATCTGATATACTCGTGTTTCAATCCCATCCACTTTCCAAAAGGATTTTATCCAAAGAAAGCTCTAAAACTTAAAAAAAAAAAAATCACACATACATATATATATTGTATAAAGCTAAAATAACATTCAATGCCAGGTGCAGTGGCTTCATCTGTAATCCTGGCACTCTGGATGGGTAAAATTCGAGACCACCCTGAGCAAGAGTAAGACCTCCTCCTCCCCCCAGTCTGGACAAAAAAATAGGAAAAAAAAAAAAAACTCGTGGAGTGTTTTGGAGGGTGGCTGCAGTGTCAGCTACTTGGGAGTCTGAGGCAAGAGGATCACTTCAGCCTAGACGTTTGAGGTTGCTGTGAGCTATGAAGCCATGACACTCTAGCCTGGAGCCATAGAGTGAGACTGTCTCAAAAAAAAAAAACATAAAATCAAATACGAAGTAATGCTTGAAGTATCATTTTATATTTTAAGTCAGGGTGATTTTGAAATAAATGGACTCAACTATAGCCAGGTTAAGGTGAAAGTGGTTTACTATAAGCTGGCTTAAACTACAAAATGGCTCAAACTTTTTGAAAAGCATTTTATTTCATTTATTTATTTATTTATTCATTTTGAGACAGAGTCTCACTATGTCACCCTGGGTAGAGTGCTGTGGCGTACAGGAGTCCATCACAATGCCTGGCTATTTGGGGGGTGCAGTTGTCATTGTTGTTTTCAGCCAGCCCCAGCCAGGTTCAAACTGGCCACCTCAGCATATGTGGCCGGTGTCCTACCCACTGAGCCACGGGCACTACCAGGAAAACATTTTAGAGATACATTTCAAGACCTATTTAAAAGTCTGTTCTACTGGTTCAATGCCTTAGCACAGTGGTTAAGGTTACAGCCACATACACTGAGGGTGGCAGGTTCAAACCTGGCCCAGGCCAGTTAAACAATAATAACAACTGCAACAAAAAATAGCCAGGCATTATGGCGGGCGCCTATAGTCCCAACTACTTGGGAGGCTGAGGCAAGAGAATCGCTTAAGCCCAAGAGTTTGAGGTTGCTGTGAGCTGTGACACCACAGCACCATAGCGAGGGCAACAAAGTGAAACTCTGTCTGAAAAAAAAAAAAAAAAGTCTGCACTACTGATCCCAGAAATAGCAACCTAAGGAATTTCCTCCTAGGAAAAAAATCTAATATAAGGACAAGTTTAAACGTATAAAAACATGAATTCAAATCCTAAACATGAGTAGCAGTACAAGTGTCCAAAACCAGTAGTAAAAGGAGTCAGTGAACATGAATGTCCCCACTCTGCTCTACCCTACAACTATCCAAAAATCATAAAAACCACAGTGAAAAATAGAATTTAATGCCAAGTTAAAACGAAAAAAGGCAGCATGCACAATGAATCTAGGAAATGCTGAGCAATATGTACATTAGTTACGTGAGCACAGGGATAAATGCTGATTGTGAAATAAAATAACAGATTAATGAAGATGGAATAATAACTACTTTTCAGGTGTAAGGTATTGTCATAATAACATCATTTGCATCATTTAAAAATGTTTTTACCTTGGGATATGAGCACAGTTAGGATTCTAAAATTAAACCTTAACTGATTAAGGGTACGTTTTGGATCGTTTTCGTTGATTATGCTCATGTTTACCTGTAAGAGAGCAAGTGTAATTTTATAAATGAAAGAGCGACTGCATATTAATACTTTTCAACAGCTTCAACTCAACCCTTCTGCATATTGTAAACAGTCATAGATTCAACATAAATTATTATCCTTTACAATATATCTATAAAAAAAAATCCCCAAAGTCAGACTTTCCTAAAATGCATGAAACAAAAATCCTTACCACAGGTCTCCTTTCTGATCTATGATGAGTGATACAGTGATCCAGCAAGCTGTCTTCATCCAATTCCCTCTGGCAAAACGGGCATACACACCTGGAAATTGCATACAATACAAATATTACTCAAATTGGCAACTAAGTAGTAGTCACTGAACGAGGAATAAAAAAATAGAAGGTAAGTGGGTCTAGTTTCTAGTCCTAGTTCTCTCCCTGATTTAATATTATTTTTCCTGTCCCGATAATGGTGTTGCTGCCTACATTTTTTTCCATGAGAAATGTACAAGTGCATGCTCACAGGGTCACGGTGGAGAAACGTTTACAGTGCATGTGAAGCACTTTATTCTCTTTGGGAGAGATGTGTAATCTGAGCACCCGTTAACTGAGAAATTGAGAATTCCAGCAATTCCTGGATTGCCTTTTTCTTCTAATTCTGGTAACATGTGAATTTGGTGTTATTTGTTCTCCAAATCCACTGGCATACAATTCACATTATTACTTTCAACTGAAGGATAAAACTTGGCCCACAGCTACCTTGTTAAATCTTTATGGTGGGAAAAACAGCCAGGTGCAGTGGCATGCCTGCAGTCCCAACTACTTGGGAGGCTGAGGCAGAAGGATCACTTGCACCCAGGAGTTCAAGGCTGTCATGCACTATGACTGCACCTGTGAATAGCCGCTGCACCCGACTTCAGGCAAAATGGCAAGATCTCGCCTTTAAACAAAAAAATTCTTACTTACACTAAGAATATTTGTCCCTTACATCTGTGCTGTCCTTTTTTGTCTAACTGGTACTTGGAATGTGGCTAGTCTAAATTCAGATATCCTGGTCATATAAAATACATGTTGAATTTTAAAGGCTTGGCTGGGCATGGTGGCTCATGTCTATAATCCTAGCATTTTGGGAGGCCAAGGCAGAAGGATCGCTTGAGGCCAGGAGTTCAAGACTAGCATGGGCAACACAGCAAGATTCTGTGTCTACAAAAAATATAAAAATCAGCTGAGTGTAGTGATATGTGCAGGGGGTGGGGAGGGTGTGTGCCGAGGCAGGAGGATCATTTGAACTTGGGAGTTTAAGGCTGCAGTGAGTTATGGTGATGCTACTGCACTCTAGCCTGGGCAACAGAGCAACATCTAGTCTCAAACACACACACAGAACAACAAAAAATAAAGGCTTAATGTCAGAAAAAAGAATGCAACGTATCTCAATAATTTTTATATTGATTAGATATTCAAATGATAATATTTGTGGATATTCAGTTAAATAAAATCCTATACATTAACAGTTCATTTCACCTGCTTCTTTTTTCTTTTTCTTTCTTTCTTTCTTTCTTTTTTTTTTTTTTTTTTTGAGACAATCTCACTCTGTTGCCCAGGCTACAGTGCCATGATGTCAGCCTAGCTCACAGCAACCTCAAACTCCTAGGTTCAAGTGATCCTCCTGCCTCAGCCTCCTGAGTAGCTGGGACTACAGGCATCTACCACAATGCCTGGGTAATCTTTCTACTTTTAGTAGAGATGGGGTATCACTCTTGCTCAAGCCGGTCTCAAACTCCTGAGCTCCAGCAATTCTCCCACCTTGGCCTCTCAAAGTGCTAGGATTACCACAATTGGCTCCTTTTTACTTTCTAAAAGAAATTTTTTTTTATTTATTTTATTGTTTGGGATTCATTGAGGGTACAAAGAATTAGGTTATACTGATTGCATTTGTTAGATAAAATCCCCCTTATAATTGTGTCCCACCCTCAAGAGGTGTGCCATACACCATGAGCCCCTTCCTCCTGCCCTCTCCCCACTTGCTCATTCCCCTACACCCCTCCTTGTCTTAGCTCACCTACTGCCTTCATATTAGAATACAATACATTGGAGTCTTGCTTCCCCATTCTTGTGATGCCTTACTAAGAAGAATGTATTATACCTTCATCCAGGTTAATGTAAAAGGTGTAAAGTCACCATCTTTTTAGTGGCTGAATAGTATTCCATGGTATACATATGCTACAGCTTATTAAACCATCCCAGGGTTGGTAGGTACTTACGCTGTTTCCACATTTTGATGATTGTAAATTGAGCTGTAATAAAAAGTCTAGTGCAAATGTCCTTATTATAAAAGGATATTTTTTTCTTTGGGTAGATGCCCAGTAATGGGATTACAGAATCAATGGGCTCTTTTTATTTTTTAATGTGGTTACTAGAAAAGTTTAAATTACAGGTGATCCACATTACTGTTATATTTCTATTAGATGGTACTGCCTTAAATGCTCAGGGACAATATGGAGTCTCAGATCTTTTTGCTCACTTTCCACTATACATATTACTTACTATCCCCCAGGTCTTGCATTCTGGACACACTTCATGCATGAGGGTTTTCTAAGTTTGAATCACGTAGAAAATGCTTCCAAAAAGGAAAGACTTCTATCATAATAAAGGCTAATATTAATCTATGTTGCAAGATTGATTAATCAACAACCCTCCTCATTTCTATTATTTTAATTGTTTCCTATTTAATTCTCACCAGCAGAAGTAATTAGGATTCCAATTAGCTTTCATGTATTTTTTAAATTTTCATAAAGCCTATCAATTTTGTAATCAAACCCCACGCACACTTTCTCAACCTATGTTCTATCTTTCTTTCCTATTGGTTCTTGTAGTCAGCCTAACAGGATTCCCACTCTGCTTAAAGACTATAGCTAAAAGACTCACGAAAAAGGTATTATATCATGGTATACAGATATAATAACAGGTACCTTTGCAAGGCAATTTCTTGGTGAAACGAAAGGAATGGGAAGACCATTTAGACTTTAGGTTAAGAAATGTAAGCTATATTTTGAATATAATTTATTAAAATGGGCAGAACTAACATTTTTCTTTGGGAGAGAAAAAGAAATTACAACATACTGAATACCAATACTGGGGTAAATGAATTCATAAGCAGATTTAATGGTTTCAAGGCCATTAACCTATAATGTAGGAGCACACAAATCATTTCTTTATCTTGTTGATAGAGGTAGACTCCAAATTTTATCATTGGTCACATACAGCTTATATTACCTTTGCAATCACAATAGTAATGACCTATATTTGGCGGTTTTTATTTTAAAAGAAAAAAAATATTAATGCTCAATATCCTCTATTATGTCTACCAGCCACCTCCATCCTTCCTCCAGCCCCCATAAGACTGCACAAGAAAAGCAAAGGATTCAGGGGGCCTGCCCAGTCCTGTTCTTCCCCTGTTAGACTATATACCGAGAGGCGGCTTCCTGCTTCTAAAAAGGAATAAGCAAAATGATAAGGATTGAGCTGGGAAATGAGCAGTGCTGATGGAAGAGTCAAGATTGAGATTGAGAACTGAATAATCTCAATTATGACCTACTTCAGGAGTCAATCACTCAGAAAACACAGCCAAGCAGAAATGTAACAGTTCTGCATTTTATTCTTGGATCTTCCTTAATACAAATCTGTCTGAGGACATCTCCCCCATCTCTCCAGTGCGTGTTTGGTTCCCTGAATGCAGTTTTTAAAGTAAAGCAAAATTCTTTGACAATGGTTGATATTAACACATGATTACAATACCAAGTATTAAGGGTAAGAACTGAAACATAACTACATAAACATTTTAATAATAAAATGTTAAACCTTCTAGCCCATTAATTTTTTTATAGAGAAGTTGAAATTTATTATTAAACTAAATTGTATTGAAACTAACCTTGTGGCTGTCTCCCCGAGTTCTTGTAGTGGTCCATACTTATCTATGTACTTTTGACAAGTCCTTATATGTGCCCTCATGTCACTGAGGCAAACCTATATAAGAGAATATTCAAAATAAATTCACTGTCAAAAGGGAGCTCAGTGAAGTCTTACGTAATCTGGCTTTATAACTTTCAAGTAAGGTCATATTGTGGGGTCAACTGATTCAATGAATGCATTCATGACAACAGTACCACAAAGTTAAGGCAGTATCAAGAATGATCCCATTTTCAAATTTCTCCAATACTTAGAAGACCCAAATGTTGAGTTTTTGAATTTGGTTTATCTAAAAAAAGCATATATATATATATATATATATGGTTTTTTTTTCTAAGTGAAAAGATGCATAGGAACTCAAATTTACCTTTCATGCAACTACATAAAGAGGTTTTAGGAAGAAGAAAGTGGGAAAGAAAAACAGATGAAGAAAAAGAGAGCAAGAGGATGAAAAGAAGAAAAAAAATTAGGAGGAAAAAGAAACAGAAAAGAAATACAGATAAAAAGAATAAATAGATGAAATTTCGAAAGGTCCATAGCAAGTTAAAAGAAACCCTTATGCCTTAGAGAAAGACATAAATGCCATGGTTTTGTAATATACCCAGTCGTATTACATGAATTCACAATACACAGTATACTTAATGGCTCCATTAACAGCAAACATAAAAGACAGCTCTTGCAGTCCGTTTTTATCAATGCAGAATAAGGAGCCCTTGTTCCTCCAGATATACATTCACAGATCCTAACTATGAGGGATCTGTCGCTAACATAACACATATTCTACTAAATGCTTCAGTAGAACTCTGATAAGATCTTGTGCTAAAGGAAGCTTTGTATAGCTGTGGTAAGGTGGCCGACACACTTTGCCTCATTTTGCACAAGCTACGGAAGTTAAACCTCAAAGACGAAATCTACCCCGTCAAGAAAACAGTTAAAATCGTTTAACAAAAGGCAAAATAAAAGCAAGTGGAAAAGTAAAATCAAAATGCTTGCTTGACAGATATCCATCTATTATGGAAAGATACAAAAACTAGGACTGATCTAAGTGGCTGTCTTAAACAGATGCATTTTACAACCTTTAACATCTAACTTTCCACATTAGTGTTCCCTCATCTCTTTACTACTGCTAATAAAAGTTTATTTCTCTTTGTGATTCTTTGTTCAACAAAGCATTCCTCATGAATATAAGCTGAGGACTATACAGGACAAGTAAACTGATTGATGCATGGTCTAGGCACAAAATTATCTAAAACATCGTAAGAGACAACAGAACAAACATAAACCACTGTGCCAGTTCTAATGGCCCTTATAATCTAATAAAGAAACAATGATGTGTAGACAAGTAGATAGGAAACTGATACAGGAAACTGGGATATTAAGGTCGAGCCTCAGGGAACGGAGGTCTGCCTGGACACTAAAGAACAGAGTCTAAAAGGGCTGTCCAAGGAATGGGCAGCCTTCCTGAAAGAGGGGTAACCTAGAAAGAGATAGATGTTAGAAGTATCTAAAAGAACAAATCAAAATCCTTGTGACTAATCAGAAATGGGGAGGGGTGGAAGGAAAGTAAAACAGGGAAGAAGATTTCAACCCAAGATAACTGAGAGAAAGCTCTTGTTTCTGGAAGACACCAAAGGTAAGATCCAGAACTGGATGACAGAATAATAGGATGAGTTTGATTTTGTGCATGTTGAAATTTATTTTGTAACAAACCATCTAAGTAAAAACAAGCAATAATCTATGAAGAATGTAATCGGCTATTGATTTTGAGCATCTACTATGTTCCAGACACCCTGTTAAAAGCTACCCATCAGACATATATATATATATATGTATTATTTTTACATATCTCACACGTACATCACTTACCTTCCTAATCACCCTATAACATGAACATCATCTTTTTCTTCATTTTAGAAGAGGTAAACAAAAACTCAGAATAATAACTTCCCCTAAATCATGAAGACTAAGTGAGAAAATCAGTTTTAAAACCAGGATGTCTCACTCTAAAGACCAGGTCTAAATTCTACAGTTAGGTAGCCATGATCAGAGTAAGACTTATACAAATGAAATGCATGAGAAATGCATTGAGCACTTACTAGCCATGAACAGAGCGAGTCTTATTCAAATGAAATGCATTGAGAAATGCATTGAGTACTTACTATGTGCCAATCACTTTCCAAAGTGCTGGCTACATAAGTGTCACTAAAACACAATCTTTACCTTCACAGAACTCAAATATGATGGGAATAGATGACATTATAAACAAAAATCACAGAAGCATAATTCTAAATGATGATAATTGGTATAAATCAAAAGCACAGGCTGCTAAGACAAAGTATAACAGGGCTATAATTTTGACAAATGATTAGGAAAGGCTCTCTAAGAAAATATAGATGCTTACTAAATAATCTCTCTTGATCTCTAGACTCTTGCCAGCTCATTGAACATATCCAAAACATAACTCTGTGGATTCTTCTCCAAATTTTCTCCCCATATTAGCACCTTCGCTAATGGCTCCAGGCATTTTTGACATTACTCTCATTCACCACCACATCCAATGACCAATTTCCTTCAATTCTACCTTCTAAATATACCTTGCAACAACTTCTTATTCCCTAACTAATGCTATCACCCTAATTCAGTTTCCATACCTGCTCTATCATAATAGCTACTTCACTGTTTTCGTCAGTTCCACGTTTGCTCACTCCAAACCATTCTCCAAGCATATGTTAGAGAGAAGATACCGTAAAACTATAAAAACAATCTTGGCACGCTAACGCTTATACTCTTTCTATGGCTTACTATTGTATTCAGGATAAAATCTCTAATCTTCTACATGACCTCTAAGACATTATATGATCTGACCGGGCTAGTATAGTACCAAAGGTGGAAAATTGCAATAAAGAGGAAGTGCTGGAGAGATAAATAATACAGGTGGAAAGTCCAAAATAATATAGGTGGAAACACGCCAAAGGATTTGATGACAAAATGATTTATTGGTGGGGTATCCCAGAGTAGCTGGGACATCATGCCACATGATGGGGTCACGGGAGTAACGGGAAGAAGAGAAAATGGAGGTGGTCGAGGAAAGCATTTGTTTAAAACATTAGGTGATGACAGTTCAGGGGACTTTTGCAGCCAATATACATGAAATCAGAAAAAAGGAAGTGGGGAGGCTGAGATAAAACACTTCAGAAAAATTCGGTAGGATGCAGTCAAGCGCAGAGGGGAAATGATCATTTTCTTTCTTTCTTTTTTTTTTTTTTTTGCAGTTTTTGGCCGGGGCTGGGTTTGAACCCGCCACCTTCAGCATATGGGGCTGGTGCCCACTCCTTTGAACCACAGGCGCCACCCGAAATGATCATTTTCTGAAGGACTACGCCAGTAACCATGAACATGGGCGGGGTCACATACCATGGTGTCACACTCAGCGCAGTTCTGGTACTCTGATTTCATTCTTTTGGCTACATCCGTTGCTGGAACTCCTTCTGAAGGAAGATACGCCCGGCAATATGGACAGGTCCACTTATTATTCTTTAGACTGGTGGCAATGCAGGAACGGCAGAATCTACCCCAAACAAACAAAGAATATGAGTACATCACTTGTCTTGAAAGGGATCAAGGAGCCACCATTATATGTGTGCTTGTGTAAGTTGTGGTTTAATGACAGAGTACAGGATGAGCCGTGCTACCAAATTATAGGTCTGCTTGCATCCCACACTTCCTGATAACTGCTCACCTTCGCAGTAAGACTTCGTGGGGATCACACATCTCACCACATGTGCTTGCAGGCATTTAAACAAAAGTTAGAATATAAAGCAGGTGAAACAGTGTTCCTGCAAACCAAGTTAAAACTGTAACTCAAAGGATACCTATTGTTCTTCCTTTTCCTTCTATTTTACCTCAAGTTTCTGGGGAAAATAGGTTTTTGCTCTGTAGGGATTTTATGTCAAAGAAAATAGGGCAATGCCTGTAGCACAGTGGTACCGGGCTGGAGGGTTCAAACCCAGCCCGGGCTGCTAAACAACAATAACAATTGCAACAAAAAAATAGCTAGGTGTTATGGAGGGCATCTGTAGTCCCAGCTACTTGGGAGGCTGAGGCAGGAGAATCGCTTAAGCCCAAGAATTGGAGGTTGCTGTGAGCTGTGATGCCATGCTACTTTACCCAGGGTGACAACTTGAGACTCTGTCTCAAAAAAAAAAAAGAATAAGAAGAAAATAGCAGCAAATCCAAACAGTAAAAATACATTGGGTGCAATGGCTCTTGCCTGTAATCCTAGCACTCTGGGAGGCCAGGCAGGTGGACTGCTTGAGCTCAGAAGTTTGAAACCAGCCTGAACAAGAGCAAGAACCCATCTCTAAAAGAAATAGCTGGGCATTGTGACTGGCACCTATAGTTTCAGCTACTCAGGAGGCTGAGGCAAGAGGATTGCTTGAACCCAAGAGTTGGAGGTTGTTGTGAGCAATGACAATAGCCACTCTACTGAAAGCAACAAAGTGAGACTTTGTCTCAAAAATAAATAAAAAGGTGATCCTCATAAAATGCTAATATAATCAACCAAATTCACAGAAAATCTCAACCTATTTATGGAAGCTATTGAAGGCTACGAGTATGCAGAAGCAAAAATGAACATTTAGATTAGGTTATATACATTAGCACAACCTCATACCTCTTAAACTACTCAGTATGTGATATCAAGTTGGGAGTATTAATACATGTCGAAAGTTAGGCTTTTTAAAATTTAAGAATACCGTATACACTGAGAAGTTCATATACTATAGGCATGTTAGTTCAATGAAATCTCACAAACTGAACATACCCATATAACCAGTACCCATAAGAATAACCAGAGCATGGCCAGCCCCAGAACCTCCCCTCCTATTTCCTTCCAGCCATAATTCTAAGCCCTGCAAGGTAATCACTAATTTTTTAACTGGATGTGAAGGAGCTCAGGAAATTTCAGCTCAAAATATGACTCTGTGGTCTAAAGTGTATTTTGAATTAAAGGCCCTTAGAGAATAACAGGCCCTAGGAAGCAGCCTTCCCTCTATCTATATAACCAGATGGACTCATCAAAAGAACAATTGACTTCCCTTCTCTTCTCTCTTATCTCACCATATTGCAGGAAAGAAAATCAAGAATGAAACTAGAGCTGGGCCAAATCATTTTAAGCATAATATCTGTCTGTCAAGGTTAATTTAATTTGCAAAAAGAATCACTTACAACTCAGTCTGTTTCCCCACCCATTCATCCTCCCTAGGAGCTATTTATTGCCCCTAAATATTAAATAGAATGACCTCAGCTCTCTCTCTCTCCTCAAAAGGAGAGTATAAAAATATCTGGATCCCATTGTGATATTGGGTAATCTTCCTGCGATTTTCCCCGTGCCTGTGGCAAATAAACCTCCTCTTAATCTCCCTTAATTATGAGTTGATCTTTCAGTGACTTTCAGGGGAAATAGGCAGTTTCTCCTCTCACCCTCACAATGTATTTTAATATATAAACCATTATAATGTACTTAACATATGTTGTATAAGGCTACAGACTTCTAGCAACAGAGATTAGTTTTGCCTGTTTTTTTACTTCTATAAATGGAATCATCTGGTATATATTCTTTGCGTTTGCCTTCATTTATTCTCTTTATGGTCAAGAGATTTGCATAGTGCTGTACCCAGGTGAGACTGTCCATTCTAACTCTGTGAAGGCTATTGTGTGAACACATCAAAATTTATTTACCATT
This sequence comes from Otolemur garnettii, assembly GCF_000181295.1. Lineage (NCBI taxonomy): Eukaryota > Metazoa > Chordata > Mammalia > Primates > Galagidae > Otolemur > Otolemur garnettii. The sequence goes on from NW_003852407.1 coordinate 19,395,132, forward strand.
CTATTGTGAATGGACATTTGGGAAGCATCTACACGCTTTCTGATGCTAAGCTTTAGTAATGGACAAGCCAGCTATTTTCCAAAGCATTCTTGTTCTTTTTTCCCCCTTTAACTCCCAAGTGTACTAGTCATTACTGATAGTTAGCGGTATTCTCTTCTGTGTCTGTTATCAAATTGTTACACGCACACCAAGGATGCCCAGCTTTGCACAGTGCTTGGGACATCCACTCAGTGTTTATGTCCATCCAGCATCCATACCTCTTTTTTCTTGCAACATCATCCTGCTCTTGCCCTGCAGGAACCACACCTCTTATGTTACTTGCAATCTTGCTGGGACCTCAGTTAAGGTGCCCACCATGCCCTGCTGAAGGTGTAAGGACTAGGTACAGGCCAGGCCAAGTAGACACCTTCTGGAAGCTGCATACTGAACAGAGTGACACAGTAACTGATTCAGCAGCAACTAGAAGGGACTGGCCTGCTCCTTGCTTCCTTCTGGCTGTTTTTCTTATTATTCGGTAACTTTTTTATTTTAGTGTAATTTCGAACTTGATACACCGATTCCTTACAAACATCCTTAACACTTCCACATACCTTTATTCATTTAACATTAACCACCCTCTAAGTAAGAGCATGATTTTCATTTATAAATAAGGAAACTGAGTCACACTGCATGTGAATTACTCCTACACGGTCACACTTAAAGAAAGTGCCTGAACTGGGTTGGTCTTAAACTGGGGTTTTCTGACCCCAAGTTCTTTAATTTCTCATTCCATCACCACAGCTATTCCAGCTGCAAAGAGCAATACTTTAAGAATCAAGAAACGGCTCGGCGCCTGTGGCTCAAGTGGCTAAGGCACCAGCCACATACACCTAAGGTGGCGGGTTCGAATCCCCAGCCCAGGCCCGCCAAACAACAATGATGGGTGCAACCAAAAAATGGCCAGGCGTTGTGGCGGGCGCCTGTGGTCCCAGCTACTTGGGAGGCTGAGGCAGGAGACTCGTTTGAGCCCAGGAGTTGGAGGTTGCTGTGAGCGTGATGCCATGGCACTCTACCCAGGGGGATAGCTTGAGGCTCCGTCTCAAAAAAAAAAAAAGAATCGAGAAACAAAACAAAATGTGGCAGGTTGTCAATAACAATACCGAATGATGAAGATCACATAAACGTACACAGAACAAGCGGTGCCCGGGCTTACAAAAGAGATAAGTTCTGTAGGTTTGTTCTTAAGTTGAATTTGTTTGTAAGTTGGAACAGGTACATTACCTATCACCTGTAACAGCCTCTGTTCTTAAGCGTGAATCCTACACCAGTCAGGTGTTTATCACTGGGGACTTCCTGTACAAAACCATCAGAATCTTGGACTCTGTCTCCCTCTTGCACAGTCCCCGGCACACAGGGGCTACTCAGGAAACGGTCAGTAAATTGAAATAACAAAACGAGTTATGACGAATGGCCCAAAGGAGAATTTTCTTGGCAGGGCCTAAAGCTCTTATCAAGAAATAAGAGTGTGCTGCCTGTCTCTGTCTGACTAGAACTTAAAGGATGCAAACGGACATGAGCCTAAGGAGATAAGATCTTCCCCGCAACACACCCCAAGATGGTTGAGAATAATGAATCATGAAAGGAGAGACCCGACTGAGGAGAATCTACGTAAAAGATAAAACTGGACGTCAATTGCAGTTTTTTCAAAAGCTGATTCAGGGGCTGGGTGCAGTGACTCACGCCTATAATCCCAGCACTCTGGGAGGCCAAGGTGGGTGGATTGCTTGAGCTCAGGAGTTTGAGACCAGCTTGAGCAAGAGCGAGAATCCAACTCTACTAACACCAGAAAAAACTAGCTGGGTGTTGTGGTGGGCATCAGTAGTCCCAGCTATTTCAAAGCTGACGCAAGAGGATCTCTTGAGCCAAAGAGTTAGAGGTTGCTGTGAGCTATGGTGCCACCGCATTCTACCCAGGGTGCTAGACTGTTGTTGACTGTCTCAATAACAAAACACTGACTCAATGTTTTCAAAATTTAATTTTATGGCTTTCTATGAAAAGCTAGTCTCCTGCATCTCTGGAATCCCATTCCCATGTGGCCCCACAGGCAGGTGCCCCTTCTTGGGGGGGCTACTTGCTCTCACATTCATTTATATCACTTGCCTCACCCTAGCTTGAGTTCACAGCTCCTGAAAGAAATCAATCAGGAACTAGAATCAGGCGTCCTCAAACTATAGCTCACGGGCCATATGTGGCCTGCCAACGACATTTATCTGGCTGGCCGGGTGTTTTTGCCGCCGCTGCCTGTCCTGCTTAGCAGCCAACTCGTCCTGGGGCCTGCAGTCTGGCCCTCCAACAGTCTGAGGGACAGTGAATTGGCACCCTGTTTAAAAAGTTTGAGGACCCCTGAATGATTCAAAGAACTCTGACACCAGATGGAAACAAAATTACCTACTCCCATTTGTTATTTTATTAACCCTTTCTGTTCCCCCTAAATTAAGTGATTAGCAGTAAAATCCTCACAAGGAAGAGGCAAAGTATTGGAGGAAAACAGAAACAGACAACTGAAGACACTGGGTACAATACGTACCCAATCTCATCAGGTAAAACTGAATACTGAGTAGATTTAAAAAGGACCAAGATGAGTTAGGTAGTCCTTGGGGTACAGGGCTAGGATAGCAAAGTAAGTATCCACGGCAGGATGCCGGGCTCCACACCTGTGATCTCAGCACTTAGGGAGGCCTCTAGGGAGAGGCCAGGAGTTGGGAGACCAGCCTGGGCAACTTAGCAGGACCTCATCTCTAGAAAAACTTGAAAAATTAGCCAGATGTTGTGGTTCATACCTGTAGTCCCAGCTTGGGAGGCTGAGGAGGGAGGACTGCTTGAGCCCAGAAATTCAAGTTTACAGTTGTAATCAAGGTCAAACTCATACCACAAAGCACTGGCTGCAAGATAGTCAATAAGTTAAGTGACAAGGTCTCAGGGCAGGGAAATTGACTTTTATTTGGAGATTCAGCAAACCTAGAACATGGCAGACTAAAGAACCACCTTAAGTTAGTAAGAACTCTGGGCTGTTTTATAAATTAGTGGAAGGGGAAGGGGGTGGTTAAGTGGCAAAAGGTAACCAAAGACCACAGCCATCTGGGCATCAGTAAGGGTCTGAGGAGGTTGTAAAACGTGGTCAGTAAACTTTGGAGGATGAAGATCTGGACATTCCTAAAAAAGTTAACCTAGCATTATTACTTGTGTATATACTTTTCTTATCTCCCTGCGATGTTAGATACAGAAAAGGCACGATTGTCACCTTTCTTCTAGCCTATCTGCAGAGCTACATACAAGTTTTTAACCTAAAGGATATTACAAGAGTGTCAGAAGCAAAATGGAGCTAATAACGTTAAGTCTCCCTGCCACACTGTTACACAGTGAGCCGTGATTCTGCCACTGCACTCCAGCTTGGGCGACAGAGTAAAGCTCCATCTCTTAAAAAAAAAAAAAAAAAGAAAAAGCCAAACTTCTCATGAATGCTCCAACCCTCCCCCCCACACACACACCTGCCCCCTCACTCACTTCCAGCCAAATTAACTTTCTCATTTCCTACCTTCCTCTAAACCAAGGCTGCACAAAATGAGGTCCCACTTAGTAACAGTTCATGTCTAAGTGAGTACAGAAACGAAGAAAAGTATTTAGAAATGCATATGCTAATCTGATAAAAAGAATAATTTTATGTAGGCAGAATCTAATAACAATATATTTTTATTCACCACTTCACTAATGAGGAGAATAATTTTTAATGAGGGTTTATATTTCATATATATCTCTGGTATTTCAAAATTCCATTTTTCTGTAATACATTTTTTATTTTACAAAATTATCAGTCCATGACGGGCTGGAAGTTTTAAAAAAAACTTACCGGTCTTTACAAGATAATGTGAGAGCATTGATCTAAATATCCTAAAATTTGCAACTCTCTGGCATACTTCCTACCCCAGCAGATTTCTTCGCCTTACTTTGTTTAACCTTTAACATCCATCACGATGTAACACACTACACACTTAACATTTGTATCTCGTTTATGGTCCATGTTCCCCATAAAAACACAAGCTCCAAAAGGGTGAGGGTGAGGGTCTATGTGCTTAGCACAGAGCACGGTTGCTGGATCAACAGACCGATGCACTCCACACAATAGCAGACGTAGCCAAACAACCAACTACAAACAAGTGATAATGATGAAGCAAAATGAACAGTGACTTTTAACTTACAGAAAATCGTGTGGGCTTAGAGCCCATAGCTCAGTGGTTAGGGCGCCAGCCACATACACCCAGGCTGGTGGGTTCAAACCCGGCTGGGCCTGCTAAACAACAATGACAACAACAATAAAATAGCCGGGTGTTGTGGTGGGCACCTGGAGTCCTGGCCACTTGGCAGGCTAAGGCAAGAGAATCACTTGAGCTCAAGAGTTTGAGATTGCTGTGAGCTGTGACGCCACACACGGCGCTCTACCAAGGGCAATACAGTAAGACTGTGTCTCAAGAAAAAAAAAAAAGAAAACTGTGTGGATTCCTACATTCCTACATTCCTACAGGTGGGTGCATTACTGCCTGACAATCAGGTTTCTTAATACAATTCTAAGGGTCTGCTGCAAAGCCTGATAATAATCTAATTTTTGGTTTACAAAAGCAGATTTTAATAACAATTAAAAATGTGTGCCGTAGATGTGCTGTTTAGCCGTGTGTGTCGACTTAGCTAGGTTACATGACTCAGCTATTTAACCAAATAGTTCTGTGGCTGTTGCTGTGCAGGTATTTTGTTGATGTGGTAACATCTAAATCAAGTTCGCTGTAAAAGATTCCTCTTGATAAATCAATTTCTTAAAATCTCAGCTCTCTCTATGAAACACACACACACATCTCACTGGTTGTTTCTCTGGAGAACCCTCATGAAAGATAACATAAATAGATGATAAATATCTATAGTAAATAATAGGATAATAAGTTTTAATCTTAGATTAGAAAAGAAGTCTTTGGGGTTGTACATATCCAATAAGAATGAAAGCACTGATGTGTATTTCTGGGCCAGTTTAAAACGTATTAGGAAGACTCTCAGACTCTACGTAGAGAACCATCAAAATGGAACGTTTTAATCCATTTACTTGAAAGCACTTCAAAATGATCCGAAACAGAGTATCATTTAAAGAAAAAATTAGGTTATACCTTCCTGGATGTTGCTTATACCAGGAAGGTAAAAATACATAAATAAATAAATAGGCATAGTCTGCCTTGGAACAGTTGTATCCACGTCATTTCAGTAGAGACCTGGTTCTTGCAAACTTATCGCGTGCTCCTTGAGTGCTTAGCTCTCACAGGCAGAATGCTCTCTTAGAACCTCTAGCTCTGAACTCTTTCCCCAAACCAACTCTTCTAGAGCCACTGGGATATTTCCATTGGGATATGAAGGAGCTTAGGGAATTTCACCCCAGAATCTGACCTCTTGGTATAAAGAGTATTCTGAAATAAAGGCCCTTAGAGATCAACAGGCATTAGAAGGGGCCTCTGTCTCCACAATGACCAGAGGGATGCACCAGGAAGATCATTGGTCTTTCCTTCCCCTCCCAGTTGTCTGGAGGACTGCAGGAAAGGAGATCAAGAATGCCATTAGACCCAATCCATTTTAAATATAATGGGCGTCTCAGATTCATTACCCATATTCCTCATCTCTTCCCTCCCCTTTAAAGTGAGGAGATTTCAGCTTCTGGGACCCAGTGGGATATTGAGCAATGAGTCTGTGAGCCTCCCTGTGTGTCCACTAAATAAATTTTTAAGCCATTTTTCTTATTAATCTGCTTTATTATGACTTGATCTTACAGAGAACCTTAACACTATCATATCCAATCTATCATTGGATTTAATGATATTTTTTATTTTTTGAGGCGGAGTCTCATTGTGTTGTCTGGACTAGAGTGCAGTGGTGTTATCATACCTCGCTACAACCTCAAACTCCTGGGCTCAAGTAGTTCAGACTCCAGGTCACCACAAAGGGTAACTTTTCTAGTTTTTATAGAGATGAGGGTCATGCTCTTGCTCAAGCTGGTCTCGAACTCCTGGACCTCAAGTGATTCTCCACCCTCCCCTTCCCAGAGTGCTAGGATTATAGACATGAGCCACAGTACCTGCCTGACTATTTATTTTAAATGTAAATTTGATTCCTTTTTAGTTCTATTCATACAGCACTAACTTACATGACCCCATTTCCCCAGCTCTCTCGTAATAGAACTTAAAGGAAAGGTAAGGAACCAGTGCCCCCAATATGCTTTTATAACTGATAAAGCAATATGAATAAAGCCCATTTAAAACTTTAAAACATTAAAATGAAATTTCTGAAAGTCCACCAAAGGAAAAAGAACTAAGCTAAAGGTAAAGCCATGCAGGACATCTTGGAAAAGTCATAGACCAACCTTTTGTAGCCCAGTTTTCTTCCAAAAGAAACAAGGAGAAAGGAATTAATTTGTTCATAGGGTTTTGTTGTTTGCTGAAGGAAACAGAAACCGTGTGTCCAGCCTTTACTATGGGCTACTTTTAATTTCTAGTACTTGTAAAAAGCCCATTACTTACCCCATCTACAAATGGAGAAACTAACTCCACAAAAGGCAGTTAAGGACCTTTATTTCAAAATACTCTTTATACCAAGAGGTCATATTTTGGGGTGAAATTCCCTAAGCTCCTTCATATCCCGATGGAAATATCCCAGTGGCTCTAGAAGAGTTGATTTGGGGAAGCCAAAAATACTTCACCCCCAAATATACTACTTCGTTGTATTTTAGATGTCAGTGGAGAGGGCCTGCAAACAGGAAAAGCCCTGAAGAACTGCCTTTTGTGGAAGAGATTTGCAGCTGTAGAGAAATGGTACATTCGTGGAATCAACAGCCCAACTTTCTCTGAGGTGCCTCCCGAGCCAGATCTAGAAAAGATTGAGTCTTTGACACCTTTGAAGGTCTTACAAAGAAACCTACCACAGGCTACCGCCTATCCTGAGAGCTGCTACCTGTCAGGTTCCAAAGCAACACAACACTATCTGCCCCATGTGCAAAGACAGTGTGGCAGTGCCCCACAACACTGCCTTTCTCCCCCCTATAACCTGTCCTGTAATGCTCCTGTAAACCCCTGTGTCTGTAACCTCAAGATGGTCTACAATAGCATCAAGCATCTGGCCCTTCCTTTGAGTTTTCATACTTTGTATGAATCCTGTGCCCCCATGCATGCTATAAGTTTGAATGTCTTTTTTTCCTGTTAACCTGTCTGTTATCAGATTGTTTTGTAGATTCCAATTATCAAAACTTCAGGGGAAAAATTTAAACTTCCCTACAGTTTTGGCGCTGTGAGCAGGACAGCAAATCACTCTGTCCCAGAACCTGTGGATGGGATCCTGGGATAACTGATGACAAGTTGGCAAAGAGCAGTGAGAATTAATTTTTTTACCAAGTCTATTCTCCCAGATCTCTGCCTTACAGCACTCAGTCAAATTAGGCTGCTAAGAGCCTCTTTTGACTTTGTCCCTTCCTAAATATGGATTGAGGGGCCGGGGAGTATCTGTGAACTAGCTCTTTAGTTGGTTTGAATTGCTTTTGAAATGAATAAATTGGCTACATTTAATAGAAGAAAACTTTCTAGAGATCTCACATCTAAGGTGGCTATCCTCTTGGTACCTGTGAGAAGATGCACCAGGAACATAGCCTTAGAAACTCTCTTGGCAAGATTTTTAAAACAAAGTTAAAATCTTTTATATGCTCAAATTGCCTGATTTGGACTCCCTGTGAAATTTGCAAAAAATAAAACAAAAAACAAATAAACACAATCCACCCTTTGGGGTGACCATTTGTTTTGCGACCCTCTCTTTTGTTTTCTTTTGTCTTAAAAAAGAGAGAATACGGCTGCACAGAAATATGAGTTGTATTTGCTGCTTGGGAAACTTTCCTTTTTGGAATAGTTGGGATAGCTTCTGGAATACCTGGGACTACAGGTACCTGCCGTAACACTCAGTTAATTATTCTATTTTTAGTAGACACAGGGTCTTGCTCTTACCTAAGCTCAAGTAAGGTGTGATCCTCCCACATGTCTCCTAAGGTGCTGGACTACAGGTGTGAGCCACTGGGCCCTGCCCAGTTTTTGCCTTTATTAAAATGTATATACATTTTTTTTGACACCCTCTGTGTGTATATATAGGGTGGCCATAAAATCTGTATGCAATTTTAAATTGCACGCTATTTAAAACTGCACATGAACTTTATGGACATGCTGTATATGTTGCATATATATATATATGTAGAAATTTTTTTTGATCTCATTCTGTTTCACTGGCTAGAATGCAATGGCATCACCATAGCTCACTGCAGCCATCAACTCCTGGGCACAAGTGATCTTCCTTTCTCTGTCCCCCAAGTGGCTAGGACTATAGGCCACCAACACACTAGGGTAATTTTTCCTATTTTTGGTAAAGATGGGGTCGGTCAGGCTGATTGCAAACTCCAGAGTTCAAGTGATTCTCCTGTCTCAGCCTCCCGAGATATGGGACTACAGGCGTGCACCACCAGGCCCAGCTAATTTTTGTTTTATACATTTTTTTTTTGTTTTGGTAGAGATGGGTGTCTCACTATGCTGACCAGACTGGTCTCAAAATCTCAGTCTCAAATAATCCTTCCACCTTAGCCTCCCAAAGTGCTGAGATTATATATATGAGCCACTATGCACAGCCTGCTGCTTATATATTTAAAATAATTTTTAAAAAAAGACTTCTAGGGCAAAAAGTCCACTTAATCAAAAACCAATATTCTTCTCTGCCCTCTTTAAATCGGGTTGCTTCCATGGAAACTTCTTAGTCAACTCTTTTTTCCTTTGAATTTTTAAAAACCTCAATTGCCTTTGGAAATGCCTAAAATCTCCTCAAATTTGCTTTTCTAAGATTTGTTGTCCCATTTCCTTCCATTTCTGCACCTCCTCCTTTTGCCATCTCCAAAACTACACAAAATGTTCTAGAGAGGATTTTTAGTGACTCTGAGACCTCTTTTTTTTTTTTCCTTTCTGAGCATTTCTATTGCACAAACCCCAAGACCTCTTGAAGAATACACATATACTAACCACTCTTTTTGAGGGTCCCCTGTCTTTTTCACTGAGCCCCAGAAGTCATGGGGAGGTTTCCTGCAAGTCTAAAGCTCTGGTCTCTTACATTAAACTTCCTAATCTTCTTGGCTTTTGGATACAGGCATCTGTGTGTTTTATTGTTTCTGCTATGTATGTATGTGTCTATATGTGTGTTTGCATATGGTCTGCATGGTACCAAATTGATTTATAAATGAATGAGCATTCATAAATTAAATAACTATAGCTCAAATACATTTCAACTTCACATGAATTTATTATTTTTAAAATTTTCTTTTGTGAGGCAGAGTCTCACTCTGCATCATTATAGCTCACTGCAACCTCAAACTCCTGACCTCAAAGAAACCTCCTGTTTTTGACTTCCTCAAGTGCTAGGATTATGGATATGAGCTACTGTGCCCAGCCCAAGTTCATATGACTTTATCAATCTTTGGTAAATAAAGCTACTTTCAAATGATTGGTAAAGTAAAATAAAAATGGCTTTAAAGTTTAATTTAGACATTTTTGCTTGGCTCTGTTGGTCAGAAGATTCATACAATCTCTGCTAGATGTTTTAAAAAGTTATAAAGCTTGATCTATGAGCTAGTCTTTGAGGGCTAGCTGCTGGAGTCCTCCAAAGCCTTGCACATAGCTTACTGTGAGCTTATGTCTTTGGATTCTGGGGTCTAGACAGGAGGCCATGGTGATATTGGGGAACAGATATGTGTCCATTGCACCTGGGACACCACCTGCGGGACAAAACCAAGCCTACCATGGCCCAATCTTACCTGGCCCAGCTCTATCTCCTGGCCATGCTGAGAAGGGTCAGATCTTCTAGACAGCATCTTTATAACTCTGTCCTCTGTCCTGGACTCTGTGCCAGGTTTATCAATCCAGGGCTCAGGTGGGCCCTGTTCTCCTTCATAGCTGCCTTGGGTGTCACATGGGTACTCAAGGCCCGGGATAACTGGGGGAGACACTGAGGAGGGTACTTGTGTCCAATATCTGAAAGGCCTTAGTCAAGATAAAACTAACTAATGCAGGGTTATCTTGGCTTTGCTTTTTGAAGAGAAAATAAATAAATAAATAACGATTTTTTTTTCCATGAGCAATTCAAATATAATTGTTAAAAATAGATTAGGAAATTATAATTTCCTAATAATAAAAGTTTTAAATGAACTTTAAAATAATTATCATGTTTTATACTGTGTTTACTTAAAGTTTTTCAAATTCCTTTGGTAACTACAACCTTAGAGTTTTGCTCAGTTAAATTAAATCACATATATTCACTGAATATCTAAGTCATCTGCAAATAAGCTATAACCCTAAAACATTAATGACTACATATAGCTTTAAGCTTATATAATTTTGGCTTCTTATTTCAGAGAAACAAAAGATATTTTGGTTCACTAGTGAACACAGTAGAACCTCTGTAAGTTGATCACTCAAGAGACTGTAACAAACTGGTCAACATACAGAGGCAGCAAACATAAGGAACTAGATCTACTGTATCGATACATACATGTGATGCATGTCCAGTCTCTGAAAATTAGATCAACTTAAGGTGGTAGTCAATGTAGGGAGGTGGTTAATTATTGAGGTTATACTGTATGTCCTCTTCCACATTAAAAATTGTTCTATAAAGATGCCTATGTTGGTGGGGTACAGTGGTTCACACCTGCAATCCCAGCACTCTGGGAGGCTAAGGCATGTGGATAGCTTGAGCTCAGGAGTTGGAGACCAGCCTGAGCAAGAGCTAGATTCTGTCTCTACTAAAAAAAAATAGAAAAACTAGCTGGGCATCATGGCAGGTGGGTGCCTTTAGTCCCAACTACTTCAAAGGCTGAGGCAAGAGGATTGCTAGAGCCCAAGAGTTTGAGGTTGCTGTGAGCCATGATGCCATGGCATTCTACCAGCGCGATAGGATGAGACTCTTCTCAAAAAAAGAAAAAATTGGCTCGGCGCCTGTGGCTCAAGTGGCTAAGGTGCCAGCCACATACACCTAAGGTGGCAGGTTCGAATCCCCAGCCCAGGCCTGCCAAACAACA
>NW_003852407.1:19406706-19419984 GCF_000181295.1 Otolemur garnettii
ATAATAACTAAAAATGTAATAAAAAAAGAAATAAGGAAACAATTCTGGAAGCAAGTGGTGTACCCAAAAAAAGCAAAGTTTTTTTTTTTTTTTTTGTGAGAAAAATTTTAAGAAAGGCATGAAGATGTGATTTTGGTTAGAGAAAAAATAGTTTAGTGTAGAGGCTATTTAAAGGTTGTGCCCAATTGAAAGAAAATTTATGTTTCAAAAAGAAAATAAAAACTGTTTTTAGATTCTAGCCCTATTATTTTTGAATGTTATATTATTTGTACCAAATCCTGAATTTTCAGTTCCTTCCAATATCTGGCTGTGACTCTCCAGACTAATGTTTACAGTTGTCTTCCAACCCATCTGACTTAAAATCATTACAAATTAAAACTGTGCTTTTCTTAAGGCCCTCCAAACGGAGGCTAGACAACTTGACATAATTTCTAACGAGTATCTTTTGTGACAAAAAGATGGAGCTGCAAACCATCTTAGGAAGTAAAACATCACAAAAACTGAGAAGCAAACACATGTATTCAATAACAAATTGTAACTAAGTTATGGAAGAAAATCTCAATGAAAATCAAGCTGGGGGAAGAGTGGAGGAGGAGAATGGGTAAATTCACACCTATTGGGTACAGTGCACACTCTCTGGGTGAACGGCACACTTAATAACTTCCATTCAATCTGTACAAAAACAAAGCATACAAACAAAACATGTGTACCCCCAATAGTCTAAAATTTAAATATTTTTTAAAAGTTAAAAAAATAAGCTTCTAAAGAAACCTCTACAGCAACTTATACATAAACAGCGTTCATTTCTGACTACTCAGAAAGTTCGCTGAAGCACCTGATTCAAACTGCAATTCAGGAAACCCCGTCAAACTGCCATTGCCTGCCTGTTCCAACTGAAGATGCTTTAGAAAAACTACTTCGTAAACTTCTCCAAACATTAACCTTTTTTTCCTTCTGTTTCCACAGAAATGCATCAACTATCTGTTCTGTATCACATACAGAGGCCCAGCTTTGACAGCCCATCTACAATGTCATCTCTCAGAATGGGACACAACTGTTTAACTGACCTATCCTCAGGACTAAGACACAGATTAAAAAAGATACGAAATAACATACTCAAATTTGGTTATTTGCCTGCTTATTCCGTTCTATGTTTTCTTTCCCCTTATCTTTTATTTTTTGCAGTTTTTGGCCGGGGCCGGATTTGAACTCACCACCTCCATTATATGGGGCTGGTGCCCTACTCCTTTGAACCACAGGCACCACCCCCCCTTCCCTATTTTTTACTTTGAAATTTCTAACAAAATCTCTCCATAGCTACCAATCCTACTTTAATATGTGAAACTTCCTAAAAATAAAGTTTCAAATAGGGGACTAATGGAAATAAAAATATGTTTTTAAATATAAATAGGCAAATATAAAACATACATTGTATAAATGTATTAGTATTTATATTATAAATTATAATTATTACAAATTATAAATATAAATACATTAGAAATTAAATTATTATTATTATATAAATATAAATCTATAAATGTAAAAAATATACTACTTTGACATGTTTCTTTGATATTCTTGGAGACAGGAATAACCCTGAAAAGCTGCCTTTTGTGGAGAAGATTTGCACGCGTAGAGAAAATCTACATTGGTGATCCATACTGGTGAAATAAGCTACCAGACTTTCTCTGAGGCCCCACTGGTGTGGACTGAGCAGTTGAGGGGGAGGGGCTTAACTGTAAGTTTGACAGCTTTTGGAGGTCTGACAGAGAAACTTAACCACAGCAGGGTTACTACCTGCTATTTCTGGTATCAGAGAGGTTTCACAGGTATAACAAGACTATCTCCGCCCCATGCCTTTCTTTCTCTCTCCCTCCCAAATCTTGTCCTGCTATGTTCTAAGGCCCAGTTTTTTCTGCAACCTCAAAACAGCAAAGCCTCAACAATCTAGTCCTTGCTTTGAGTTTTCCTATTTTGTATGACTCCCATCCCCATATACACCTTAATATATTTGTATGCCTTTCTCCCCTGTTATCGGTTTATTTTACAGAATCAAATTATAGAACCCTCCAGGGGAAAAATTCAAATTTCCCTAAAGTCACACAGCTGGCTAGTGGCAGAATTGAATTTCAAATTCAGCTCTCTGTATAAGGCCCACAGCTCCTGGGACATCGCAATACAATTTATAAAGCGCTCTACATATTCACTCAAGGTATTGTTGTCATGATTAAACTTGCTTGACTTGAAATAGGTTTACAAACCTAAATCAGCATAAAACAACCTAATTCAACAAGTCTGGAGATCTTGTTTCAATATGGGATACTAAAATAGAGAAATTTCATTTGCATTTCTGCATTTTCCAACTTCATTTCAATGGAAAAGAGCAGTTCATTTAGAATGTACAAATGGTGTTAGCAACACTCACAATCTTCAGCGCATAAGGGACTCTGGTTAACATAAAATGGAAGGGCCCAAGTACATTTGCCAAAGGAGGAATATGGAAATTCTGCCCACAGCCAGAACAATAGACATAGACTTTTCAAAACAAAGAACAGTAAAAGGAGGGAAGGCAATTTGTCCAGCCCTTGTTATGCTATTTTATGACTATTTTTCCAGTGGCCAGTTTCCTATTCACTTTAACAAAGAAAAAGATTAAACAAAAATTTTAACATTTCGCAAATGTCTATTATCCTTTAGAAGAAGCAAAGACATTGTAAACAATAAGTTGTAGTGTTCAAAATCCAAACCAGGAAAACAATCTCCAGTCAGAGAATTAAATAGCAAAACTGTCCATTCCAGTTCTACAAAAAAAAGTCTTCAGGATACTCCCCCTGTTCAACTTTGACACACTTTTAAGTTCTCATGCTAGTAAAGATCAAATTTAAATGTAGCTACTCTTAGGTTATTATTTCCTTGAACCGAAGTATAGATTTTGTAATGTTACACAAGAGTATCTTGGTTTTCAGATCTGCCTTTGGACATTATGTCAATGAGCTACAACTGGACAGCTGAGAAGCAACATCAGTAATCAGATGAGTGGGTAAATTTAAGCTGTGAGTTGAAAGTACAAAGCTGAAGAAACAGGCCCTGAAAATACAGCCAGAAAACAATGCCTTAGAGCACTGGCTAAACATTGTGTGGGTTGCCCGTTTTTCACTTAGGCTCCAGGATGAGCAGAGGTGGAAAGAGCTTTTTAGATACTAGGCTGTAGGTGTTAAGGACCATCTAAATCCTTTTAAAAAACATTTTGCGCACTTGTCCTTACGGTGAGGGATTTCTTTTTTCCTGGTAAGCCCCTAAACCCATAAAGCCACTCAGTATTGCTCTGGTACTTCACTGTGCTGCAGTTAATCTACTGTCCACAGAAGACAAGAGGGCTTCTGCTCCTCCTGAGCTCTGCGTGGACCCGCAGACACCCAGGCGCGCGCGCGCGCGCGAGCACACACACACACACACACACTCACACACACACCTGGGGGGGAGGCTAGGAAAAGGGAGGAGACAAATTCACAGATCCAACTTCCGCTATCAGTTACCAAGCACACATTGAGGACGTGCTCATTTCATATGGGGACTGTTATTAAAATCCTCTTGGAAACTAACACGACTTTGCACACTATCAGAGGATTTTAGTTAAATAGTGCGTTTTTAAGTTAGTTTAATCTATTCCTTCTACGGGTTTGGGGAGGCGGGGCGTAAAGCAGGCAGTGGGCAACCTTCTGTCACTTCGTAGCTGGGTTTTAAAGGGCCCCATTCACTGGTTTAGGGCTAACGTTGAAGCCCCAGGCTCCACCCTGGGTTGTGAAACTCTAACAAGTGGTTAAATTCCACTACTCCGGAAAGTCGCTCTAACACCCTGGTTTGACTTGATCTTTGAGGGGTCTGGGTATCTGTGTTGGGAAGGGGTCTCTGGGGTAGGGGGGTGGAAAGACTGTTAGCACAGATCACTCTGTTCAGGAGAGGAGCCTCTGTGGGCGTTCTGGGACACGTGCACAACCCCAGCAAAACAAAACCAACCCGGGTTTCCGGGGCAGAGGGAAGCACAGCGCGATCAACCGAGTGCAGCCGGATAACAGGGCTTAGCTGGAGCCCACTACTTTGCAGCCGGTTGCTCGTTTCCTTTCTGTGCTAGGGAGGGTACTGGTTCTCCAGCCAAGAGTACCTTCCCTAGCTGGCAAGCTGTGGCTCTGGGCGGGACCTGTGCCTGGATCTGCAACCCTTAAGCTCCGCACCTGGGCTTCGCGAGGAGGAGCATTAGCGGGATGCCAGGCCCGCTTGTTTGTTTTTTTCTTCTAAAATCCTGTGTCACTTTCTGACTGGCATTTTCCCCACCGCCAGCACAGATTAGGGTTTGTCCCTGCAGCAGTTTCCTAAGGCGCTGGCTTCTGTACACACCCCGGCCCCCAAGCCATAGGCTTCCCCAAACCTCACCCTCTCCAAGTAGTGGGCACGCAAACTGAGCTCCCCCGGCACTTACACGTGGCCACAGCGGGTCCGGACTGGCTGGTGCAACACCTCCAGACACACTGAGCAGTCGAAAGACGTGACAGGCAGCTCTGGGTCCCTCCTGCGCTCCAGGGCCCGCGGGGTGGCAGAGGCGGGCGCCGATTTGCCACTATCGCTGCTCAGCACGGAGCCCATCGCGGTACCCCTCGCCCAAACAGCTGCCAATAGCTCAGTGCCTGCTGCCAGCTCGTTTTGTTGTCCTGCGGTGGAGGAAGGAAGTCCCAGCCCAGCTGTGATCGCCGCCTCCCAACGCACGCAGCCAGCCAGCCCAGAAGCAGCCTCCGCCGCTGCGCCCAACCTCGTTCTGGCGCAGGGCAAGTGCGCGGCCGCAGGTCTGAAATTATCTTTTGCAAGCAGCCGCGGTGGAGGCGCGGAGGCGGAGGCGCCAGCCGCACGGTGCTCGCTGCAACGTCTCGCGGTCCCGAGAGGATTGAAACCCGAAACCTCAACTGCAGGGGAGAGGACTTGGGCGGCAGTGAACCGTCCAAGCTATCGCACACAGCCTTCTTCCTTACCGTCAAAAGTTAGGAAAGTGCTGGTCTTGTCGTGCTTAATAGAAATCTGAGAACACCCACTTGTTAGGAGGTGACGGCCCAATCAGTTGCAAACATAAGCTATAAAGATGCCTTATGACTGACTGAGCGTCTACTAAGACAGTGTTAATCACTACTTAGGTCTTCTAATTAATTAATGGCTAGGTAGAATGGGGTAGTAGAAAGACTTACAGAGATTTGGATTCGAGTCCTTCCTCTAGGACAGGGATTTTCATTCTAAATCCCATTTCCCTGGCGATTTAGGATATCTTCTGCTGTCAATGCTGTCCCCACTCCGCCCTCAAAACATGGCCAAGTATATCATTCATTAACTCATGCATTTATTGAACACTTATTTAGCACTCACTGCATGCCAGACTTTGTTCTGGTGAACAGGACACAGTTCTTAACAAGAGAACAAAAATCCCAGTTCTCAAAGAACTTACTGTTCTTTTTTTAAAAAAGAACTTTATTTTGAGATAATTAGAGATTCACATGGAGGTTTAAGAAATAATACGTAATACACACATACAATATATACACACACAAATACATACTACATTTAAATGAAATACATGGAATATAATAAAGCATAAAATACACATATATTCTGACGTCTGCTAAACTTCACCCGGTTTCCCCCAGCCTCTAATTAGAATATACTATAATCAGCAAATAAATAAATGAACGAGATCATTTCAGATGATAAGAACCACGAAGAAGGTAAAACAGGGAGTGAGGTCACGGAACTGGATAAGGTCAGAGAAGACTTTTCGTATAAAGTGACAATTGAGCAGAACCATAAATAATGAAGAAGTCAGCCATTCACAGACTTAAGGAAAAGCTGTGAGCAGTGAGTGAGGTAGGACCAAAGAACTGAAAGAAGTGTGGGGGGCAGGATCTTAAGGGTGCTGGGAAGGTGAAAGATGGAAAGATAGTCATTCATATTTTTATAAGGAAAACAAAAAACCCTCCATCTTGTGCCTCAGCTCCTGCCCTATATCCTGCCAAATCTCTTGTTCTCGTTCTATACCTTTTGTGTCTCCATTTATTAATTATCCACCCCTTATCTGGGTCAGGCCGGGTTCTGAACTGAACATTCCACTTCCATCTGTCCAAAAGCTGCTTCATCATCAGTGTCACTGGTGATCTTCGTGTGGCTAATTACACTAGATTCTTTGCATTCCTTTTCTTCCTTGATTTCCCAACTATATTTGTCAGTGTCTGTCACTCCCTCCCTCTGCAAACACTCTTTGGATTTCCATTTCTCTTTCTGGCTGTTTTTTCACAGTCTCCTTTGTGGATATCTCCTTCTCCCCCATAATCAACTACAAAATCCTGGGATTCTGTCTTAGCACCTTTTCCCTTCTCTCCCCTGTAGGAGACGGAGCACCATGCTTATAGGAACAGTCACTGGTTCTTGAGGGAATCGCTGAGAGCCGGACAGTCTCCTGGCTGGACTAGAGATGTTTTGCATCCTGGGGACAAGCCCTCGAGCTACTTAGTGATCTAATGAGATAAGACCGGTGTTCATTAGTAAGCAGGTGTTGGACCTTGAACATTTGTGGTGCATCAGGGTGAGAGTCAAGCCAGTGGGAAAAGAGTGTGTAGTGATAAGCCCGTAGCCCTGGTATGTGATTGCTGGGCACTCCCCACACCTGTTATGTATCCACTCAGTAAACAGCCACTGCGGATGTTACTGGGGCTCTCCTGCACCTGTGGGGAGCCTCGCCTCTTGCAAGGTTGTACTTTCAATCTAAGTACTGACCCTCGCCTTTCTCACTCCCTACGAATCTCAAAAATCACATAGATTTTGTCACCATCTAGGTTGCAAAGACTTTCAAGTTTTTTCTCCACCCTAAGCCATTCAAATGCCTGTTTACTTGACATGACCATCTGACGGAGACATCTCCTCATCCCAGAGTGTCCAATAATGAACTCATTATAATGGCCACCCACCTTTCCTCCTTCAGCAGTTTATTACACTGTTAGCAAAAGGCACAATAATCCACTTCATAGCTCCATCTGGACACCTGGAAGTCATCTTTGATTTCTTCCTCTTCCTCATTCACATTGAATGAATCACAATCACAAATCTGTCTCCATATACTTCTCAGTAGCTCTTGAATCAGTTCTTTTATTACCTATTCCAATGGCCACCACTTATTTTAAATCATTGCTTTCTTTTGGATGACCTACCACAATAGTTCCTTACTACTCTACCTGCATCCACTATTGCCACTCTCTAATCTATTATCTACTTTGCAATCCAAGTAATCTTTTGAAAAGCAAACATCTTGTGTAATCCTAGGGCACAAAACCCTTTAGTGGCTCTCCATAATCCTTAGGATAAATTCCAAAATTTTAACATCATCTATAAAGTCCTGCATGATCTTACTCCTTCAATAACTATATCAGTTAAGATACCTTATACAGCAGGGAGGAGAAATACAAATAAAAGTACTTCAAGCATGCCAGGTGCAGTGGCTCATGACTGTACTCCTAGCACTCTGGAAGGCCAACGTAGGTGGATTGGTTGAGTTCAGGAGTTTGAGCAAGAGCAAGACCCTGTCTATATTAAACAGAGAGGTAGATGTATGGAACAGAATAGAGATCCAAGAGATGAACCCAGCTACTGATGGTTATTTGATCTTTGATAAGCCGATTAAAAACATTGAGTGGGGAAAAGATTCCCTATTTAACAAATGGTGCTGGGTGAACTGGCTGGAGACCTAAAGAAGACTGAAACTGGATCCACACCTTTTACCACTAACTAAGATAGACTCTCACTGGACTAAAGATTTAAACTTAAGACATGAAACTATAAAAATATTAGAAGAAAGTGAAGGGAAAACTCTTGAGGAAATTGGCCTGGGCGAATATTTTATGAGGAGGACCCCCTGGGCAATTAAAGAAACATCAAAAATACACTATTGGGACCTGATGAAACTAAAAAGCTTCTGCACACCCATGAACACAGTAAGTAAAGCAAGCAGACAGCCTTCAAAATGGGAGAAGATATTTGCTGGTTATGTCTCTGACAAAGGTTTAATAACCAGAATCCACAGAGAACTCAAACATATTAGCAAGAAAAGAACAAGTGATCCCATCTCAGGGTGGGCAAGGGACTTGAAGAGAAACTTCTCTGAAGAAGACAGGTGCATGGCCTACAGACATATGAAAAAATGCTCACGATCCTTAATCATCACAGAAATTCAAATCAAAACTACTTTGAGATATCCCCTAATTCCAGTAAGATTAAC
The DNA here is from genome assembly GCF_000181295.1 of Otolemur garnettii. Classification (NCBI taxonomy): domain Eukaryota; kingdom Metazoa; phylum Chordata; class Mammalia; order Primates; family Galagidae; genus Otolemur; species Otolemur garnettii. The sequence continues at coordinate 19,415,009 of NW_003852407.1, forward strand.
CCATATCACAAAATCCCAAAACCAGAGATGTTGGCGTGGATGTGAACAAAAGGGAACACTTCTGCACTGCTGCTGGGAATGTAAACTAATATGTTCCTTTTGGAAAGATGTTTGGAGAACACTTAGAGATCTAAAAATAGACCTGCCATTCAATCCTACAATTCCTCTACTAGATATATATCCAGAAGAACAAAAATCACATTATAACAAAGATATTTGTACCAGAATGTTTATTGCAGCCCAATTCATAATTGCTAGGTCATGGAAGAGGCCCAAGTGCCCATCGACCCACAATTGGATTCATAAATTGTGGTATATGTACACCATGGAATATTACACAGCCTTAAAGAAAGATGGAGACTTTACCTCTTACATGTTTACATGGATGGAGCTGGAAAATATTCTTCTTAGCAAAGTATCTCAAGAATGGAAGGAAAAGTATCCAATGTACTCAGTCCTACAATGAAACTAACTTATAGCTTTTTTATAAGCTATCACCCAATTATAGCCCAAGAAGAAAGGGAAAGGGGAGATGGAGGGGAGAGGCGGGGAGAGAATAGGTGGAGAGAGTAATTGGTGGGACCACACCTACAGTGCATCTTACAAGGGTACATGTGAAATTTACTAAGTGTAGAATATAAACGTCTAAACACAATAACTAAGATATATGTACACAATAACTAAGACAATGCCATGAAGGCTATGTTAACCAGTTTGATGAAAATATTTCAAAGTGTATGTAAAACCAACACATTGTATCCTATGATTACATTAATGTACATAGCTATGATTTAATAAAAAAAATAGAAAAACTAGCTGGGTGTAGTGGCAGATGCCTATAGTTCCAGCTACTTGGGAGGCTGAGGAAGGAGGATTGCTTGAGCCCAAAAGTTTGAGATTGCTATGAGCTGTGATGACATCATGGCACCCTACCCAGGGCAATGGAGGGAGACTGTCTCAAAAAAAAAAAAAATTGGCACTTAATATCAATGAATTTAAATACTATGCAATATTGACGCTCTTCTATTTGGACTAGCATGGAGATAGTTCTAAGACACTGTTAACTAAAAAGAGATGTTACTAAAGCATACAAAAATCAATACAAGATATATGTACTTTTTTTTTTTTTAGAGACAATCTCAATTTATTGCCCTCAGTAGAGTACTGTAGCATCACAGCTCACAGCAACCTCCAACTCCTGGGCTTAGGTGATTCTCTTGCCTCAGCCTCCCAAGTAGCTGGGACTACACGTGCCCGCCACAACACCCAGCTATTTTTTTTTAATTGCAGTTTGGCCGGGCTGGGTTCGAACCCACCACCCTTGGCATATAGGGCCGACACGCTGCCCACTAAGTCATAGGCACCACCCAAGATATATGTGCTTCATGTGGAGAAAAAGCTTATATATTTCTCACTGCCTACACACTCAAGGTCATAGCTCTTTCTCTTGCTGAGTGACCTTGACAAGTTTCATCTCTGGTCTTAGTTTCTTCATCTGAAAAAAACACAGATAGTTTTTAACCTAGAGAGTTACTCTGAGAAGTTAAATGCAATAACAATGAAACCGTCGGCTCATTGCCTGGAAGATAGTGTTAAATATGAGTTAGCTGTCTCTCTGACTTCATTTGTTCTGCAAACATTCCATAAGAGCCGACTTAGTGTGAAGCACCTCACTAGACACTGGGGCACAATCAGACACAAGGCCAGCGGAGTGGACAGCTCCAGTTTTGGCTGCTGAGCATCTCGTCACCATCCTCCGTAACAGCAACATACACCATTCCCTCAGAGCAACTGTCTTTTCATCATCCTAGTATTTAACAGACACTATTCTGCTTGGTTACTGTGGCCCAATGTTTAACATACACAATGTTAAGTGTACACATGCACATACGTACATTGTGTATGTATGTGTGTATGTTGCAGTGACATAACAGTGACTTCAGACTTCAGCAGGGCTGTCACCAACAATGTCTGCTTTTTATCCTTCACAGCCTTCTCCAGACATGGTAGGAATTCCCATTGCTATGATCTGCTGCTTCCCCGGTGTCTGTCTTTCCTAAGCATAGTGGATACACTTCCTTTTTATCTTCTAGCTATGCAGCATCTTGCCAATACAGCCTTCTTTCTTGTTTAATTTAGTCAGAGTTGAGTTCTGTTGCCTAGAACCAAACTGACTGATAACTCTATCGTCTTCAAGGCTTTCATGGCCTACTAGGTAACATGAACAGAAAAACCGTGGTTGTGTTTACAATTCAATATGGTAAAACCACTGATAGAAATCTACACAGAGAAAGAACAGTCATGTTAACTTCATCCAGGATGTAATGAAGAGGAGGGAGAAAGAAATAGCATCCCAGATTGAGGAGCTTGGAAAGAAAGAAAGAAACATGGAAAGAAGGAAGGAAAGAAGGAAGGAAAAGAGGGAGAGAGGAAAGGAAAGAGGGAAAGAAGGAGAGAAGGAAGGAGGGAAGGAAGGGAGGAAGGAAGGAAGGGAGGAGGGGAGGGAGGGAGGGAGGGAGGAAAGGAAGGAGGAAAGGAAAAAGGGAGGAAGGAAGGAAGGAAGGAAGAGAGGGAGGAAGGAAGGAAGGAAGGAAGGGAGAGAGGGAGAAAAGGAAGAAGGAAAGGAAAGAGGGAGGAAGGAAAGACGGAAGGGAGGGAGGAAGGAAGGAAGATAGTATTCCAGATAGAGAGAGCCTGGTGAGCACAGAGAAGGAAGCAAGAAGCAGCAAGCTCTGCAAACAGTTCCTTGTTGACAGAAGTTTAAGCACACAAGGGATGGTGAGAAGAAAAAAAAAAACTAGAGACCTAGGCAGAATTGAGGTCTTGAAAACTGTATGTGACAGGTTAATAATTTTCAACTTGCTTCTATGGCTTTGCGGAACCAATTAAGAGTTTAGGTAGAAGAACGACAGAGCCATCCCTGCAATTTTGACAAGTCACTCCGTTTGTGTCAAGGATTCTCAGACTTTATCTTGCTTCAGAATCACCTGAGGCACTGGTTAAAATGGCCCCATTCAGTGAGCCAAGTGAAATTCAATGGTTTCATTTTTAATAGTCTCCTTGCAGGTACGGATGTAGGGGTCACTAGACCATTCTTTGGGAAATGTGGCTCCACTTGATGGGAGGAGAAGACTTCAGGTTACTTTGACAACGGCAGAGATGTCAGATGCCAGGAGAGTTACTCACAGTCATCTGAACTAATGTATTCTGACAACGATTGTGCCTCAACACTACTAGATGATATTGCATTGGTTAAATACCTTGGCACCAAACCATAGATATTTCTGAACTTACAACTTTTAGAAATTCTTCTCGATAAACCTATCAAGAGTAATAAAGATTTATAGTATTCTACAGAAAGGCAACCATCTCAGAGGTGATCTTTTGTTGTTGTTTGTTTGTTTTTTTGAGATACAGTCTAACTCTGTCACCCTGGGTATTTGCGACATCATAGCTCACAGCAACCTCAAACTTTGGGGCTCAAGTGATCCTCTTGCCTCAGCCTCCCAAGTAGCTGGGACTACAGGCACCCATCACAATGCCTGGCTAGTTCTTCTATTTTTGGTAGAGATGGGGTCTTACTTTTGCTCTGGCTGCTCTGAGGTTAGGCAATCCACTGGCCTTGGCCTCCCAGAGTGCTAGGATTACAGGCTTGAGCCACCACTTCAGATGTGATCTTGAATGGTATTTAGCACCCCTTCGCAATCTGATTTAATTGTTGATAAAACAAGGCACCATTCTCTTCTTAAAAGGAGAAGGACATCATCGCAAATCAAATTCTGTTCAATGAAGGATTTATGCGTCCCCCAGGTAAACCAGCCAAGCCCCTGGATCTTCTGCCTTGACCCCAACACAATTAGTTTTTCGATCTTGGATATTGACCTCAGTTTTTCTGCTAGCCAATCTCATTGATGTTTGTTGCTAGGTTTCCCAGACAGCATGTCCAGAGTGGCCGTCCTCTTGACATTTTGACCACTGCAACTTCTTTCAACTTTTGGTAGTCACATTGCAAGGTGTAAAGTCCCTAGTAGCTGTCAGTGTACAACAAAGCTGGATAATGTTTGACTCAAATCCACATTTGGGTTGTTTCTTTTCAATAAGGGCATCTGACCTATTTCTCTCATTTTGCAGGTAAGTAAACTGTTTGCCAACGAGGAGAAAGTCCTCACGTTCCATCTTTCAACATTTCAGATCAACATACTTGAAATAAAAATGAAGTCATTAAGCATGGTACTTGGAAAACACTGGCCTGTTTATAAGGGAGGCCAGATCTATCTGGGGAAGCAAGATCACAGGTGGGAAAAACATGAATAACAATAAACTATTTAAATAGTTGTGTTTTTCAGTTTTTTTGGTTTTTTTTCTGAGACAGAGTCTCACTTTGTTGCCCAGGCTATAATGCTATGGCATAAGCCTAGCTCACAGCAGCTTCAAACTCCTGGGCTCAAGGGACCCTCCTGTCTCTGGCTTTGGAGGAGCTGAGAACATAGGTGCCCACCATAAAACCTGGTGAGTTTTTCTATTTTTTAGCAGAGACAGGGGTCTTACTCTTGCTCAGGCTAGTCTGGAATGCCTGAGCTCAAGTGACTCTCCTGCCTCAGCCTCCCAGAGTGCTACGATTATAGGCAAGACCCATCATGCCCAGCCAAAATAGTAATTTAAAACCAAATTGGAAGCAATATAATAAAACAGCCCACAGTTGATTGCATATAATTATGTCATTTTCAACATACAATACCAACAACTATATAAACAGTTATCCATTGGATATCCTTCTACTACCCATGTAAATAACCAGCTTTTATCATCACAGAAGAATGTCAGCGCTTCAGGCTTTAATTTCAAAATATGTAGTTGCTTCCTGTGCTAGTATTGTAAGTAAATAATATGGATAAATTATATTATCACCTAGGATAAGTGAAAATACATTTTATTGGTACATATGAGTATGTATAAATATGCTCTCATTATGGAAG
>NW_003852407.1:19420322-19439133 GCF_000181295.1 Otolemur garnettii
TGGTGGCATCTGTCCCAGCTACTCAGGAGACCAAGGTGGGAGCATCTCTTGAACCCAGGAGTTCCATGTCATTGTAAGCTATGATGGCACCACTGTGCTCCGGCCCTGTGAACAGAGAAATGCAGAAGCCCTGTCTCTTAAAAAAAAAAAAAAGTTTAGCACTCTAAATTCCAAAATTTAGGAAATAGTATAGAATATAGTGAAAATAGGGAGATTTGATTTTTTAAAAGTACAACATAGGTAACTTAAAATATGGTGATAGTAATAAAGATAGCCCTAGAACAGTGGTTCTCAACCTGTGGGTCGTGAGATTACAGGGCCATGCATTAGGAAAGTTGAGGACCACTACCCTCAAATAAAGCAGATATAAATTCCATTGTTCTTACTTTATAAATGGAAAACTCAAGTGCAGGAGCAAGCCTAACACATCATTTATTTCCAAGCTATTCCTCCATAATTCGAAACACAGGGCAGTTGGGAAACAGATACACAGAAATTATGGTAGCAGTTAAATCCTAACGATCTAGAAATGGCGATAACAACAGATTTAATGTAGAAACTTTTGGAAGAATTAGCGCCTCAGACTAAAAGAGCAACTTCTCTTAAAAAATAACATAGCGTTAAGAGTTGTGTCAATTTTGGATCTCATATCAAATTCCAAATCACTTGCACCATGTGTATAAATCATACTATCCTCAGATGTCAGAGTAAACAATTGCATAAGAAAACATTAGAGCAAATACATTTTGTGCAGAATTCGTGTTCCTTTTTTTCCCCCAGTTAATAGTCTTTTGGTAGTTTGTATAAGCAACAGAAAAACCGAGACAGAGAAAGTAGAAAGACATGGTCCACTTAGAAATTATGAGTCGTGAACAAAAGTAGGTGTGCACCCCTGGGTCAGATGAGTGATGACATGCTGTGTGGCAACTCTCTAGGCCCTATGCCAGGCACACATGGCTGTCTCACAGTTGGTGCCCGGCCAGGTTAGGTGGCGTGATGGCTGAATGGGGTCACACTACCTGTCCCTTTACTATTGCTGGCAGATGTAGAAGGAAGAGATGTGAATCAATGAAGACCAGAATCAAGAATTAATTTTAAGACTTCAACTGGGATCATCAAAAGAAAAGTGTAGCATTTCTCTCTTTCAGTGCAACAGACCAAACAATGTATCACTGGTGATAGACGTTTATTAAAAGAACAATATCTAAGAGTATATAAAAATCGTTTCAAGATAGCTAACCTACATCCATAAGTCCTTAAAGGTACTGGGTGATTGGATCCAGCATGATAATAAAGTGCCACAATTGCATTCTAGTATATATATGTAGCTCTAACAAATAGCAATAGCCTATTTCCTTCATCTGCTGATCTTTTTACAAAACTGGTTTCCCTTCCCGTCTATTAGGGTAGCTATTATTAAAATACTAATGATGTAATAATGAGCAACTTTGTGATCAAAAACACATGACTACAACCCAATAAAATTAGAAGCTATTCATTTCTTTTTTACAAATGAGTTTATTAAAGATGATTCTATTAAAAGAAAAAGAAAGCAGCTCTAAGTTTACTTGATGTTTCATTTTTATGTTTATGATTGCTGACCATATTATATAAACTAACACACAAAAGATGGCATGGTAATACCACCTTGTTAGATTTGTTTTAGATAACCACCCATCCTCTATTGCCAAATATGAATGAAAATCCAAAAAGCTGGTCAAAAATGGAAGCAATTGGCTGGGTGCAGTGGCTCATGCCTGTAATCCTAGCACTCTGGGAGGCTGTGGCAGGAGGATCTCTTGAGGTCAGGAGTTTGAAACCAGCCTGAGCAAGAGTGAGACCCCCATCTGTATTAAAAATGGAAAAATTAGCCAGATGTCATGGGGTATACCTATAGTCCCAGCTACCAGGGAGGCTGAGGCAGGGCGATTGCTTGAGTACGGGATTTTGAGGTTGCAGTGAGCTATGATGGCACCCCTGCACTCTATCTGAGGTGACAGGGCAAGACTCTATTTCAAAACAAGAAAAAGAAAATTATTAATAATAATCTGTAAGAGTAGAGTGATACAAAGGCAAGCAGATTTTAAATGAAACATTTTTTATGTTAAAGTAACATAAAATTAGGGTGGCCCCTGTGGATCAAAGGAGTAAAGCACTGGCCCCATATGCCAGAGGTGGCGGGTTCAAACCCAGCCCCAGCCAAAAACAAACAAAAAAAGTAACATAAAATTAACTATGGACTAGTTCCATCCTAAACATAAAACTTATAGGTATAAAAATCAGACAAAGGGCAGTGCCTGTGGCTCAGTGGGTAGGGCACCAGCCCCATATACCATGGATGGTGGGTTCAAACCTGGCCTCGGCCAGCTAAAACAGCAGTGGTAACTGCAACAAAAGTAGCCAGCTGTTGTGGCCGTCGCCTGTAGTCCCAGCTACTCTCAAGGTGGGTGATTCTTAAGAGAATCACTTAAGCCCAAGAGTGGGAGGTTGCTGTGAGCTGTGAAACCAAAAAAAAAAAAAAAAAAAAAAGAAAGAAAGAAAGAAAAAGAAAAAATCAGACAAAAATTTTAAACTGAACCACAGGGCTCCTGGTACACTCAAGACCTAACTCAGAGGTAGTGGCTTTTATATGGCATACTGGTGTGCCTTTTCTCACTTGTCTCTGTGTCAAAGTGAATATTTTAAACATCAGGTGATTCTAAGTCAGCAGTTACAGAGGTAAAAGAAGAATCATGGTTTCCTTCACTTTCAGGCTCCGGAGAGCCCTCCCTCAGGAAGTACAGTGGACAAATCAATGCCAGATGGCTCTCAAGGAGATGCTGCTAATGGTTCTGCTATTGTTAAATCCCTTGTGGAGAAAATTCCTTCACAGTTAATCAATAGGCAGTGCAGCTTTGCAAGACTTGCTATCTCAGGAATCACTGACCTTCACCTGGCTCTGTCTCACCCAGAGACTGAGCAAAGACCATTTCTCATGGTGCTAATGATTTATGACTTGGTTCAAACACAGCAGCAGAAGTTTCCCCTCTTTTCTACTTTTTATTTGTTGTTAACATGGTATCTTAGACAATTAAGGAAAACTCGTAAATAATAACAGCTACTACTTATAAGGCCTTAGTGTATTCCATAGGTTAACTCATTGCATCCTGGACTTTTGGACAGGTATTCTTGCTTCCATTTGAGGTTAAATTAATGGCACAAAGCTAGGTGGCATATAAGGGGTGCAGCTGGAATGTGTGACGCCAAAGTTTCAGTTCTTAACTGCTGCATTAGATTTTCTATTCTAAAACACAAAATTGAAAAGAATAACCTCATAAATAACCTCCTAACTTTGACAAATGCTTTCATTTTCTCATAATCCCTTCATTGTTGTTCATATGAATGTTGCTAGGAACTTCTTTTCCATTGATTGTTCTTTTCACCCACTCTGTCCTTTCAGTTTAGCAATAATAACCACTTTTCTAGAAGTGACCTTGAACCCAACATGCCTCCCCCAGCCACCAGACGCTCTATTAGTTAAAGAGTGGCTACCTGATCCAAGCTGGACTGAGTCTCTTTTGGAGGAATTTTGAAATTCAGGCCCAGAGGTTTCGAAAAAAAAGAGAGAGAGAGAGAGAGAGAGGAACAGAAGTAAGGAAAGAAAAATAAATCAATTTCCCTCTGCATTGGTTGTAACATAGAATTCAGAAGCTATAGATAGTCATGTTCTTCATTGTAGAATAGAGAAAGCTTTTTGGCAGTGAGAAAAAAGGCAGAAGCATGGAGAAAGTTGCAGAAAGAGGACCTTTGAATCCCTACATTTCACGCTTTGGCTTATTCCTGAGGCCCCGCCTGTGACTCTGTCCTTGGATTTTGCAGAGAAAATCAACTTTCATGGAGAAAGTTGCAGAAAGAAGACCTTTGAATTCTCTACATTTCACGCTTTGGCTTACTCCTGAGGCCCCGCCTGTGACTCTGTCCTTGGATTTTGCAGAGAAAATCAACTTTCATGGAGAAAGTTGCAGAAAGAGGACCTTTGAATTCCCTACATTTCAAGCTTTGGCTTATTCCTGAGGCCCGCCTGTGACTCTGTCCTTGGATTTTGTGGACTGTCCCAATTTTCCCAACAGTTCTCTTCTTTTGCTTAAGATAGCTACCCGTGGACCAGGCTCAGCTCACACCTATAACTCTAGCATTCTTGGAGGCTGAGACTGATGGATCCCTTGAGCTCAGGAGTTCCACACCAGCTAATCAAGAGCAAGTAGAGACCAGTCTGTCTCTACTAAAATTAGAAAAAATTACTCTACACCCCTTCACCCAGGGTTGGACGCAGGCTTCCCCTGAAGACAGGTATAGTTTTGAGGTAGGACAATTCCTAGAGTGGGACTTGGCCAGGGACCATTAGTGGACTTCATTCCTGGAAGCTTGGCGGGAATGAGTGCCTTGGTCATGATCCCACTCGTAAGAGATGCATGGGAGTCAATCCAAAGATGCATCCAATTGTGGCATCAGCACAAGTTCAGCAATCTGGGCATTGTGCTGTCATGTTTATTAGTTCTGGCTATAGCTTTTTGGAATGATAAATCACCTCCCAACACCACAGCAGTCAAAGAGCAAGATACCTGATTAAAAAGTTGGCAAGTAGAAGACTGGGCAACAACGCCTGATGCTCACTGTTCCAACACGTGTATCATATCCTGTTGGACAGGAATAGCAAGAGCTCTGTGCCATGCAGAGGGGTAAGGCCTTGGCTGGCCCCATGGCAGTCTGATAGTGTGCCCCTGAGGAGACTATTCCCCATATTAGGCCCTCGTTCTGTCTTCTGGAAGGAGCTCCTTCATCCAGTATCCTCCTTAGCAATATTTGGGGGTAAATGTCAGCAAAGACGCTCTTTTTCTAGGGGCTCTATCTATTAAGCAACCTATTTTCTGATGATGTACTTCCCAGATTATGAGATTTGAATGGTCATAAGAGTTCAGAGTGAGGACAGTTTCAAAAAATCCTCAACAAACTTCTTTATTGGTCTGAATTGGGTCATATCCATTCTCAAAAACAAGAATGATCTTGTATATTTCAAAATAACTCAGGCCTTGGGATCCTGCAAGAATAATTGGAGAATGGGATGGGTTTATCAGACTGAGGCCAACCCCTATAGCTGTGACAAGTTCATCAATCATTTGGCTAAACTGATGGTAAATGGAGTAATGGATGTTTGGGAGTGACCTACACATTGCTCTATTACTAATGTAACTGAATTGACTCACTCTTTTATGGGCAAGCTTTACAAAGTACTAATGAATTTGGAAAATTTTGCAGTAGTATTTCCTCCAATCATACTCAAGAATTCCAAGCTATCCTTTCAGCCTAAAGAATCACTTAAGACTGGATTGTTTATCACAGCTCAATTTACAATTGCCAAGATGTGGAAACAACCTAAATGCCCATTAACCAGGAGTGGATTAACAAACTGTGGTATATGTATACCATGAAATACTATTCAGTCATAAAAAGATGCAGACTTTACATCTTTCATATTAACATGAATGGAGCTGAAACACATTCTCCCTAGTAAAGTATCACAAGAATGGAAAACCAAATATCCAATATGAAGTCAGTAGACAATCTAGTACACGCCACATAAAAGAAAAACTCAATTCAATTCAAGTAGGGGAAGAGTAATGAGGGAAGGGAGGGAGAGGAAGAGGGGAGAGCATTGGGGTGATCCCAGTTAATGGGCACAATGTAAGGGCATACGGCATACCTTTTGGGTACAGGACATAACTACAAGAGGTATGTTACCTAATAAATGCAAATATTGTAACTTAGTTGCTTGTACCCTCACATTAACCTGAAATTTAAAAAAAAAGAAAAGAAGGAATAACTTAAGACTGATCATCTATTCTAGAATATAGTTTCAAGGGGAAGGTTTAATAGAGGTTTATGTCAGTGGCAAAGAAGAACAATTAGCAAATTAATTTATTTGGGTTTTGGTGGCTTGTGGTGCATTTGCATTAGATGTTCTAATTTTGAAATCATTAATGTTAAGGGGTAAATAAACATGCAAAAATACAATAAAAATGCATAATGCCAAGGGTTAAGCAAAACTGGGGTGTCTTGTCTGTCGCCCAAATTAGGGGCCTAATCTCATTCAAGTTTTTATTTATTTATTTATTTATTTATTTATTTTTTGAGACAGAGTCTCACTATGTCACCCTCAGTAGAGTGCTGTGGTATCACAGCTTATATCAACATCAAACTCTTGGGCGTAAGTAATTCTGTTGCCTCAGCCTCCCAAGTAGTTGGGACTACAGGTGCCCGCCACAATGCCTGGCTATTTTTTGGTTGCAGTTGTCATTGTTGTTTAGCAGGCCCTGACTGGGTTTGAACCCATCACCTCCAGTGCATATGGCCAGTGCCCTAATCACCGAGCTATGGGCGCCAAGCCCCACTCAAGTTTTTAAATCTAACATTCTAGCACAAGATCTTAAACATGGTAAAAACATGATAGAAGTTTGTTAAATGGTAAGTGGAAGTTCCTTGTTCACTTGCAATTACTCCACATTTACTAGTATTTTAAAAATTAACTCTGCTTAGAATGAATTTTTTATTTTGCTCATCTGTCTATATACCTAGCTTTAGTGGCAGAAATGTAGTGAGTTCTTGAGAAATTGAATTATTAATATTAACGTCAACATCATCTTTTAAGCAAATGAACTCTTCTAAATTAGGTGAGAGCGATTGAAAACAACTTGCTTTCCTAAGGTGTGAAAATATGACATTTGTATTATGCAGTGAAAACTGTTCTTCACAGGAAAAGCAAAAACGATTAAGATTTCCAAGGCCTTATCCCTCTATACAACAGATGGACACATATTAACGATCATTATGTCAATTTCACTGATTCTCAGGCCCATAGTGACTGATGCCGAATGGCTTCCACCCTCTTCCTGTTTAATCATAAGTGTTTCTGGCAGTTATCAGGGTATATCCCAAGCATGCTTACAGAAGAGTTTCTTTCCATTCTCCACTGTCATTGCTTCATAGTAACTCCTTTACCGGACTATGCCCCACTTTGCCTGGTGCAGCTACATACCCTTGCATGGCTGCCCCAGGTCCTGATCTCTAATACAAGGTTGCCTCCTGCTGATTCTATAATTCTGATAGTCCCCTTTATCTCTGTAGGTTACTGACACTGATAGGAGTATTTTTCCATACTAATGAATATAATTATATAACATATTTTTATTGGCTATTGTTTATTTGGACATACAAGAATTTACAGCACTTTAGCATATATTTTCCTGGCACTTTGTGCATGTACCATAAATGATGTAACCAATTCCCCATTACTGGGCATTTGGCTATTTACTTTAAGAATGCTGCAATGAACATCCTTGTACTCAAATGTTGCACATTTTCTTAACTTTTGCTTTAGAATCATAATTGCTAATTTAATCTGTTTTACATGCTTCTTGATAACAAGGAAATGGTTTCACAAGCCTTCAAGGACTAAACAGTTTTCAGGATTTAAAAGAACAATTTTCTATAAAAATAGAAAACACTAATGATCATACCATGTATACCAACTTAATTATTAGCTACAACAATTCAAGGAAGAGCTGTCCAGTGGCCTAGGACAACTATCTTCCTGGCTACGTTGGTTTTGTTTAGAAACTGCTCACTATCAACTGAACAATATGGTTTGGGAACTATTTTCAGATGTTTTTATTGCTTCGCCTTAACTATGTAATTAACCATTTGAATCTTTTAAAAAATGTGCCAGTGATTACAACCTAACTGAGCTCCTTTAATTTTACTATTTGTCACCTGTTTACATAACACAAACATTTAAATAGAAGTAAAGTTGATATAAGAGTGCATTCTAGGTAGACTAATAATGGGAGCTCTAATGAGGGCAAAGAAAGGACTTAAGGAAATTTCTGTATTTTTTTGTTAAAGTAAATTTATTTCAGGTTAATGTAAGGTACAAACAACCAGGTCAAAATATTTGATTTTGTTAGGTAGAGTCCTTCCTGTGGTTACATCCCAAGCACAAAAGGTGTGCCAACCCCACCCCACCCTGCCAGGTGCCCATTCAGTGAGAGCACCCCAACCCCTCCCTCATTACCCCTCCTCACCCCTCCTCCCACCTTGAATTCAGGAAGTTTCTAAAGCAGAGTTGGCTGTCTGACTTCTTAGCTCCTAGCTGAAAACTAGACTTAAAAAGGAGACTACGATTCTCAACATTTATGTCAGTTCTGTTCTGTTTCTTCTTACTGGTCTTTTTCCCGTCAACCAGAATCTAAATCTAGTTTGCCAGGGGCAAATCCCAGGCCAATTCTCTACCTCTTACTCCTGTCTTCTTTTTCTTTCAGAGACAGGTTCTGTTCAACATTGACCCTCATTGATCGGAAATTTCTGATAGATCGCTCTGCCAGTCACGATCACTACTTGAGCGACTCACAAATTAGCCGCTTGCCTAAGACAGTAATAGCTATAATTTATATGTACTGTGCACTGAACTTATCTTTAATTATTTGGATAAAACCCTAGGTTGCTATAATCTCTAAATAACAGAAAACTGACTCAAGCTAACTTGAACAATAAGAAATTATACTGGTGCAAATAACAGGGAATGCAATAGTATTACTGGCTTTAGGCCTGGTTTGATCAGGGCTCTGCCTCCACTCCTTGATAATTCTGTCTAATTCTATCTATCAGCTTCGTTTTAAAGCTGATTTCTCTGGTGGTGTGGAATGGGTGCTGCTGGCATTTGGGATTACCTGTGTATTTTTGACGTATGGAGTAAGAAACAGACTTTTTGTGATTCTCCTTAACAGAGTAAGGGAATATTTTCCCAGAAGACCCCATTAAGTTCTTTGTATGACTAGGCTGCCATAACAAAATACCATAGACTGGATAGTTTAAACAACAGAAATCCATTTCCTCCCAGTTCTGGGGGCTGGAAGTGTAAAAGCAGGGTGGGTGCCACACTGCTAGGGTGAGGCGAGGGCTCTCTTTCTGCTTGCTTTCACTCTATCCTCCATCTCTCTGGCAGAGAGACAGTGAGCAAGTTCCCTCCTGTCGCTTTTTACAAAGATACCAAGCTCATTATCAGGGCCTCAGCCTCGTGACCACATCCAAACCTAATTACCTCCCAAAGGCTCTATTTTGAAATGCCACTAAATTGGGAGGACACATGAATTTTGGGAGGACACAACTCAATCCATAGCATCCTTCTTTTTTTTTTTCTTTTTTAACAGGATATTTGTGCTTTAGTTTATGTGGATTTGTATATATTTACTTATTTATTTGCAGTTTTTGGCCAGGGCTGGGTTTGAACCCACCACCTCCGGCATATGGGGCCAGTGCCTTACTCCTTTGAGCCACAGGCATCGCCCCCTTCTTTTTTTTTTTTTTTTGAGACAGAGTCTCACTATGTCACCCTCCGTAGAGCACTGTGGCATCACGGCTCACAGCAACCTCCAACTCCTGGGCTTAAGCGATTCTCTTGCCTCAGCCTCCCTGGTAGCTGGGACTACAGGCACCCGCCATAATGCCTGGCTATTTGTTGTTGCAGTTGTCATTGTTGTTCTAGGTTCAAACTCACCAGCCTTGGTGTACGTGGGTGGCACCATAACCACTATGCTACTGAAGCCAACCCATAGCATCCTTCTTCATATTTTGTTAGCCATCCCTGGACCAGTCATTATCAAGGAGAATTGGGTTAGGGCCAGGTGCAATGTCTCATGCCTGTAGTCCTAGCACTCTGGGAGGCTGAGGTGGGTAGATAGCTTGAGTTCGGGAGTTCGAGACCAGTGTGAGCAAGAGTGAGAACTTCATCTCTAAAAATTCAGCCAGGCATTGTGAAGGGGCCCTGTAGTCCCAGCTACTTGGGAGGCTGAGGCAAGAGAATTACCTGAGCCCAAGAGTTTGAGATTGCTGTGAGCTATGATACCATGGCACTCTACCAAGGGTGACAAAGTGAGATTTTATCTCCAAATAAATAAATAAATAGTGGGCTTAGATGGATCAACTGAGATGAAAGAATTTTGAGGAGTTAACCCTAAAGTTTAACACAAAGTAGGTATATTTTGCAAAGGAGGAAATGGAATTTGGAGTTGTTAAGTGTGCAGTTGAATGGGGAAGCTAAGATTTAAACGCCACTGATGTTACAGCTCCGGTCCTTCTACACTAGCATTTCTTATATATTTTTTTAGTTTGCAGTTTATCTGTATCTTCTAGTTTTAGGCTATTTTCTTTTTTGATAGGAGATAAACTTGCCCTTGCAACCCGGATGGGTACAGCCCTGGGCCCCGAGTATTATGTCTTTGACTCCAGGCATGAAGTGTCAGGCTTAAATATAAATAATTCTGCTCTTTGAACTGCTATTTAAGGCCTCTCACAAACTACTTTTTCCTGAACTTTTTAAGTAGAATGCTCCCCTTTCACTTTCCTTAAATCTCTACTCTTGTCAAAAGGACTGTTTAGGAAACTCCAAACGTATTTTTCATTATTAGGCCTCCCCATACTTGTTCACGCTGACAGGAAGCCTCTCATTTTTGTTTGTTTGTTTTGGACCCCATTGGAAAAAAATAGAAACTTTAAAGTAAAATACATATGGGTCTGCTCAACCTTCTGCACTTCAGTTTCCCACTTTGTAGATTATGGATATTAACCATACCTATTATGGTTAATCTACCTTTGGAGATTATGGATATTAACCATAACCATACCTATTTCCTGGGGTTGTTCTGAGAAATAAGACGCTCTATGTGAACATTCTTGACAATTAATAAATACTTAATAAATCCAATAAGTACTAAATAAATAAATCCTTCAAGACTTTATAAATTCGCTTTAATCTCCCCCACCTGAAGTGGTTACTCTTTCTTTTTGAACTTTCATGAAAATTACAGCTAACACAATTAGTTTGACTATGAACCAGGCACAATTTTTGGATAACTCTTCTGTTGCTGTCTTGGACTACTACTATTTACACTTTCATAACTATTTAACTTTCCAATTTGATTTTAAGCAACTTGCAATCTCTGCATTATGTCTTGTCTAAATGTTTGGAAAGAATATCCAACACAGAACTTTCTTTTCTTTAGAGACAATTAACATTTTGGAGGGACGGGGGGTGTTTGTTTTTGAGACAGAGTCTCAATCTGTTAGCCCAAGCTACTGTGTCATGGTGTTTGCTCAGTTTCAGCAAAACTCAAACTCCTGCACTCGAGTAATCCTCCTGCCTCAGCCTCCGGAGGAGCTGGGACTACAAATGCCTGCCACAAGACTAGCTTGGTTAATTTTTTCTATTTTTAGTGGAGACAAGGTCTCACTTTTGCTCAAGCTGGTCTCAAACTCCTGAGCTTAAGTGATCCTCCTGCCTCAGTCTCACAGAATGCTAGGATTATAGGTATGAGCCACTATGCCCAGCTAATTAACAGTATTTTAAATGTTAAGTAAATAACAGTACTTCTCAACGATAAGGCTGAGAATAGAAATAGAGGTAGGAAGAATATATACCCCTATATTTTGGAGGATTGCAGACATCATTGTGAATAAGGGTAAAGGTCATCAATGCTTTTCTGTGTCGGACATGGCTAGTATTGTCACAGAGATTCCTAGCATCTACAAAGACTGTTTATCCTACCCAGAAGTCTTGAGCCATAATTAGCTCACCTTGATCCCTTCTTGCCTCAGTTTATAAAACTGGCCTTTGCCTTGGTTCCTTTCACAAAAGTTATTCTCCCATTATCTGTACCAAAAATGACATACTATCCTAAGCAGGACCCTGTTCAAGATAAGAAGGGCTGTTATTTATATCAAGAAAACAGACCTTGAATATTAGTGTCTCAGGCCAACTATCTCTACTTCTGATATGAGAACTCTGCCTTACATTTCCCTGTTCTTTTCTTGGGGACCAAGAGCCTGGTTGGCTCTTGGCTGAAAACCCAGGCTGTTTAGTGAGTGGAGGTCACAACCAACCAATAGACGTCCCAGACACTGATTGCCTCACCTGAGGACACTGTTCTTTGCCCTTCTGGCTGGACTTTTGTTGTCAGCTGAGTAAGACTCTCCTCCCTTTTTCCTACATGAGTCCAGGGCTAAGTCCCAAGTTTAGTGCTGTTTTATGCTAAGAAAACAGGCATACTTCCTGCGATAGGTCAACAAATGCTGCTGTTAATCCAATCATCTGGCTAAAGTACAAGTCATCCTCAAATAAGAGCGCACAGCTACAGGGTGCCTTGTACTGACAGGGCTCTGCCGAGTACACACTCCCAGTGTAATCTAAAGCATTCTCAGCCTTGCCCCAAGTAGGTCATTGGGTTAGTGAACCCAGCAAATTGCAGCGTTGCCTTGGCTGTGACTCCCAACCGCATCCTTCCCACCCTAGCTTTTCTCTTGGAGGGTCTTTTGATCTTGGCCATGTCATGAACTTGAGTTTCTCTGGCTCCTACTTTTAGGCACTTGTAACCAAAGTACTTTCTGAGACATCTCTGCTTATCATTATGATTTCTCCTTTGTTTAAAAACATTTTTCTCTAGAAGGCCATGTTTAAAATGCACATTAACTTGAAAAAAAAAAGAATGCCAGTTCTGACACACATCACGCCAGTACTTTTAGATTATCAGAATACCGACACTTCAAATGGCAGAGCTTAGAAGATGAGGTTCAGGGCCGGGGGTGGGGGACCGGGAGGGAGCTCCCCTAGACGTCATTTGCTGAAGGGTTATCCGTATAATTTTATCTCCTCAAGGACATTTCTGGTAAGTAGGAGGACAAGATTGGAAGAGTTCAGTTAAAAATCTTTACAGTAAATTCTGCAAACAAAAGTTCTCTGCAAAGGAAGTTGAAGGAAAGTTTATTCCAGTGAACATTTTGCAAGCTGGAGAGATGCAGCCTTTGGTGTAAAAATTTCATTCCAGAGAACAAAGGGAAGCCTGGGGTTTTAACACAAAAGTTCTGGTCCTTTTTTGCCAATGAAGAATTGAAAGTTGCTTAGTTCTGATTGATCAACACATGTGAGTTCTGATTGGTCAATTCAGTGGAGACCTAACTGGTAGGGCTCTTATTGATTAACACAGCTGAACCCTGATTGGTTGAGGCAGGTGAGCTCTGATTGGTTGATTCAGCTGAGGAAGCTTTGAAAGTCTCAAAGATGAAAAGGTATGAGTTTTCCAGGAATTCAGATTATGTGTATGGCTCCTAGTCAGCAAATGGCCCCTTGGCTCTATTTTGAATTTAGAAGCCTATTAGCCACTTGGGATCCATCTTGATGGAAAGGCTCTTTCAAACTCAAATTTCCTCAAAATTCAATCCCCTTTTCCTGGTTTGTGCACTTCTCTGGAAAGCTCTCCATGTGAAACTCAAGTAAATATAATTCGACTGGCTCAGAGCCCATAGCACAGTAGTTACGGAGCTGGCCGGAAGGTGGCGGGTTCCAACCCAGCTTGGGCCTGCTAAACAACAATGACAACTGCAACAACAAAGAAAATAGCTGGGTGCTGTGTCAAACGCCTGTAGTCTCAGCTACTTGGAAGGCTGAGACAAGAGAATCACTGAAGACCAAGAGTTTGAGGTTGCTGTGAGCTGTGACAGCACAGCACTGTATTGAAGATAACATAGTGAAACTCTGTCTAAAAAAAAAAATGCAATTCGACAGGCATTTATTGAGGCCAACTTTGGACATAGTATTATTCTGGGTGCTGATGATACCAAGAAGAATAAGATGTAGTTCTGGCCTTTAATCCGATTAAAATCTTGTGGGGTGCTCAAGGAAGAGTTATGATTTCACACAACATATTATCTGCCCCTACTCAGTCAAAATGTCATCTGCTAGCATGTTTTCAATTTATTTTAAAATTACACATATACATTTTAGCAAAAAATGATCTACCGCCTAAGTACATGTACTGAGAAAGAAATTGCACATGCTTCATTCAAGGAAAATTTTCTAGCCAATTATAAGTACATTCTAATCCTCTATGTCTTCTAGAGACTTTTATGGTTGTTGAATCTCTATGTATGTATACAGTAGCTTAAATATAATTAGATTCACATTTATTGCAAATTCCATCCTAATTTAATCTCATCCCTGTGAATACCGTGCATTTGCATAATTACCTCTCATCTCTTTCAGAAGCTGGAGAAGAGAGAGCAGAACAGGGTATCATGGCTGTCTTCGTATAGCTGAAAGATTCCTACCTGAATGGGAGATGCAATCGCTCTTCTATTCTCCACAGGTACGTGGGTCTGGGAAAGAACTAATGAGCATATTTAGAAGAAACATAGGCCAGGCACGGTGGATCACACCTGCAATCCTAGCACTCTGGAGGGTCTAGGCGGGAGGAGTGCTTGAGCTCTGGAGTCCCAGACCAACCTGAGCAAAAGCAAGACCCATGTCTCTACTAAAAATAGAAAAACTGGCTGGGCATTTTGGAGGGTGCCTGTAGACAGCTACTGGGGAAGTGTAAGTAAGAGGATCTCTTGAGCCTAAGAGTTTGAGGTGCTGAGATCTATGACTGCCACTGTACTCTACCAAGGGTGACAGAGTGAGACTATTTCTCAAATAAATAAATAAATAAACATAAAGAAAACCTTCTAATTACTAAGACTTTACTAAAAAAGAGGTCAAAATGGCTTGGTGCCTGTGGCTCAAGTGGCTGGGGCGCCAGCCACATATACCAGGAGCTGGTGGGTTCGAATCCAGCCCAGGCCTGCCAAACTACAATGACAACTATGACCAAAAACTAGCCAGGTGTTGTGGCGGGCACCTGTAGTCCCAGCTACTTGGGAGGCTGAGGCAAGACAATTGCTTAAGCCCAGGAGTTGGAGGTTGCTGTGAGCTGTGATGCAACAGCACTCTACCCAGGGCGACAGCTTGAGGCTCTGTCACCAAAAAAAAAGAGGTTGAAAGGTATTAAATTCTTCTTCCTTAGCTTTAAACAAAGCTAAGGCCAGACAACCTCTTGAAAGAGATGCTGTAAAGATGAAAATGCCTTTGTATTTTTACAAGGCATCTATGGCCTACACTCAGGGAAGGGAGGGACCCCTGAAAAAAAGCTGAGCTAGTCCGAACAGCACTGGACCTTTTCAAAATCTCCTCCTTTTTTTCTTCCTGTCCCCTCAAATCCCAAGTATGAAATATTTATTGAATGATCTGCTTTTTCTTGGGAAAGAGGGAACTTGCTAAAAGACAAATGTCATCAACAGGGCATCCAGGTTTGGAAATTCTCAAGGAGGTATTAACGCTAGGATTGCTGATCATGCCTGCAGCCTTTGCCAACTTAGAAACTCACATCTGCTAGAGGAGTGACTCACTTAAGCTAAAAGGCCTTTGCTTGGAAAAGGAGAATCTGGGCCATTATTCAAGCATTTAGAACAAAGTTTAAACCCAAACTGGGATCAGTGCCTGGGTATTTGTCAACTTTGAAATGAAAACAAAATAAACTTGAAAACAATCTGTTTAGATGAAGTAGGGAAAAGAGTCACAGGTACATCTCCATGTGTTTGGGCAGACACACTTCATTTTGCTGATCATATTTCATTGATAACAATTTGCATACAAATTTTAAACAAATTGAACATTTTCCTCACAACAGTTTTAAATAGGATCATATCATTAGTTTCAAAAACTACATACTATATGGCCTCTTAAGTGTTCACTTGGCTCGTTGTCTAGAAAATTAGCATTCTCAGACCCCGTTATAAACAATTATTTCTCATATTATGAGATCTCGCAAGCCATCCTGCATTGTGGTTTTTGAACCCCATTCTCTTATTCAGACTCATCCTAAGTAGATCATAGGATCAGCCAACAACTTTGCACAGTGCACAGATGAAAGGAAGGTTAAAGGGATACAGAGGAGAAGTCTCCAAATCATACACCAATATCAAAGCAGTGTTTTTCAACTAGAGGTCATGAGCCACATGTAGGTTGTGGAATCAGCATATGTTAGAAAGAAGAAGGAAAGTAGAATACTTATGCTTCATGCATAGAAAAGTAAGTATTGTTTTATGAAACCCTTGTCTTCGTGTTACATTTGCAAGTATGTGTGTACTGGTTTGTGATACGAAGTCACTGAGGAAAAGAATTATAAAAGGAAAATGAAACTATCGGCCCAAGTATATTCCCTGGGACAACATATTGTTTAAATCAAAGTAAGGGGATTTGGGGGCAAAATAAGTTTGGAAAGAACCAATTTGCCTTTTATTTATTTATTTATTTATTTCTGAGATAGTGTCACTCTGTCGCCCTGGGTAGAGTGCTCTGGCATCATAGCTCATAGCAACCTCACACTCTTGGGCACAAGCGCTCCTCTTTGCCTCAGCCTCTCCGGTAGCTGGGACTACAGGTGTGTACCACAACGCTCAGCTATTTTTTCTAATTTTAGTAGAGATGGGGTCTTGTTCTTGCTCAGGCTAGTCTCAAACAAACGAGTCCACCTCAGCCTCCCAGAGGGCTAGAATTATAGGTGTGAGCCACCACGATAGGCTTCAGTTTGCCTTTTAGAGATTCAAAAGTCATACAGCATAAAAGCCCTGTAAAGCCTTACAGTGAAGAACAGTTAACCACACATTTTCCAAAGATTGGCTAAAGAACTTTTTCTGTATTCTGGTAAGAACATCTATTAACAACCCCCAATAAAGGAAGACACTTTCATCTATGCTGTCAGAGCATCTAAATTTTATTGGAAAATTAATCTCCTAGAGCCCTACCTCTTTTGGTTGAGCTTTTTGGTTAAAAAAATGCATATATATATATATATATATTTTTTTTTTTTTTGAGACGGAGCCTCAAGCTTTCCCCTTGGGTAGAGTGCCATGGCATCACAGCTCACAGCAACTTCCAACTCCTGGGCTCAAGCGAGTCTCCTGCCTCAGCCTCCCAAGTAGCTGACCACAGGCGCCCGCCACAGTGCCTGGCCATTTTTTGGTTGCAGCCATCATTGTTGTTTGGCGGGCCCGGGCTGGGGATTCGAACCCGCCACCTTAGGTGTATGTGGCTGGCACCTTAGCCGCTTGAGCCACAGGTGCCGAGCCAAAAAAATGCATATATTTTTTAAAGAATGGGTCTTGCTATATTGCCCAGGCTTGTCTCGAACTCCTGGCTTCAAACAGTCCTCTCACTTTGGCCTTCCAAAGTGCTGGGACTATATTATGTGAACCATCATACCCAGCCTGTCCCTGAGTTTGATCTACTGCGGTCTATAACTCTGTTATTGCCAGGAGGGGACAGTGGTATTTGTGGAGAGAAGTCCAGGCCATGGGTAGGAAGGAAATAACAGCACGTGTTGATCTGTTCTGTCATAGTCTGATATTTAGGATTAATTTGCTCACCATGTTTTACTTCTGATCACTCAATTAAATCCCAGGATTTCTTTCAAGGTCTGTTGCTGAGACTTCTCAAGCTCCCTCCCCTTTGGGCATGCTAAACTTGTGTAGTCTTGTGCCGAAGTATGAGCTCCCAGGGCATTCCTTTGACAATACCTTCTGCAAATCCACTAGTGTTACTTAAAGAGGACTGGATTAAAAGTAAAAAGTCCAAACATCTAGGAACAAGGCTGCAGCTATCCAGACTGAGATATTCTAACTCTGGAAATTTAATTTACTCCCCTGTCTCTACAATTACCACATCTAAAATAAAGGGAGTAGATGTTGAACTTGGAGATCCCTTCCTGCACCAATATTTGGGTTTTTATCTGCAGTTCTTGAAATTTCTTCCTTCATTCTCTATAGTTCTTCCTCTCTTTTTCTTTTCTTTTCTTTGCCTTTTTTCTTTCTTTTCCATCTTTCTTTCCTTTCCTCTCTCCCTCCCTTCCTTCCTTCCCTTCTTTCCTTGCCTCCTTCTTTTTTCTTTTGAAACAACTTTCACTCTATAGCCCTGGTAGAGTGCCATGGTGTCATTGCAGCTTACAGCAAGTTCAAACTCCTGGGTTCAAGGGAGCCACCTGCCTCAGCCTCCCAAGTAGCTGGGACTACAGGCACCCATCATAATGCCCAGCTAATTTTTCTATTTTTAGTTCTGCTCTTGCTCAGGCTGGTCTCAAACTCCTGAGCTCAAGCCTTAGCCTCCCAGAGTGCTAGGATTACAGGCAGGAGCCACCACACCTAGACTCTTCTTCCATTCTTTATTTTTTGAAGTTTTTTTTGAGGATCTGCTCTTTGCAAGCATTGCATCAATGCTAGAGATATGATGGTGAGCAAACAATCTGTACATTCTGTTCCTAGCTGGACAAAATGGTAACTCCTAACTCTGTCCAATCTCAGCCTAAGTATATTTAGATAAAGCCATTTTTACATGATCATTATCATTACCACAGAAACATTTCTTCATGTCACAGAAAACTCTCTTCTGCTAAAAGGAAAAATTTTTTTTTACATTAGAAAATAGACCATAAGGCCTGGGTGTGGTGGCTCACGCCTATAATCTTAGCACTCTGGGTGGTGGAGGATTCCTTGAGCTGAGGAGTTACACCAGTTTGGGCAAAAGCGAGACCCTGTCTCTATGAAAAACTAGAAAAATTTGGCAGGCATTGTGGCAGGCGCTTGTAGTCCTAGCTTCCCCAGAGGCTGAGGCAGGGAAATCCATTGAACCCAGGAATTTGAGGTTGCCCTGAGCTAGGCTGAGACCGTGGTACTCAAACCTGGGCAATATAGTGAGCCTATCAAAAAAAAGGAAGGAAGGAGAAAGAAAGAGGGAAAGAAGGAAGAAAAGAAAAAGGAAGGAAGAAAGGAAGGAAGGAGGGAAGGAAAAAAGGAAGAGAAAGAGCTTTTTTTTTTTTTTTGAGACAGAGCCTCAAGCTGTCCCCCTGGGTAGAGTGCC
>NW_003852407.1:19439722-19457079 GCF_000181295.1 Otolemur garnettii
AAAACTGATTCTTGAAAAGGGTGCAATATCCATGTTAAGCCTAAATATCAAATATACTGAGATGGTAAATACAAAAATAAAGATCCCACAAACCCTTAGCAGTATATTTTGTAAGTTTTCTTAAAAACAAAAACCAAACCAAACATGTTTGTTTTGTTTTTATTTAATAACATTCAGAAATACTTTCAGAGTGCCTGCTATATGTATGGCAGTGACTGTAAAACTTGTGTTTTTAAGAACTTTTCAGGCACGATGGCTCGTGCCTATAATCCTAGCACTTTGGGAGGCTGAAGTGGGGGTATTGCTCGAGAGTCTGGAGTTTAAGATCAGCCTAAGCAAGAGCAAGACCCCATCTCTACAAAAAATAGAAAAATTAGGTGTGGTGGTACACACCTGTAATCCCAGCTACTCAGGAGGAGGCTGAGGCAGGAGGATTGCTTAGACCTGGCAGTTCGAGGTTTCAGTGAGCTAAGATAATGCCACAACTCTCTATTTCAGGCCACCAGTCCCCAACTTTTTTGGCACCAGGGCTTGGTTTCATAGAAGAGATTTTTTTCCATGGGCTGGGGGTGGGGACATTAGATTGTCATAATACTAACAACCTAGATCCCTCACATGAGCCGTTTACACTAGGGTTCTGGCTATGAGAATCTAATGCTGCTGACTGATGTGGCAGGAGGTGGACCTCAGATAGTAACGCCAGGGGTAGGGAATAGCTGTAAATATAGGTGAAGTCTGGTTCATTCTCCCACCACTTATCTCCTGCTGTCTGCTATTTTCCTAACAGGCCAGGGACAGGACTGGTACTAATCCACAGCCCGAGAGTTGGGGACCACAGGCCTAGGCAACAGAGTGAGAACCTTCTCAAAAAAAATTTTTTTTAATTTTAAAAATTAAAATTTTCTATTTATTCAATGATATTAAAAGAAGTATACTCTCTGGATGGTAGACTAGTTACAATGTACTTTGGTCACATTTAAAATAAGTTCCCACTCTAAGCATTTTGTTTCTAGGGTAACACAGGCAAATTAAAGAATTCTTAGAAAATAGAGGGGAAAATGGAGGGGGAGTTATTTAAGACCACACATAAAGGAAACTGCTAAAGAAGGTATGCGTTTTTAGGTGAGAGAAGGGCAGATTATAAGGACACAGTTAGCTATCTTCAAATACAGCCAAAGAAGCAGCATTCTTATATAATCCCATGGAAAGTAAAACTCACTTAAATAGTAGACATCATAAGGAGGCATGAAGCTCCATCTAAGATCTAGATTAAGTCTTTGCTTTGGTACTCAGTGACTTCTCTCTCTCTCTTTTTTTTTTTTAGAGGCAAAGTCTCACTTTGTTCCCCTTGGTAGAGTGCTGTGAGACCATATAGCTCACAGCAACCTCGAACTCTTGGGCTCAAGAGATCCTCTTGCCTCAGCCTCCTGAGTAGCTGGGACTACAGGTGCCTGCCACCATGCCTAGCTAGTTTTTCTATTTTTAGTAGAAACAGGCTCGCTGTTGCTCAGGCTAGTCTTGAACACCTGAGTTCAAGCAATTCACCTACCTTGGCCTCCCAGAGTGCTAGCATTACAGGCGTGAGCCACCATGCCTGGCCTGGTACCCAGGGACGTCAAGATCAGCAGAGATAACCAAGCTTAGGGTAGACTATCATCTGCTGGAATATTGTAACTTTTAATTCTATTTTAGATATTGGCTGTTGTGTTCCTTCTTAATCATTGGTCAATGTGAAACGTAGAATCTGATGAAGAAATCAGGCCCCATTTTACAATTGTACAATACATTTGAAAAATTTTAGCCTATACAATTTGATACAGACCCCAGGTCTTTTTTGAAATCCTGTTACAGCTTTAAACTAACTGCACTGTTTTGCTTCATCTCATTCATACTTCTGATGTATATTTCCAAGGGTAAATAACCTATCCCATGACCTCGAGGACACTCTTTGAAGATATGGATTACTTGCAGAACCAGAAATGTAGCTTCTCAGCTGTTTAAAAACTGAAACTTTGAGAGCATTTCCTTAAAATAGATTAAGTTCAACTTGCCCTGCAATTTTCTGGAAGAAAACCTGCTATCAATTTTCAGAGAATCATCCTGGAATGTGCTCTCTGCCTTTCAGAAGTAGGATGAAAATCACACCCCATGTAAATATCACATTTCAGGTCTATCACGTCTGGCAGAAGGGCAGAGGGCCCCTAGAAAGCATTACTCACGGATGCACTGCTCTGAGTGAGAAATGGGTGAGGGGTTAACAGAATAGGGGCAATGAATGCACCTCTAATGCACTGGTACTAATCCACAGCCTGAGAGTTGGGGACCACAGGCCTAGGCAACAGAGTGAGAATCTTCTCCTCTGACCCTTCTCCGGGTCAAACTCCCCTTGGACAATATTTTACAGCCTAAGACTGGGGTGGAGTGTGGGAGAAGTAGGAGGGTGGAGCTTGGCAGAAGGGAGAGGGAGGATGGCAGGTGTCACAGCAAGCAGTGGCTAGGATAGTCAGCACAGCAGCTGAGATTGTCCACAGACACAGGGAACTGTGGAAAGGGTAGGAGTCTCCTTCCCCTTCCAGAAGGGCACTTAAATAGATTATGTATTGTAGGAGACTGGAATACTCTCGGATTTCAATCCATTAGTGTTAAAAATAGAGAAGTTTGTGGACTCTGATGCTGGTAATTGTGCTAATATATATTTCAATGCTATCTTATACTTTTAAAACTTCTTTCACTTTTTATGGGACCAAATGTAACACTACAGAAACTTTAAAATTTTCTTGAAACTTTTGGATCCCCTAACATTTACTGACTGCTGAATTCAGAGCATCAAATGTCATTGTAAGGTTAGTGAATTTAATGGGTGGCAATGATGATCTCTGCAATTTTATCACCACAGTAACTAATATAAAGATCATGTCCATGACCTCATATTCTTCTCATTCTGGCCCCCTCGGTAGTTTGGAAGGTTAGAATTAGTCTTATGCTGTAGAATATTGTCTAAGGAGAGTTTGACCCGGATGTAGGTTCAAATGTTTAAAGGCATGAATAAGCATTTTATAAGTTTATTTTGCAGATTTTGGCCGGGGCTGGGTTTGAACCCGCCACCTCCTGCATATGGGGCCGGCACCCTACCCCTTTAAGCCACAGGCGCTGCCCTTTACAAGTTTATTTTAATAAACTTTGTGTAATTTTAGGGCTTGTGCCAATGATTCCTCAAACTAAAGAAAAATGAACGTTTTTCATACATTGTGGTTTTTCTCAGAAAATGCCAAATCTGTTATTGCTCAAACACAACATTAAGAGTTCTGTTCAGATCCATTTAGCAAGTATTTATCAAGAATACGGGCAAAATACAAATTATGACATTTAGAAGCATCATGGCTACAGAAGGGGACAGTGCATAAGAGTATGAAGTCACAGGCTTAGGGGTTCATGCCTGCAATCCCAGAACTTTAGGAAGTTGAGGTAGGAGGATTGCCTTGAGCCCAAGAGTTGAGAATTGCCTGGGCAACATAGAGAGTCTCTGTCTCAAAAGAAAAAAAAAATTAGCTGGGTGTGGTGGCACCTGCCAGGAGTCCCAGCTATTCAGAAGGCCAAAGCAGGAGGATCAGTTGAGCCTATGTGAGCTATGATGACATCGGTGCACTCCAGACTGAGCACAGAGTGAGACTCTGTCTCAAATGAATAAACAAATAAATATTAAAAACCTTTCAACAAAGAGAACCCCAGTTTCAGTGGTGAATACTATTAAATATTCAAAGAAGAAATAACACCATCAGACACATACTTTTTCAGAAATAGAGAAGGAAAGAACAACTTCCAGTTTGCTTTATGTGGCAAACATAACCACAGGCTAGACGAATATACGGACACCCTGCATTACAGTAATAAATAAACAAAATCATAGACTAATATCCCTATGAACACAGACACAAACATTCTTTTTTTTTATTTTTTATTTTTTGTCGCCCTTGGTAGAGTGCTGTTGTGTCATAGCTCACAGCAACCTCAAACTCTTGGGCTCCCATGATTTTCTTCCCTCAGCCTCCCAAGAAGCTGGGACTATAGGCACCCGTCACAACACTTGTCTATTTTTAGAGATGGGGTCTCGCTCTTGCTCAGGCTGGTCTCAAACCTATGAGCTCAGGCAATCCGTCCCTCTTGGCCTCCTAGAGTATTAGGATTACAGGTGTTAGCCACTGAACCCAGCCCCACACATTCTTGATAAAATACTAGTAAATCCAGCCAGGCACAGTGGCTTCTACTTGTAATCCTATCCCTCTGAGAGGCCCGGGGTAGGTGGACCATTTGAGCTTAGGAGTTCAGGACTGGCCTGAGCAAGAGCAAGATCCCATCTCTATTAAAAATAGGAAAACTAGGGAGGCGCCTGTGGCTCAGTGAGTAGGGTACCAGCGCTATATGGGTGGCGGGTTCAAACCCAGCCCTGGCAAAACTGCAACAAAAATAGAGGCAGATGTTGTGGCGGGCACCTGTAGTCCCAGCTACTTGGGAGGCTGAGGCAAGAGAATCATCTAAGCCCAAGAGCTGGAGGTTGCTGTGAGTTGTGATGCCATGGGACTCTACCGAGGGCAACGAAGTGAGACTCTGTCTCTAAAAAAAAAAAGAAAAATAGGAAAACTAGCTGGGCATCATGGCAGGCACCTGTAGTCCCAGTCATTGGGGAGGGTGAGACAAGGGGATCTCTTGAAACCAAGAGTTTGAGCTTACTGTGAACTGTAACACCATGTACACTGTCTCAAAAAAAAAAAAAAGAGATAAAAAATAAAATTAAAAAGTAAATAAAACACAACACTATATAAAATGATATATATATATATTATGTATAAACATATAAACACACTTGCGTATCATGAAGATAGAAAAGAACTTTCATTTGAGGAAGGTGAGAGCCCCTTCAATCATAAGGCACAGAAAGGCATTAACTAAGACACCAGTCACACCCTGCTCCCCACTTTGAGCTATGTATTCATCTCTTGAAACTATTACTACTTGTAGTTGCCACAAGTAGCTATGTGTCAACCTAAGAGTGCCACACTGACCTTATAACCCATACCCTATGTCTCAAAAACGGTAGCCAATCACTAATCAAACTTATTTCAATAAACTAATGAGAATTCCTGACAAGGAACTTTGTATCAGTCCATTCCTTGTCTCCTTTAAAAACTCCACTTGCGTGCAGGCCTATCCATGAATCTACGCCCCCAGACTGCAGTCCTCCAGCTTGGCCCAAATAAATTTTAGCATTATGAAAATCAATCAATGTAATTCACCATATTAACTGAATAAAGAATAAAATGATCATTTCAATAGATGTAAAAGAAGCATTTGGCAAATCTCGACACCCATTTATGCTTCAGTTAACATCTGAAGCACAAGCATAATCAATGGTGAAATGTGGAATGTTTGCCTACTAACGCTCAGGACTAAATGAAGGATACCTGTTTTCATTACTTCTACTTAATCTTGCAATGAATGTCTTAGTCTTTGCATTAAGCAAGAAAAATAAATATAAAACATAAAGAATGGAAAGAAACAAAGCTTTCTTTGATATGATTATTTACTTATAAAATCCTAGAAAGCAACTGATAGAAATAACAAATTAATTTAGTAAGGTCATAGAATATCAACTAAATATACAAATATCAGTCATACTTTTATATATTAGTAAGCAAACTCTCAGAAAGTGAAAAAAATACATTTATGGTACTACTAAAAAATATTGAATTTCTAGAAGTGTATTTAACCCAAGATATACAAGACCTCCTCACTGAAAAGTATAAAATATTTCAGAGAGAAATTAAAGGAGAGATAAACAAATGGTATTTATCTATGTTTATGGATTAGAACACCAAACATCATTAATATCTCAGTTCTACCTAAATGGATCAATAGATTCCACACAATCTCAACATCATTCTAGTGGGGTTATTTTTGTAGAAATTGACAAGTTGATTCTGAAGTTTATGTAAAAGTATAAATGGAGCTGGGCTCTGTGGCTCATGCGTGAAATCCCTCCGCTTTGGAAGGCCAAGGCGGGAGGGTCATTGGAGGCCAGGAGTTTAAGACCATCCTAAGTTAGCCGGGCATTGTAGTGGGTGCCTGTAGTCCCAGCTACTCAGGAGGCTGAGGCAAGAGAATCGCTTGAGCTCTGGAATTTGAGGTTGCTGTGAGCTGTGATACCACAGCACTCCACCAAGGGCCACATAGTGAGACTTGAGACTCTGTCTCAAAAAAAAAAAAGAAAGAAAGAAAAGAAAAGACCATCCTAAGCAACATGGAAAGAACCTATTTTTACAAAAATAAAGAAATTAGCCAGCTGCAGTATACAACTATTCTCTTATCTACTCAGGAGGCTGAGGCAGGGGGATCATAGCCCAGGAGCAAGCGCTGTCTAAAAAAAAAAATTAAAGGACCTATAGCCCTTTTATAATAATTTTAAAAGCTAAACGAACTTGGAGGACTTAAATGATCTATTTCAAAATAGATCAGTTGTGGAGGCAAAAGCAAAACTTCCCCTCACCCTGGAAAGGTTCTCTGTGTTTACTATTAAGTTATTCAGTATGAAATGTCTAATTGCCTTAAGTACTAAGTTTGACAGTTGATATCTCTGACGTTTCACTTTGATACTTCTTGTTTCTTTCCTATTATGAATGTACATCCTCATCTTTGAAATACACGTTTTGGCTTGTGGTTATTTTTCAAAAAAAAATTTAGAGCAACTTTGTGAAACCACAGATAAGTCAAAAATGTGTCTTCTTTTTGATTATGAGTTCTGCCATGGAACCAATGCCGCTCAGGTGGCTAAAATATCAGTGAAGTGTTTCAGAAGGGTGTGGTGTATCAGTGGTTTGAAAACTTCCATTCTGCTGATTTTAATCTTGAAATTGAGCCATGTGTGTGACCTGAGACCAATGTGGGTGGATGATGATGAGCTGAAAGCTGTAATGGAAGTGAATCCACCTCAACCTACCTGTGAACTATCAGCAGAGTATTATTCCACCAATATTGGACCATTTGCAACAAATTAGCAAGGTAAAGAAGCTGGGTAGATGGGTTCTGCATAAATTAAATGAGCGTCAAAGAGAAGTCATCTTGAAACTTATTTTTCTTTGTTATTACAACATAAAGGTGAACCATTTCTACACTCTATTGTTGTGTGTGATTAAAAAATGAACTCTTAGACAATTGCAATGTTACCAGAGGAAGAGGATCTAGCCACCTGTCACTGTCAGCCAATATGCAGAGATGGGGACAGGTCCACCAAAGTCTATTTGTCAGAAGGCCAGCAATTCTGGAGAACAGTGAGAGTAGCCTCCCCAAGACTGCTCTGTTCTTCCATTTCCAAATCATAGTTTTATACATAAAGGTTCAAAGCAAAGACTACAGTAACTCTTATTTTAAATAATAATCAGCACAACTCTATGACCTATTACAACATTTCTGATTCAAAAATTAATTTCCTCAATCAGTCTTCCTAAACTATTCAAGATGGGCAACTTCAGGGTGGGAGCTAAATTTACAAAACAAGAATGGGAGACGGGAGGTAAAGGTCACTTAGGACCCAAACTGACCAGACCAGCTGTGTCATGCTGGCCCTCGCCTGACTCCATCTTCTTCTCACCACATGTGCTCTCACCTTGAGTTCAGGAGTTCCAGACCAGCCTGAGCAAGAGTGAGACTCCATCTCTACTAAAAATACAAAAAATTAGCCAGGTGTTGTAGCAGGCACCTGTAGTTCAGCTACTTAGGAAGCTGAGGCAGGAGGATGGCTTATACTCAGGAATCTGAGGTTGCCGTAAGGCTCTCTCTCTCAAACAAACAAACAAAACAAAACATGACAATGTATGTGGCAAAAAGAAGACACAGACAGTAGAACAAAATTAAAAAATCCAGAAATAGATCTTCACTTATCAATTGGTCAATTGATTTTCTATAAAGATGACAAGATAATTCAATGGGAAGAATGTCTTTTTTTTTTTTTTTGCCAGGGCCGGGTTTGAACCTGCCACCTTTGGCATATGGGGCCAGCGCCCTATTCCTTTGAGCCCCAGGTGCCGCCTTTTTTTTTTTTTTAAATAGAGACAGAATCTCACTTTATCACCCTCAGTAGAGTGCTGTGGCATCACAGCTCACAGCAACCTCCAACTCCTGGGCTTAGGTGATTCTCTTGACTCATCCTCCTGAGTAGCTGGGACTACAGTCACCCATCACACTGGCTATTTTTTTGTTGCAATTTGCGTGGGGCCAGGTTCTGAACCCACTACCCTCGGTCTATGGGGCCAGCACCCTACCCACTGAGCTATAGGTGCCACCTAGAAAGTCCTTTTAATAAGTGATGCTGTAATAATATACATATGAAAAAATATTAATGCTGATTCTGTCTGAAACCCTATACAAACTCAAAACGCATCATAAATCTTAATTAAAAAAGCTAAAAACTCTAAAACCAGGGAAAAACAGAAGACAATGTATGTCACTACAAGGTGATTTTTTGGAGTCAATTTTAAAAATTAAAGTATATCAAGAAAAGTGCACAAATGTACATGTAACTGGCTCTATGAACAAATTTCAGTGACCCCTATATGTTTTTCAATAATCATCTTTCTTAACAAACCACTTAACCTTTTCAGTTGTTCCCCAGAAATGATCAATTTTCTACAAGATAAAGAGTTGAGGTTCTGAAGGCCCCTGGCTCTTGGGACCAAGACTCGTCATCCTCCAAAACAAGTCTGTAAAGCAGACAGACACTATAACCAACCAGTGGACAGCAAGATCTGCTTCAGTCAGAGAAATGGATTTGTGGCAGCTTCTCCCATTCTCCTGATATGAAATTGTCTTTCATATTAAAAAAATTCCAAACTTGGAAATCCTCCTTGTCTCAACTGGATCTTTGTGCAGTGAGCAAAATGCCTTGCCGTTTCAATGATGTAAGTTCACAAATAGCTGAATTTTTAATAAATAATTACATCTATAGAAATACTCTATATCTTGATATAGAGATATAGAAAAAAGGTGTAAGCAGTGGTGCCCAGAAATGAGATCAGAGTAGAGATGCTCAGACCAGAATTATAGAAAGGGGTGGCCGACTGCCTGGGCAGTGAAAAGGTGGCATCTGGGACCAGGGGCAGTTAGAGACCCCTTTTATATGGGGCCAGTAGTGAGTGGGCGAGTTCTGCAAGTTGCCCAGAAAGTTAGAATCCTTTGGGTGAACCTCTCAGGGGGTGGGGCTTACCAGATCCTTTGTGGTTTTGTCTTAGGAGGAGAGGAAGAGGAAAAGGGAAGGGAGGAGGAGGAGGGGGAAGTGTTTGTGCGTGGCTGCATTAGGCCCCCAACAGAGAACATTACCAGCATCCTATCACATGCCCCTTCTTATTCAATATTCTAGATTCCCCCACCAAAGTTAACCACTGTCAACGGAAAAGAAGCTGTACTATGTAAAACAATTTCAAGAGGCTTTTTTCTGAGCCACTTTTGAGGACCATATCCCAGACCCAAGAAGTCTTGAGCAAGTGGAGTTGCTGTGGTGGGTTTTACATTTCAGGGAGACGGGAATTACAGTTGACATTGTAAATCAACATGTGGAAGGCATGTTGGTTTGGGTTTGGAAGGGAGGACATCTCAAAGTGGGGGCTTACAGTTCATAGGTGGCTTTAAAGGTTGTTTAGTTGATAGTTGGCTGAAAGAGATAGGCTTAGTCTGATAGACCAGTAGTAAGATAAGGGTCTGTTAATCAACGACAAACTACAGGACAAATGCCCAGACTGAAGTGGACTGTTGTGTATATTGAAGACCTGTAGGTGTGTCCTGCATAGCCTTAGGTCTGTTAATGAGTCACAAAGGACATAGCTAAGAAGAGAGGGAAGTATGACAAGGCATGTCTGATCTCTTTTCCTCAGGGCTAGCAACTCAGTTTGGGGGATACCCTTGGCCAAGAGGGGAGTCCAGTCAGTCATCCATTGGGGGGAGCTTATTTTGGGGGCTGTGTGGGTTTACTTTTGCTTTTGTTTTATAGAAGGGATCTCCTACATCCAGGTTGGAGTGCAGTGGCAGGATCGTAGCTCACTGCAGCCTCGAACTTCAGGGCTCAAATGATCCTACTCTAAGCCTTCAGAGTAGCTGGAACTATGTATATACCACCACACGTGGGTAGTTTTTCTTAGTACCCACTCTGTCATCCAGACTTTAACTACTATTTTTTTTTTTTGAGACAGAGTCTCACTATTGAAATACTAGTTTGCAGCAGAGAAAGAGGTTTAATCTTTAGGCCTTCTAATTAGGAGACTGAAGGAACCACCAGATCTGCCTCCCTAAGGAGACTGGAGTAGGCTGAAGTGCAATACAATGCTTCTTTATTGATTTTATGCTTCTATGGTCTGTTCACTTCAGTCAGTGGAGTGTTGAAGTCCATGGCCGTTAAAATGTTACCCTTTTATTTCTTTGCTTAGAACTAGTAGAATTTGTTTTATGAATATGGGAGCTCCTGTGTTAGGTTCATTATCTATTTAGGTATAGCTTTTGCTGAATTGTTTCCTTTGCTATAATATTATGACCATTTTTGTCATTTTATACCATTGTTGCTTTACATTTTATTTTATCTGATGTGAGAATGGATATACTTGCTTGGTTTTGGTTTCCATTTGTGTGGAATATTTTTTTTCCATTCCTTTACTTTGAGTCTGTGGGAATTCTTGGAAGTTACATGGGTTTCTTGGAGGCAGCATATACTTGGTATATGTTTTTTTCATCTATTCAGCCAATCTATGTCTTTTAAGGGGGGCATTAAGACTGTTCATGTGCAGTGTTAATATACGGGATATTGTTCTGTTCATTGTGTTGGATGATACCTTGTTGTTGTTTTCTGTTGGGAGCCGACGTCCTGGGAGGCAAGGCCGCTCAGTTTGAGGAAATGTACTCGAGTCAAGGACTAAGTGCAAACCTGGCCTCAGTGGTTTTCCTGTTATGGCTGGTTTCTGAACCATATTAGAATGGAATCATGAGCTTTTGGTCAGCAACAGACTGCTGAGAATGCTATTTTGCCTCTAGGCTGTTTTTAATCAAGTTATGCAACTATGACAAGATCATGCCTTCAAGCTACTACTGTGTACAAAAGCTGTGCAACAAAGCTGAGATTTCTTGTTCCTATTGAGGAAAGGCCCTCCTGATCCCGCTATTCTGTCTCTTTTTTCCATCCCACGCTGGTCTACTCCCAGGATCTCTAATAACCTTTGCCAGGCAGGTTCCCGGCAGTTTTCTCTCTTCTCCTATTGTTTTATAGGAGCCATGATCTTTAACTTTAGGGTGTTTTTATACTGGTTGGTATCACTGGTGCTGTCATGTAGGGCAGGTCTTGTAGTGACAAATTCCCTTAGTGTGTGTTTGTCTGGGAAAAGAGATTTATTTCTCCATTATTTATGAAACTTAGTTTTTTGCAGGATACAAAATTCTTTTTTTTTTTTTTTTGAGACAGAGCCTCAAGCTGTCCCCCTGGGCAGAGTGCCATGGCATAGCTCACAGCAACCTCCAACTCCTGGGCTCAAGTGAGTCTCCTGCCTCCACCTCCCAAGTTGCTGGGACCACAGGCGCCCGCCACAACGCCTGGCTATTTTTTTTTCGGTTGCAACCATCATTGTTGTTTGGCGGGCCCAGGCTGGATTCGAACCTGCCACCTTAGGTATATGTGGCTGGTGCCTTAGCCACTTGAGCCACAGGCACCGAGCCAGGATACAAAATTCTTGACTGGCAGTTCTTCTTGCTGGGAGCTCTCCTATTTAGTGAGAAGGACACATTCCTGGATGGTGCCTTTGTGTCTTTCTTTGGAAGATTGACTTGGCAGGAGAGAAGCTTTAAGAAGACTTAAAATGAGGTGCCAATCCCTTTCATTTCTGCAAATTCTGTTATCTTCTTTCTTATGTTGTCTGTCTCTTT
This sequence comes from Otolemur garnettii, assembly GCF_000181295.1. Taxonomy (NCBI): domain Eukaryota; kingdom Metazoa; phylum Chordata; class Mammalia; order Primates; family Galagidae; genus Otolemur; species Otolemur garnettii. Next base: position 19,451,669 of record NW_003852407.1, read on the forward strand.
AGTAATCTTTTCATTTTTTTCATCTCACACCCTAAAACATTTTTTTTTTTTTGGTTTCTTTGTGTGGGTTTTCAACTCTATTTTCAATTCAATTCATTTCTTTTTTGTTATCCATATTCTGAATTCCATTTCTGACATTTTGGCAATTTCCTTTTGGTCAGGTTCCATTGCTATGGGAAAGGTTCTGGACCCAAGGAAGAAAGATTATTCCAAGGCACAAAACAAAGGAAAACGGAATCCCTATTTTGTAGAAATAATGTGGTCTCTATTTCCACCTGGATGCAAGTGGGGTGAAATCAAGAAAGGAATTCCACATGTGGGTCATGGTGGATGGGGACATAAAGGATCATGGAGGGCAGCAATTGGTGGCATTTCTATTTCCTGGGAGGGACATGAATCTGACCCTGCCTGGACAGGGCAAGTTTATTTGGCGAGGTACACTTGATTCTATCATAACAGCCTCTTTAGTTTATTATGAGGAGGTAGGGTGATGGGTGTGGTGTCTCTTTGATTGCTTCTTACAGGAGGAGGGACTTTGTGGGCTGCCTGTAAAAGAATGGGAGGGGAGATTGGGAGGGGAGTGGTATTTACAGGAATTCCTTGGCTTTTTTAGTCGGAAGTGGTTGGTATCCAACAGGGCGAGGATATGAGTTGTTTTCTAGTGACTGGTTAATAAATGGAGAGATGAGGCGAAGGGTTACTGGTCTAAAACTTAGAATGTGAAAAAATAATAACATAATTAGTGGCTGTATCACATACAATATTCGGGAGTTGTCAGAGCCACTAGTAATCCCAAGAGGACATTTCCACCTAGTAGGGGAATAATGTAATACCCATTACCAAGATCTCTGCCTGTTTTTTAGAGAACTTTTATAAGGTGGCACTGTGGAAGAAGTCACAGCACCATATGAAAGGTTCTGGACCCAAGAAGGAAAGATTATTCCAAGCCGCGAAACAAAGGAAAATGGAATCCCTGTTCTGTAGAAATAATGTGGTCTTTGTTTCCACCTGGATGCAGGTGGGGTGAAATCAAGAAACGAATTCCGGCTCAGCGCCTATAGCTCAACCGGCTAAGGTGCCAGCCACGTACACCTAAGGTGGCGGGTTCGAATCCCCAGCCCGACCCGCCAAACAACAATGACGGCTGCAACCAAAAAATAGCCGGGTGTTGTGGCGGGCGCCTATGGTCCCCGTTACTTGGGAGGCGGAGGCAGGAGACTCGCTTGAGCCCAGGAGTTGGAGGTTGCTGTGAGCTGTAATGCCATGGCACTCTACCCAGGGGGATAGCTTGCGGCTCTGTCTCAAAAAAAAAAAAAGAAAGAAACGAATTCCACATGTTTGGTGGCTAAGGATTTAAAGGGTCGGGGAGGGCAGGAATTGGTGGCATTTCTATTATCTGGGAGGGACATGAGTCCCATCTTTTCTGGGCAGGGCAAGTTTATCTGGGCAGGTACAACTGATTCTATCACTATGGATCTACCTTCATCCTTTGGGGTGTCAAACTGGATTGTTTTTTCATGTTGCCAGAATTCTTTTTCTGGTTGCTTTCCATCCAATATATCTTCTCTCCACTCAGGGTAGACAGGTTTGTGTGCACCTGTTCTCCTTTGCTGGAAGCTCTCCTATTTAGTGAGAAGGACACATTCCTGGATGGTGCCTTTGTGTCCTTTGGAAGATTGACCTGGCAGGAGAGAAGCAGGTGCACTGGGGGCCTATAATACAGCTGTTCTGCTTTTTCCCTTTCCCATGTGATTGTAAGAGAACAAGGTGGTGATGGAGGATCATTGTGCAGAGTGGTGTATTTTTGCTGGGATGCTGTTGGAAGCTTGGGTGGAGGCTGTGGGAGCCCCTCTCCATAGAGATTACTCTGTGCAGATTTCCCCACAAGGGTGATAGTGGCACCTGGGTGAGGCCATTAGGCCATAGATGTGCGTTAGGGCTGCAGTGTTCACTTCCCCCAGGGCCAGGTGCAATGGCAGCACTGCTAGCAGGTCTATATTAAACTATTAAACTGCAGGGGCGGGTCATGCCACATGGCCCATGGAAGCCGTGGTGGTGGGGCCAGGTTGCAACATAGGAGTGAGTCATGGGGCTGGGATGCTGGGTGGCTGGGGCTCCCTACTTGCTGAGGTCCCACTGAGGCAACTGCCATGAGGCTTCTCAGGTGATATCAACAGCACCTACTCTGCTCAACTCCCCCATGGAGGGGGAGCATTCAGCTTCCACTCATGGGCCTTCTCTCTCTTCTCCTCCCCCAGCCTGAAAAGGGTGACAGGGAGGCAGTTGCAGCAAAGCTAGTCCCTGTGTGACCCAGGTACTCTGGACCTGAGAGCTCAGAATGGCATCAGTTGTAGTGACTTTGGAATGGAAGCCAGTGGGTCCTGCTGTGCCCGTCCTCCAGCACCACATCATTACACAGTCTCCTTGCAGCTCCATGATCAGTCTAGAGATCTGTGATGGTGGTGGGGGCCCCCTCACAGTTAGGGTTGCAGGGTCAGTGGAGGGAATGAGGAGTCCTAGGGTTCTCTCCTCCGGAATATGTGGATATCTCTCCCAGGTACCTTCCAATCTTGGCAAGTGGATCTCCCTGTCTCTCTCTCTCCCACTCTCTGCATGTCTATAGTTGCTTCTCTGATGATTTAAAATGCTCTCTCCAGGGCGGCACCTGTAGCTCAGTGAGTAGAGTGCCAGCCACATACACCCAGGCTGGGGGGTTCGAACCCAGCCCAGGCCAGCTAAACAACGACAACTGCAACAACAATAACAAAAATAGCTGGGCATTGTGGCAGGTGCCTATAGTCCCACTCAGGAGGCTGAGGCAAGAGAATCACTTAAGCCCAAGCGTTGGAGGTTGCTGTGAGCTGTGATGCCACAGCTCTCTACTGAGAGCAACATAGTGAGACTCTGTCTCAAAAACAAACAAAAAAATTCTCTCTCCAAAATGGCCCCCTGGCATCTACTTTCTACTTTCAGTTCTCTCCTTGAGAATGATGTGTATGGGCTGCTTCTAGTGCACTATCTACAAATCTTTTCCTGTTTTCTATTTCTTTAGTTTATACCCTTATTTGTTATTTTAAAATGTTTCTTTAGATGATATTTACTATTTTTTAAGTGTCTTTAGGTGGATGCATATAAATTGACTTTTCAGCCTTTCTTTTTATTCTTTCATATTTATTTAAGGCTATACATTTTCCTCAAATTGTTACTGAACCAAACTAGAGGTCCACTTACCCAGCACAGTAAAGGCATGCACAGGTGCTAAGAGTTGCAGAGGGGGAAAGAGGCATTTTTATTACAGGTTACCCTGTGAAGAGAACAAGCAGCTGATGCTTAAAACCTTACCTCCTCCTCAATGGCTTATAAGCCAAAGTTGTTAAAGGCAGAAGTACATTTCAGGTAGGCAGAATTCTTAGCCTGCCCTAAAAGGGGAGGATTTTAAAGTGGGGAGGAGGCATAGATGGATTTAGAGATTCTTTGATTAGAGGAAAGGAATGTTAAGATGGGAGTGACAGGATCCTCAGAATGATGGTCATGGTTCAATTTCTCAGTTTCCCCTTATCTGCAATTTCCATCAGCTGGGGATTTCTGAAAAACAACTCAAGAACATATATTAAAATGCCATCTTTTAATTTCCATTGGAAACAGAAACACCCCATGACTCTGGCTCCCTTTCAGGGACATGGTTCTCATGAGGTTGTCCATTCACTTCTTAAAGCTAGCCAGGTGCCTGTAACTTCCCTTGAAGGGATTCAGTGTTTTCCTTTATGTCCATGCTTGGTGGTGGTGGTGGGGAACCTGCAGGCCCCCAAGAGGGGTCCCAAGCCCTATCTCATAATCACTATCTTAGCTAAGTACCATAACTTTAAAATGTTATATTTTCATTGTGCCCAATTAAAATGTTTTCTAACTTCATTGCGCTATCTTTCTCTTTCTTTTCTTTTTGAGACAAGGTTTAGCTCTATCATCCAGGCTGGTGATTGTAACTCACTTCAGCCTTGAATTCCTAGCCTCAAATAATCTTCCCACCTCAGCCCCATGAGTAGCTAGGACTATAGGGGCAGGCCACCATGCTTGGCTGATCTATCTATCTATCTATCTATCTATCTATCTATCTATCTAATCTATCTATCTATCTCTATCTATCTAGTAAAGAATAGTTACCTACAGGGCTGCAACCATTTATGAGTAATAAAGCTGTCCTTTCCAAATTATGAAACTTGTTTTTTTAGTTAACAATAATGAACCAATAATAATAAACTCCTGAGTTCTGTAAGCCGTTTGAGCAAATTAATCAAACCCAAAGAGAGGGTTATGGAAGCCCCAAGTCAAAGCCAGTTGGTTGGGAGGTCCAGAAGCCTGATTTGTGACTGATACCTGAAGAGGTGGGGCATTCTTACAGATTGAGGTCTCAACCTGTAAGGTCTGACACTATCTCAAGGCAGATAGTATCAGAATCAAATTAGAGGACATTCAGGTGGTGTCCACTGAACAACTGATTGTTTGTTTGTTGGTGTAGAGAACTCCCTCCTTCCACGCTTGTTCATAAAAGTCTTCTGTGTGCACTGAGTATATTGCTGTTTGAACAAGAGAAAACATGGTTTGAGTGGTCCCCAAACAGCATCTTTCTCATTTTCTCAATTCATTGATTTAGATTCAGTGAGCTGATTCTAAATTAGCAAAGAAAAACTTTGTTTTTCTTCTTCTTCTTTCCTAGGAGAAAGTCCAACTTCTTAAGGTTTTCAAGGTCCTTCAAGATTTGTGATCTTCAAGGCTAGTGATCCTCTATTCTTTTCTGGATCCACTAGTGCTTCAAGGCTAGTAATCTCTCTAGCCTTTTCTGGACATTAAATTTCTAAAGGCAGAAACCACATGAACATTGTTAACTTGTAAGGTGACCAGACGTCCCGCTTTTTGCGGGACAGTCCCGATTTTTAACAATTTGTCTCATGTCCCGTGGCGTTTTTAAAAAGTCTCGATTTTTGGAAAGAATGCAGGACAAGCTAGGGAAGGGTGGGAGAACGGGAAGGGAATATACGGTTTTCAGCTGCCATGTGGCTATTTCTCCAGGATATGACTTTTATATTATTTTTGTTAATTTTATAATGTTAAACTTTAATAATAACAAATAATTGTTGAGAACTGATTATTGAGAGCTGCTTGTCAAAGTTCACATTGTTAATAAGTTGTTAGAATTCGACAAGAAATATGCCAAAGAATAAAATAATACTATACATATTTTTTAACGTATTATATTTGTAAATTGTACTTATGTTGAAATTAAAAAAAACTATATTACAATACTATTTTTGTGTTCTATGAAAATTTTTGTTGCTCCATATAGACCAAATTTTTAATTAAGAACAACCCCCCCGCCCCAGCACCTGTGGCTCAAGTGGCTAAGGCGCCAGCCA
>NW_003852407.1:19457399-19470306 GCF_000181295.1 Otolemur garnettii
AGGGGAAAACCAAGGGAACAGGAGACTCTCCTTATCTAGATAAAATATGCTAAAATTTGCTAAGATTGCTAGCTTAAAATGTAAATCATCATGTTAATTGTCCACAAAGTTTTACCATCAGAAATTCAGTATAATTCAACAGATGGTGGCACTTCAGTTAACACATTTCTAAATCTTCTGGTATTTATATGCCTGAACTTATTTATTCCTTTTAAGTCTAGCACAGCTTTTCATTGCTTGCTATGTAATTATTTTTCTTCAGTTGTTTCTTTTGTGCATGTGTATGACCTAGTTGTCATATATTTGTCATTAAGGGGAAACTATTTGAAAATAATCCTAAAGTAAACTTCATTTTTCTTCTTGAGTCTTTTCTTTTCTTTTTTGAGACAGAGTCTCACTTTGTTGCCCTTGGTAGAGTGCCAGAGTGTCATAGCTCACAGTAACCTCAAACTCTTGGGCTCAAGTGATCCTTTTGTCTCAGCCTCCCAAGTAGCTGGGACTATAGGCACCCAGCACAATACCCAGCTATTTTATAGAGGCTGGGTCTCACTCTTGCTCAGGCTGGTCTCAAACTCCTGAGCTGAGGCAATCCACCGGCCTTGGCCTTCTAGAGTGCTGGGATTACAGGTGTGAGCTACTGTGCCTGGCCCATTTCTACTTGAGTCTTTACATGGCTATGCATCTGTAATTATCTATCTTCTGTCTTCATTTCTTTTTCTTCCTTATTCTGCTTCACAGCTCTGGGGAAAGATTACATCCAAGACGGTGAACTAAGCTGTGACAATGGCATATGTGATTCAGAACCATGGAGAGCAGCCTATATGGTTCAACATTACGACAGTCATAAAAGGATGATGGTAGGTCCACTGCGTTGGTCTAAACCGTCGGATTTAGAGCAGTATTAGAGATATAACAAGTATTCAGTAAATACTTGTTAAATGAAACAAACTCTCCACATTAGAATCAATTCAAGTAAGACTGTAAACACTTTCTTAGCTCTTGGTACACGTCACCAAATTGCTTTTCAAAAGTGGGGCATGAATTTAAAGAGCCACCAACTAAAACTCCTGTAATTTTCTCTTTATTTCCTTTACTCATTTATCTTATATGGGTGATGAACTGAGTGCCTACTGTATCCTTGCCCTCAAAATTCAGATGAAGGAGCAGACTTTAAAAAAGCAAATGATCACATTATAGAGAGACTGATTCTAAATTAGCATATGCTATGACATGTAGAGGAACACCTGACCTCTAGACATAAGGATTAGTGAAGTCTATCTCATGAGAAGGTGACACAGGGCCAAATGTTGAAAGAATAAGAGTTACAGGTGAAAATAATATTATGAAGAAGTGCTGGGGAAATTAAGGGAAAATTTTATATCAAGCTCACTGCCTGTCCCTCCCATAACACTTTCAACACTAACCAAGGCTAAGCAGAATAAAAATGAACACTGAAAAACAACCATCGCTTTATTTGTCTTAATAAGTTGAACTACAAAGATGGAGGGAATTGTTTATTACATCATATACAGTTAGGATTTGGGCAGCCATGGTAAGTATGGTACAAAATGAGTAAAGAGAGAAAGTTGGGATTGTGTGTGTATAAAAGGAGAAAGAGAGGAGAAAAGAAGAAAAGAGATGGAGGAAAGGGAGAGAGAGATAGACAGACCCAGACTTCTTAAGAGCAAAGAGGCTGAGGTAAAACAGACAATAAGACAGAACTGTGATTGAGGAAGTAGCTTTGGCTCTCAAATTTCTCTTTCTGTTTGTACATTTCAGTTCCTGTCCTTGGAGTTATGAAATGGCTGTATCGTGAGAACTCACTTTCCCCTGCATGCTACTTGAGTTATTCTGAGTGAGTCTGAAGTTTCTGGAGGCTAGAGTGCAGTGGCACAATCATTGTTCATTGCAGCCTTGAGTTCCTGAGCTCAAGTGATCCTCCTGCCTCAGCCTCTGGATTCACTGGGATTACAGGCATAAATCACCATGTCAGTCTCATATTCTTAACCTTAACATTAAATTTATGGGTTAATTTGGAAAGAGATGTTATAATTACAGTGCTGAGCCAATAAACAAAGTATATTTTTCCATTAAGTATTTATTCATCTTTCTTAGTTTTTCAATGAATTTTTAGAATTTTCTCCACAATGGGCTTCCATGATTAAAAAATTATACATAGTGGCTCATACCTATAATCCTAGCACTCTGAGTGACCAAGACAGGAGGATCTCTTCAGCTCAGGAGTTTGAGACTAGACTGAACAAGAGTGAATCCCTTTCTCTACTAAAAATAATAATAAAAAAAATTAGCCAGGCATGGTGGCAAGCACATGTAGTCCTAGCTATTAGGAAGGCTGTGAGCTAGGCTGATGCCATGGCACTCTAGCCTGGGAAACAGAGTAAGACTCTGTCTCAAAAAGAAATTTTACATATATATATGTGCATATATATATAATATATATGATTTTGTCACATATATTCCAATAATCTCAAATATTTTACTGCTATTAAAAATTTTCTATTGAAAATGTATCTTTTAAAATGTCTTTCTCTAATTATCTGTTACCAATACATAATGGCATAATTGATTTTTTGTATATTGCTCTTTTATCTAGTAAGCTTGCACAATGCTTTTTTTCTGTTGTAAATAATTTTTCTGTGAAAACAAAATAAGTTTTCTATGTAGAAAGTAATATCATCTGCCATGAGAGATCTATTTATTTTTCTTCCTGATCTTATATCACTTATTTCTTTTTCTTGCCTAATTATGCTAGCTAGGACATCCAATATTATGCTGAATACGAAGAGTGATAGAGGGTATCTTTAACTAAAGGAATCAATTAATCAAGAAAACTTAGCAATACTAAATGTTAACATTCCTAATAAAGAGCTTCAAATTACATTAGCAAAAAAAAAAAAAGATAGAAGGTGAGAAATAGACAAATATGCAATTACAGTCAGAGATTTCTATATTTCTCTCTCCATAATTAATAGAACAAGTATATCAAAATCCACTTTTAATCTAAAGACATGGAAAGACATGTCATTCTAGGCTGGGCACAGTGGCTCATGCCTATAATCCTAGCCCTTCGGGAGGCTAATGCGGGAAGATTATTTGAAGCCAGAAGTTTGAGAGTAGGTTGAATAACATAGAAAGAACTTAATTCTACCAAAAAAAAAAAAAAAAAAAGTGTGCTTGTGTATGCCTGTAGTTCTAGCTACTTAGAGACTAATACAGGAAAGTTGCTTGAGCCCATGAGTTCAAGTTGCAGGGGGCTATAATGATGCCACTGTACTCTAGCCAAGGCAGCAGAACGAGACCTTGTGTCTAAATAAATAAATAACCTCCCCCCTAAAAAACAACCCAAATAATAATAGGACAAGTCATTCTATGAGGTGTTGGGGCTTAACAACTGATACCCCCAAATGTGATGCTTTGTATATACCTGAAAAGAGCCTTCAGGTGTCTCTGACCTCCTCCTCACCTACCTACATCTTTCTGTCTCTCCAAAGTATAGGATTCTTTGAAGTTTCTTATCTGCCTAGAGTATAGAAGTCTACCAAAGGAGAAAACAATTACCACCAATCCCTTCACTGAGTTTATTTCTTTTTCTGGCCTCATTATGCAAGGCACTAGGACATCCAGTATTATGCTGAATAGGAACAGTGATAGAGGAGTCAGTTCAAACCCATATCCAAGGAAGGAAGTCTTAAATCTGTCAACAACATGGACAGAGTTTTGTCACAAACTGCTGTTCACTCTGTAGGCCCAACTGACATTGTCCCAGACCACCGCAAGTTCTTCTAGCCTACTGAATTCTCCCTGGTAATCATTTATTTTCTCTCAACATAATTCCTCTTCTCCCCCCTCCTATAACCTGTCCTGCCAGGGTCTAAGCCCCTATTCTTTCTGTAACCTCAAAATGGTTACGGAAAGATGATGTATCCCACTAGGGAATTGGGTCTTGATTCTGAAGGCAGCTGTGTATATACATTAAATAAATTTGTATGCATTTTTTCCAATTAATCTGCCTTTTGTGAGTCAATTTTCCAGTGAACCCTCAGAGGGCTGAGGGAACCTCTTGGCTGATATGAATAATGGAATTAAAATTATAAGAATAGAGGGTGGCGCCTGTGGCTCAAAGAGTGGGGCACTGGCCCCGTATGCTGGAGGTGGCGGGTTCAAACCTGGCCCTGGTCAAAAACTGCAAACAAACAAACAAACATACATAAAAGAATAGATATAAAAATAGTGTTATGGGCTGATTTGAGATATGTTGAATTCCATATCCCTATAGCTGTGAATGTGATCTTATTTGGAAATAAGATCTTTGCACACATATGAGCAATTAGTTAATTTTGCAAACTCATCCTAGAGAAAGTGCTACACACCTCATTGCTGAATATTACTATAGTCACCTTTGAAGGACTCCTCTGGGAAAAGCTATGTACTGACACCAGTGTTTGGTCTACTCTTCAGAACAATTTTGGAGCTTTTTCTCTGGAATGGCCATCAAAGCTTTCCTCATATTAACTTTGATGTCTGAATGTCATCAAAATGTCCTCCTTTCAACATTTCCTTTATTTTCAGGTAAAGGAAAAAGTCACCAGAGGGCCCTATCAGATGACTAGAAAGGTGTTCCAATATAGTTACTTGTTTACTGGCTAAAAATTCCCTTATAGACAGTGCCATATGAGCCAGTGCATTATCATGATGCAAGAGCCATGAGTTGTTACCAAGATTTTCAGCTAAGATTTTCCTAACTGTTTCTCTACTGATGTTTATTTGGTCTGCTCTGCTGCTCACAGTCAGCCAATGATTTTGATGCACAGTTCAATGAATCTTTGCAATGTTTTTTGTCTATTCTGCTCATTATTGGCTATCCTGACCTTTTTTCATTTGTGATGCTTTCTCTCCCCTCAGAAAAACATTTAATCTGTTTATATAATGCCATTCTCTTCATGGCATTATCCCAGATTTGGACTTACTTGTACCTGATTTCACTTCCATTCTTGCCAAGTTTAACAAGAAATTTCCAAATATTTGTTTATTGTTCTAATTCAAGTTCTGAGTTTCTTGCAGTGGCACACAAAAACAGGCAATAACAATAATGAATGCTACTCAGCAAGAGGCTGCCACACGTTGACATGAACATAGCTGTGAGACACTGATATACTGAGGTTATGAAATGTTACTGAGTTGTTTGTACAGTGCTGCCAATGTACATGGAAGGTGGCAAATTTGTGAACTTAATTGTCAGATCTTTTCAATCAAGTTAAGATGAGGTCATACTGGATCAAGTTGAGTCCTAAATCCAATGACTGCATGTCCTTATAAGTACAGAGAGATCTGAAGACACAGAGACACAGGGGAAAAGGCACATGACTATGGAGGCAGAAGTTATAGTTACATTGCCACAAACCAAGGAATGCTAAGAATTGCTGTCAACTACCTCTAGGTAGAAAAGGCAAGAGAATTCTTCCTTAAATACTTTCCTGCGAGGAGCATGACCTTGCTGATATCTTGATTTCGGACTTCTACGCTCCAGAACTGTAAACTAATCAATTCCGTTGTTTTAAGTGACTCAGTTTATGACAATTTTTACAGCCACTCCAGGAAACTAACACAGGTAAAGAAAAAGGAGACTTGAGCAGTACTATCAACCAACATGACCTAATTGACATTTAGGGAACATTAATGCAACAATAGTAAAATATATCATTTTTACAAGTATGCTTAAACATTCAACAAGATAGACAATGTAGACCATGTTTTGAAACTTGAACCAAATATCAGCAAATTTAAAATGATTCAGTTATACAGAGTATGTTCTGACTTCAGTGGAATTAAATTATAAATCAATAATCAAAACATCTGGGCTCGGCACCTGTGGCTCAAGCGGCTAAGGTGCCAGCCACATACACCTGAGCTGGTGGGTTCGAATCCAGCCTGGGCCCACCAACAACAATGATGGCTGCAACCAAAAAAAAGCTGGGCATTGTGGTGGGCACCTGTAGTCCCAGCTACTTGGGAGGTGGAGGCAGGAGACTAGCTTGAGCCCAGGAGTTAGAGGTTGCTGTGAGCGGTGACAGCTGTTGCTATGACAACTTGAGGCTCTGTCTCAAAAACAAAACAAAACAAAACATCTGAACAACTCCAGTTTTTTCTTTCCTTCTTCTTTCCCTTCCTCTTCTCTTTGCTTCCTTCCTTCCTTTATTCCCTCTTCCCTTTCTTTCTTTCTCTCTTGCTCTCTCTCTCTCTCCTCCTTCTCCTACCTGCTCCTTCCCTCCATCCCTTCTTTCCAGTGTGTCACTATGTTGCCCTGGCTGGCTGTCTGGTCTTGAACTCCTGGGCTCAAGTGATCTTTCCACCTCAGTCTCCTGAGTCCTGGCTCCTCACATTTAAAAAATAAACATAATTTTAAGTAATCCATACATACAAAATAAAATAGCAATGGGAAATTAGAAAGCATTCTGAATTAAAATGAAAACCAAACATATCATATGCAATACTTGTAAACAAGCAGTTAGTTGGACTCTGACCATTAACTGTGATATTAGCTTTTATTGTAGCATTTTTATCAATGAAAGTTAAGGGAATTTGTTTGGTATTTTTTTTCTTATCATACATGGATATTAAAATTTTCATTCAGTGAGAATGAGATTTTGTAATCTAGAAGTATGAATTTGAATGTGATATCTTTTTTTTGTTGTTGTTGGGAGTGTTTTTATTGATTTGGAAACTTGCTGTCACTATGTTAGATGAAAAAAGTAAGGTGCTATCATCTCAATATTTGAAACATACAGAAGAAGGATCAGAAACATACATTCCAAAATGTTAATTTTGTTATTTTGAAATTATGGTTGTTCTCCTCCCTTTTCAAATTCTGCAATCTGTATATTTGTGGGTAGATTTTTGACAGTCACAGGAGACATATCTAAAATAGTTGTTAATCCTCAAAATACAAATACTTTCACTTTCTCAGACTTCCTTAGTATTTCTTTATTGCAATCACTAGCATCATCGCCTTTCTTCTCATGAACATTTTTGTTATATCACTGGAGTTATTGTAAACATGATAGTGAGAAAGGAATAGTGAGCTTTGGATTCAGGTTTTCCAAAAGTAATTCCAATAAAGGGTAGAAGCCTCTCTTTTTTTTTGAATGTGATATCTTTTTATTGAACTTTTTTTTTTTTTGATACAGAGTTTTACTCTATTGCCCTGGGTAAAGTGCCATGGTGTTACAGCTCACAGCAACCTCAAACTCTTGGGCTCAAGTGATCCTCTTGTCTCAGTCTTCCAAGTAGCTGGGACTACAAGTACCTGCCCCAAGGCCTAGATAGTTTTTAGAGACTGGGTCTCAATCTTGCTCAGGCTGGTCTCAAACTCCCAAGCTCAAGGGATCCTTTCACCTTGGTCTCCCAGAGTTTAGATTATAGGTTTGAGCCACTATGCTCAGCTAGCAGTATTAATTCTTATCAGACTTTTTTTTTTTTTTTACCAGATTGTATCAGATACATTATTTGCAAAAATTTTCTCCCATCTTGTGGGTTGTCTTTTCACTTTTTTGATGCTGTCCTTTGAAGCATGTTTTTAAAATTTGATGATTGCCAGTCTCTTTTTTTGTTTGTTTGTTTATTGTGCTTTTGGTGTCATATCTAAAGAAGTTATTGCCTAACCTAGGTCATGAATGTTTATGTTTTCTTCAAAGACCTCTATAGTTTTGGGGCTTACATTAGATCTTGGATTAATTATATATTTTTTGAGACAGAGTCTTATTCTGTTGCCCTGAGTGGGGTGCCGTGGTGTCAGCCTAGCTGACACTAACCTCAAACTCCTGGGCTCAAGCAATTTTCCTGCCTCATCCTCCCAAGTAGCAGGGACTACAGGCATCCAGCACAACACCTCAGTATTTTTTCTGTTTTTAGTAGAGACAGGGTCTTGCTCTTGCTGATTTCAAACTCTTGAACTCAAGCAATCCTCCCACCTCGGGCCTCCCAGAATGCTAAGATTACAGCCATGAGTCACCCATACCTGCCAGATCTTTTTAATTTTTGTGTATGGTATGAGGTAAGGATCCAACCTCTCTATTTTCTATGTGGACATCCAGTTGTTCCAGCACCATTATTAAAAGACAACTTTTTTCCTTATCTAATTGTGTTGGAATTTCTCAAAACAAATTGCCTTTAAATGTATTTATTTTGGGGCTGTCAGTTCTATTCCTTTAACTTCCATGTTTATTCTTATGCCAGTACCACACTGTCTTGGTTCTATAGCTTTGTTAATAAGTTTGTAATGAGTTAGTGTGAGTCCTCCAACTTTGTTCTTTAAGATTGTTTTTAATATTCCGTGTTCCTTGCATTATCATATATATTTTAGGGTCAGCATGACAATTTCTATAAGAAAGTTTTCCGGGATTTTGATAGAAAGTTCAGTGAATCTGTAGAATAATTTGGGGAGTATCACCATTTAAACAGTATTAAGTCTTTTAATCCATAAACATGAGACATCTTTCCATCTGTTTATTTCTTCTTTAATTTCTTTCAAACTACATATATTTTTAACTTATGGAGCAAGATAGCTACAATGTGTGTAGTTTGGGGGACTTCTTAACAGCTGTGACTATTCTTTTTATTTTTATGTAGATACAATTATTTTTATATGTTAGAAATGAAAGGCATTTATAAAAAGGACTCATTAATTAAAACTATCTCTTGCGGCTCGGTGCCTGTAGCTCAAGTGGCTAAGGTGCCAGCCACATATACCTAAGGTGGCGGGTTGGAATCCAGCCTGGGCCCGCCAAACAACAATGATGGCTGCAACCAAAAAATAGCTGGGTGTTGTGGCAGGCGCCTGTAGTCCCAGCTACTTGGGAGGCTGAGGCAGGAGACTCGCTTGAGCTCAGGAGTTGGAGGTTGCTGTGAGCGGTGATTCCACAGCACTCTACCCAGGGGGACAGCTTGAGGCTCTGTCTCAAAAAAAACAAAAACAAAACTATCTCTTGCCTTAAATATTTTTTGAAATAGAGGCAAAAAATCACAATAAACTCTAATTAACACATAAAGTGAGAAAGTATAATTAAAAGTATTGGAGACTAGAAGTCAGGAAACTGAGAAGCTTCTTCCCAAGCGTATAACCTTGGATAAATGGTTTGCCTCTATAGGACTGTTTCTTCACTATAAAAGAAGATAGTAAATTTTGCTAAATAGAAAAGCATGGGTCAAGAAATCTATTGTAGGGTGGTGCCTGTGGCTCAAAGGAGTAGGGCGCTGGCCCCATATGCCAGAGGTGGTAGGTTCAAACCCAGCCCTAGACAAAAACTGCAAAAAAAAAAAAAAAGAAGAGAGAGAGAGAGAAAGAGATAGATCTATTGTACAACATGATGACTGTGGTGAATAATGATTAATTGTACTGAGAGGTTTAGGCATAGAGAGGGGTGAGGGTCTGCAAAGAGGAGAGGAGGCCAGCCTAGGGACAAGGAAAGACTTTATTAGAAGAAAGAGCAGAGCAGAATCTGACCAGAAGTAGCTCTTTCCCACACAGATGCAAAACAGCCTTTATTAGCCTTATCAGTATAGCTGAAATGGGGAAGTGACTGGAATCATTCTCCTCTGATTGATGTTTGTGTCATAGCTGCTGCCAGCCTACAGCCCAGGGCTTACTGCTAGTGCTGGTCAGGATATGGGTAGGGTGTTTTCAGGAGCTCTGGCCTTGAAGTACTCCAGGAGCCTGGAGAGAGGGTTGCTTGGTTTTTCAAAAATGGCTGCACTCTTGTGGTTATGAGAATTCCTTTCCTATGGTATACTTGAAAATTGCTGAGAGTGTTACTGGCACAGGTTTGGCTTCTGGCTTCCTAAACGCCAGACAGAAGAGCTGAGTGTTGGTAAAGAAAAGATGGTTTCTTCAACTGCCAGCAGTCTGAGAAGATGGTGGATTATTGTCTCAAAGACCATCTCATCTCCTTTGATTGCTGAACAATTTACAAAGCAAAGGGGTAAAGGGAGTTGGTGGTGGAAAACAAGCTTTGTGCCAGTTATCATGATTTGCTTGATGGTTATTAGCATACAATAGGTCTTCTGATGGATCCTGTCATCACCTGTCTGCAGCTGGCCTGTTTCAGACTCTTAACCTGTTTTTCCTCAAGGTCATTTTCTAACCTTGTGCCTAGCAGAGTGGTAGCAAAATGGCCTCCCTCAGCTAGCTTAGTGCTATAGTCTGAATAACCCTCAGGATGCACTTACAAGAGTATATTTTAGGCTGGGCACCGTGGCTCACATCTGCAATTCTAGCACTCTGGGAGGCCATGGCAGATGGATCTCTTGAGCTCAGGAGTTTGGGACCAGACTGAACTAGAGGGATGCCTTGTCTTTACTAAAAATAGAAAAACTGGTTGGTGTTGTGGTAGGGGCTCTAGTCCCAGCTACTCAGGAGGCTAAGGCAAGAGGATCACTTGAGCCCAGGAGTTTGAGGTTACTGTGAGCTATGATGATGCCACGGAACTCTACCCAGGATGTCCCAGTGAGACTCTGTCTAAAAAAAAAAAAATAAAGAGTAGATTTTAAGTGTTCTCATTACAAATAAATGACAAGTATGTGAGGTAATATATATGTATATTAATTAGCTCATTTTGGCCATTCTGCAATGTATTCATATTCCAAGCCATCATCTTATATACTATAAACATATAGAGAGGGTGTGAAAAACATGTATATGAAGGGGATCTCTGAGAAGCAAGAAGCAGCCTTGATGGAGCAGACAAGCAAGAAAAAACTGGCATTTCAACTTAGAGAGGAACTTCTCTGAAGGCAGGCGGAACCACAGGCCAGGTGGAATGGGTACTGATCACCCCATAAGTAGTTAAGATGAAAAATAAAGATTATGTAACAATAGAGAAATGTAGTTTAAAGGATATATAAGAAGTACAAGTTTGAGTGGGGGATAGTGAGCTGTTTCTGCCATCCTGTCTACTGTTGAGCTTTGTCTTAAGTCTGCAGAGCTTTTTTATATCCTCTATAAACCCCAAGTGTCTTGTTATAGTGTGTGCTTTCTTCTATTTCATCCTGGTTGCCTCGTCTGCTTAG
Organism: Otolemur garnettii; assembly: GCF_000181295.1. Lineage (NCBI taxonomy): Eukaryota > Metazoa > Chordata > Mammalia > Primates > Galagidae > Otolemur > Otolemur garnettii. The sequence continues at coordinate 19,468,482 of NW_003852407.1, forward strand.
AAGAAGAATTCCAATTGAGGGACACTGGCCGGGGTACCCCAGTGTGTCTTCAAGGGTACTCCTTGGGAGGCAGGTGGTCAGTAGCCCGGAAGGGCAGCAACCCAGGCTTTTCAATGTATTCTTTCCCAGGGGAGGCAGGTGATCTTGTTACCAGGAGCTACCCTAAGCAGGGGGTTTATTCTGGTCTGCCCTTGTCTATTTTAGTGTATGTTGCTGGTATGTTTTTCACTTCTTTGTTTGACTACTTAGAACCTGTTGTTTCAAGTTCCAGCATGCTTTCATATACACATTTTAAGAAATGAAACCTGTATTAAAATTCTAATACTCAATATATCAATAATGGAAAATGAATACCAGTCACTTTCGACTTCTGCAATTACAAGCAATGCTCAAAGTGGTTACTATCAGGGTCCAGTTATACAAGATAATGTCTTGTAAAATGTGTATACATTTTTTGATACCCCATATACCTTTTGTCATATATATACATATATATATGAAAATAATAGTTGTATGCAATTACAACAATCTATAATAGGTTAAATGACTTTTTTTTAGGTTAATACTTGAAGATTAAAAAGTTCATAACATTAAATGAGAATGGAGTTCTCTCTCTTACCAATGGAGTTCAGAAGTTTATATACTTTTCTGGTAAAGTGAGTTAAGAGAGGGGGAAAAAGAGAATTCTCTTGAGATGCAACAAAGAACCCACCAGGTAAGATAAATGGATGAGAAATGAAAATTAATTGGTAAATTGCTCTCTTTTAGAATTTAAATAAGTCTGAAAGACCGGACAGTATCTTCTTAGAGAATCTGTTCAGATGTAGTCATATCCTTGGTCTTTCTGGGAGGACAAGGAAAGGACACGCATTCTCCTGGGTGGGTACAAATCTCAGGCAGATAAAGAAACTTTAATGATTTGGGGAAACTCCGTAGTAGTGGTGGTGAGGAGGTCAGAGAGACCCCCATTCCTCTTCAGTCTGTCTAGCATGTCCAAATGTTGTATTTTAGGGCAAAAATATTTTAAATTTCCTTCAGCTATGATCACACCACTGTATTCTAGTCAGGGAAGCAGAGCAGGACCCTCTCTCTATAAACAAACAAACAAATACACAAACCAAACACTAATACTATACCCTATTTAAGAAGCATAAAGAAGAAAAATATTTATAAGAAATCTTTCCTTGAACCATGAAATTTAAAAATAAAAAATTTTATCTTCCCTCCCCCAGTTTTTCTTTGCTTCAGATTAAATTAGAAGATACATAGGGCATAAATACCCATAGTAAGACGAAAGCAGAATTAAAAGCCTCAGGGTACAAAATTGTGGTTATGATTCATCCTTATGTATCCATCTATCCTAGTCTTAGAATTTTAATATCAACAAAACTTCTGGAAGCAATAAATAAAACATAAAGTTGGGGCCAATATACTGATTATGTATTTAAACATTTTTTTTAGTATTTTAAAGTAGCATAACATAAAATCTTTGAGTTTAATAAGCTTTTATTTTTTTTTTGACTGGGGCTGGGTTTGAACCCGCCACCTCCATTATAAGGGGCCGGCACTCTACTCCTTTGAGCCACAAGTGCTGCCAGAGTTTAATAAGCTTTTAGAAACCATTTCTAATTGATATATATGTTGTACATTAGTAAACTTTTAATCTACATGGGGCATTCTCTAACTTCTAATGCTCAGATATACAAGTAGGTATAATCTTTGAGAACTATGTACCCCAGGATAAGAATTGTTTTATTTTATTTTATTTTATTTTTTGAATTGTTTTATTTTTAAAGCCAGTACTCAATAGCACCATCTGCTGTTT
>NW_003852407.1:19471019-19472224 GCF_000181295.1 Otolemur garnettii
ACATGATTTTTTATTTACAGGTGGCAGAGCTGCTTTTGAACCTAAACTTCTCTGACCTCAGTGTCTATATTCTTTAAACTTGATCATATTAGCTATCAGAAGACTCTGAAAACAGCATATATACAAAATAAAACAGCCCACATTTAATAACAGGATATCAAATTAATCAGACCATTGGCGCAGCATAAACTTTATGGCATTCTTCTATTTGGGGAAAGAAAGAAGTGGGTCTCATTTTCAGTACTGGGAAAAGAAGTTTTTTTTTTGTTTTTTGAGACAGAATTTCACTTTTCACCCTCACTAGAGCGTGGTGGTGTCATAGCTCACAGCAGCCTCAAACTCTTGGGCTCAAGTCATCCTCTTGCCTCAGTCTCCCAATGAGCTGGGACTACAGGTGTCCACCAACTGTATGCCTATTTTTAAAGACGGGGTCTTGCTCTTGTTCAGGCTAGTCTCAAACTCCTGAGCTCATGCAATCCACCAGCCTTGGGCTCCCAGACTTTTAGGATTATAGGCATGAGCCACCACGCCCAGCCTGAAAAGAGGTTCTTAATTGCTTGTGCTATTGTTATTATTTTGTCCAGCAGCCTTCCTGTGCTTTAGTGTCCTCTTGGTCTTGAGGGTTGGCAGATGACCAAGCCTGACCAATTATAGCGCCTCACTTATTGGACAGGGTGAACTGCTGGCTACCTCATTCCTAATAAAGTGTGGTAGAGACTTCTGTTATCCCATAATCATTCTCTCCTCTTCATTTAGCAACAGAACCCTTGCTGTTTTCCAGCCTATTTTAGAGAAAAGTATGATCACAAGAATCCTTGGGGCCAGTGGCATGTGAGTGAAACTGCTGAATGGCATTTTTAAGATTCGACTTTAAAACATTAGACATATTCTTTTCCATTTCCTTTTCCCTATTCCCTCAGGCTAGAAAGCAGATGTGGTTGTGACTCAGCTTAAATCCTACTGATGAGGGTGTCTTAGAAGATGGTAGGGCAATAAACTGGAAAGAATGTGTCCCTTATTGATTTTGTGCCCAACTATCCTGGAAAATCCTCTAAGTAATTCCCAAATCCTTATAATTTTGTAAATATGAAGTGGGTGCAGGTCTCAAGAGAATATTCTTTTTCTACCTTTTTCATGCCTCTCAGGAATGGCCTTGGAGGATCTTGTTTCAGGCACAGCCTCCTAGGCAGGGGCAGTGGCTCATA
>NW_003852407.1:19472763-19473895 GCF_000181295.1 Otolemur garnettii
GACACCCTACTCACTGAGCTATGGGCACCACCTGTTATAAAAAATTTTTAAAAGAGACATCTTCTTTCTTTCCTGAATCTACAAATCAGTTACACTGAACATAAGATTCATTCCACTGACTGGAACATGTGTTTTTGCTGTTTATGTCCAGTGACCATTGTAAATGGTCTTTCCTTTAAAAAATGGGACTGAGGGCTCAGTGCCTGAGGCTCAACTGGCTAAGGCACCAGCCTCATACACCTAAGGTGGCGGGTTCAAATCCAGCCTGGGCCCGCCAAACAACAACAACTGCAACCAAAAAATAGCCAGGCGTAGTCACGGGCACCTGTAGTCCCAGCTACTTGGGAGGCTGAGGTAGGAGACTCGCTTGAGCCCAGGAGTTAGAAGTTGCTGTGAGCTGTGATGCCACAGCACTCTACCCAGGGGGACAGCTTGAGGCTCTGTCTCAAAAAAAATAAAAAGGGATTGAGGCAGGGCACAGTGGCTTATGGCTATAATCCTAGCACTTTGGGAGGAAGAGGTAGAAGGCTTACTTGAGACCAGGAGTTCAAGATTAGCACGAGCAAGAATGAGACCTTGTCTGTAATAAATAAAACATTAACCAGGTGTGGTGGTACATGCCTATAGTCACAGCTACTTGGGAGGCTGAAGCAGTAGCAGACAACCTAGGTAAAGAGTTGGGTATAGGCACCCACCACATCACCAGGTTAATTTTTACTATTTTTAACTCCATTGCTGGAGTCCAGGAGTTTCAGGTTACAATGAGCTATGAGGATGTCATTGCACTCTATCCAGAGCAGAATAAGACATTGTCTCAAAAAAAGAAAATGGTATAGAGGATGGAGATTTTCCTATATCCCTCCACTTTTGATTGTGGTTGTTTCATTTAAAATTTAGCCATTGGTAATAAGACCACGAATACTGGACCAAGAAGAGCATGCATCATCCAGAAACCCCAGTTTGAAACTGGGTGTTGTGACTATGCACTTTTTGCTCATTTGGGGTAGGAGATGAGCCTATTTCAGTTTTAAAGGGGATAATTACAGGGTAGTGGCATTCTTGGAATCTGGGAAGAAGGGTATGTGTGGATATGAGAAGCTGATAAGTAGTTTGTGGTGCATTATGGGTATTG
>NW_003852407.1:19474541-19490034 GCF_000181295.1 Otolemur garnettii
ACCTTTACCTGCAGTTAGATGAGCCATTAAATTCCTGTCTTTGGGCACTTTGGTCCTCCTGTTTGTCAGATAGCCATATCCCCGAGGCACCATGCTGAAAGTGAAGGTTGGAATAAAGGGCTTTGGTCCTATTGGGTGCCTAGTCACCAGGGCTGCTTTTAACTCTGGCAAAGTGGATATTGTCACCATCAAGGGCCCCTTCATTGACCAACTACATGGTCTACATGTACCAGTATGATTCCACTCATGATACGTTCTATGGCACAGTCAAGGCTGAGAACAGGAAGCTTGTAATCAATGGAAATTCCATAACCACTTTCCAGGAGCGAGATCCCACCAAAATCAAATGGGGAAAGGCAGGCGCTGACTACATTGTGGAGTCCACTGGCATCTTTACCACCATGGAGAAGGCTAGGGCTCACTTACATGGGAGTGCCAAAAGGGGTCATCATCTCTGCCCCTTCTGCTGATGCCCCCATGTTTATGATGGGTATCAACCACAAGAAGTACAAAAACAGTCTCAGCATTGTCAGCAATGCCTCCTGCACCACCAACTGTTTAGCCCTCTTGGCCAAGATCTTCCATGACCACAGTCCATGCCATCACTGCCACCCAGAAGACTGTGGATGTCCCCTCTGGGAAGTTATGGCATGATGGCCACAGGGCTCTCCAGCACATTATCCTTGCCTCAACTGGCGCAGCCAAGGCTGTGGGCAAAGTCATCCCTGAGCTGAATGGGAAGCTCACTGGCATGGCCTTCTGTGTCCCCACTGCCAATGTGTCGGTCATGGATCTTATCTGCCATCTGGAGAAGGCTGGCAAATATGATGACATCAAGAAGGTGGTGAAGCAGGAATCAGAGGGCTCCCCAAGGGCATCCTGGGCTGTACCGAGCACCAGGTCATCTACTCTGATTTCAACAGTGACACCCATTTTTCCACCTTTGAGGCTGGGGCTAGCATTGCCCTCAATGACCACTTTGTCATTGCCTGGTATGACAATGAATTTGGCTACAGCAATAGGGTGGTGGACCTTATGGCTCACATGGCCTCCAAGGAATAAGAGCACATGGACCACCAGCCCCAATCAAAGCATGAGAAGGGGAAAGAGGCTCTCAGCTGCTGGGGTGCCCCAGCCTACTCAGTCCTCCACCTCACAGTGAATCTTCCCTCCACATAGTTTCCACACCAGACCCCCTGAAGAAAAGGAAGGGGCTAGGGAGCCCCACCTTATCATGTAACATCAATAAAGTTCCCTGTATTCAGCAAAAAAAATTTAAAAAAAATCCCCATCTTTGCTGAGGCTAGGAAACCTTTAATTTCTATTTTGTTTTCACATTGAAAGAATCCTGAGTAAAGATGTGCTTCTATGGCCACAGTTAATATCTCCTTTAAGGGGTTTCCACAGTTCAAATAGTACCTTGTCAAAAGAAAAAAGAGATACTAGGAAATGGTACATCAGGAAAGAAATAGATTTTTTTTTATAATGAAGTTACTCACTGGAAACACTGCATGGATGTGGTGTTAGACTGTTTTATGCAAAATCAATGCATAAAACAAAACCTATTTACTTTTTTTTATTTAGTCATATACACATAGATCATGAATACATTTATGCATATGTGGGGTACAATGTGTTGATTTTTTATACAATCTGACCTGCTTACATCAAACCAATCAACATAGTTTTTGCTTCTTTTACTTGATTATCAAAACCTATTTAGACTCTGCCGTAAAAAGGAATGAAATACTGATTCATATTACAATATGAATGAACCTTGATAACATTTTTCTAAGTGAAAGAAGCCAGACACAAAGGCCCCATATTATATATTCCATTTATATAAAATGTCCAGAATAGGCAAACCTATACAAACAGAAAGTAGGTTAGTAACTTACAAGGAGCTGCAGAGCACAGGAGGGTGGGGAGTAACTGCAAGTAGGTAACAGAATTGTTTTGGGGGTGATGAAAATATTCTGGAATTAGGTGGTAGCAATAATGGTTGCATGACTTTCTGAACATACTGAATTGTGCACTGATTTAAAGGGTGAATTTTATGATATCTGAATTATATCTCAAAAAATCCATTTAGGCTAATTTACCCTCGAAAATCACTCTCAAAGAATCTAATAGCTAGTTTTACTTTCAACCAAAATAAATTTCCTTATACATTTTTTAATTGAGTGTCAGATAAAAGTAGATTTTGCATTTAGGAGTTTGCATTTAGGAGTACTGTTATGAAAGAAATATATCTTATAACTTGAGTCACACTCAGTTAAAGGAGATTCTCACAGTATAAAGGGTAAAGGATTAAGATCAAAAACATTCAGAAGGGGATTATGTGTACCTCTGGGAATATAAGAATAACTTCTAAGAGGTGCTCAGGCACAGAAAACTTTCAGAAAATGAATTTCCAGATCCTTAACTTGCACATTCCATCTTTTTAACTTACTATGTGGCCAAGGCTTCATATCATTGTATCCTATTGTCCTTTCCTATTTCCCATTTCTTAATTTACATGGGAGATGCATACCTCTCACCTGTCATTAATTCTTACCATGGTAAAAATCTCAGGGTGCCAAAACACTGTACATTTTGAGACAGTGATGCTAGGGAAACATCCTTTAATTAAGGCACCATAAAACCATGATAAGAGTAGTGCATTTTTCAATGGGTATGGTCGCTCATCTCTGTAATTCCACCACTTTAAGAAGCCAACCTGGGAGGACTGGTTGAGGTAGGGGTTTAAAACAAACCTTGGCAACACATGGAGGTCCCGTCTTTTTTTTTTTTAAGACAGATAGGCACATAAAGAAACTTTTAAAAAGTGGTGTATTTTTCCTTGCCTTATACTTCGTATTTCTGGCTTGTAATTCAGAAGGAATTCAGGCAACTGAGCGACTCCATAGTAAAATTCCTTTTTTTTTGAGACATCATTCTTGGGTTCAGGACATCTTCCTGCCTCAGCCTTCCAAGCAGCTGGGATCACTGACGCCAGTCAATATGCAGGCTAACTTTTCCGTCTTTAGAAGACGGAGTCTGACTTTTGCTCAGTCTGGTCTCAAACTCCTGAGCTCGAGGGATCTGCCCTCCTCAGCCTCCCAGAGTTGTAGGATTACAGGCTTGAGCCACAGCGCCAGACCAGTAGGGAAATTCTTTTCATTCACTTCTACTTACTTATGGGAACAATCTATAAAAATAAAAACTAGGAATGAAAGCCAGTTCAGAACTCCACCCAGGACATAAATAATGGCTTCGTGTACCTCCACACGAAGTAAACACCCTAGCAGAGTGTAAAAAGGAAGAGGCCCGCAGACGAACAACACGGCCGTCTGCAAGCGCACCCTTTCCTTGCGACTAACGAAAACGCCGCAGCGCAGGAGTTTCCTCCCACAGTCCGGTTAGTTGCAGTACCCACAACAGCATATATTCCATTCTGTTCACTGGTTGAGTCCACCAGTGGCAGTCCATTTCTAAAAGCACGGTATGCTCAAAGGATACAGGTCAACCTCAGCGAAACCCCCAAGCACCTGGCGAGCCGCACACCTTCCGTGAGCAGGTAGGGGCCTCTTGCCACTCCACCAGCGAGCGTGGGAAAAGCGGAGCGCTGGGCAGGAAGCAGCGCGAACAGCCATGTCAGTCACCCACCGCAGCCAGTGAGAGCCTTTGGGGAGCCAAACAGCCCTGGCCTTGGTGGAAAGCGAGCGGGCGCCTCTATCACTATGACAGCATCTACCTCCAGTCCAGTCGGCCCGCAGTCGCACCTGTCTCTGCCCTGCCAAGTAGGGCCGTGAGAACTTGGCCTGCCCCGCAGTTCAGCCAAGCTTTCCTGGCTCCGCCCACAGCCCTTGTGGCCCCGCCCCTCCCAGCAGGGGAGCTTTCGCACACCGCCTCCGACTCCCGCCTCCAAACCGGCTTCCGTCACTCTTCACTTCCCCTTCCTCAGCACGCCTCCCCGGGCCTGCCGCCTACTTTGACACAGTCACGTGAGGGACGCGCGCGGGGGCTGCTGGGAGTAGTACTGCCGGTCGGTCAGAGTTCGGCCTCAACATGGCGGTTCCGGTCAGGCAGTGACCAAGGTTTTGCTTTCCAAAGGGCTAAGGGGCGATTGTCGCCGTCTCCACCTATCGGGGTGGAATGCGAGGACGCGGGGGCGAGCGCTGAGGAGCGGCAGTGACAGGGAGGGGGTCAGTGGTGTGTGCCCTGCGAGCTGAGGCGGCGGCGTCGGTTCCTTCTAATCGTCTCTAGGCTCTAGTGCGGGGCCCCGCCCGGCCGCGGTAGCTGCTGCAGCGGCAGAATCAGCTCTGAAAGTGGGCCTGAGGGCGGACGCCGCCGCTGTCTCTGCCACGGCGATGGCCCAGTGTGTACAATCAGTGCAGGAGCTAATCCCGGACTCCTTCGTTCCCTGTGTCGCCGCGCTGTGCAGCGACGAAGCCGAGCGGCTCACCCGTCTCAATCATCTCAGCTTCGCGGAGCTGCTTAAGCCTTTCTCTCGTCTCACTTCCGAGGGTATGTGATGCCTTTTTCACTGGGTTCCTGCAAAGCAGTGGCCAGGAGAAGGAAGTTGCGGGGGGAAAGGGGAGAGAAGGGCGCTGTTTACGTCCCAGAGCCGGTAGCGTGGCGACTTGGAGTGTGGCCCTCAGGTGGCGTCTGGAGGAGGGCCCCGGAGTGGGGTTGTCAAGCTGGAGCGGTCTTACTTAACCCCCAGTTTCTCCAGGTGCTTTCTGTTTTCCTCGGACTAGCCTGGTTGTTTAGTAATTGGTCTAAGGAAAACTGCGAGCCCCGGAGAAGGGCGTTGAGACTGTTGTCAGCTGCCACTGGGAAGGAATTAGTTGTAGGGCTGATAGGGAGGTGCTGTCTCTCTGACCGACGGGATTTTAAGAGTAAGGAAGACCGGGTTATCTTCCATGAGGTGTTACACTGAACTTTCAAAGTTGTCTTAAATGTTACATTCTTCTGGCGATGAGGCTTATCTCTCTGTAAACTTCTGTTTAGCTATTTTACTTTTTCTTAGGTATAGACTATTTTGCATAGTCTAGATATTTGGAATTATCTAGATTTAGAGAAAAATAAGCTTTACATTGCTTATAAAATAAATAATAGAACTTCAGATGTAGTTTAGTCAATATCTTGCAAACATAGAAAAGTGCAAGTAAAGTTTTTTGTTAAGATCTGTGCAAAATGAGGGGTTTTATGATAAACCTGTATCAAGCAGGCAACTATGATGTTTATTTGGTTATGATAACTTTTCCACAAAACAGTACTGTACCACAAATTTATGAATTTATATGCCACAGGTATTCTTTGGGAGTGTAGCTCTATTACAAGTTTACTTTTGTATTTAAAGTGAAGTTTAGCCTTAACTTTTCGTTTGCTTTAGCCTTTCAACTTCCACTTTAGTCATCAGTTTCAGTTCCAGTGTTGTACAAGGCAACAAAAAGAAAGTGTCCTGTATTATTTTTCTTTTTAGAGACAGGATCTCTGTTATGCAGGGTAAGAAAGTGTCCTGTATTATTTTTCTTTTTAGAGACAGGATCTCTGTTACGCAGGGTGGAGTGAAGTGGCCTGATCATAGCTTGCTATAACCTTGGAAAGCCGATTCTCTTGCCTCAGCCTCCCGTTTAGCTGGAACTACAGGTGCCCACCACAACGCCTGGCTATTTTTTGGTTGCAGTTGTCCTTGTCGTTCAGTTGGCTGGGGCTGGGTTTGAACCCGCCAGCCTTGGTGCATGTGGCTGGCACCATAACCACTGTGCTAAGGGTGCTGAGCCAATTTTTAAATTTTTTTGTAAAGTCTTGATAGGTTCTCTAGGCTTGTCTTGAACTCCTGGACTCAGAAGATCTTCTGGCCCAATTGTTGAGATTATAGATGTGAGCCACCACACCTTGCCAACGTTTTTTTCATTTTTGGTATCTCTCTGCCCGTCATCACAGCCTTTGGCCTACATTCTTAAACTCTTAAAAAAAAAACAAAAAACAGCAGGGTGAGGTGGCTCGCACCTGTAATCCTAGCACTCTGGGAAGCTGAGGTGGGTGGATTGCCTGAGCTCATGGGTTTGAGACCAGCTTGAGCCAGAGCTAGACCTTGTCTCTCAAAGAAATAGCCATGTGTTGTGGCAGATGCCTATAGTCCCAGCTACTCGAGAGGCTGAGGCAAGAGAATCGCTTGAGCCCAAGAGTTTGAGGCTGCTTTGAGTTATGAGCACTCTACCAAGGGTGACAAAGTAAGACTCTGTCTTAAAAAGAAAAAACCCCCAGAACAACAAAACACTTAAGAGCCAGTTTGACTTTGATGTATGTGTTCTTTCTTTCTTTTTTAATAAAGAATAATGGACCAGGCATGGTGGCCAAGTTTCTAATGCTACCATCCTAGTAGTCCATGTATTAATCACTTTAAACTTTAAAATTTACATCAACTCCTGTGTCTCTTTATAAATCAAACAACTCCTTAATCTTCCAGAATTTCATACTGCTCAGGAATCTGACTACTTCACATTTACCATTAGGGATGAAATTCAAAGTCTCCTTCCTAGACTTGAAGGTCCTCCTTAATCTAGGCATTACTGTTCCACACCCCAGGAGGGCATGTTTTCCTGACTGTTCCCCAACCACTCAATCATCATTTATACCTTTTGCCTATACCCTTCTAATTGCTTGTGACCAATTTTTGAGCAGTTGAAATGTTTCTAGTCCAAATTGAGATGTAAGTGTAAAGTGCACTCAAATTTCAAAGACTTAGCAATAAAAAGAATGTAAAATATGACTGATTTTTTTATATTGATATGTTGAAATGGTAATATTTTAGAAATATTGGCTTAAATAAAATTAGACATTTCACTTGTTTCTCTCTCTCTTTTTTTTTACATATATGTGTGTTAGGTTTCCACTTTTTGCCTTCACAAAATTAAAAAGGCTTAAAATTTAATAACAATAACAATGTTTAAGATAAGGACTAGAAACAAAAACCTCGTAAAGAACAAACAAAGATAAATACATTCAGAAAAGAAATCAGATGATTGCTGCATCGAAATATTAAGCAATAATAATAAGGCAAAAAAAGCATTCATATTGTCAAATAAGAGTGTGTCTATTATAGAATGCTTTGACTCTGAGGTTCAGTGTGGAGTCATCAGTTAACTTATTTTTTTTTCCAAAGTCTCAAAAAATAAGTAATATTTATAAATAAAAGTAAAAGATAATTTCAAAAAGCAGATCATGCCAAATCTTATAGACAATAGAAAAAGAAGAAATACTTTAAAATCATTCTACTTAATTTGGATACACCTGATATTAAAATTGGAGAAACTATATTATTATAAAGGGGAAATTACAAACACATTTCGCTTATAAAAGAGGATACAATATCCTACACAGCATATTACCAGGTTCTCTTTACTTTTTTAAATGTGACTATTAAGCATTTTAATTATACACATGGTTTACATTATTTCTTTGGATAGCACTGCTCTTTAGTGTAAATAAGTAATTCTAAATATTACCAGGAGATTAAAAACACAATTATTTCAAGTCATGTTACCTGTTTTATTTTAAATCTTACCCAGATGTAAGTCTGGGGACAAGTTAATGTTTTTGTTTTTGTTTTTTTTCTTTGAGACGAGTCTTACTCTGTCATCCTGGGTAGAGTACTGTGGCGTTACTGTAGCTCATAGCAACCTCAAACTCTTAGGCTTGAGCAATCTTCTTGCCTCAGCCTCCTGAGTAGCTAAGACTACAGGCATGTACACTGTGCTTGGCTAATTTTTTTATTTTTAGTAGAGATGGGGTCTTGCTCTTACTCAGACTGGTCTTGAACTCCTCAGTTTTAGAGATGCACCTCTCTTGGCCTCCCAGAATGCTGGCATTACAGGCCTGAGCCACCTGCCTGGCCCTGGCCAAGTTAACTTTTATATGCCTCAATGTCCTTAAATTCAAAATGGCTATAATAACATAGGTAGGAATCAATAAGGACTGAAAGAGAAGCGCTAGGCTGGAATACGCCTGTAATCCCAGCAGTTTGAGAGGCTGAGGTGAGAGGATCTCTTAAGGCCAGGAGTTTGAGACCAGCCTGGACAAGATAGTAAAACCCCATCACTACAAAAAATAGAAAAATTTAGCCCAGCATGGTAATGTGTGCCTGTTTGTCTCAGCTCTTCTTGAGAAGGGGAGGGAGGATCACCCAGGTGTGATTGTACCACTGCACTTCACTCTGGGCCACATACCATCACCCTGCCTCTAAAAATAAGTAAATGACTGAATGAATGTATGCATGCAGGTATTGGGTATTTTAGGATTATTACTCTTTTTGGTGGGGGGTCAGGTCTTGCTCTGTTGCCTAGGTGGAGTGAAGGGGCATGATCATAGCTCACTTGTTTAGTTTTTTGCTGGTAAATACATTTTGAGGTTCTTTACAAAGATAGCTTTTCTTTATGCAGTGAGGCATGAGTGTATCACTTCGGGCAGTGTAATTTAAGAATATGATTAACTGAAACAAGCTAAAATTTCCTTAGGAGAAAGGAATGTTAAAAAATGACTGGACTCTATTTCTGGCCTGCAAATATGCTGTATTTTAGGATAAAAATTTACCTTGACTACTGAGATAATCTAAGTGGTGTCTAAGTATAGTGCCAAGTATTTTCAGGAGACTTATTTGTAGGTTTTAGTAGCAAAACATACCGTAAGAGCTATACTAAAGAGAGGGATGGATGGCAGAACAAATCTGAGTACTATTCATGTGGAGAGCCTTAAAAATAGAGTTCAGACTTGATGTATTAGGCAGTAAAGAGCCATTTTAGATTGCTTAGATGCTTTTTTTTTTTGAAGACAGAGTTTGTTGCCCAGGCTAGAGTGCAGTGGCATCAGCTTAACTCACAGAAGCCTCAAACTCCTGAGTTCAAGCTATTCTCCTGCCTTAGCTTCCTGAGTAGCTGGAACTACAGGTGCCAGCCACACTGCCTGGCTGACTTTTCCATTTTATTTATTTATTTATTTATTTAGACAGAGTCCCTTGGTAGAGTGCTGTGGCATTACAGCTCACAGCAACCTCAAACTCTTGGGCGTAAGCGATTCTCTTGCCTCAGCCTTCCTAGTAGCTAGGACTACAGGCACCCACCACAATGCTGGGCTGCTTTTTGGTTATAGTTGTCAGGCAGGCCTGGACTGGGTTTGAACCCGCCAGCGCCTGTGTATGTGGCTGGTGCCCTAGCTGCTGAGTTGCAGGAGCTGAGCTCAATTTTTCCATTTTCAGTAGAGATGGGGTATTGATTGTTCTTACTCAAGCTGGTCTCAACTCCTGAGCTTAAGGGATCCTCCCACTGCAGTCTCTGAGAGTGCTAGGATTACAGTCATGAGCCACTGTGCCTAGTCCCTTAGATACATTTTTAAAACTTGAATAGCATTTATGACATTACAATTAAAATGGTTATTATAGATTTTTCTCTCCTTCCCCCATCTTCCCTTCACTCACTTTCTCCTCTCTTCTTTCATATCTTCACCACATTTTCTTCCATCTCTCTAAAATAAAATCAATTTAAAATAAAATGGTTATTATAGGGCCAGGCCTGTTGGCTCAAACCTGTAATCCTAGCTTTCTAGGAGGCTGAGGTGGGTGAATAGCTTGAGCTCACAAGTTTGAGACCAGCCTGAGCAAGAGTGAGGCACTAGCTCTACTAAGGCTGGTCTTGAACTGGTGAGCTCAAGTAATCCACCTGCTTTGGCCTCCCAGAGTGCTAGGATTACAGGTGTGCGCCATAGTGCCTAGCCTTTGAGATTTTCTTTATACAGTTAAGTTTGATATGCTAGGTACAATCATGAACTATACTATTATTTGCAGAATACATTTCATAGAGCACTAGATGTATTAGATACTCTTGGAAAAATATTCACACTCTTAAGTGTGAATATCAGGAAATAAGGGTTGTTGGGGACCATTTCAGAGGCTGCTGCCACACTCAGTACCTCATTTCTGAATTTATCAGGATTACTTAATAAGTGATAAACTCACCCCAAATATAGGGCAAAACTAGAATATAATTTTGTATTAACAGTTAAGAATATCTACAAGTTAACTGGGAATGGTGGCTCACACCTGTAGTCCTAGCACTCTGGGAGGCCAAAGCAGGTGGATTGCTTGAGCTCAGGAGTTCTGAGACCAGCCTGAGCAAGAAAGAAACCCCGTCTCTACTAAAAATAGAAAAACTAGCAAGGTAGTAGCTGGTAGTCCAGCTACATGGGAGCCTGAGGCAAGAGGATTGCTTGAACACAGGAGTTAGAGATTGTTGTGTGCTATGATAACGCCATGGCACTTGACCCAGGGTAACAAAGTGAGACTCTTGTCTCCAAAAAAAACAAAAACAAAAACAAAAACCCAACATCCAAAAGTCATTAAACACCAAAGGGAGAGGGCGGTGCCTGTGGTTCAGTGGGTAGGGCGCTGGCCCCAGCCACATTGCGACAACAACAAAAAAATAGCCAGGCATTCTGTTGGGCGCCTGTAGTCCCACCAGCTACTCGGGAGGCTAAGGCAAGAGAATCACCTAAGTCCAGGAGGGACTGTGAGCTGTGATGCCAAGGCCCTCTACCGGGAGCGATGAAGTGAGATTCTGTCTCTTAGAAAAAAAGGAAAAAAAAAACACTAAAGGGAAGTTTAATGTACATACATTTTCTTATTTGACAGTTATTACTAATTTTAAGGAAAATACTTGTGTAGTGTGTTGTTAAAGATAACAAAAATGTACCATAGTACTTATTGTCTTTTTGTTTCTCTATTACATAAACAGACTAGCTGGGAAGTTTTAACTATGGAGAGAGGCATGTTTGTGTTCATTTACATTAGAAAACAATAATTACAGAAGAATGTAGACAATACAAAAAAATCCAGCTATTACCCAGAATTAATAATTGTTAACTCCTTGTCTTATTTGCTTTTTATTTTTATTTTTGTTCTTTATCAGGGGAAAGTGCGAACGCAGTCCCCTACTACCACAAACTTAATAGAGATATAGTTGATGTTCCCTTTTTACAGTTCCTTAGTCTCTTTTCCTTCCTGTCTTCATGTAGGTAGCCACTATGATAGAATTTGCGTGTTTCTATGCATATATTTTAAATTTACAAGTGCACATATTTGTGTTACATACAGTTATTTAAAAAATATTTTGGAGACTTGGGCTTTTATTTTTTAAATCTATGCTTTTGAGACAGTCTCACTCTGCCACCCTTGTTAGAGTTTGGAGGCATCATAGCTCACAGCAACCCCAAACTCTTGGGCTGAAGTGATCTTCTTGCTTCAGCCTCCCTTGTAGCAGGGACTATAGGCACCCACCATAACACCTGGCAGTTTTTTTGCTCAGGCTGGTCTTGGAATTCCTGAGCTCAAGCAGTCCACCCACTTTAGCCTCCCAGAGTGCTAGGATTATAGGCATGAGCCACCATACCTAGCCTTGAGACATGGGTTTTTAATAAGTTTTAGGAGTCAACAGAGAGAATGCATAAGAAATTTGGGAAGTCTTTATGTGGTGACTTTATTTAAAATATGGGGAGGCTTGAATTTTGACATAAAGCATTTTCCATTGAAAAAAAAGTATCATCTTTTTCTGGGTAGATACCCAGAACCAGTTATCCAAAGTTGCCTTTTATTTATGGATGATGACCTGTGATGCAGTTGTAATGTACCTGCTGATGGTAATACGGTTTCTATCACTTACTGTCAAACATCGTGCTTAGGGCTTTACACTTACAGTGTTTCATGTAAATCCTTAAAATAACCCTTCAAAATAGTTACTAATCACATATAACAGATGAGGAATTTGAAAGACAGAAAAGTGAAAAAAGTTGTTTAGGTAAGCCGGTTGATAAGGGATTTAAATTAAGGCTTGACTCCAGAAACTAGGTTCTTCATTATAATGGACTGCTTTCACTACTGTGAAAATTAATCATCTTGTATGATAATATTTGTCTGTATCTATGGCAGACTATGGGCACTGTCTTCTTGTTGCAATCACTTTGGAACCTATTTTTCTATCCTGAAGCTCTGAACTACTAGTTATAAATGTTGTAGACTGAAGCAAGGTATATAGCAGGGTGGAAGAAGGAGGTATTGGGGTAGAGGAAATCTGGGTATTGATTTTTGTTTGTTTAAACAGACTTTTTAAGACCAGTTTTAGGCACACAGAAAAAATGAATTGAAAGTATAGAGAGTTCCGACATACCTTATACCTCTACACGTGCACAGCATCCCCCACTATCAACATCCCACACCAAAGTAGGCATTGATATTTATGATAATGAAATAAAGGTTGAGAATGCTAGTAGAAGACGAGGGAAAGCAGAAGGACATCCACACGCAGCATTTAATTCCCCTTTCTTTGCCTTTATTGTTCTAGTATTGATACCACAGACCTTGCATTGCTGTGTACCAGCTTTAGTGTGAGATGAGAATTAGAGATTTGGTATGGATGGTGATTGGTTTCTGGTAGCTCTAAACATAGGAGAAATGAAAGGACTTACAGTAGGGAAATTGTGAGCAGTAGCATTATGTGAGAAGGAGGAGTCCTTTGGTTTGTAGATTGTCTAGCTAGTCCTTTTGGCATATAGGGAATGTTTGAAACATTCTGGAAGAATGTTCCACTTGCAATTGCTGATTTCTGATGTGAGCGTCTTTTTGTTTGTAAACCAATAAATAAGTTTGGGTTATTATGCATTGTATGGAATAATTTCAAGTTTTTTCCTTTCTTTTTTTTTAAAGTTCACATGAGAGATCCTAATAATCAACTTCACATAATTAAAAATTTGAAGATAGCAGTAAGCAACATTATCACCCAACCACCTCAGCCTGGAGCCATTCGGAAGCTTTTAAATGATGTTGTTTCTGGCAGTCAGCCTGCAGAAGGATTAGTAGCTAATGTGATTACGGCAGGAGACTATGACCTTAACATCAGTGGTATGTAACAAGTTTTATTATTTTTTTGAATGAAAAATTTTTTTTGTTTAAAAAAGTAATTCTTTGTCTTGGGAGATCATTCAACAAATATTTAAATGCTTATGGAATTCTAGAGCATGGGAATACAATGTTGAAAAATAGTCTCAGGAACTTTGGCTCTTTATTTTATTCCAATACCTAAGGTATTAGGTTATTGAGTATGAAATGTCCGAATACCTAAAGTACTGAGTTTGACAGTTGATATCTCTGAGACATTTCACTTTGACATTTCTTATTTTATTTTTCTTTCTTTCTTTCTTTCTTTTTTTTGAGATGGTCTCACTATGTCACCCTGGGTAGAGTGCTATGGCATCACAGCTCACAGCAACCTCAAACTCTTAGGCTTAAGTGACTCTCTTGCCTCAGCCTCCCAGGTAGCTGGGACTACAGGTGCTCACCACAACACCCTGATATTTTTTGGTTGTTTGGCAGGCTCTGGCTGGATTGGAACCTGCCAGCTCCAGTGTATGTGACTAGTGCCCTAGCTGCTGAGTTACAGGTGCCCAGCCATTTTATTTTTTTAAATGTTTTTTTAATTTTACTTTTCTATTATGAAGGCGCATTGTCATTCTTTCAAATTTTGGCTAAGGTGGTTAATGATTGTGCTACAAGCTGTAGTGGAAGACCAACCATATCAGCCTATGCGTGAAGTGGCAGCAAGGTTTGACATTACTACTCCAGCAATATTGGACCATTTGAAACAGTCCAGCAAGGAGCTGGATAGGTGGGTTCCACATGAATTAAACAGGCATCAGAAGAGAAATTGTCTCAAAGTTTGCCTTTCTTTGTCGTCAAAAAAGGTAAACCATTTTTTTTTTTTTATTAAATCATAGCTGTGTACATTAATGCAATCATGGGGTACAATGTGCTGGTTTCATATACAATTTAAAATATTTTTATCAAACTATTTTCATCAAGCCTTCACGGCATTTTCTTAGTTACTGTGTTAAGACATTTATGTTCTACACTTAGTAAATTTTACATTTACCCTTATAAGATGCACCATAGGTCCCACCTATGCATATGTCCCACCAATACCCTCCCTCTACCCATCCTCTCCTCCCCTCCCCAGGTAAACCATTTCTGTATGGTATTATTATGTTGCATGGTATTATCATGTGTAATGAAAAATGAATTCTTTTTGGCAAGTGCAAGTGTTTAGCATAATGGTTAAAGATGACATGGTGAAACACAGTCTAAAACCAAATATTCATCAGTAAAACACTAGTGGTGTCTGTTTGGTGGTCCAGTGCTGGTATTATCCACCACAGCTTCATGAAACCTGGTCAGTTGACATTGATTGTCAATTGCAGCCAATTGGATGAAATGATGAGAGTACTTGGGTTAAGCAGCCGAGATTAGGCAGTAAACACGGGCCAATCTTCTTGCAAAAATATGCTCAAACACATGTCACACAGAGATTGGTCAATAGAGATAGGCCAGTCCTCTTACAAGAATACACTCAACCATATGTCACACAAACAGTGCTGCTTAAACTTAAAGGTGGAAGCTCAGACTAGAAGCTGGACTTGGAAACTCTGTCATCCACTGAATTCATCAGACCTTGCTCCTAACTGATACTTCTCCAGGCTTTGGACAATTTCTTGCATGGAAAAATATTTAATTCTCAACAAGGTGTGGAAACTGCCTTTTGTGATTTCATCACAGACTCTCCAGGCTTATTTGCTGCTGACATAAACAAGCTACCATCAAGATAGAAAAACTGTGTTAGTAGTTTGGCACTTACTTTGATTAATTGTACTGCTTCCTTTTTGAGATATCAAAAACTAAACTTTTGATTTGAAATCAGACATTCCATATTTAATGACCCTATAATGCCTAGACCATACAAGTAATAAGTATTTGTTGAATGAAAGAACAAATGAAGAAAGTAGATAAAAATAATATTTTCTTTTGTGACATAAATAATATAAGTAAAAAACATTAAGTTTATTATATTTTTATCTTGCTTAGTGTTAAGTGGAGGAAATGTTTATAAAATATGTATAAATATATAGTCTTTTATGAGTGCTTCTTAATCTGGTTAAATGATATATGTTTTTATAACAAGATTGGTAGGTGTAATTATGTATTAATTTGTAAAGTGAGTTAGCAGGCCTGGCTTTGTGGCTTACGCCTGTAATCTCAGAACTTTGGAAGGCAGAGGATAGCTGAGGCCAGGAGTTTGAGACTAGGCTGGGGAACATATGGAGACCCCCGTCTCTACAAACCCCTTCCCCCAAAACAGCCAGGTATGGTCAGACATGCCTGTGGTCCCAGCTACTAGGAAGGCTAAAGTGAGAGGATTACTTGAGTGTAGCGGTTGGGGATTGCAGTGAGCCACTGCATTCTGGCCTGGGTGACAGAGCAAGACTCCATCTCTTTAAAAAACAAAACAAAACAAAACTTAGAAGTATTTGGTGTAACTCTTTTATAGTATTAATTGAAGGACATGGGATAGATTTTTTTTTTTTTTTTTTGCAGTTTTTGGCCAGGGCTGGGTTTGAACCCACCACCTCC
>NW_003852407.1:19490878-19492552 GCF_000181295.1 Otolemur garnettii
ATATATATATATATATATATATATATATATTCTTTAGTCCTGAGAAGTTAATTTTCTTTCTTCGTTAATTTCTATTCTTTCTTAATTTCTTCCCCATTATTTTTCTTGTTCTTTCAGATATATTAATGGTATTAGTTGGATATAGAACTTCCTGAATTGATTCTCTAATATTCTTTTTTCCCTAATATTGCCCATTTCTGTCTTTTTGTTTTACTTTCTGGATATGCCTATCTTTTATTTCATCTTCTGAACCTTCTATTGATATTTTAATGTTTGTTGTCTTTTTTCTTGTTTGAGACAGGGCTGGAGTGCAGTGGTGTCATTGGCACCTCCGACTTTTGGACTTAAGTTATCCTCCCCCTTTAGTCTCCCAAATAGCTGGGACTACAGGTGTGAGTCACCCATACCTGGTTGATTTTTCTTTTATTTGGGGTCTTGCTTTGTTGCTCGGGCTGTTTTCAAACTCCTGTCCTCGAATGATCCTCCTGGTTTGGCCTCTCACTGTGTTGGGATTATAAATGTAAGCAACTCAGCCCAGCCTTTTTTTGGGGGGGGGAGACATTTTCTTGTTATCTGGATGTTCCTTTTTTGGGCCATGCAGTTCTTGTTTTATGTTGTCGTATCTTAAGACCGAGGACATTAATAAATTGTTGTTGGCTTCTTTTTGTTTTCAAGTTTTCTTCTGTCTGGTGCCTTTCCTCCCATTATATTGTTTTTATTTTGTTTATTTAGTCTTTTATTCTTGTTGGGCACAAGATAAGCCTATCAGTGGATTTCTTTATTGGGTGGTAAGACTATGACTAGACTTGAGGGTTGCCTAGTTTTTATTAGTTGCACTTTATTCCTATGGGGGAATTTAATTTCTCCAGAGGATTCTCAAATATACTGTCTAACTATCTGTATCCTAGAGGGCCTTTTTTTTTGAAACTGTTCATTAAAGTAATTTGGTAATTAATTTATTGGAATAATATCGTTATGATTTGGTTGTGAGATGTTATTTTATCTAGTTATATTACTTGAATCTGAGTTCTCTGCAAACATGTCTGCGTAAGGGAAAATGTACTGTTTGCTTTTAAAAGCAGGTGGAGGTGTTACTATAACTGAACTCTTCAGGCGCATTTTTAAAAGAATCCCAAGTGGTTAGGATAATTTACATGCCAGAAGAAAACAATTTCTAAAGTTTCTTCTCATGCTGTTATCAGGCACGTCTTTTTACCTTTATTTTTTATGTTGGTTTTAAAGACTGGGAATGAGAGATGAAGTACTAAATTCACTTTAGTAAAATTCTATTAGACCAGTACTCTGAACACTTAAAAAAAATGATTTTATCCATCTTAATAAGGTATTCTCTAAATGTCCAGAAGTGTGCTTTTGAATTTTACCATTAATGTGAGTTTAGCATATTATCATCCATTCTGTTTAAGTAATAGATATTAGATATTTATCTCATAAGCACCTGACTTAACAGTGCTGTGTTTTCTTCATCAGATCGGTCAATTAAAGCTAGCATCCCTTGGTGCAGGAATTGAAAAGACACATTAGTAGAGTTGAAAGAATCTCTGTCAGATAGTTCTCTTTCTACTCTTTGACGATTATCTTTTTTTTTTGATCAGCTACTATTTTGTATTTGTCCCCATTAACTTTTCTAAAATGAGGGAGGTCTTTTGGGTGCTT
>NW_003852407.1:19492994-19495144 GCF_000181295.1 Otolemur garnettii
GGCACCTGCCATGATGCCTAGCCAATTTTTCTATTTTTAGTAGAGATGAGGTCTTCCTCTTGTTCAGTCTGGTCTCAAACTCCTGTACTCAGGCAGTCCTCAAGCCTTGGCCTCCCAGAGCGCTAGGGCCTATTCTGTTTACTCTTGATTTACACATTTTTTTGCTAAGTCCAGGCATAATCTTTGAACAGTACAGTTTGCGCTGCATCTTAGTTTTATAAGAAGGAGGTCAGGAGTGAAATTCTAGCACTCTTGGAGGCTGAGAGGGTAGATTGCTTCAGCTCACAAGTTCAAGACCAGCATGAGCAAGATTGAGACTCTCATCTCTACTAAAAATGAAAAATGGAGGCAAGAGGAATACTTGAGCCCAAAAGTTTGAGGTTGCTGTGAGCTGTGATGCCACAGCACTCTACGAAGAGTGACGACAAAGTGAGACTCTGTCTCAAACAAACAAACAAAAAGAAGGAATATAATACCCTTCTTTACCAAGACAGAATAAATTCTGCTTAGAGAAGATTTAGTAGCATGCTTTAGTAGCATGCTTTAGTAGCATAGTTGCTGTTTTGTTTCCAAACAGAGATAATGGAGATATGGACTAGGGTAAGAGCAAAATAGTCATTTTTTTTTCTTTTTTTGAGACACAGTCTTAGTCATTCTGGGGTTGAGTGCTGTGGTGTCAGAGTTCACAAACAAATAAAAGCTTGTATATGTGTATGTATTTTGCTTTCTATTGGATTTTATTTTAATTTATATAGTTTCAGAATCAGAACTGTAAAGCAAGATACAGAGAGATTTAGCCTCCATTCATTTCCCCTCCTCTTCTCCCCTCTTCTTTCCCTTCTTTCCTTTGTAGGTAATTACATGCATTAGATTTATCCTCCATTAATTCTCTTTTAAAATGTAAGCAGATATGTGTATGGCTCTTTATGTTTTCTTACACAGAAGATCACACTTTTCTGCTGTTTTCTTTTTCTATTTAATAACACATCCAAGAGAGCACTTCATAGTGATCTATATAGATTTCACCCTTTCTCTTGTGCTTGCATAGAATGTCTATTTAATTCATTTAACCAGTTCCCTCCTGTTTAACCTGTGCATTTTTTAGGTCTTGATGTATTTATAGCGGTATAGATAGTTTTGCAAAGATTAGCTGTTTCGGAGGATATACCTTATTTGGTCAGAACTCCCTACCCCTACCATGAAACAAACCTTTTTTCATAATGTGTATATATATATTTTTTCTTGGTCATTATTAGTGAAAATACATAGGACCTTTTCAGACAAACTAATTCTGAGTGAATTAGAAGAGGATTATGTTAGTGGTTGGTGAGAAAATTGGTTTTCTGTTGTAGTAGATATGTGGGTTATTATGGAAATTTAGAGATACACTGTTACTGTCCATTATTTCACTTCAGATTTACTTGTAGAAATTTCAGCTTGCCCAGCTTACTGGTGTTGCTGGGAGGGCTTCCTTTGTTCCGTCTGTGCAGATTTTACATTTTTTGATTTTTGGATATCTCAAAACTTTCATCAGGACCCATGTATTAGTCTGTGTTGTTTACTCTTGAATTTTTCCATTTTTCATATACATTATATTTTCTGGGAATATTTTTCCTCATTGATAGCAATAAACATGAAATTGTTCTAGTAATGGCTTAGGCAACAATATATGGTCATTCTCATGAGAAATTTGTTGGAATTTAAATTTTTTTGTATATTTGTTACCAGATTAGATAATGCTGTTTGGTTAAGACTTTTAACTACATACCTCCTAGTTGTTTAATGTAGTGTTATAATGTAAGCAGAAACAATGTATTTGTTGGGTTTTCAGTGAATAAGATGAAAGCAAAAAGGATATAAGATTTGGTAATCAATACACAAAGCTAGAAATAGAATGTTCTCTTAGTAAAACTGTGATTTAGATAGTCTGCTTCAAACCTAGTAAATGACTAAGTTCAAATAAAAAATAAAAGGACAGTTGGGTATAAAATGCTTAGAATGGAGCAAGAGAGAATTGATACTTTAAGAAACACATTATAGGGTGGTGCCTATGGCTCAAAGGAGTAAGGCTCTGGTGCCATATACTGGAGGTAGTGGGTTCAAATCTAGGCCCCCCCCCCCCAAAAAAAAGAAATACATTATAGGCTCAG
>NW_003852407.1:19496229-19498582 GCF_000181295.1 Otolemur garnettii
GGCTGGGGATTCGAACCTGCCACCTTAGGTGTATGTGGCTGGCGCCTTAGCTGCTTGAGCCACAGGCGCCGAGCCATGAGGTGTTACTTCTAAGAAGATTCTACTATGACAGTGTTACTTAGGGCACAAAACTTTAGTTCCAAAGAAGTAATCTTTATACATGTGTAGGTATTGAGCATTAATGTATGACTAATGTTCCCATTAGAACATGTACTAACGTTCCCATGTAGGTTATGGGAACTCTGTGCAGGTTTGGGAATAACTCAGTTTTATTTTTGCAAATATATATACTCCTGTGTGTGAATATATTCTAGTCCGTGGCTTAAAAAATGTATGTGTGTATATATGTATACACATGTATCTGAAAACCCAAGAGAAAAATGCTTACTATTAAAAATTATCTATCATATCTTTTAGGAATATGGATTTGAAATTTTGTCTTTGTAAACTGATTCTGTTAAGGAATTTTAATATATTGTTTTATGTGTTGTTAATTTTAGCTACTACTCCGTGGTTTGAATCTTATAGAGAGACCTTTCTTCAGTCAATGCCAGCATCAGATCATGAATTTCTGAACCACTATTTAGCATGTATCCTTTGGCCTTGATATTCTCTTAAAATCAAATATTAGGAAATTATTAATCTCAGAAATAGTTAAATGAAGGCAAAATTGTTGAGATATAGAGAAAGGAGAAATTAATTTTTATTGAGGATGTATCAAGATTTTGTTACTATGTTAAATGGCATTCTAGATATAGGACTGCTGTAATAAATTAATTTTTGATTATAAAATAAGACTACTGAGGGCTTGTTTATTATTTTTCATTAGCCTCCTAGCTTGAATATCTCATACTTAATAAGTTTTCAAACCATTTAAGAAAGAGAATGCAATATTCAATGTTAACTGCTTTTGCTGAGTGCCTCATAGTTAATTGTTTTCCTAAAGCTCATATTTAAAAGCAATTTTCCATAGTTTTGGTAATCTTTTTGTGGATATTATCATCTTTTGATGATTATGGCTTTTTAGTTTCCTCAGTGGGGTTACAGAGAAAAGTTAAGAGGTAGAACAGATGTCAAACTTTACTGAGATGGAATAGAGAAGAGCAAGATTCAGCAGAATTCTTCATTATGTTGATAGTTATACAACTTTGATATTATCCATTTTTATTTTCGTAGATTTTTTTTGTCAAGTAAATGACATAAAAACTCAACAAAAATTCTCTAAGATTTACAACCTTGAGTTACGTTACAGCCTTTGAGAAATTTGTACTTGCAGTGAAAACCTATGAAATTAGATTCTTTTTTCAGCTCAGAAAGTTTAAATTTATCGTAATAGGATAATATTTATCATTGAGTGATAAGTGACAATTACCTTAATAATATGGTTTACAAGGTATGTTGGTAGCATCGTCTAGTGAAGCTGAACCTGTGGAACAATTTTCAAAGTTGTCACATGAACAGCATCGAATTCAGCACAACAGTGACTATTCCTACCCTAAGTGGTTTATACCAAATACACTTAAATATTATGTGCTTTTACATGATGTAAGTGCAGGAGATGAACAGAGGTAAGTTTTTACTTTTTAATTTTTTCCTGTTAAATGATTTGACAGTTTGGATTTACTTGTTTTAATTTTGGATTTTTTAATATAAGAAAGTAAACACTTTTATATATGAATTTATTAATAATGCATTTATCTTTTATTCTAGAGGTATATTTACAGCTGAGTCATTTTATGTAAGATTTCATATGCTTACCCCAACTTTGTTTTCAATATATGTTTCTTATACAGACATTGTACAAAAGCACTTGTCATTTGTAAGTTCCCTTTAATATTTGTTATTAGTGGTTTGCAGTACTTTTATCTTTGAAGTACATGAATACCTTGCCTTTAAAAATAAATTCTTGAAAAGAACATTAAAAAGCAATTCTATGTTTATAGCTTTGGAGTTTATTTTGGTTTTTGGTTTAGATATGGATCAGATTACTCTGATGGTTATCCTGATATCTCAGTGCCATTAGGATATGTAATTTAATAATCAATTTCTACTCTTATTCTGATCACAACCCCCTATCTTTTTAACACATTTTTCTATATGAAACCAAAGAATGATTCTGAGGATTATTAATCTTTAGGATTTTTTGAAATGTCTTTAGCCAGTTGGATAAAGTATATTATATAAATAGGAATAATTTAAACTGGTGGCACCTGTAGCTCAGTGAGTAGGGCCGTGGCCACATACACCCAGGCTGGCGGGTTCAAATCTAGCCTGAGCCAGCTAAACAATGACAACTGCAACAAAAAATAGCCAGGCGTTGTGGCAGACACCTGTAGTCATAGCTACTTGGGAG
>NW_003852407.1:19498718-19516541 GCF_000181295.1 Otolemur garnettii
AATGTGGAATACATCCTCCATGTTGAATAATTGTAACTAGAATATTTAAGCAATAATTCAAGTATTGGATTATTGGTACTTATGTTTAGCAGTATCATTGGTAAAATGAGCCAGTTTGGTTTATTGTCCTTGGGTGTATGTATACACACACACACACATAATTTCTATCTGTATTCATGGAAATTTCGTATAATAATATAACTTTTAATATATATCAGCCATATATGTAATATGATACAGCTATTTGTTAGGCTTATTTGCATCATGGTAGCATTTTGCATTTTCATTTGAATGTACTTTAAGACTTTCCTGATTGTTTTTTGTTCATCTTTTGTTTTTTTTGTACCAGGTGGCTAATTGAAGAAAAATACAGACTTAAGCTAGATTAGCTCTACGAACCAAAATTTCATTTACCGTAGTTTATGCTGTTTATTTCCTGGGTGGTCTTTTTTAAATTATCTTATCTCCCACCAGATAACAAGTTTATTTATTTTAAAGTATGGTAATTAGAATGTTTTCAGAATTTTATTGATTGCAACACACTTTGGTAACTTTGCTTTAAGGTGATATCCAAGCTAGCTAAATTAAGATCATGAATTTTGTTTTAATGTTTTTAATTATTTTCTCTTTTGGTTTTCTATTATCTATGATTGCTTAAGAGTTGCTCACCATTTACTATGACCTTTTTCTATTTTTTATTTTAGGGCTGAATCAATTTATGAAGAAATGAAACAGAAATACGGAACTCAGGGTTGCTATTTACTTAAAATTAATTCTCGAGCATCTAATCGAGCATCAGATGAACAGATACCTGATCCTTGGAGTCAGTATCTCCAGAAAAATAGTATTCAAAACCAGGTAGGTATATGTTTAAAAAAAAAAATGAAGCAAATCATAAAAACTCTATTTCAGTTTTATGATATAATAGTGTGTTGCTGTAGATTTTTTTTATGTCTTTAACTAGTGTACTTATTAATATGAATTTTTTGGAATTTGACAATTTTGACCCATCAGCTATAAGCTCTTTAATTGGTGGTTCAGAAGCTGTTTTTATCCAACTAAAATTACCCCTTATGTATATTCCTGTCAGGGTATATTTTATCAATGTTAATTGATCTTTTTCTTATATGAAAAATTAATTACATTTAAGAATTGAATTAGATTGGCAAGGCATGGAGAGAATAGAATTTCTGATTTGTCCATTTAGTTAGTTATGGATTTTTTTTTTTTTGAGACAGTCTCAAACTGTCACCCTGGGTAGAATGCCATAGTATCATGGGTCACAGCAACTGCAAACTCTTGGACTTAAGTGATTCTCTTGCCTCAGCCTCCTAAGTAGCTGAGACTATAAGGCTCCTGCCACATGCCTGGCTATTTTGTTGTTGTTGTTGCTATTGCAGTTGTCATTGTTTTTTAGCTGGCCTGGGGCCAGTTCTAACCTGCCAGCCTTAGTGTATGTGGCCAGCTCCCTACCCACTGAGCTACAAGTGCTGCCCATTATGGATGCTTACAGTCAGCTCTTTACTGCCCACATGCTCCGGGGTTGCCTTCCTATATACATTTTTAGCATGTTCCTATATCCTCTTAGGTGGGCAGACTTTTTTCTGTAACTTTCCTTTGATTTATCTTCCTTCAGAACTTACAAGAAGTGTTATTTCTCCCTTGCTTCCTCCTTTCCTAACTTAGAGTTCTAGACTGTTGTGTCTGTTGGCTGAATTGGATAGGTGTAAGGTTTTATGTTTGGTTAAACTTCTAACGTATGATAGTATACTACTTAGTAGTAGTCAAATGCTAAATTTCTATGTTAAGAAATCAAGAATTAACTATATTTCGTTAAGAGGGAAGAGTTATATGGAAAACCTTTATATTTTGTGTGGCTAAGCTATATTATGAACTCTGTATAGACTTTTAAAACAGTATCAATTATAATCAAGTTTATGTAGTTTTTGATCTGATATAAATATTGTTTAGTAATATGTTTATTTTCCTTTTTCCGTCTTATATTTGGAACTTTTTGATCTAGATATCATGCTAACCTAGTATTTTGCAGACCTGTTATTGAGGTACTGTTGATCTTTAACATAATGCTGAAGATTAGTCTCCAAGCAAAAAAGAACCCGTTGGCTATGAATGAGCTTTATTTTTTAAAATGGTCTTTCAGGGCCATACTAAAAATAGGAACAGTACTGAAAAATTCGATTTAGAGCCCAGCCATCTAAGGTTGTGAAGGGGAATGTAAATCAGATTGTATAGTTTGAGAACTTTTTAACAAAAGACCATGATATCAGAAATTCTATAACTTAGAATCTTAGAAGCCCAAGATTAGAGGATAGTTTAAATAAGGTTATGAGATACAACCTCTGATCTAATGCTTTAAGTTCTCTTCAACCTATGAATGATCTCATCTAGTGACAGTACTTGCTGTCTCCTCAAGTAACCCATTTCATATTTGACTAGCTAAAGGATCAAGTGAAAATTTTTTCCCTTTGCTTTTACTCCTTGGTCCTTTTAGGTGGACCATGTGAGTTTTCCCTTATAACAGCTTCAAATATAATAGGGTAGATTTCATGTGCCCTTTTATAATTTTCCAGGCTAAATATACATACTTCTGTTTCTTTTTCTTTTTTTGAAACAGTGTCTTTCTTGCTCTGCCCAGGCCTGAGTGCAGTGGTGTGATCATAGCTAATTAAAACCTCTGACTGCCTCAGCCTCCTATTTACTAGGACAACATGCACAAGCCACCATGCCTGGCTAATTTCTATTAGATTTTGTAGACACAGGGTCTCACGATTTCCCAGCCTGGTCCTCAAGAGCGCTTCCATCTCAGCTTCCCAAAGTTCTGAGATTATAGGCATGAGCCACCACACCTGTCCTCAATATAGCTGGTTTATGCAACTTAGGAGTGGTTTCAGACTTCCCTGTACTGGTCACTTTCTTCTTAAGCTCTAGTTTACAAATTTCACTCAAAGCATGATACTCAGAATAATAGTTACTATTTACTGTCTTGTGGAGTAAGTAGGGCATTTTTAGTTTAAGTTTTCTTTGTTAACGGAGAAAAGTCTGCCTTTGCACAAGTAAGCATTGCATTGGATAGTTTTTCAAAACACTTCATTCAGTATATCCAGAATTCACTCCATCATGTAATACTGTGTCTCTAACTCAGGAGCTTTCACACCCATCCTCTTTTTCTTTTCTCCACATGAGCCATATCTCTTTTTCTTATTCCTTACTTAAGATACATAGGCATGTGTATATGCCTATATGAATACCTGTGTGCATGCTTATATGTATATATAGATATACATATCACATATAAATAACAAAATTTGAACTCAGAAGAATTAGAGTAATAGACTGTGAAAAGGGGCTTAATATAGTAGATGTGTATAAATCACAAGAAGTTGGAGTAAACGTTAAAATAATTAAAAGAATGGAATTGGAATTTTTCTAACACAGAGAAATGATAAATGCCTGAGGTGATGCCTCAAGTTAACCCTGATTGGATTAATTCACATTGTATGACTGTAGCAAAACATCACATGTGCCCTATGAAGGTAGGCGGCTATTATGTATTGATAATAATTAAAAAGAAAAACAATTCAGATTGGAAATCTTCTAAAAAGAAAGAAAGACTATATTAGAGTGAGGGAATAAGATCGATGGAACAAATTAAGAAATTGGAGGACTGGAAGACAAGACTCTAGCAAATAAACAAGACCAATAGTTAGCAGAGCAGTCATGGTTGATGGATTTGGTGGTATCTTAAATGTCATTAAAATAATATTAACTGCTAATACTTTTTTATTTTATTCTGATAGGACTCATATGAAGATGGCCCTTGTACTATAACATCAAATAAGAATTCTGATAGTAACTTGCTTTCATTGGATGGATTAGATAACGAAGTCAAAGGTCTTGATATTTTCTCTAAGTTTCTCTTTTGATTGAAAATATGCTCTGTTGTCAAAGCATGCTAACCTTTGTAGATAAAAGATGAGGGAAATTTCAAAATGCAAAAAGATAATGGGCAGGTTAGTCTTCTAAAGATTTTTTGAGCCATTTGATTATTTTTGACATTTAAAAATTTGTTTTGTGAAAGTTCTGTTATCAGAGGGGAGGATGGGAAGAGGTGTAAGGGAAGAACAACTGCCTATTGGGTGCTCCCTAGTTGTGTGATGGTGATGGGTATACTAAAAACCCAGGCATAACCACTATACAGTTGATTCATGTGACCAAAAACCACTCGTATCCCTGAGTCTATTGAAATGAAAACCATATTAGATTTCTTCCTTAAAAATTTTGTAGACTGTTTAAGGAAGATATGATGAGCAACATTGTTTCAAATTCACATGATTTTGAGACTTTATTTCTGTATTTTACATTACAGTTTTTGGCAATGATAGCTGTAGAATTTTTTTATTATAATTTTTCTTAGGGCTTAGGTTATACCATTTAAAAGTAATTATGTTACTTAAAACCTGTACTTTTCTTCATTTTCTGATTTGCATGAAATTTTAAATTTCTATCACATGTAACAAGAATACTCAAGCCCTTTAATTTGCAATGGAGAATGTTAATGTTATTTTATCTTAGATTTCTAAGATAATACAGAAAGATAAATGGTTCCCATATTCTTTTTTTCCTTAGCAGTATGGTAGTATTATCACAATTTTTAATTGCATTCCGAGAGTAAAAGAACGATCTCTTTCTCAGTAGATGGCTTACCAAATAACTTTAGAGCTCACCCACTTCAACTGGACCAGCCAAGTGATCCTTCTAACAGTATTGATGGCACCGATCATGTAAAACCTGCTTCATCGTTACATGAAACAAAGAAAGGAAATACTGGAATAATTCATGGTGCATGTTTAACACTTACTGATCATGATAGAATTCGACAGTTTATACAAGAGTTCACATTTCGGGGCCTTTTGCCTCACATAGAGAAAACAATTCGGCAATTAAATGATCAGGTAACACTCGGTTGTTTGGATTGCTTTTTAAAAATTTAAGTAAATAATAAATAGTATAAGTTCTTTAAAGTTTTGAAGTTTCTTTTTTTGTTTTGTTTTCTTTTTGTTTAAGATAGGCCAGTATTAGGATTTTCTAAAATTATTGTCAGTGGTGAAAGTCTTCTCAACTCTAGAAGAGGCTTGTTTTCTGTAGGATTTTTGCTAGCATGTTAGACAGTTTTCTTTAAATTGGTATTATTAAAATGAATTTTCTCACTGTTAGAGCTTTTTAGTTATTTAAAAAATTGTTAATTTTTTCTTATATAAAATAAAAATATTAAATTCTTCACATT
Source organism: Otolemur garnettii (assembly GCF_000181295.1). Lineage (NCBI taxonomy): Eukaryota > Metazoa > Chordata > Mammalia > Primates > Galagidae > Otolemur > Otolemur garnettii. The sequence goes on from NW_003852407.1 coordinate 19,504,024, forward strand.
TGTCAACATATTTAATATTTTTTTCTTAGCTAATGTCAAGAAAAGGTTTGAGTCGATCTCTGTTTTCTGCAACTAAAAAATGGTTTAGTGGCAGTAAAGTTCCAGAAAAGAGCATTAATGAACTGAAAAATACATCTGGGTTGCTGTGAGTAAAATATTATAATTTTTTTTGTCTGATGTTTGACTGTATGATAATACCCTGCCAAAAATAATTATCACTTTAGTTTCTCAGTGTCACAATGGTGAAAATTCCAGTATATAAGAATGATGACTGTAAGTAAACTTTATTAATTATTTAAAAACTGAATAACTGGATATCTGAAAATAAAGATGATGATTGGGAAAGTCACTTTACTTTGGGTCTGTGTCCTTATTTGTGAAAGGATGGAGTTCGATTACGTATTTGTCAGTAACTCTTCCATATCTAAAATATAATGGCTTACTGATGCTAAGACATGGCATGTATTAGCAAAACTTATTTTATACAAAATCCTGTATTAGGGAAAATAAAATTAATCCATTTTTTTGGATTTTTTTTCCTGGTTGTATATAAGAGTGAGTCACTTGGAATTAACTATTTACTTCATAATTTGACTATGGAAAAATGCTTACCTGCTTGTTATTGAGAAGTTCCCAGGGCTATAAATAAATAGTAATGTTCTGTTTTCAAATATTTTTGAGAAATGACACTCTTGTTAAAGGTAGAATTCTTCTCTGAGGAAATAGGATCACTTTCTTAATGTTCTTGAAGCCTGTTAATAGATCTTACAATTTTAATGATTTGGGGGGTATAAATAATAAATTGTTTTCTTTTTTTGTATTTGCAGGTATCCACCAGAAGCACCAGAGCTTCAAATCAGGAAAATGGCTGACTTATGTTTTTTAGTGCAGCATTATGATTTGGCTTATAGTTGCTACCATACTGCAAAGAAAGATTTTCTTAATGATCAAGCAATGCTTTATGCAGCTGGTGCCTTGGTTGGTATTCCATAGTATCATAATTCCTTCTTTCTTTTGCTGTAAATAATTCAGAAATTTCTCTTAATGGCAAACAAAATATCTAGGGATAAAATTGTACTCAAAGAGTGTACAATGCTTTATGGATTTTGAATTCATTTATGCTAAGTTAATGGATTTCCTTTAAATTAATTTATTAAAGGATTAGCTGGTCATATATCAGGGTTGATTTCTTAATTTTGATTAGTACCTTCTAATTTTACATTAGTTTTCAAAGTTTAATTTGATTTTCATTTTTTATTCAAAGTATGATGTGTTTTTTGGAAGATGCTTGATGTATATTTTTAAGTTGCTTGATAGGACTTCATATTAGTCAAGAACATGTACTATGGTATGAGACTGTCTCTCAGGCAAGTTATTGAATATCTCTAAGCCTTAGCTTTCTCACTTGTAAAAGGTAAAAATATTTTGTAGTAGAACAGATATACTACATACCTTTATAGGTGAAAATTATAGAGATATTTAGTTATATTAACCACAAAGTAAAATGTACGTGATAGCAAAACCAATAGTAGGAATTATTTAAGTTTTTTTGTGGTTTAATCTGTCATAATTAACTAAAGTTTACTCTGGTTCTTGATGACAAAATTTGTAAAATGTATTAACCCATCATTACAGAGTATAAGAAAAAAATGAATGGTTGAGTATTGAAGATTGTGTACTTTCTTGGGGTGATAATTGTGAATGTTCTCAGTTGTCTATAGAAATTAAGTTAGTTTTGGGTGGTGCCTGTGGCTCAGTGAGTAGGGTGTCAGCCCCATATACCGAGGGTGGTAAGTTCAAACCCAGCCCTGGCCAAAATGCAAGAAGAAAAAAAATAAAAATAAAAAAATAGAAATTAAATTAGTTTTGTTTGAATATATATTGATTTAATATTTATTAAATTAAAATCAAAGAATCACTTAAAATTTGGGGCATATTTTTCTAACAGGATTTTTTTCTTTGTAGATTTTTATTATTGTATGTTTATATAGTATATACAGTAGATAGTAAATATGTATTTTGTAGAATATTGTATATGCAATGCAGAGAGGATGCGAAAAATATATATACATATTTTAAGAAAGAAAAAAAAGTACTAAAATTGTAGTACCCAATTCACGTTTGACTTCTGCAATTTTAAGAGGTGTTCATGTCTCTTGTATTCAGCTTTTGTTTTTTCTTTTTAGAGACAGAGTCTCACTTTGTTGCCCTTAGTAGAGGGCACTTGTGGCGTCACAGCTCACAGCAACCTCCAGCTCCTGGGCTTAGGTGATTCACCTGCCCAAGTAGCCTCCCAAGTAGCTGGGACTATAGGTGCCTGCCACAATGCCTAGCTATTTTTTGTTGCAGTTTGGCCGGGGCTGGGTTCGGTTCGAACTTGCTACTCTTGGTATATGGGGCCAGTGCCCTACTCACTGAGCCACAGGCACTGCCCGTATTCGGCTTTTGTAAGGGGTGTACATGTATAAGTATGTTGAGTATTACAATTTTAAAGTAGTTTTTCTTTAAATGTATATTTTTTGACACATTCTGTGTTTTATGTACAATATTAGAATGATTTGCATATTCAGCATTTATAGTAGTTAAAATATAATCTAGCTAAAACATGCTTGAGAGCTGTATAGTACTTTGTCACATGGGTATTAGGTATTTTTGTTCAGCTCATTCAATAAGTTTTGGAGCAGACACTGTAAGTGCTGAGGATATAGAGGTATTCTGAAACAGATAACAGTTTATATTATGAAACTTAAGAGTCTGTCTGGTTAAAGGCGTTAATCACATTTTAGTTTTTAGATAATTTTTTTTTCTGTTTTGAAAAATGTTTTAAAGAGATACATTTATTTGTCCTGAAAGTAGATTATGATGTTAATGGTTTATGATGGTTTATAAACTTTCTGTCTGGTTTATGATGGTTTCTAGTTTATTTCTAGCTACATTTTCATTAAAACTGGGTTTATATGAGAGCATAGATGTGGATGTAGTAGTATATTTTGCTAAGTGAACCAAAAACTTGCATTTTAATCTTCATTTCTTAATTTTTTAACACTATTATATATTATTCAAATTGTTAACTAAAGCCCTGGGCATTGACAATAGAATAGTTTTTGTTTGTTTGTTTGTTTTTTTTGAGACGGAGCCTCAAGCTAACGGAGCCTCAAGCTATCCCCCTGGGTAGAGTGCTATGGCATCACAGCTCACAGGAACCTCCAACTCCTGGGCTCAAGCGAGTCTCCTGCCTCAGCCTCCCAAGTAGCTGGGACTACAGGCGACCGCCACAACGCCAGCCATTTTTTGGTTGCAGCCATCATTGTTGTTTGGCGGGCCTGGGCTGGGGATTCGAACCTGCCACCTTAGGTGTATGTGGCTGGCACCTTAGCCGCTTGAGCCATAGGCGCCGAGCCAATAGAATAGATTTTTAAAATGAAATTTGACAGAGAAAATTACTAGCAATAATAGGTCTAAGAAATGATCTTTTACCGTCTACATAATATCTAAGGAACAGAATATATTGATAATGCAAGCTCCTATGAGCTCTGATTTCATCTTGTTGATACCAGTAAGTTGGTTAGAGATGTATTTTATTTTGTTCTTTCTGTGTGATCCTGTCATTGGTTTGTTCTGTTCTCATTGAGAATTAGGTAGTGGCAGAAATCTTAAGCTCAGCTCATTGGTAATGAGATATTTGGTATACACCACAAACCAACGTGCTCACTATGTTTTATTATTATTTTTTGAAATCTCATTGAAATACTGAATGGGAAGATCTTGGGATTGAATTTTAAGATGTAAAGCAGGTATCCTCAAGCTATGGCCCGCAGGCCACATGCAGCCCGCCCAGCACTTTTATCTGGCCCACTGGGTGTTTTTGCCGCCACTGCCTGTCCTGCTTAGCAGCAGATTCATCCTGGGGCCTGCAGTCTGGCCCTCCAACGGTCTGAGGAACAGTGAACTGGCCCCCTGTTTAAAAAATTTGAGGACCCCTGATGTAAAGCATGTAAATAATACTTCTCAAGTGTGCATTAGAGTATGAAATTTGCACCTGTTTTCAGTAAAAAAACCTCAACCAATTTTGTTCCAATTTATAGGCTTCCTAAGCTTTGAGAATATTTTTCCTTTTGCTGTAGTATAAATTACGTCTTTTTCTTTAGGAAATGGCAGCAGTGTCAGCTTTTCTTCAGCCGGGAGCACCTAGGCCATACCCTGCTCATTACATGGATACAGCAATTCAGACTTATAGGGATATCTGCAAGTAGGTGACTATAATATTTACCTTCTACCCACTTAGAGGATAATTTGACATTTATATTGTTAATAGTTATAAATAGTTCTTTTTTTTTCATGACTTAATTCTCAAGTCAGGTAAATACAATAGAACGTCCATAGTTGATCACCTTCTTAAGTTGACCTAATTTTTATAGACCAGACATGTACCACATACATGTATCAGTACAGTAGACCCAGTTCCCTATGTCCCTATGATCTCTTCTGTATGTTGACCAGTTATAGAAGTTCACTTACAGAGTTCTGTATAGTCAGACACATTGAGGTGACTTTTTTGATGTTTTATTATATCTTTTTCTTTCTGTTTTGTTTGGATTAGTTGTTACGAATTTATTATATGTAGTGTTAAGGTTATATATATTTCATTGAGGATGATGTGTATTATGGGGACATTTTCTGACCATAACTGCTGTCAAGTCAGAAATTAGTCATTTTGAATCGTCCTTGTTTAATAAGCAAAACATGAAGAGTTAAATAAATAATAGCCCAGGGGAAGAAATAGGAAGGGTTAAGTAGTTATGATGAGTTTTGTTAAAATTATATAGCACAGGAGTTAGAATTCATCACTTATGAGGAGACTATTAAACAGGTCTCAAAGTGGTCAGGGAAGATTTCATGGGATGTCTGAAGAATAGACCTTTTAAGAAAGGTGTTAATTACTGTCACACATTATTTACCTTATAATCTTCATTCTGAGTTACCATAATTGGTAAGATTTACCAATAATTTAATAGATAATTTGAGATAAATCAGAAACACTGTATCAATTATACATGTCAGTTCTAAGACAGAAACACTGTATCAATTATACATGTCAGTTCTAAGAAACTTCCCTCAGTAATGTTAAAATGTAAATAAATTTTCTTAAAATACAGGAAATATAATATTTTACTTTTGTAATGCCTTCTCTTTAGAGTGCCATGCTGTTTTTATTCAGTGAGATCCTCTGTATCTAAAAGGACTTTCAAAAATTTCTTTTCTCTTGTATGAAGCCATCCCTTCTATCCTTTTTCTCCCCAAATCATGATAAAAATCAGTTGTTCTGTGTTCATTCTCTCTTACATCAGTTTCTGCTTTTAAGATAGGGAATGTGTCTAGGAATACCTCAATCCTTGGAACTTCTACTATACCTGTCACAGGTGATTTTTTTTTTTTTTAAATGTTACCTGAGTAAACAAATTAATAAATCTTGGACTTGTAGCCTATGACTTAATAACTGAGCATATGAAGAAATGGGTTAGTAATCAAACATAAAGTGGTAGTGTTGAGATTTAAGGGAGTTTATAAAATTTAATAAAAATGTTTAAGAACTGAGTCTATATATGAGTAGGTGCTGGTAAAATAGGAATTAGTCTTTAAAGAACTGTGATTTGTAGAAAGTTTATAACATACCTACAATAATTTTTGAAATTAGTAAATTGTATTTTTTCCTTTTTATGTGTCTTTTCTTTTTTTTTTTGAGACAGAGTCTCAAGCTGTCGCCGTGGGTGGAATGCTGTGCTGTCACAGCTCACAGCAGCCTTAAACTCTTGGGTTCTTTTGCCTCAGCCTCCCAAGTAGCTGGGAATACAAATGCCACTACAACGTCTGGCTATTTTTTGGTTGTAGTTGTCATTGTTGTTTGGCAGGCCTGGGCTGGATTCAAACCCGCCAGCTCCAGTGTATGTAGCTGGTGCCTTAGCTGCTGAGCTACAGGCATGGAGCCATGTGTGTTTTTTTTTTTGTTTGTTTAGTAAATTGTTTTTTTAAAATATTGTTCAGAATGGCCCTCTACAGTGGGTTCCAGTTAGTAAGCTTAAGTCTTAATTTTAAAGCAAAGTGATATTTTGATACTTTTAAGAATTAGAAAGTAAAAAGAAAAAAACTTGTTTCCCAGCAAAAGGATTCCATTTTATAATTTCACAGTAAGAATGCTTTCATTTACTTTTATTATTTTTGAGAATAGTAAGCTAATCCTTGATTACTAATATAGTAGTCTGAAAAGAAAAATCAACTGATTGTGTTTTTATTAAAAAAATTGTCTCAGGAATAAAAATAAAATAAAAATTTGTCTCAGGCAGCACTGGCTCAATGCCACATCCACTTGAAATATCTTCATGGTACTTTCAGAGAGAAAATGCTTAAATATTCCTAAAAATAGCTGAAGACACGTATTGGAAAAGGAGAAAGAAATCCTAGTGAAATGTTTCTCTTTCTTCTTGTTCAAAGCAATTTTTTGCCAGCTACCTTCTGGAACCAGTTGAGCTTTAGCTTTTTTATGTACAGGAAATGTGACTTTGCATTGTATTCTTACTATGAAATTATATGATAAAAAAGTTTGATGAGTTATAGGAATTCTCTGATGATTTCTTTTTAAACTGTTTTAGTAGATAGAAAACAAGGACATAGACTTCTTTTTACAGTTGGCTGTATCCGTAAGTTCTGCATATGTGGATTTGATTAACGGTAGATAAAAAATATTCGGGAAAGAAAACACAATAAATAAGACCTCTAACAATAAAAATACAAATATACAGGATGGCCACAAAGTGTGTGTGCTATTTTAAATAGCCCAAGAATTTTATAGCCACCCTGTATAAAATATTAAAACAATTTGGATGATATTTACATCATATTAGGTATCTTAAATAAACTAGAGGTAATTTAAAGTATATAGGAGAATATGTGTAGGTTGTATGCAAATGCGGTGCCATTTTATATAGGGGACTTCTGATTTTAGTATGCTGGGGTTTTTGGAACCAGGCATCCACAATGCTAAAGGATAACTGTATTAGACAACTGTAATTGAAACCTTTTTCTGAACACATATTAACTTTGATGTACTAAGGTACTTGGTATTATTATGTTGGTTTTTGTATATTATTATTTTCTTATCTTTTTTTTCCTTAGGAATATGGTGTTGGCTGAAAGATGTGTATTGCTTAGTGCTGAAATTTTAAAAAGCCAAAGCAAATATTCAGAGGCTGCAGCTCTTCTAATACGGTTGACCAGTGAGGTACTGAAACTGTGTAGTATTTACTATAATTAGTATTTTTTTTTTTTTAAGGTGTATTTTTTTTTCTTGAGAGGTTATACAAAACATAAAATTGGGGGCAGTCTCTTTGAGAATTTACAGTATAGCTATTTTAGTTTTTGTTGAATTCTAAATGTAAGTTTTCTATAAATTTTATTTACGTATTTTAAGTATATTTCATTTTTATTAACTACAGACATGTATTGTGCATCTTCTTTGGTTCTGTCCTGTGCATAACAATATTTTTTAAAAAGGTTGTGCATTGTTTTTCCTATATAACATACTTAAAAAGAATAATCATGGGGAATTTTTAATCTCATTTTCAATGGTATGAACTTCTAAAAAAATAATCTTATGCATTTAAAAAATTATGAATATTTCAAAAGGGAGAAAAAGTAATCCACTTATAGTTTCTTTTGAAGGTTTTACAACAGGCACTGAGTTGCATTGACTACAGGCTTGTAAAAAATAGTAATTCCTTTAAAGGCATGGTTAATGACACACTTTTTAGATAAATACTCAAGAACAAAGGAACAAAATGAAGTACCTCCTTTATTTCCCCCTTAAGTGTTAAATTACCCTAGACTTTAAATCCTTGGATCACTGTGCTTTTTGCTATATACATTTTTGGGATGATCTTGTTCATAGTCAAGATTTTCACTCTCAAATCTGTCTCTAATCCTGTCCTTTCTTTGAGCTTTAGGTTTGTATGGCCAACTCTTTTACCTTTATCTGCTTGTATGTTTCCAAGGCATCTTAAATTAACATTGATAAACTCATCACATTTCTTACCTGGTATATTTTGATCTTAAATTATGTTCTTACCAGCTAGCTCTTCATTTGCACAAGGCAAAAACTGCTTGAGAAACTTCTTGTGTTCTCCTGTCCTATCAGTAACACAATTATGGGGGCGGACATGCGAATGTTTTTTTAAAATCTCTTAAATATTTTTTTCTCTTTTTATCTCCATTAGTTTACTTAATCTTTCTCTATTTTGTTGCTTAACTTTTCTTAAGCCCTCTTCTTAACTACTCTTCTAGTTTACATCCTTAATATTTTTTTTCTTGGACTGTGGCCTTCACCTTACTTATTAGTCTTGATATTAGCTGTGTACTTCAAATAGTTTTTCCCAATACCCCAGGTCCTGCGTGTCTTTGTTCTGCTCTCTCATGCTGTAAAACCTGATTTATCATACTGTATTATGTATTAGGTTTACTCTGCTAGCTCCTTGAGTGTAGGAGATTGTGTTGCTTTCTGCACTTTTATCCTTGTGGCCTAACACTGCTTGGCACATGGTACATGCTCTGTGAATGCTTGGTGAACTATGAACAGTGATTTCTGTAAGATCTAACTATGTAGTTAGGTTCAGGGGTGATATTTAAAATGTTTAATAATTGTTATTGCATGAACACTGACCAATTAATATGAACAGGTACCGGATAGAAACTATTTGAGAGAGCTGAATATAGATTCTTAAGTGTGTTGCTGTGATCTGTTATAATCTTAACTTGGGTTTGAATGTGTTGCTGTGTTTCTCAACCTAAGTATTGTCAGTGAATATTAAAAAAAATTGATGGTTCAGGAGCTTGAATATATAATATATATTTTTTCCTTGCTTAAATGCTTTTACTTGCCATTCTATCCCCATGTGTGAATTAAATTTCTTTAGAGCAAATTCTTCTGTCTGTATTATAACCTTGCTATTTTTGATCATTCCTCCATTCTTTCCAAATCTTTGTTTTCACTTTATCAAATATGAATGATATATTTTAACATGAAAGCCTAGAAAATGTATCATTGTGATTTACTGCCTTAAGGGTGGAGAGTAGAAGCAGATGGTGGTGCATTTACCCAGAAATTGTGATTCTCGGTCTCAGTTGCTTTTCCTGCTATACTTTCATAAATATCTTTGTGGTAACTCAAAAGTAATGACTGCCAGGCATAATGTGTTTAAAATTGTGTTAAATCTTAACAATAATATTTATTTATTGTATGTATTTTGTAAAATAGAAAAGCAATATGAGTGCTTGCTTTGGCAGCACATATACTAAAATTGGAATGATACAGAGAACATTAGCATGGCCCCTGTGCAAAGATGACACACAGATTCATGAAGCTTTCCATATTTTTTTGACTGTTGTTACTGATTTTGTTAATTTGTTTCTTTCTCCAAGTCTGCCAGTCTCTGAAATTAAAACAATAGGCAGTGTGAGATACTGTGCCTAATCATGTGATTCTCTCTTCTTAGTGGAGTGGAATATTCTGTGCCACAGCAAGGATTATAGTTTATAGACTTGTTTAGATTCTATAATTACCCACTGTATTGAAGCATATACTACAGGTCGTGCCCATAGCTCAGTGGGTAGGGTGCCGGCCACATACACCAAGGCTGGCAGGTTTGAACCTGGCATGGGCCGGCTAAAGCAACAATGACAACTGCAACAACAACAACAAATAATAGCCAGGCGCTGTGGTGGGTACCTGTAGTCCCAGCTACTTGGGAGGCCAAGGCAAGAGAATCACTTAAGCCCATGGATTTGGGGTTGCTGTGAGCTGTGATGCCACAGTCTACTGAGGGTGACATAGTAAGATGCTGTCTCAAAAAAAGACAAAAAAGAAACACATACTAAATTCCATGTATTTTTGTTACAAATCTTCTGAAAAAAACAATGTGAAATGTTAAAAGGTTTTAATATTCACTTAAAAAAAAGAAAAGCAATATGGTGTCATGAACAGTACACTGGTATTAAGAGAACTTTGTTACATATTTCTTGTCATTAATGAATTGTGTTTCCCAGATTTTTGCTAATACCATTATAGCAAAAGAGAGTTACAAGGCCTGGAGGAAAAGAGTTATGCTTGGATTTCATTTACTGAAATGAAGTAAATGCAAAGTTATGGGCAAGTGGCTCTTATTCTTATTTTATGCCCTGGGGTTTTTCAGAATGGTAGAGCAAACAGCTTAATGGTAAAATATGCCGTATTTGTCATCACATAGGATATGATTGAATTTGGGGCTTAAGACATGTCTACTTGCATCTGTTTCTGTGTTGAACTCCTATTCTTATCTTATAACCTATTGTGTCTGTTACTGCATTTAAATAATGTTAAATCAGTTTCTAGGGATATTAATAGTGGTTTTTAAAATACGTTTCTCAGCTTTGGAACAGCTGTTCCTGTGGGAATTTTATCAGCTGATAGCACGTTTCCTGTTAACTTCACAATTATGCAAAGAAGAAATCTTAAGATCTTAGAGCTGTCTTTTGTTTGCATTTTGATTCAGTTAAGTAGTTGCAACTGTTGCCTTTATTAATTATGTTTTTATTGATGTGTTATATTGAGTTCTCAACCTAAGGTGATTTTATTTTTTTTTTTCCTATACATGTCTTCATGTTTTTAAGTTACTGTTGCCTTTTCAGCTTTTGTTAAAAAGATCTGTTGGTTGTGAGCAAAATTTTTATTGACTGGAGTTCTTGCTGAAGTAATATCACAGATTTTTTTTTCTAGTTCCTCATAGAACATATATTAGTATAACAGACTTGTTATAGGTCTGAACAACTAGTATTAAACATTTATTCTTCAGTTCATCTAGTGCCTCTCTTTTCTGGATAAAACCATCACTTTGTAAAATCCTTCTATTTCTCTTCCATCAACGCTGATAGAAGTTGCCATTCTTTTCTGGCCTTCCCTAACCCCCATAGCAGTGCTTTTTGCCCTTTGGGTATCATAAGAAAAGACAAATTCTAGTGAATAAACCACAGTTCAATATGAAAACAGGGTGTTCCACTCCAGGTACTGATTCTTTCTTGGTCAATAGCAGTGGGTCACAACCCCTTTGTAACAATGAAAATACATTGCGGCATTAGGAAGGTTGAGAACCACTGGTCAACAGTGGTTGCCTGTTACCTGCAAGAGTTGAAATTTTGTTTCAGGTAAATTAAAACATCTCATGGACTTCCAGGGCTGTTCTGAATTGGTCAGTCCTTGAGTGTTACCTGTAAGAAAGCTGAGGGTGTATTGTACTGGTTCTCAACTGGAGTGTACATTAGAGTCATTTATAAACCATCAGAGATAGCCAGGGCATAGTTCTGCCTCCATTAGAATGTTCAGGATTGCTGCTGCCCCTCCCCCTAGTTTCACAGTTTAATGAAACTTCACAGGCAGTTTTTATATACATATAGATAGATATATGTATGTATGTGTGTTGTGTGTGGGCATGCGTGCTAAGAATAAATTTTAAAAAGTTACAGGACTAAAAGCAAAATACCAAAATTATTAAGAGGAATTACCAGTTGTAAATATTATCTCGATATTAAAATAGTATCTAAATACTAAAATATAAGGCTGCAGACATTACAACTGTTTACTGTGGTAAGAATAAACAGATAAATGAACTGTAATGAGGATTTAAATACTGCATATGACCAAAGCATTTAAAATCAGTGGCAAGAGTGAGGTTATTCACTAGATGGTATTGTGACATCTAACTATCTACTGGGTTCAATTCCTACCTTATTTAGTACATGGTAATACACCTTGATTAATAATAAAAAAATAAAACCAATACAAGGCAAATATGTATAAATACATATACATACATAAATATATTTAGAAGAAAATGGTAAGACAGCTTTTTTTTAAATCTAGGAATGGTAATATCCTTTCTTAGTTTAGTGCGGGTATCTTAAAGCCATAAAGGCAATGAGGGTGTGCTTGTCTACAGAAGAATAAACTCTTTCATATCAAAACTGGGAAATACTGTTTGCAAAGTGTATGACAAAGGACTAATGTTACATATACAAAGGGCCCTTACAAACCAGATATCTCAAAAAACCATTCACAAAAGAGTATTAAATAGGCAATTCACAAGGAAAGTACAGAGGCCCTAAACCTATGAAAAGATTAACAGCCTTCGTATTAAATAAGTGTATGTTAAAGAATAAGTTGTCATTTTTATTTCATTAGATAGGTAAAAATTTAAGAAAAGGTTTTTTGGCTGTGTATAGGTAGAACACATGTATTCTTTGTTTAGAAGAGTATAGGTGCTCCTTTTTTGGTAGGAGTTTGGCTATGTTGATGAGAATTTGAAATAATTCGTAAATAGCTTTCATTAACTCAGTGGCTCTGCTCTAGAAGTTTGTCTAATAGAAATGTTTGAATAATTATTCTAAAATGTTATTATTACTTTTGCATTCCTCCCAAATCTAAAACTGTTTGTTTGTTT
>NW_003852407.1:19516598-19519185 GCF_000181295.1 Otolemur garnettii
ATAGCTCACAGCAGCCTCAAACTGCTGGGTTCAAGTGATCCACTTGCCTCAGCCTTCTGAGTAGCTGGGACTATAGGCACCCACCAACATGCCTGGCTATAAAATGTTTTTATAAAGATACTTATAAAAGCATTTTTTGTAGTAACAAAATTATGAAACTAATCAAGCAATTGGAGACTATATGAATAAATTATGGTAATTGAATAAAATGTAGCTTTAAAAGAAGTGAGAGATGTAGATGTCTTAGACAGGTATTTGTGATACTAAGTGAAAAGACAGTATAATACCACTTAGGTATAAAAAAGTGTGTGTATTTTTAAAAATTTGTATGTATTTAGGTATGCAAGCACACAGACATGCATGCATGTGTGTAGGTATATATAGGTAGGCACAGAGAGAGGAGTAATACGTCAACACACCAAGCTGGAAACAGTAATTGCCTTTGGCAGATGAAATGAAGCATGAGATGGGAAAGAAAGATGTTCACTTTTTTCTTCAAATTTCTTCCCTCCGTCCCTCCCTCCCTTCCTTCCTGTCTTCCTCCCCCCCGAACCCCTTTTTTCCTGCCTCTCTTTCCCTCTCTCCCCCTCCTTCCCCTCTCTCCCCTTCCCTACCCTCCTTCCTTCCTCCCCTCTCTCTTTTCCCCTTCCCCTTCTTCCCTCTCTTTTCCTCCTCCTCTCTCCTCCCCTCCCCTTCCTCTTTCTTCGGGGTCTTGCTCTGTTGTTTGGGGTTGTGTAGTGGTGTCATCATAGCTTGCTGCAACCTCAACTTCCAGGGCTCAAGTGATCCTCCTTCCTTTGCCTCCCCAGTTCTTCTCTTTTTTGTAGAGATGGAAATCTCACTCTTGCTCAGGCTGGTCTTGAACTTCTGACCTGAAGCAATCTTCCCTCCCAAAGTGCTGGGATCACAGGTGTGAGCCCCTATGGCCAGCCCTGTTTATTTTTTAGAATCTGTATTATTTAAATAATTTTCAAAAAGAAAACATTTTTTTTAAAAAGTAAAAAAGTAAGGTCCAAGCTTTCTCAAGTAATTTTAATGGAAACTCTTGGTTAAGAACAATTATATTTTTCTGATCCTTGTACTTCCTAGCTTTTGGATCTTGATATTCGAGAAGTCATTTGATCATTTAGTTTTTGTCATGAGGGGGTTGAAATAGATAATATTAGCTGCCGCATAGTGAATGCTTTTTAGATAGTTTCCTTAGATGTGTTTGAGCTCCAGTATAATTCTCATTGCTGAAGAGAGAGTTTATAATAATCAGTGGTCTATGAACACTTTTTGATGTGACTATGATTTGTTGAAATTATTGCATTTAAAGTCAATGTTTTCTGTTTTCAACTTTCCCTGGGGAAAATAATGGCAGCAGAACACATGGAAGGGCATGGTAAGTTCAGCTTGAGAATAGTTGAAAACCTAGAGAAAGTTTTGGTGAAATTGTTGTTGATACTTAATCAGCAACCTTCAGTGCTTTCTCAGTTATTTGAAAAGAGATGACCCTTTCAGCTGAAAGGTTATCCTTGTGGATGATGATGTAAAAGTAGTATGTGGGTTTTGTAGATGCTGTGTTCTAAGGATCAGTTGAAGTATAAACTAATTTGAATTGTACTGTTTGCTAAGGTAATAACAGGTGAAAAGATTTATCAGTTGATGTGGTAGTCCTCTTGAATTATAGCCAAAATTGAGGATTCCTTTAAATATAGTAAAACTTGACAGAATACAGTAGTAGGTTAGATTATTTCATAATCTATGGACATTCTGTTTTTTTTCTCCTTGATGGATGGAAATATGCTAATAGATCAATTTCCACAAGAAATCAGATTGGTGTAAATCTGTTTTTTTCTGTGTCCTATGTTTTCTAATTTATCTTTAATCAGTATACTTGTATTGAATTCATAGTTTCTCAAATTTTTGCCATTTGAGAAGGGATCGATGTTCTTTAGAGATTTTTTACATGATGCATATCATAATCAGATAATTTGGCTTTTATGAAAAGCAAAATATTTCATGGTAGAGAATTTTTTGAATGCTTTTTATTTTTAATTGTGTTTCTTGGGAGAAAGAATCAAGATTGGTTTGCCCCTGATCTGTGCTCTCATATATTCTAAGTCAAACAGTGGATATGCTGTATATTAAGAAAGTAATATTTTTTCATGTGTTATCTTTTAATTTTGTAAAAACTGACTTTTTTTCCCTTAAAACATTCAATAGGATTCTGATCTTCGAAGTGCGCTTCTTTTGGAACAGGCAGCACATTGCTTTATAAACATGAAGAGTCCCATGGTTAGAAAATACGCATTTCATATGATATTGGCAGGCCATCGGTTTAGTAAAGCAGGTCAGGTGAGTGCATTTTCTTTATAATGAGAAGTTGTTATTTGCTAAATTTATTTTTTAAATGCATGTTATTTGTTAATGTTTTATGATTTAAAATGAACCTTAAAAACGAAAATTTTGTTCTGAGTTAATGTATTATATTGGTAAAGGAATGAAGTTTGGATGTAGACAAATCTGGGCTTAAATTTTGATCTACTAGTTGAAAACTTGAGTGTGCTTATGTTTTTGAGTGACAGTTTTTTTATTTATCAAA
>NW_003852407.1:19521001-19527207 GCF_000181295.1 Otolemur garnettii
GTTTCTGAGAAGCACCAACTTTTCATGACATTGCTATTAAAATTAGGTGTGTTGGTAGGGGTAAATGAGGAAGAGAGAGATTAGATAGTAATGCCATTTCTCTTGGTCCTCTCTCTCATTCATCGTTCATGCTGAATTGGTTATCTTGTCCCAGAGATTTTTTATAGTTCAGTTTTTCTCATTAAGAATATCAGCTACGAAATGACATTTAAAAAAGAACTGGCATGAAAATTTTAAAATCAGTTAAAAATTAGGGAAGTTCTGGGGAACAGTAATGTGATCGGACAATCTTTCTTTTCTGTTCTTTAAAAGACAGACTTTAAAACCTTGTTACTTCTTGTAAATCTTTTTGGGTACTTTTCAAAAAATCTTTAAAAATGCATTAATCTTGACACTTAGACACATTTAATTATTTCTATATATCTGTCAGTTTCTATATGTCTCTATTCCCTTACTAAATGCTAAACAGAGATTAGGGGTGTTTTCCCCAAGAAATAGCACTTAAAACTTACTTTGAAACAATCTCAGACTTCTAGAAAAATTGTAAGTACAGTTCAGAAATTTTTATCTACCCAGGAAATTTGAGAGTTGATTTACTTGGTGCTCTATTACTCCCAAATACCTTAGAATGTATTTTTTATTTTGTAGAAATAAGAACTTTCTCTTATGTGTAATCGTAATACAGCCATCACAATCAAGAAATTGGCATAGATACAATGCTGCTGTGTAGTCTTCAGACCCCATTAATATTTTAGTGGTTGTCCCATAAATGTCCTTTGTCAAAGGACATAGGATCCTTTGTCCTTTTTTAGTCAAAGAATCCTTTGACTTCACGACTTCTTCACTTTTGAAGATTATAGACCAGTTGCTTTGGTAAAGTGTCCAGGTTTCTCTGAAGTTTTCCTCATGATGAAACTCAAATTGGGTTATCTTTGTAGGAATGCCACAGAAAAGATAATGGATTCTCGTTGTATGTTATCAAGTGGCAGTGATTATTTTGATTTCATTATTGCTTAATCAAGAAATCATTTCTTTAAAAAACAACTCACAAAGAAAATTCTGACTATACCTACTACAAAGTTTGTAACCTCTTTTTTGGAGGACAAAAAATCATTTTATCCTTTTGATGGAGCACCTTCTTCAGAGTGTCTTCCCCTAGTTGTCTAGTTATGGTGGAGTCCAGAGCCAGATAAGGAGAAAAGTTGTCTCCGTTTGATTGATTGAAACTTATGTATGTAAATATATACATTGTATTGTGTGTGTGTGTGTACATATATATATATATGGAGGACAGTGAGTGCAAGAGTATACTCCCAAGCATTAGTTTCGTGGAGAAAAGCTTTATTTTGGTACCAAATCCTATTTTTAAGATGGACGTTGTCTGAGTTCAGAGGGTCACAGTGATATGTAATTAACACCAAATATCTGCTCATGGATATGAGCAGGGTGAAGCAGTGGGCAAAAGAATGCCAAAGTCTTATCACTACTAGTTGTTTAAGAACGTGTACACATATATAAATGTATATACACACTTTCATCATATACTCACATATGCAGTTTTAGCATATACTGGGCGTTTCCATTCAGCCCCAGGCAGTCATATAGAGACAACACAGCCAAATTAGATTTCACAACTGTGTCTCTAACTCTAATCCATGACTCCATATGTTACTGCTCTGGAAACTCTCAAATGGTTCTTCACAAAATCATTTTTCCCAATTTCTTCTTGCCTTTGGACAGAGCAGGTTCTGGCTTGATTCAGGACCTCTTGGTTTTTCAATTGTTCTATCATTTGCTTTGGGTTTTTACTATCTGCTTAATTTTGGCTTTCGTTGAGATTCCTGGTATTAAAAAATCAGCCCTTAAATTTGTAATCCTTTTTCTAAATCGTTTGATCCTTTTGATGGAACCTCTTCTTCAGAATGTCTTCCCCTAGTTGTGTAGTTATAGTGGAGCCCAGAGCCAGATAAGGAGAAAAGCTGTCTCCGTTTGATTGATTGAAACTCATTATTTATATATATACATATATATATATAAAAGAATACATATAAATATGTATGTAAATATATACATTGTATTGTGTGTGTGTGTGTATATATGTATGACCAGCCTGCTGGCTGTAACCATATTTATAGAGTCAGTTATACTGTAGTCTGTGTGTGTGTGTGTGTGTGTGTGTGTGTGTGTAGTTACAGCCACAGGCTGGTCCTTTTGTAGCCTAGGAAGCAATAGTCTCTGACAGGAGCTGTGAACATGTACTAATGTACTTCTCGGGATTTTATTTTAATGTAAAGATATGGGGAGTCTTTTCTGGCTATTATAATGGCTACTACCTACTCTATTAGCTATCTCCTTGGTGGCTAACATTGGATAACTGCTTTGGTGCTTTTTCTGATTTTTTGGTTTTCTATAGGATACAGTTTATTGTATACTTGACAGAAATTTCCTGTTTCCCTTTTCCCCCCTCATCTTTCCTGTTGTGCATTCTCTGTTTTGCACTGCTACAACAATGTAGTTGTCTGTATCTCTCTGTGTTTGTAATTGATGTATAATAGGTGTACATATTTTCAGGATACATGACATAGTTTAATACATTGATATAATTTATAAAGATCAAATCAGTGTACTTGGGATATCCATTACCTTAAATATTTGTCTTGTTTTTGTGCTACAGCCAATTGAATTTTTCTCTTTCTATTTTGAAATATACAACAGATTATTATATAGTCACCACACTGATCTAACAAAAGGTCTAATTTCTATCAAACCGTATATTTATACCTATTAATTATACCTATTAATCAACTTCTTTTCATTGTTCCTCCTCTGGTTAGCCACCAGTTTACTCTAAAGCTTCATGAGATTCATTTTTTTAGCTCCCACATATAAATGAGAATATGTAGTCCTTGTCTTCTGTGTACCTCTTTGGTTTGCTGGTGGTATTTATTGTGTTGTAGACATATAAATCAACTTTATTTTTCTATATTAAAAATTCAACAATAAGTTTTGTATCTTATTGCGGTTGTTACAAGATTTTGGTTTTCTTCATGGTTGTCTATTCTGAATGTATTTCTTGTATATCATATTGGTATTAATCTGTTACTATTCTCAGTCCTGCAGTAGTAGTAGATGCGCTGAACAACAGGGAGTGCATCTTGACACTTGGAGGCAGCATCTTGAAGAGGAAGCCCTGGTGATACCCGATGTTGGCAGAGAAGTCTGCCATGTCGTGCCCTGGTGGTGTTCACTATCCTGGCCCATTGTTTTATTTGAATGATGTGAGGCTTAATGATTTGGTGGTCACAGCACTGGTTAGTGATTTGTAGCACGCAGGCAGTCTGGGATCAATGTGGCTGGGCCAATATGTGAATTTTTAATATAGAAAAATACAGTTGATTTATATGTCGTGTAATCTGTACTTTGTGATATACAACATATATGACCACATAAATTCAATGCAAGTCTTTGATTGTAGTTAAGAGAAAAAAGTTGATAGAAGTGTCTGGTTTTTACTTGATAGGAAAAAATTATTTGAAAACAGCATGATTCTAATTAAAGTGCTATTGCCTTTTTTTTTCATTTTATTAGCAAAATCTGCCCATTTTAGATGTTGAACCCTGCCTTTCTCCAGAAAGAATTTGAGATACATAAAGCCAAGCTGAGAAGTGAACCTCTGAGGTTGATGTTTTTAAGTTGCTCAGAGAAATAGGGAGTGGATGTCCAGATAGTCTGGTCTCCTTTTCCCTTCCTTAACATTCTCCATTCCATAAAAACACACACTCATACATATACAGATACTTTGGATCACTTGGGAAAATGTATAACATATCATTCCATTTATAACTGTGAAGAGATTTTCATAAGTGTTAGTTTCATTTTCTTCATCATCTCACTCTCTGTTAGAGAAAGAGCCAGTAACTTGATTGTATATGTGTGTATTTAATTTTTCCAGTCAAAGAAAAATTTGGATTATTAATATTTTGTTTATTTTCTTACAGAAAAAGCATGCTTTACGTTGCTATTGTCAAGCCATGCAAGTTTATAAAGGAAAAGGCTGGTCTCTTGCAGAAGATCACATTAACTTCACTATTGGGCGCCAGTCCTATACTCTTAGGCAACTGGACAACGCTGTGTCTGCTTTTAGGCATATTTTAATAAATGAAAGTAAACAGTCTGCTGCTCAGCAAGGGGCCTTTCTTAGAGAATATCTTTATGTTTACAAGGTGAATGCTTATTTTTAAGAGTAGAAATTTAAATGATATTTCAACAGAAGCATATTCATTACCATCTTCTAACAGTCTAATAAAATGGTTTTATTAGAATATATGTCACTATCTGTCATAATAAAGTTGTGGTAGGCTAGGTTTCTTGATCATAGAATTTTGGTTATACATAGTAGCTTATGCCTGTAATCTCAGCACTTTGGGAGGCTGAGGCAGGAGGATCACATGAGGCCATGAGTTTAAGACCAGGCTGAGGAACATAGCAGGACCCCATCACTACAGAAAATGCAAATTAGCCTGGCATGGTGGTATGTGACTGTAGTCCTAGCTACTTGGGAGTCTGAGGCAGGAAGATTGAATGAGGAGTTTGAGGTTGCAGTGAGCGCAACTCCAGCCTAGGCATTACAGTGAGATTCTATCTCAGAAAAAGGGGAGAAAATTTTAGTATTTCAATAAAGGTTTGATTTGTGACTGTTTAGGGAACCTTAAAAAAAAGATACCACAGTTTTTCTTTATCATGTTTTTAGGGGTCATAACCAGTATTATAATTTGTTTCAAGTGGCTTCTCTTAACTATCTTTTGGAGACACACATTCATTTCCTTATAAAAGATGAGGAAATATGGATGTATGAGAAGTAGACAAGCTATTATAGTATAATTTAGAAAAATTAACAGGAAGAAAGGATATTTCACTGAGGTAGGAGGATAGAAAATATAAAGCATTGTTTCATGAAAAATATGGGAAGTTGTAATTTTTTTCCCAAGGCCTGCTAATAGTGAATATTCTATCTAGTCTGTAGAAAGTAACTATCCTTCTAGACTTTATTAATTTAAAATTATATGAGTTAAACTTTTGGCAAAGAGGATGGTGTAATTAGTCACAGGAAATAAATTGCATACCAAAATAATATTTAGTAATTTAACCTCCAGAGAACTAATAAGTTGAGTAACCTTTGGAAGATTCTCTTGAGGCAGAATAAATGATATCTGAAGTTCTTCAGTTATAAAATTTTATGACTCTGATGTATTAAAGCCAATAATTGTGTATCTTAATATTTTTGCTTAGCATGTTTTTAATACCTTTTGTTCTAAAAAATTGAGGAAACATATAAGAAGAAAGTATGATTTTCTGAAAAACTGTTGGTTTTTTTTTCTTTTATATTTCTACCAGAATGTAAGTCAGCTCTCACCAGATGGTCCTTTACCACAGCTTCCTTTACCATATATTAACAGTTCAGCAACACGGGTTTTCTTTGGCCATGACAGACGACCAGCAGATGGTTAGTACAGTTTTATTTGGCCTAGTTACCCAATGACTGTTTTTTTCTTTAGTTTTTTTACTTTTTATTTAAAAAATGATGTATAGTTGAATGTTTAAAAATGAATAACTCCTATACCACTTCACCTGTTGTCCTGACACCACTACTTCTGTGTTGTTCCTTCCAGTCTTAGAAGCTAAAAACAGTAAAAATAAAACAGCAGCTATTTTCACATGAAGAATGCTAATGGTATTATAATATCTGGATAAACATTTTTAATGTTTGTAAGATATTCCAGTCAGTGCATTTAAATGCTTTAACATTTATATAGGTAGATTGTTTTCATCTTTTATTAATGTAAAATAATATTGCGATAGACATCTTTGTGATAAAATTGTTTTTATTATGGAAATTTCCAAATATAGACAGAAGGAGAGAATGGTTGCCAATGTTCTGCTATTATTCTCTTGTTGTAATACTTTTTAAAAATCTAGGATTATCTCTTTAGGTTTGAGCTCTAGAATAGCAGTACTGGACTAAAGTGTAAATCTGTTAAGGTTCTCCATGCAGTTAAACTGTAATTGTAAACATTCTTATATTTGAACTTAATCAACATATTTTTCCTTCAGATCTGATTTATTATTAAACAGTATGTACCATGTTTATAGCAGCATTCTTTTTAATAGCAAAAAAAGTTGAACAGGCCGGGCATGATGGCTCATGC
>NW_003852407.1:19527393-19529209 GCF_000181295.1 Otolemur garnettii
AAAAAAAAAAAGTTGAGCAACTAAAATTCCTAATAGGGAATGAATCAGCGTATTGGTATATTTGCATAATAGATTCATGCTGCTTGATGTGGGTGAATTGATTGTACATTTTCCCAACATGATTTTGAGTGAGGAAAGTTACAGTATAAATTTCAAACACAAAAGCCATTCTACTCATTGTCTATGTATATACTTGTGGTGAAATAATAAATATGGGTATGATACACTGCAACTTTGAAATAGCTCTCAGAGGAAGTGATGCCAGTGGACACGAAGGAGAATAGTAAGAGTGGGGAGGGTTGCTGAGAAGACATCAACTCTATCTGTAATGTTCATTTTATCAAAAATATTTAGGATCATAGCATAAAAGTTGACATTTGTAAAATTTTAACATATGTGTCTGTTAGTCTGCCTGCCTTTTCTGTATGTTTATGTGTATTTAATCGTGATTTTTTTTTTTAAGGTGAAAAGCAAGCAGCTACTCATGTTAGTCTTGATCAAGAATATGATTCTGAATCCTCTCAACAGTGGCGAGAACTTGAGGAACAAGTTGTAGCTGTGGTTAACAAGGGAATAATTCCATCCAATTTTCATCCCACACAATATTGTTTGAACAGTTATTCAGATAACTCAAGATTTCCACTTGCAGTTGTAGAAGGTGATATACGTGAATTTTTTGTTGTTGTTGTTTATTTGTTTACAGCAAGCACATTGATGATTTATGGTGCACCATGCGTTACTGGAGAGTGGGGATACAAAGATAAATTAAGAACTCATAATTTGGCTCGGCGCCCAAAGTGAGTAGGGTACCAGCCACATACACTGAGGCTGGTGAGTTTGAGCCCAGGCTGAGCCTGCTAAACAATAATGACAACTGCAACCAAAAAATTGCTGGGTGTTGTGATTGAGGCAAGAGAGTTGCTTAAGCCCAAGAGTTTGAGGTTGCTGTAAGCTGTGACACCATGGCACTCTATACGAGGGTGACATAGTGAGATTATCTCAAAAAAAAATAATAATTTACTGAGCTGCATTTATTTAACCAAATATGGGGGGCTCTGATACAGATGTTGGAATATAAAATAGGGGATAACATTTTTTAGTAGTATAGAGAAACTGGGGAGTCCTCTCCATGAGGTAATTTTTTAATTGAATTCTGAGTAAGTAGACACATGAGGGGTGATAAAGGATAGTCTAGGGAGAAATATAGAGTTAAGAAAGCAAATTGTGTTTAGAGAACTGAAGCTCTGAATAGGTATAAGGTTTATTAAAGTTACTAATTTAGGCCTTTTTTTTTAATAGAACCAATTACAGTGGAAGTGGCTTTTAGAAATCCTTTGAAGGTTCCACTTTTGTTGACTGATTTGTCATTGCTTTGGAAGTTTCAGCCTAAGGCTTTCAGTGGAAAGGATAATGAAGAAGTTAAAGAACTAGTAAGTTATTAAAAGGTATTTGTTATCCTGTTTCAGTATAACAGATGTACTAATAAACTATCAACTTATTCTGTTCATTGAGCTATATTTAACTCTTTTTTGGATTATTTTTCTTATTCATAATAAAAATCATGATACATGTTTATTGTTAAAAATTGAAAATACAGAATTACATAAGGAATAAGAGTGAAACCATTTCTCTTCTCAGTATTTAGAAATAACCACTTAGGCCAGGCGTAGTGGCTCACACCTGTAATCAGTTGTAGCACTCTGGGAGGCCAGTGTGGGTGGATTGCCTGAGCTCAAGAATTCAAGACCAACCTGAACAACAGCAAGACCCCCCCCCCTTAAAAAAGCCCGGGGGTGGGGGGGGGGCCGGGGGCCCC
>NW_003852407.1:19529345-19552682 GCF_000181295.1 Otolemur garnettii
CAAACAAAAAAACCACTTAGTTACTTTGTTGTGTCTTTTCAGTCATTTTCATTTGTATGTTTTCCCCTCGTATTTGGGATTCCCTCATACTATGTATGTTGCTTTCTTCTATTATTTCATATGCATATTCTGGTATCAAAATGTCTTAATACTTTACATTTACATAAATATTCCATCATATGAATGATTCATATGCTATTCTGTCATTGATAGTTGTTTTAGAAGTTTCAATTTGTTTACTGTACCAGTAATTCTGTGGTTAATATTTTTGTGTAAAGCTTTTTATACTTCAGATTATTTCTGTAGGAAGCATGCCTAGGTATGAAGTGAGAAGATTTTAGGGAGTATTTTGATGCCCTTTTGGTTTCACAAAGGTTCATTCCAACCAACACCTTGCCAGCAGCATATGTCTGGATATCTTATCCCTGGAAATTAAGGAATATTATTTACAAAAAAGACTTAGTTTGTTTGATAGGTAAAAACTGCCATCTTACTATTTTATTTTCTGTTTCATTGGTTGCTAGTGAAGTTGAACCTGTTATATTTGTATTTCTCTGGGAAATAGCACAGATATTTATATTATTTATCTTAATATATATTTATCTTTCTTTTTGTTTCCTTGTCTGCAATTAGCCCTTTAAGGTATTCTTAAAGCAGAAGTAATCTGAATATTTATTTTGTTGTTCAGCTAATTGTAACAGAAACAACTTGGACAAACATATATTTGAACCCATTAATTTATTATATACCAGTATCTATTATATAACTTACTTTTTCATACTACCTTGCTAAATGCTATAGTAATGTGGCAAGGAATGATTTTAGAACTGAGAAATATGTCAACGTTTTGGTGCTGAAGTGTTTTGATTTTGTAAAGATTGCCTTATTTTATGTCTTGCTGATTACATTATTGAAGACATTTTTGTGATTATATTTATTGTTAATTGTTTGGATGACTTAGATTTCCCAGATTTCTAACTTAAGTTTTAGCAACCTCTGCTATTTTTCTAATATCATTTGAATGCTTGACTGCCTGGAATGCAGATTAGAAGAGTTACCAACTGTTAAACCTCAGAAAATTTTTTAAAAAGATTTACTTTTTAAGTATATTAGTCTGTTCAACATACTAGATTTAGAAGTTTAAAGTTAAGTGACATTGTTTTACTGTGTATAATGAAATACTTTTTAATATACAGTTGTGCTTTTTTGTATAAATTTCAGACTCTTTGAAGTTCTTGATGAGCTTTTTCTGGTGATGGATGGACTATGATGCTGAACTGAAATTTAGGGGGATGTAATTTTTATTTCTTATATCAAATAATTTTATGGGTAAATGTAGCATAAAGATCCTGAGGACTAGGTTTATCTCCAGAATGAACCAGTTTGTCTGTGCTGTTATATGACCAAAGACTAGTCTCTAATCTTACAGATGTCAGTACTTGGGAGGAAACAGGCCATTTTTCCCCTTTCTCTCATGGCTGTTATTGTCTACCTGTCTGTTCTGCATCTCACCTAGGCCACCATTACCTTTTTTATGTATAAATGGCTAGTTTGGAAAAAAGACTAGTTGGAGCAAAAATAGAGAAATATGCTCTTATTGCAAAATTAAATTAAATGGCCATTTTTGTCCATTGTTAACTATGAGGAGCTGGATTTTTTTTTTATTTGGTTGAAGTTTTGTCTTCTTGGTAGCGGTATCTCCTCAGTTGAGTTGGACTAAACAAAATGAAAAAAATACAGTGTCTTCCAGAGTCTGGCTGTTTTCCAGGTGTGAAAGTAAAATACTTTGCATAACACTTAGCACATAGTAAGTACTAGTAAATGCTAATTTTAATTAGTGTCATTGTTTCTACGTATTGGTATATAGGACTGTTAACAATCTGATATTTTATTCATTAAAATATATATTTTATGAAGTAATTTATTTTTTAGGTTACAAGTCAATCTGCAATGATTGGAACTGAAGTTATTTCAGAATTCTTAATTAATTGTGAAGAATCGAAAGTGGTAATTGTTTTTATCATTTTCTGTCCTATGCCTTTTCAAAAATAAGTTGAAAACAAATTGAAAAATTAGCTTAATTTATTGTTTTATATTTTGGTTTTCTTAAGAACTAAAACTTGAAAGATAATAAACTAGAATTACTCAGGAGAAAATTGGTGACAAAAGTAAGTTTGAAGTGGTCTTTGACTTGTTAATTTCCTAAGAAACCTGGTGAAAAGCTTTTGCTTTCTTTTTAATGCCTATCTGAGAGTTTTACGTGATATTTATTTGGCCAGAACATTTTTATTATTTTTATTTGTATTAAAAGTCTTGTTGGCTAGATGTGGTAGCTCATGCCTATAATCCTAGCACTTTGTGAGTCTGAGATAGGAGTATTGCTTGAGGCCAAGACTTCAAGACCAGCCTGGGCAACAGCAAGGCCTCTGTCTTAACAAAAAAGTTTTTTAAAAATTAGCTGGGCATAGTGGCATGTACCTGTGGTCTGAGCTACTCAGGCGGTTGAGGTAGGAGGCTCACTTGAGCCCAAGAGTTTGATGTTACAGTGAGCTATATTGATGTCAAAGTATTGTTGAAGGTCCAGGCCTGTAATTGTTGAATGTAGAGATTTTCTTTTGAAGAAGATGCTTTTCAGTAGGAAATATGAGCTGGTTTAGGTCATGAGTATTTATTTCTGCAACATTACAGAATTGAGGTATTGCACTATTGAAGATATTTTGAAAACATAATAAGAGTGACTTAAATATCTCCACAGGCAAGACTAAAGCTCTTTCCCCATCACATAGGGGAGCTGCATATACTGGGAGTTGTTTATAATCTTGGCACTATTCAGGGCTCCATGACAGTAGATGGCATTGGTGCTCTTCCTGGATGTCACACAGGTAAAACTATAGCATTGCTAAACAAATAGAAAACACTAATTCTTAAATCATTCCTTAGAATAGAATGAATGAAAATGAAGTCTTTTCTAAATAGGTTTAGTGTACTTTAGGTAAAGGCATTTAATTATATGTAAGAATGACAAATTTTAATGATTTTACCTCTGCCATAATGTCAAAAACAAACAACTTTATTCTGTTATTAGGTATTTCTTTTTGATAATTTTTAGGATCTACCTTATGTGTTTTTTTCAAATTTAGTAAATTCTAATAAAATAAATTCTGACCATTGATTGAGATATCTACTACCAGTACAAAACCATCTTATATTCTGGTTTTTGAATATTTCCTTTTTATAAAACATAGATCAAATTAAGAGACCAGTATGTTCAGGTCATTGAATAGTAAACACCTTAAATTCTATCTTTTGTCATGTAAGAAGAGTAGGGTTTTAATGTTAAGCTGATATTCTTAATTCCCTACAGAATGTCCTATAGTAGTTTGAAGAATAAAACTATAAGACATATATATTTAACATAACTTACTTTAAAAAAAATTTAAGGACCCCTTTCAAGTTTAATAGCTCCATGTAATCATTATGTGTAGTTATTTGGAATTAAGTTGACAAGAAGTTAGGAAAGAGTTTGCAGTAAAAGCCCTACTTCTAAACTTTCATTTTACTTTCTGACAAACTAAGCTAAATACTCATTGACAAACATGAATTTAGCATCTACAGAAACTGATTAATAGTATTGGAAAATCTAGGACCACCTGGAAAATTTATTGGTTCTTTTAACCTTCCATTTAATATATCTGCTTGCCTGGATATTTCGAAGAAGTCAGTACAAAATTTAAAAAATAAATAAGTGGAACGAATTCATAAGAATTAAAAAAATACAGGGAAAAATTACACTCAAGTTGAATATGGCATTCTGCATTTTAGTACAATATATTTATTTCTTGGTTGACAAGTACCAGATAAGGTTTATTTGTAAATAATCCTGTTAATTTATTACATCTTTAAAGCAAGATAACTGGATGTTAAAAGCCTTGGGAACCTCCTTCCCCCCCACTTGTGCATAAGTAGGATCTTTCTAGTACCACAAAGTTATGGTTGTCAGTAAAATATAGCTAGTTGTTTTATTGAAGGTACCAAAAATATGCATTAATATCATAATTTATATGTTATATAACATTAGTGGTAGGAGATTCTATTAAAATCCTGTTTTGTAAGCACAGTTTTCATGATGTTCTAATGTAGTTCATTGTATAAAATGCTAATAGGCATATGGATTAAATAAGGTGGGAGAAATGCTACATTACATAGCTGGTCTGGGACCATCACAATACCTTTCAGCACATTAAAGGCTCTGTGGGAAATATAATTGTATACCCGAGCTTTTTTCACACATACGTGCACTACATGGAAACTTTTGGGGAAAATCTCACATGAATATTAAATAAATTTAATTTTATGCCTATAATATATTTTATTTTCTTTGTGTAGTCTCTTGAGAAGATGTAGTTATTTATATTCCAAAAATAATTCAGATTGGTATATGCACATATATTTGAATATGAGTAAAAGTGAAAATTTGACATGTTCTTTGTCTTTAATTTTTTTCCCTTTGAAAATAGTTATCCTTTTTCCTGGTTTAAATCAAATTGTCGGGCCCAAGACTTTTTAGTTACGTAGAAGCAGATGGTTAAATACAGGCTTCAAATGACTTCCTATTCAGTGATAAGAAATCTTTTTGCAGCTCGGTGCCTGTGGCTCAAGTGGCTAAGGTACCAGCCACATACACCTAAGGTGGTGGGTTCGAATCCAGCCCGGACCCGCCAAACAACGACGGCTGCAACCAAAAAATAGCTGGGCATTGTGGCCGGCGCCTGTGGTCCCAACAACTTGGGAGGCTGAGGCAGGAGACTCGCTTGACCCAGGAGTTGGAGGTTGCTGTAAGCTGTGAAGCCACAGCACTCTACCCAGGGGGATAGCTTGAGGCTCTGTCTCGAAAAAAAAAAAAAAATCTTTTTGCAAAGAAAGTAAATCCAAAACAAAGTGAGAAATTAAGCAGCATACCACAGATATTGATGAATATGGAATTCAAGTATACTTAAGTCTTTGATTAACCATGTTAATCAAAAATTGTCTAGGATTTTTCTAGAAATAATCTGAAACTTAACAATATTCATATTTTCAAGTTGAATTGATGATATAGTTAACATACCAAGTTATTTTAGGACACTGATTGTTTTTTATTTCAGGAAAATATTCCCTGAGTATGTCAGTCCGAGGGAGACAGGATTTAGAAATTCAAGGTCCTCGACTTAACAACACAAAAGAAGAGAAAACATCTGTTAAATATGGTCCTGATCGCCGGTTAGATCCCATAATCACTGAAGAAATGCCACTGTTGGAGGTATTTCACTTTTTAAAATTTCCTGGACTTAAATTTATCTACATGGCCAGATGGTATTTTAAATAAATTAATTTCAGAGTTTGAAATTGTTTATACTACATTGAATTATGCTTTTAAATTATTATTAAACTAATGTTAAATAGATCTAAGTCACAAAAGTAAGACATTCATGCAAATTGGCATTAAGTCACAGCCACGTTATGAAACATAACCCTCAAAATGTTAATGGAAATTGGGGAAATACTTCTGAAGAACTCTTTGATTATTATTAAAATCAATGGCTCTTTTTTGGTAATTTACAAAAATAATATGCAGATGAATGCTTGTAAAAATTAAAGCAATATAAGAATATATGAATACAAACCAGTAGTCTCTTCCCCTACATCTTATCCTACCTTATCCTAATTTCACACCAAATGAACTAAAAGTCTTTTAGTGGCAAAAGATAGAACTGGTTCTAGGTAGTCTAACCAGAAAAAGAGAAAATATGTAATTTAGCTGAAGGATAATAGAAAGTCAAGTGTTGTAGAATAAGAAGTTTCAAAGAAGAGGAAGCTCCAGGAAATTTAGGAGCAAATATTTTTAAACCTTCAGAAAGCATTGCTTTTGAAATGATCCTAGACCAATAATTCATACTCTTTGTTCCACTTTAAATTCCAAGTTTCTAGAAGAGAAATCTTGCCCACCTTAAGTCAAATTTCTACCTGAAAGGCAAGCCAAAGGCAGAATGATATATAAGAGTGAACACTGGAACCCTTCTTCCTGCATCAGGTTTTCCTAGGAGGGGAGTTAAAAGCATAGCAACTTACCCCTGAAAGGTGCCCGTGATATCAAATTAGTGTTTATCTTTTTAGACCTTTCATTGTGTCCTTATATATAGTTTTAATAATTACAAAAGAAATTGTATTACATGTATTTTATGACTTTTTTTGTCTATAATAACATAAGTCGTATAACTATTAATGGGGGTGGTTCTAGATTGTATCATTATAGACAACTCTGCAGTAAGTGTTATTATGTATGTATTTTGCCCGTGTTAAATTAGACTAAACTTTAAAAATGGTGTTACTCAATTAAAGGGTCTATAAATGTTAAATCTTATAATACACTACAAAATTACCTTCAGCTGGGCTGTAGTAGTTTGCACTTTTCTTCAGAGTGAAAGTGCTTCACATCATAATCATACTGCTATTTAATTTTTTTTGGATTGGGGACCTTGTTTTTATTTACATTTCTCTATTAGTTGATCAGTTTTCACATGTGTTTGGCCCATATGTTTTCTTTTTCTATGTCTAAATTATAGCCTGTTCATTCTCTTTAATTGGGTGTTATTTCTCTTTTTCTCATTGAATGATTTTTGTAAATTACAAATCCTCTATCTGTAGTGGCAGTGTAGGTAGTGTGCTCATGAAAATGGTAATGAGTGGTCCATTGAGGGGCAGGTATTGCTGAGCTGCATGTATTTTGCTCAGGATTTGTCACTTGCTTAATTACATTGTGTTTATAATGAGCTCTGTAGGGCAAATTAAAAAGTTATGAATTGACCTGACTGCCAGTTTCTGGTTGATAAATATTTTTATATATATTTTAACTTCGATTTGGTATATTTTACAATGTTGAGATTTTTAACTTAGATGAAGTCATTTCTGAGAGTCTTTTACTTTATTTCTTCTAGGATTTATATTTACTTACAGACACATTCTTAGTTAAAATTTGTACAGTTTTGTTTTTTTTTTTTAAAGTTTGTTTTTTAAAGTCAAAAATATACTCTTCTGGGGCTGGGTGCAGTGGCTCAACGCCTGTAATCTTAGCACTTGGGAGGCCAAGGCAGGTGGATCACATAGCCATATTAAATTACTTGCAGCTTTTCTTGTTCGTAATCTGTAAAGTTTGTAAAAGTTTTGACATGTTATTTCTCTTGTTATTGATAGCTGACCTTTTATTTTTAACTCCAGAATCTAACAGAGTAACATTAGTTTCTTTTTGTCTCATCATATTTTTAAAATGGAGTTTTCCATTGCCACATACTCAATGAGATAGCTAAAAGAATTAGTGAAATGCTTGTAAATCTTTAGTAAAAGAAATACAACATCTTAAAGTGTTAATTTGTTAGAGGTTCAGAATTTTTAACAGACAATATAATAATATTTTTTCCCTCCAATGCAGGTGTTCTTTATACATTTTCCTACAGGGCTTCTGTGTGGAGAAATCCGAAAAGCATATGTAGAATTTGTCAATGTCAGCAAATGTCCTCTTGCTGGATTGAAGGTTGTTTCTAAACGTCCAGAGTTCTTTACTTTTGGTGGTAATACTGCTGTTCTAACACCGCTAAGTCCCTCAGCTTCTGAGAACTGTAGTGCTTACAAGACTGTTGTGACAGATTCTACCTCTATGTGTACAGCACTCGTATCATCAGCTTCTTCTGTAGACTTTGGCATTGGCATAGAAAGTCAACCAGAGGTGATTCCTGTTCCCCTTCCTGACTCTGTTCTTAAACCTGGAGCTTCAGTGCAGCTACCAATGTGGTTACGTGGGCCAGATGAAGAAGGTGTCCATGAAATTAACTTTTTGTTTTACTATGAAAGTGTCAAAAAGCAGCCCAAAATACGGTGGGTATTATAAAACTTTTTTGATATAACCTCTGTTTAATGTATGTGTACATATTCAGATAAACATTTTGATATTTCCCAGCATATATCATTACTAGAAAATTACCCCCTTCCAGATTATGTATGATATTTATATCTGAGGTTGTCCCAAATAGAATTTTAAGTTCTAAGTAGCCAAAAGTAGAATTTTAACTACACATTTTTTTAGTTACTTCTATCTATATAAACTTGATTCTTTTATACAACCAAGTACTATGGCCACAGTTATCACATTCTGTATTAAAATTAACAAATATATGAACCACTTAGTAAAATAGCATTTCATTTGTATATGAAGACAACCTGCCTGCAATCATCCTAGTCATCCTTTTTAAAAAAAAAATTATTTTGTTTTACCCCCTCTTTTTCTTATCCCTGGAATCTCTCCATATCCCCAAGAATGTATCACAGAAAATGTCTGTATTTGCAGAGTAGATGATTAAGTTGGTGTTATAATAAGTGATCATTGAAGAAATAAAACTTAACTGGCTCATACCAGGGTCTGTGACCTATATACATACTGTACAGTAGAATATTTTATTTGTAGTATCCCCATTGTCATTTTTCCAAAATTAACTAGGAGTAATTGTGGTAAATTTATTTTATTTAATGGAGTATTTAAAATATTTTATAAAACAGAACAAAATAAGGTATTTGTTAATATGAGTACCCTCTGAGTCCTCAATAAATGTTAGTTCTCCTTAAAAAGATGATGGGAAAGTCCAAGGTGATAAGGGAAAGCTTTGTCAGAGTATTACTATATGAAGATTATTTTTGTGTGTTATACAGATGAATTTGATGAGTATAGGAAAAGCTTAGGAAGACTAATAGTTTCCTTCTAAATTGAGGAGAAAGAATTGAATTAAAGTTAGACCAACTACATTAGTTTTACTTAATGTTGGTCTTTGGTCCTGAAAGTGATCTGTTTTTAAAATCTTTATTTGGAATTAGAGAATCACAGAGAGAAGCTCTTAGATTAAATTTGCTTTTTTTGTTGTTCTTGCCTCTTCAGTCACAGAATACTAAGACACACTGCAGTTATTTGTACCAGCCGGTCTTTGAATGTACGAGCCACTGTCTGCAGAAGTAATTCTCTTGAAGATGAAGAAGGCAGAGGAGGCAATATGCTAGTCTTTGTGGATGTGGAAAATACCAATACTGTAAGTTGGCTTAAAATCGAATTTTAATTATAATTAATTTGAAGTATTTTCTTTGTTTTTAGTAATGGGTTGTTTTTCCCTCCACAAAACAGCATAAACTAGGAATTTTAGAAATATTCTTAATCTTCCTTTAGCTTTGTGATTTTTATCTCAGTCTCTTTAAATAAAAGGATCTACTGATATTAATATGTTAGACATTCTTGTGATAATATAGTCCATCTGTACTAGTAATTCAACCTAAAAGAGATCTCATAAAGTGCTCTCTAGAAGTCTCATCATTGGTAATAATCTATTCATGTTATTAAATTTATGAGGTTCTATTAGGATGTCACATTCAGTATTAGATTGTTAATCCCTCACTTAGATATTTCTGATAATACCATTTTCTTCATATGAGAAATTTCCAAAATATTACCATTTCTGTTTTTTAGTCTAATATAAAAGTAAATATTCTTGAAGAAAGGAATGTGATGATTAAAGTAGGACCTTAGTCTCTGATTCAGTTCAGATACTTACTTGAAATGTTACTTATTAATTCACTTTTAATTTGTAGGATATTTAGGGTTAATGTGTTAATACTTTGGTGATCTTTAAAAAAGAATATTTAGTAAGAGTAAGAAATTTTTAATTTTTAATATCAAAATATTAAGCATGTACAAATGTTTTTGTTATATGGATCCCCCTTATAACACTTAAATTGTACCTGAATAATGTTCATTGTACCTGATAGGTGGGTTTTACCCCCTCCTTCTCCCTCCACCCACTACCTTTTTGATTTCCAGTGATCTTTACATCTCTCTGTGCTTGCATGTGCTCAATGATTAGCCCCCATAATTTTGAAGTTTAAATTAGACTTATTCAGGAGAATAAAAAAGATTACGTGGTATGTAAATAACTCCATGGGCATTGACCATATATTGGGATTCTGGTTTGTGAGGGTTACTTTTGTTTGTTTGTTTTGCTTGTTTGCCTTAATGGGAATAAGATATCTCAGATAAAAAAAAGGAAAATGCCATAGTTTTTATATAAAAGTTGATAATAGTTTTTGCTCTATTAAATACTACCAGTAACTCATCATGATAGAATTTAATACCTTAATGCCTTTCAGTATTTTAAAATTTACTACTGGCTATACAATATAGTAAAAAATAATTCTTAGGGGGCAGCACCTGTGGCTCAGTGGGTAGGGTGCTGGCCCCACATACCGAGGGTGGTGTGCTTGAACCTGGCCCCAGCCAAACTGCAACAAAAAAATAGTCAGGCATTGTGGTGAGCACCTGTAGTTCCAGCTACTCAGAAGGCTGAGGCAAGAGAATAGCCTAAGCCCAGGAGTTGGAGGTTACTGTGAGCTGTGATGCCACGGCACTCTACTGAGGGCGATAAAATAAGACTCTGTCTCTAAAAAAAAAAAAAATACTTGGGAAAAATGTTGATTTCTTTGTTTTAAGACTGTTTAGAAAGGGCTTCAAACAACTTAAACTTTTGAAATGTATATTGTTACTTTATTTCAAAATAAAAATTTTGACTTATGTTAATTTATATTGACTTTAGTAGCAATATCTCAGTTTTGTTCTCCTTGGCATATTCTAATTTACTGTTTCTAATTCCTGAGAGACTCTTACATCTCTTTTTGACAGAGTGAAGCAGGTGTTAAGGAATTCCATATAGTACAAATATCAAGTAGTAGCAAACACTGGAAGTTACAGAAATCTGTAAATCTCTCTGAAAACAAAGGTTTGTGCCTTTATTCCTTCATTATTGACTGTGCTGTCTTCATTATTCGATTTTTTTAAAGAACAGCATGACAATATAATAAGATTATTAGTTCCTTTCTTAGAATTCACTTTTTAAAGCATTAAATTGTGCTTTCATTAGTTTATAGGACTATATGTCAAATTACCTATCTTGATCCAGTAGAATTTCCCATCCTTTTTTCCCCTTCCACATCCTTTCTACTTGTATTTTCTTCTTTTCTTTCTTTTTTCTTTTTCATTTGTAAAAATCAATGCCTGAGTACATGATTACTGTCAAATTCAAACAGTACAGAAATATATAGACTATGGAAATTTCTCTGTTTCCTTCACCACTGGTACATGGTTTTCTGTATATATCCATACTGACTGGCTTTTCTGTGAATTTTCATATTTACATGACCATCAAACAAAAGAATATGTGCACTTATGCTACATATTCACAAATAGTATTCCCAAATATTTCTATGAATGTGTCGTGCTGCAAATAGTATGAAAGTGCCTCGTGTTTGTCATACTGAGATGAAGCTGGTGAAACAACACTTAGTCTGTACGATGTATTTCAAAAGACATGAAAATGTTTAAACTCTTATATCATTCTTTATTTGGGGAATTAAGGAAAAATGCAGTATGTCTTTAATGTAAATTATACTGTAACTCAAAAGACTTTTTTGTGGGCCAGAAAATATACTTGAAGTAGCATTTTAAAATGCCTGCAATATTGGGAAAATGGACCATAGCAGAGTATGTCCATATCTTAATATTCCTATAAGGCATATATAAGAAAAAATACTGGAAGGAAATGAACAAATGATAGGATGGTTTAACTGGGCTCCCCAGCCTTCAAATTCTGATCTTGCAAATTTTCTCTTTATCTGAAATACCGTTATGTATGAATATATGCATATATGTGCATATGAGAACGTGTATTTTGAGAAAGTTGAATTTTTTCCTTTTTAAGAGTTTAGTGAGATGAATGCAAAGATGTTTTAAATTAAGCATTATGTATTATTATGAATTCTTTTCCATTTTGACTAAGGAAATCTAAATAATAAATTAGGTTTTATCATGTCATAAACTGATAAACGTTTTTGAAGTTTTCCTTTTTCTTCCTAGATGCCAAACTTGCTAGTAGGGAGAAGGGAAAGTTTTGCTTCAAAGCACTAAGATGTAAGGAAAAAGAAGGTAATTTCATTTTACTGTCACACTTGATTAAATGGGCATTTTATGTTTTATGCCAACAATACCATTAATTTGTTCTCCCCTATTTTTTAGCTGCTACACAGACCTCAGAAAAATATACCTTTGCAGATATCATCTTTGGAAATGAACAGGTATGCAAATTAGCACAGTTGTGTTTGATTCTAAAAGTCATAGTTCTTGGAAATGTGGCTGTTTATGCAAACTCTTGCATCAGTAATCCCCAAACTCATTGGAGGATGAAAATCTCAACTTAATGTTAAGTTTTCCCACCTGCCTTAAATCCTCAACAAACCAATAATGCTTATAGACTATGCCATTTTAATTAGTTATTTAAAATTCACTTTCTTTGAGAATATCACATGAAATAAATAAAAGTCCTTAGGATTAAAAAAAGAAAAACAGGATCCCATGAAGGAAACTTTCTGTTAGGGAAAGTGATCACAGTGGACCGTACCGCTGATCCACCTCTGGGATTTTGGCATATTATATTATAGTTCTGAAACCCAAATAATTTTAATTAATAAGAATCACCTAGAACAGTGGTTTCTAAACTAAAAAAAGGTACGTGCAAGTCACTGGGGATCTTATTAAGAAGCAAATTCTGATTCAGTAGAACTAGGGTGGAACTGTTAAAATTGGGAGGTTTTAAATTGTTAAAAGCTCCTGGGTGAGGCTGAGGTTGTAAGTCTGCAGACATAATTTTAAGTATCCAGGACTTAGAAAATTGTATAAAAATACAAACTTCTAAAACTCCAGTTGGTGTTTGAGAATGAGCATTTTAAACTAGCTCTGCAGAGAATCTGAAAAGATGATCTGGGGACCTGCTTTGAAAAATACTGGACATAGTGTGCAGAATTTCATGTAATTTTTTTCTTTTTCTTTTTTATTAAGTAAGTTTATTCCAGGTTAATGTGAGGGTATAAGCAACCAGGTCAAAATATTTGATTTAGTTAGGTACAGTTTGTCTTTGATTATGCCCCCCACACAAGGTGTGCTGATCTGCCCATTCAGTGAGAGCACCCCAACCTCCTCCTCTTCTCTCACTTCTTCTCCCCCAACTGGAATGGAAATGAGTTTTTCTCCTATTTGAACATGCATTGGATCATCTACTGTTTTTATGTTAGTATTGGGTACATTGGTTATTTGCTTTTCCATTCTTGTGATACTTTACTAAGAAGCATGTGTTTCAACTCTACCCCTTATTATAAAAGATGTGAAGTCACCAGGTGGTGCCTGTGGCTCAGTGGGTAGGGCGCCAGCCCCATATACCCAGGGTGGTGGGTTCGAACCCAGCCCTGGCCAAACTGCAACAAAAAAAATAGCTAGGCATTGTGGCAGGCGCCTGTAGTCCGAGATACTGGGGAAGCTGAGACAAGGGGATCTCTTGAATCTAAGAGTTTGAGCTTACTGTGAGCTATGACACCATGTACACTGTCTCAAAAAAAAAAAAAAAAGATAAAAAATAAAATAAGTAAATAAAATACAACAATATATAAAATGATATATTATGTATAAACATGTAAACACATACACTTGCGTATCATGAGGATAGAAAAGAACTTTCATTTGAGGAAGGTGAGAGCCCCTTCAATCATAAGGCACAGAAAGGCATTAACTAAGACACCAGTCACACCCTGCTCCCCACTTTGAGCGCAACTTGATAATTCTAAGCATCCTTTTATTTTTGTACTTCTCTTAACATTTACTATCATCTGACCCATTCTTTGTGACAATGTTTTTACACATTGTAGGAGCAACTGTTTAGGGATATCTCAGGGCTCCAAAAACCCAGTAATTCCAAAGCATGCATTACTTTCAGAGATGCTGTGCTTTCTGAGTGGTTGGATTTAGTTGTCAAGATTTCAGGGTAGGTGTTTTCTTTTGAAAATTTAAAAATCCTTAGAAACATCAGCAGGGCCCTTAATTACATTTAATGTTATGATTTTTTACTGTATTGTCAAATTTTATGTAAGAGCACCGAAGAACGCAGAAACAGACATATTTCTATTTTTATGAATCTAATTGAGTACATAGAACTTATCAAGCACTATAGATTAATGAAAAAAGTGGGGGATAATGTTTTACTAGAAGTTTGCTCTTAGGGGAAAAATGTATGTATTTATTAATATTTAATATTTATTAACTTGATGCTTAACACTTACATAATGTAGGAAACCATAAATGTAGTACTTTTTACTATGAGGTGTAATAGTCCATTGAGGGAAATCTTATGATCCTGTATCCTTTTAAAATTATTATCTTATACTTTCTCTCGAGTATAAAAGCCAAGTTAACAATGCCAATAATTCTGGTTACATTCTGTTTCATTAGATATTGCCTAGTGTTATAAATATTTGAGTGAAAAATGCTTCTATTATTTTAGTAGTAAAATGTTTCTTTTCGACATCTTTTTCCTTTTTTGAGACAGATTCTTATTTTCTTGCTCCCAATACAGTGCCATGGCAACTTCAAACTTTTGGGCTCAAGTGATCCTATTACCTCAGCCTCCCAAGTAGCTGGGAGTACAGGTGCCTATCACAACACCTGGTTATTTAGAGACGGGGTCTCACTCTTGCTCAGGCTGGTCTTGAACTCATGAGCTCAAGCAGTCCACCCCCCTCATCTTTTCAACATTTTAGTTTTTATCTGTTTTCTTAGAAATATCCATTCATCCTCCCTGGGTACTTGGATGGTCAAAGTAATGTCCTGAACTCTAGATTAATTACTTTGGGATGTCAGCTTTAAGAACTTTGATAATTTGTGTGAAATCTTTTAGTTGTTCAGGTGGCCTCCCTATACATACATAACTATGTTTACAAGAAATACTGAATAAGCCTTTTAAGTATATTGAAGTTATAGAAATATAAGTTTTGGTGGAGTATATTTATTTGAAACTAAATGTGAATGATAGGAAATAAGAACATAATTAAAAACATTTATGTAGACATAATTTTCTTTTAATAGATAATAAGTTCAGCAAGCCCATGTGCAGACTTCTTTTATCGAAGTTTGTCTTCTGAGTTAAAAAAAACACAAGCTCAGTTGTCTGTGTATGCAGAGAAACAATCAACAGAGGACGCTGTGAGATTGATTCAAAAGTGCAATGAGGTGGATTTGAATATTATCGTATTATGGAAGGTATGTGTTAACTAAATTATTTTTATAAGCCTCACAGATATTTTGATTCTTAAACTGAAGAATAAATGTATATTACTATTTATACTTTTTCTGCTTTTCAGTTTTGATATAGAGTTGTTTTTATAATTTTTTAAAAACTCTTCCATGATAAGGTTGTTTTTTAGGATTTTTTGCCTCATAAAAAATTCATTTAAATTAGATAAATTTCTTCTATGTATAACTCTTATTTCTTCATGTTACTGAGAATATTGTGGACATGGTAAGCTCATAAGCAGGTGGTATTAAACTTTTTATTATGGGCATTTGCAAATACTCTAAAGAAGGAAAAATAGCACCATGAACCTTAAGGTTCCCATTACTCAGTCTCCAACCTCCATTAATTTCTGATTATTTGTATTTCACATAATCCATTTACCTCTCCTCCCTTTACAGTTTTTATCTTTGTTTGCTGTATTTTTTGTTTTTTTTTTTTTTTTTCTGAGACAGAGTCTCATTATGTCACCCTCGGTAGAGTGCCATGGCGTCACATCAATCTCAAACTCTTGGGCTTAAGCAATTCTCTTGCTTCAGTCTCCCTATTTTTTTGTTGCCGTTGTCATTGTTGTTTAGCTGTCCTGGGCCAGGTTCGAACCCACCAGCCCTGGTGCTCGTGGCTGGCGCCATAACTACTATGCTACGGGTGCCAAACCTTTTTGCCGTATTTTTGAATGACATGTTTCATCCATAAATGCTTCTGTATGAACTTCTAGTAGATGAAAACTTGTTTAATATAATCTCATAGTGTTATTATCTTTCCCAACCAAATTAATAATAATTTTTTTTTTTTTGAGACAGAGTCTCAGGCTGTTGCCCTGGGTAGAGTTACAGCTCACAGCAACTCTTGGGCACAAGAGATTCTCTTGCCTCAGCCTCCCAAGTAGCTGGGACTTTAGGCACCCACCACAACGCCTGTCTATTTTGGGGTTGTAGTTGTCATTGTTGTTTGGCAGGCCCAGGCTGGATTTGAACCCACTAGCTCCAGTATATGTGGCTGGCGCCCTAGCTGCTGAGCTATAGGCACCAAGCCAATAATAATTCTTTAATAATTTTTTAATTATTGGTCTGTGTTCAGTTTTCCAGATTATTTAAAAATACTATTTTAATTTTTTTTTTTTTTTTTTTTAAAGACAGAGTCTTAACTCTATCAAGCTGGGAAAAATACTGTTGTGTTGGCCTGGCTTATTAACAACCCAACCTCAAACTCCAGCAGCCCAACCTCAAACTCCTGGGTCTAAGGCATCCACCTACCTCAACCTCCAGAGTAGCTGAGACTGTAGGTACCCACCACAGTGCCCACCTAGTTTTTCTGTTTTTAGTAGAGATGGGGGGGTCTTATTCTTGCTCAGGCTGGTTTCAAACTCCTGAGCTCATGGGATCCTCCTGGTTCAGCCTCCTAGAGTGCTAGGATTACTGACTTAAGCCACCAGGCCCAGTCAGGATCCTAATTCTAAGCTTTTATGAACATTTCAAGCTAATAATGTGTAACTGGTCTTTTTAATGTAGGACACTTTCTATGTATAATCAACAAAAGTATCAATGTATTTAAGCATCATTTCATCTAAAACTAGAAAATCAAAACCTTGGCACACAGTTCAAAGTGAATATACTTGGACAGTTATTTAAAAAAATAGGTAATACATGCATGTGATTCAAAAGGGTGTACTATGGAAAATAAGACTCCTCTGTAGTATATATATTTCAGTTAACTTCAGGGAAGACTCATGGCTAAACGATCTCATTCTGTTCTGCCATGTGTAAACTTTATTTGGATTTCCTTGCCCCTTAATATAAACCACCATGCATTAAATAAGTGTGTAATAGAAACTTGGCATTTGTGCCTGTTACTCCATAGGTTCATGCAATATAATAATTCATAATAATTTGGACATAAGATTATAAGTAATATATTCTGTATTCTGTACTCATTATTAAGTCTACAGTAACCCTTTTTAAAGGGAAGATTGCCTTTTAAAAAGTGGTCTCAACAAAAGCCCACTACCAGTATCATTAACCACACAAAGAGGAAAACTAAGATTGTACTGCTACTTGGCTAGAAAATGGAAGTTTGAATAAAGACTGAGATACTAAGTTTGGTAGTATCTACTACCATTATAAATTTATCATAGTGATAAATTTATTCGGTGGAGAAAGTGGTAGATTTTCTTTTGTGAGGGTTCTAGTATAATACAAAAAAATGATTCATTGAATTGAAGAAAACTTGAAAAGTCATTTGAGTTGTGGAGTAAGGTGGAAAAGAAGCATCAGACTCTTGAATAAAATATCATTGAGGAGAAAACTAAGAGCTTGGGCAAAATTTTTGTGAAAAAATTGTTGGGAAAGGAGCATGATACAACTCCTAACCAATCTTAACCAAAAATAAAGATTATTTTTTAAAATCTAAGCCTTATTGCTTGAACCCAGCAGTTTGAAGTTGCGATGACATGTGATTGCTCTGCTGCACTCCAGCCTGGGTGACATAGCAAGACCTTATCTCTAAAAAGTAAATAAATAAACAAATCTAAACTTTTGTGTATGGAGAAGGATGACGTATGGAATTAGCTGTGGTTATGGTCAACTGTTGCTCAATGCCATAGGATCATTGGAAAGGACATCTGACATGTCTCAGGACCTCATCTGTGAGCTCTCATCCCCTCTTGTGATTAAAGGTCAACCCCTCAGGTGTTTAAATCCTCCTTCCTTTTTGGGTTCTGCAAATATGGACTTCAAACAGGTTCTAGACTATCCTGTATTTTAAAACATTTAAGTACAGAAATTGACAGTAAGCATTTAGAACAGTGGTTTTCAACCTTCCTAATGCTGTGATGTATTTTCATTGTTACAAAGGGGTCGCGACCCACAGGTTGAGAACCACTGATTTAGAAACTTACAGCATTTTAATTGAGTAATTTTATGTTAGAGACAGAGTCTCACTTTGTCACCCTCAGTGGAGTGCTGTGGGGTCACAGCTCACAGCAACCTTCAGCTCTTAGGCTTAGTCAATTCTCTTGCCTCAGCCTCCTGAGTAGC
The DNA here is from genome assembly GCF_000181295.1 of Otolemur garnettii. Lineage (NCBI taxonomy): Eukaryota > Metazoa > Chordata > Mammalia > Primates > Galagidae > Otolemur > Otolemur garnettii. The sequence goes on from NW_003852407.1 coordinate 19,547,611, forward strand.
TGGGACCACAGGCACCCATCACAACACCTGGCTATATTTTTTGTTGTTGTTGCAGTTTGGCTGGGGCCAGATATACTGGGCCCTCGGTATATGGGACTGGTGCCCTACTTTTTTTTTATTGAGACAGAGTCTCATTTTGTCACCCTCGGTAGAGTGCTGTAGTGTCATGACTCACAGCAACCTCAAACTCTTGTGCTCAAGAGATTCTCTTGCCTCAGCCTCCCTAGTAGCTGAGACTATAAGCACCCACCACAACACCCACCCGGCTATTTGTTTGTTTGTTTGTTTGTTTAGCAGGCTGCGGGCTGGGTTCGAACCCACTAGCCCTAACCACTGAGCGATGGGCACCCCGTCTGGAAGAGGTGTTTAAATGTAGATGAAATCAGCTTGCCATATTTGAAAAAAAAAGCCTTTTTAAAAACATGGTATTTATATTTAACGTCTCCAGGGATATAATATTTCCATATAACAGGATTATGATTGTACTTCCTGGTTTTGCTCTGCTATGTGATAACCTAAGGCATTTCAGAAGCAAAAATAAAAGAATGAGGCTTTTGCTTATATATTGGTAACTTAGCAAAGAGAAAAGATTGTGTTGTAGCACAGTTCTTTTGAAGTATTTTCTTAGGAATTGTAGAGAAAATGTAAAAATATTTTAAGATATGTCTCAAATATCCAGGTCAACTGTGTTATATGAAGCAAAACAGATTTTTTTTTATATAGATATGTTATTGATTGAATGAAGTCATAAAAGCAGAAATGCTGACATGTCCAGGAATGTGGATAACTGATAGATATTTGCCATCGTATTTCTACGGATACTGCCAAACAGAATAACAGTTTTGTGCTTTGTATTTTTTAGGCATATGTTGTGGAAGATAATAAACAGCTTATTTTGGAAGGTCAGCATCATGTTATTCTTCGCACTGTAGGAAAAGAAGCCTTTTCATATCCGCAGAAACAGGTAATAACATAGTTTGCTTTGAGCATATTTTGTAAACTTGTGGGGTTTGTTCATTTGGTTTTGTGTTTTTTTTCATGCTTTATATGAAAAATAATCAGGTCAGGGGTTGTTTTACTTCTTTTTCTTTCTTTCTTTTTTTTCTTTGAGATAGAGTCTCACTCTGTAAAGGAGTACCATGCGACATCATAGCTCACAGCAACCTCTAAGTCTTTGCCTGGAGTAGCTGAGACTACAGGCATGTGCCACTATGCCCAGCTAGTTTTTCTATTTTTAATAGAGACAAGGTCTCACTCTTGCTCAGGTCTCCAACTCCTGAGCTTAAGCAGTCCACCCACCTCAGACTCCCAGAGTGCTAGGATTATAGGCGTGAGCCCCTGCGCCTGGCCTGGGTTAGAGGTTGTTGACCAAAGACTGATCACAATTAGAAATGGATTGCACATAGATTTATTTTAAAATTCATTAGCATCTTTAGAAGTCTATTAACATGCATTTATGATCTTGGGATTTCCTAAGATATGTTCCATATTTAACGTAGAATTCATAGCTGTGGGAAGAATCTACATGAGAACAAGGAGTCTGTGAGTCTATAACACTGTATTTCTTTTTTTTTTTTGAGACAGAGTCTCACTTTGTCACCCCTGGTAGAGTGCCCTGGCATCAGCTCACAGCAACCTCTAACTCTTGGGCTTAAGCTGTTCTCTTGCCTCAGCCTCCTGACTAGTTGGGACTACAGGCGCCTGCCACAACGCCCAGCTATTTTTAGAGATGGGGTCTCGATCTAGCTCAGGCTGGTCTCGAACTCATGAGCTCAGTTGTTCCACCCACCTTGGCCTCCCAGAGTTGCTGGGATTATAGGCATGAGCCACTGTGTCCAGCGTGTGTTTTCTTATTTGTTATAACAGGACATCATTGCATAACTCCAGGAGGCATACCATAGAATATAAAAGGTCTCTGGAGTTGTGCTATTACTGCTAATAGCATTTAATGTGCTTTCTTATTTTTCCTAAAATATTTAATCTTATAAAAACATAGTGTATATGAACAAAATTGACTCTGTATTACGTATATAAATAAGGGATCTTAATTTTCAAGGTCCCCTCCCATTATTTTTGACAGGGATACTAAAGTGGTAATTTGTCCTGTTGTCAGTGATGGATCATTTGACTGAGGGGGTACCATATTTTTTCCATAGTAAAGTTACAATTTTCTTTTCATAACAATAGGCAGTTTGGGGAGAGATGATTTTATACTATGTGAATGTCTGTTTCTTATCAAACTTCAGTCTACTAGTTTTAGCATCCATTGGTGATTCTGTAACATTGATCAGTTTTTAATTTGATGTTTACACAATGGTAATTTTTCTTTAGGTTTAATGAAGATATCAAACTTAACACCAAGGCCAGACGTCGTGGTCATGCCTGTAATCCTAGCGCTCTGAGATAGCGGGGCCGGAGGATTACTTGAGCTCAAGAGTTCAAGGCTAGCTGAGGAAGACTGACCCATCTCTACTAAAATTAGCCTCAACTAAAATTAGCTGGGCAGAGTGGCATGCCCTCTAGTCTTAGCTACTCAGGCAGTTGAGGCAAGGATGACGCCTAGGGCAGCAGAATGAGACTCAAAAAAACCCCCAAAACAATGTAACCCCAAATCTATCCTTATTTTAAGAAAATCATTTTTCTCCTTTCAGTTACTATAAAAATCCTGAGCATTAATCCTAAATATCATAAACGTTTGCTGATTTGGAACATCACAAACAGTGGCAAGATAGCATTTAGAAAATGAAACAGCTGGGCACAGTGGCTCACACCTGTAGTCCTAACACTCTGGGAAGCGGCTGAGGTCAGAGGATTGCTTGAGATCCAGTATTTGAGACCACCCTGAGCATGAGCAGGATCCTACCTATCTCTACAAAAAGTAGGAAAATTAGCCAGGCATGGTGGCACACATCTGTAGTCTCAGCTACTTGAGAGACTGAGACAGGAGGATAACTTGAATCCAGGAGTTTAGGTTGCAGTGAACTAATGACACCACTACACTGTAGCCATCTGCCAGGATGACAGAGTGAGAATTTGTCTCAAGAAAAGGAAAAAAATGAACCAAAGTGGACTTTACTCTTGTTATATTCCCATTTTACATACCATATATAGTATATCCCTTGTATTTCTCTGTATGTTATTTTTGAAGTATTTCATATTCTTTTTGTATTATTAGCTAAGGTTGGGAGATAACAGCAATTTTATCATACTGTTAGTAATAGATTTGGAGCCCCCAAACTTTCGGATTGATGGTCAAGCTCACATTACTTTATGAAGCTTAGCTTACTAGTCATTTATGAAACAAGGATAATAGGGCTTTATGCTTTGCCTCTCTTGTGGAATTCACAAAATAGAGTCAAATCTTTGTTGGAAAACTACTGTGCAAATTGTCTGGTATTGATGGTGAAAATACTTGTTGCTACTGTCCTTAACTGGTAGAGAAGAAAACTCTTCAAAATGTTCTCTAAAATAAATCAGCTTCTGGTTGTAGGTATCCTCTTAAGGTTTACATGTTTCCCTCCTGACTGGTAGTATACAGAAATTTATTCAGTATAACTTCAAAGTCTCAAACAATAACTGGTATTTTTTGATAGCCTGAGTATATTTAAACAATGATACATTTTTTAAATAACATAAATACAGAAAATTAAAGAATTCATTAAATTTTCAGAAATTGAAGAAAACATAATCCAGAACCAAGGTCAAGAAATAGAATCTAGGCCAGGGGCAATAACTCATGCCTGTAATCCTAGCACTCTGGTAATTCAAGGCAGAAGCATCCCTTGAGCTTAGGAGTTCAAGATCAACCTGAGCAAGAGTGAAACTCCATCCTTACTAAAAATTAAAAAATTTAGCCTGGTGTTACAGTGAGTGCCTATAGTCCCAGCTACTTAGGAGGCTGAGGCAGGTGAAGGTAGGAGTTTGAGGTTTCTATGTGCTAGGCTGATGTCATAGTACTCTATCTAGCCTGGCCAACAAAATGAGACTATCTCCAAAAAAATAGTCTAACACCCCAGAAATTCTGCTTCTAGTCACAGTCTCCTTCCAGGGTCAACCTCTCATCATTTCTCTTGATTTAAAGTCAAAAGCAAAACTACCTGTAATCCTAGCAGTCTGGGAGGTTGAGGCGGGTGGGTAGACCACTTGAGGTCAGGAGTTCAAGACAGCCTGAGCAAGAGCAAGACCTTACCTCTAAAAAATAGCCAGGTATTATTGTGGGCACCTGTAGTCAGCTACTCTGGAGGCTGAGGCAGGAAGATCACTTGAGCCCAAGAGTTTGAGGTGATTGTGAGCTATGATACCACCGCACTCTACTCAGGGTGACAAGGTGAGACTGTGTCTCAAAAAACAAAAACAAAGAAAACAACAAAATTGCTTTTTATGAATTATAGAAAAAGAGTCACATGCCAGATGTAGTGGCTCACTCCTGTAATCCCAGCACTTTGGGAGGCTGAGGTGGGTGGATTGCCTGAACTCACAGGTTCGAGACCACCCTGAGCTAGAAATAGCTGGGCACTGTGGCAATTGCCTGTAGTCCCAGCTACTTGGGAGGCTGAGACAAGAGGATTACTTGAGCCCAAGAGTTATACAATATGTATGCTTATCTTTTTTCATTCAGCTTCCATATTGTAAAATTTATCCATATTGTTTGGTATGCTTACAGTTTTTTGATTTGCAATAGACATTTCAGCTTAAAACTTACCAACCATTCTCCAGTAAAAGGAACCAAGATTCCTTGAAAATGATAGATTTCCAGGCTAAGGCAGGAAAAATGGAAGATGAGCTGGAAGATTTTATGGTGCTCTTATTTCATGATAATTTTTAGTTTTAAAATTGTCTGAAAGAGACTTGTCACCTATAGCTCAAGCAGCTAGGGCATCAGCCACATACACTGGAGCTGGAGGGTTTGAATCCAGCCCGAACTTGCCAAACAACAGTGACAACTACAACCAAAAAATAGCCAGGCTTTGTGGTGGGCACTTGTAGTCCGGCTACTTGGGAGGCTGAGGCAAGAGAATCGCTTAAGCCCAAGAGTTTGAGGTTGCTGTGAGCTGTGACACCATGGCACTCTA
>NW_003852407.1:19552734-19568021 GCF_000181295.1 Otolemur garnettii
CAAAAAAAAAGGGCAGCGCCTGTGGCTCAGTGGGTAGCAGGTGGCAGGTTTGAAACGGGCCCCAGCCAAACTGCAACAAAAAAATAGCCGGGCATTGTGGTGGGTGCTTGTTGTCCCAGCTACTTGGGAGGCTGAGACAAGAGAGTCACCTAAGCCCAAGAGCTGGAGGTTGCTGTGAGCTGTGATGCCATGGCATTCTGCTGAGGGCGACAAAATGAAACTCTGTCTCTAAAAAAAAAAATGTATGAAAGAAAATACAACTCTTTTTCTTTTTTGGGGGGGCGGGGGGGGAGACAAGCGTCTCAGTTGCCCTGGGTAGCACAGCATTCCCAAACTCTTGGGCTCCAGCTATCCTCTTGCCTCAGCCTCCCAAGTAGGTGGGACTCAAGGCCTATGCCACCATGCCTAGCCAGTTTTTCTATTTTTAGTAGGGACAGGGTCTCACTCTGCTCAATCCTGAGCAAGAGAGAGACTCAAGCAGTCCACTTGCATCAGCCTCCCAGAGTCTTAGGATTACAAGTGTGAGCCTCTGTGCCCGGCCAGAACTCTCTTGATTGAGGGTTTATAACTTACTAATTTTGTTCTTGCTCAATCCGTCGCCCAGACAGACTTATTTATTGAAGTTGAACTTATCTGTTTTATTTACTACTTTGCTTCAACCTTTTAGGACCATGCTAGTGTGTAAGTACTTGGTAATTATTAAATAAATGAATAAAGAATGCCGAATTATTAAATTCATTCTACTGCTTTAACAAACCAAAAAAGTTTTAACCAGACATGAGTGGCTCAGTAGTATTAATAGTTGACATACTAACAGGTAGTACACAGTAAGTTTTAAGATTGCAGGTTTCAGCATTGCATTTCAGTAAGCCCTGTGTATTTTAATTTTCATTCTGCCTTATAAAGGATAATTACAGAGAATGCTATATAGAAAATTATTTTACTGATGTAACAATAAAATGAAATATTTTACAAAATATTTATGAACTACTGTCTACATGTTGGCCACATCTTTGAAGAAAATTTTGCAATGTGTATTTTATAAATAAAGGTATACTTAGCTACAATTTCCCATTTCCTCTATGTATAGTGACTTGATTGGTGACCTTTGGGACACCTAGTAGTTTAATAAACTACAGGTCTTATAAGAATCTGCCAGTTTGATTGTATTGTAGATTAATACTCTACTCATAAGTTTTAAATGTAAGATACAGAGTCTTACTCTGTGGCCTGGGCTAGAGTGCCATGGCCTAATCCTCACTTGCAGCAACCATAGCCTCCTGGGCTCAAGTAGTCTTCCTGCCTCAGCCTCCCAGGTAGGTAGGACTAAAGGCATGCTTTATCTCACTCCTACTCTGGCTGCGCTTGAACTCCTAAACTGAAGTGATCCTCCTGTCTTGGCCTCCCAAAGTGCTAGGATTATAGACATGAGCCACTGCAGCTGGCCATTCAAATTTTATTTTGAAAACTACATAATAGATTATAACAGAAATATGCCAAGGTTACAAAGAGCGCATGTTCAGTCTTAAACAATTTGAATTCAACCTGAGAGAAAATAGAGGTTGAGTATCCCTTCTCTGAAACACTAGAAGTGTTTTGGATTTTGTTTTTTCCAGATTTTTGAATATCTGCACCATATACTTACATGCTGAGCATCCTTAATTTGAAAATCTGAAATCTGAAATTCTCCAGTAAGCCTTTCCCTTTAGTGTTGTGTCAGCACTCAAGAGTTTTGGGTTTTGGAACATTTCAGATTTAGGATGTTAAACCCATATAAGTAAAGAAACTGTCCAGTAGAAGGGGAGTTGATTATATATAAAATCATAGAATAAACAAAGATACTGCCAATACTCAACCCAAACATTATCCCAGGATAGGTGGGCTCTGTCCACCCACATTATTGTTTGATGTACTTGTAGTTCTGGCTCCATTGTGGAGGGAATAAGCCTGGTAAGTCAGCATTTGTGTTTCTGACCAAAGTTCCTTCATCTCATTCCGTGCTTGGCAAATGGTCTTGTGAAACTTTGGTTTCCAGAGTAACCTACCAATAAAAGAACTGTACACATTGGTCAGATTTTTGGCAAATTATATTTATCATTATGCATTATTACATTGGTATTCTGGCTTTATATGTTCATCTGCATTAACTGTAATGATTTAGCATCTCTATGTAACTCAACTCTGAAAAAATGAGGTTAAATATGTGAGTAGGTAAGCCCAAGTGATAAATCCTGGACAAAGGTAAAATCACCAAGGTAAGTGTCACATTTTGAGGCGTCCTGAAAGGCAGGCAACTAACCCATCCAAGGCAGGCATACACTGATTACTTGTGTACCAAGAGAGTACTGTTCTTACATTTCAATCTCTAATTGGCCAAACTAAATTTGTTTTAAGTCTGATATACTTTATTTTATATAAATTTTAAAAATTACATTTAGGTACAGAATAGGAAATAAAGGACTAGGGAATAAAGTAATCCATACAAGTAATAAATAATAATACAGGGTGAACACAAAGTTCATATGCATTTTTTTTTTTTTATTGAATGGTAACTATGTACATTAATGCACTTCTCGGGTACAGTGTGCAGTTTTCACAAACAATCCGAAATACTTCCATCAAACTGGTCAGCACAGCCTTCAGTTCATATGCATTTTAAAGTAGTTTAACAAAGTAAATGGCATACGAACTTCATGTCCACCTTTATATACTGTTTATTGGGTGTTTGGTATTTGTCAAGTGTTGGTTTATATCAGTACTTGTCATAACAACTCTGTGAATTGTACTCATGATCTAAAACCTCTATTTAGGCAACAGCAGGCATAAGATCATAATTTAAATCATGTGGTTAGAAGAAGAAATATTTGATTCCCAAAGCAGTATACTACAATAATTAAATGTGCTCAGACTCAAACAGAACTGGTATTTGCATATAACCCCTGCCACTTAAAAAGATTTGCTACAACCTTTTTAGTATTTCTGAGTTAATTTTTTTCATTTTTAAAATGAAGGTACTCCACTTACCTCACACATGTAAACGCTGTTGAAACATTCTATCAGACACTTTCTTCCTCTGGTTCCCCCTTCATCACATAACTATTTTGTTTTATATACTTGGGTTTATCTTCCTTATTTTTTTAAAAAAAATTTTATTATAAAAAGTATTATTTTATTATAAAAGTATGAATTTTTATTACAAAAAATCACACAAGTGAGTAAAAAGTAAATCCTGGTTTTCTCTTCCTCTCCTCTTTTAGGGTCACTTTTTAGAGTTACCTACACTAAAGTCTCTTTTCTATTTTTCCACAAATACTCCATGCTTATGCAAATATAAGCATGGGAATACTGTATATATTTTTAAGGTACTATTAAACTCTATTTGGTCACTGAATGATATTTTTGGCCAATTTTCATTAATTTGTGCATAATAATAGTTTAAAATATTTTGCTTTGTGCACATTTTGTAGGATAGATTTCCAGAAATGAAGTCATTGGCCATATGATTTAATATACTTGTGTGTTACCACTTCCTATGTTATAAACTTTTTGTTTGTGCTTTTTAAAAGGTATCTTTGTTTTACCTGTAGCACCATGATGCACCAGGATATTACTTGAATATAGTTTGGTTAATCTGTTCCTTCACTTGTCAGTGGGATGAATCTGGAGCCAGTGCCACAGTTTTTATTTTCTTTCTAACAAATTTAGTTCCTTCTTTTGCAGCTATATAGATCAGGGATCAACAGACTATTTTTGAAAAGGGCCAGAATTTTGGACTTTGCTGGCCAGACTATCTCTATCATAATTATTCACCTTTGTCCCTGGCATCCAAAAGCAGCCTAGACAGCATGTAAGCAAATGGATATGACTATGCTTCAATTAAATGTTCTTTACAAAAACAGGAGGCAGGCTGGATTTGGCCTAGGGGCTGTCATTTGCTAATTCCTAGTATAGATTAAAATCAAACTTCTCCTGAGTAGTGAGGGAAAATGGAGAAAAAAATAACCAAAAAAGAAAATAATAGTAGAAATATTTCTCTGCTTTTATTTAGATGATGAGATTAATATTTATTGAAATACTTATAAATAAATGCCTGATACCAGCTATATTAAGACTTTTTACATGCATAAATTGACCTTTAGCTAATGTAGTTGAAGCACTATAATCTATAAAACCCAGCCATATATTTTTTGAAAAAAAAATTAAGGCAATTTTAGATGTTTAGCTATTAAAACAGATACTATACAATTGACCGTCTGCAGTCCTAAGTCCTAAGCACTATTACCAGGTGACAGTCATAACAACCTTTGAAGTTGTTGTTATGAGCCCCTTTTTACATACAAGGAAATTAAGTTTTAAAGCATTAAGTAACTTATTCAAGACCACAGAGCTAATATGTTAAGTTGCTGGAATTTAAATCTAACTCCAACACATAGTAAGTGGGGAATGAATAATCTAGAACATGAGTTCTTTTTTATTTTATTTTATTATTTTTTTTTTTGAGACAGAGCCTCAAGCTGTCCCCCTGAGTAGAGTGCCGTGGTATCACAGCTCACAGCAACCTCTAACACCTGGGCTCAAGCCAGTCTCCTGCCTCCGCCTCCCAAGTAGCTGGGACCATAGGCGCCCGCCACAATGCCCGGCTAATTTTTGGTTGTAGCCGTCACTGTTGTTTTGGCGGGCCTGGGCTGGATTCGAGCCCGCCACCTTAGGTGTATGTGGCTGGCGCCGTAGCCACTTGAGCCACAGGTGCTGAGCCAGAACATGATTTTTTTATCCTGTATTATATCGCAAGCGATAGCAACTATTAGTTTAAATAGCAGCAGAAAAAGTATTGTTCATACCTTAGATTATCTTACTGGTTTTGTTTGTATATGTTAACTTTTTAAATAAGATTTTTAAGTAAGTGGTTTTTAACATTTAATAAGTTTGTTTTTTTCTATTTTTTTTTTCTTCGAGACTAATTCTCATTCTGTTATCCTGGTTAGAGCGCCGTGGTGTCATCATAGTTCACAGCAACTTCAAGCTCTTAGGATCAAGTGATCCTCTTGCCTCAGCCTCAAAAGGGTTGGGGAACTATAGGCGCCCGCCACAACCCCCAGCTAGTTTTTCCACTTTTAATAGAGATGGGGTATTACTCTTGCTCAAACTGGTTTTGAAGTCCTGAGCTTGAGCAATCCACTGGCCTTGGCCTCCTAGAACGCTAGGATTACAGGCATGAGCCATCACGCCCGGCCTTATTGTCATATTTTTTTTTCTTTCTTTTCTCAGGATCCACCAGAAATGGAACTGTTAAAATTTTTCAGGTCAGAAAACACTACAGTTTCCTCACGACCATCAGTAGAGCAGCTTTCTAATCTGATTAAAACGAGTCTTCACTACCCAGAATCATTTAATCATCCATTTCATCAAAAAAGGTTTGAGCTTTAATTTTGTTTAAATGTTTTAATAACACACACCTACATTTACTTATTTAGGCAGTGGTATTAACCCAAATATTGAAGGAGAAATTTAGGTAATTTTGAGTCTATAAAAATTACTGTAAGTAATTTAACCTTTACTATGATTATCATATATTTTGTAGCTGTGGTTAAAAATGGATATTACTTTTAAGCCACCTGTGAGTTTCCAGAAGTTTCTTATTAAGAAGAAGCTAGTTTATCGTTAAGTCAAAAGCAAGGAACAAGACTATATGATTTTGCTAAGTCCTAAATCTGGTGACCTTTCAAAGGTCTATACAAGAAAAGATGGCAAAAAACTCAATGGAACTAGTCTGTAAATTATACTTGAAGGTAAGAATTTTGGTGAAATCACCCTGGATAGGGGTGGGGATAGGATGGAACAGTACAAAAAGAGAATGGTGACCTGCAGAACAGTGATATCTGAGAGAGCTAAGGAAAAAGGAGCTTGTGAAGGATATGGATGGAAAGAATTACTATGAAAAAACCAGTAAGAAGAAATTAAGTAGTATCTCATATGTGAGTGAGAACAGTTCCAGAGAAGTGGTTAACAGTTTAAAGCTGCAGAAAGCCCAAATAGTAAATGAACCAAGTTTATTCGATCTGACGATAAGGAAGTCATTCATGAATTTTAAGCAGAATGTCATAATACAGGGGCTAGAAGTATGACATCAAGTGAGAAGAGAATGAGCAGTGAGGAAATAAAGATACTGTGTTGACCACCCTTATAAGAAGCGGTGGTCATCCAGAATCAGGATCAGGATCAGGTAGTATCTGTTACTGTTTTCTTACTAGGTAAGGCATGTTTGTGGTCTTGAGCGATAGGATGGTATACAGGGGGAGTAACTAAACCCTTAGTAGATGGAAAGATACACACGCTGGAGAGTGACAGGATTATGATTATGTTTGGGCTAAAGAAGGTACTTCTTATTTTACTTTGAAACAGGGAATAAAGAATGTAGGAAGAAAGTTTAGTAAGTTTATACTTGTTAAAGTGCCTCCATTTTAGGAGGTTTTTTTTTTTTTTTTTTTTGTAGTTTTTGGCCGGGGCGGGGTTTGAACCCTCCACCTCTGGCATATGGGGCTGGCACCCTACTCCGTTGAGCCACAGGTGCCACCTAGGAGGTGTTTTTAAGAGCAAGTTTTTCTATCTTAAGTCTAAGTTACTTCTGAGTAATTATGGGTAGAGAATTTGAAGAAAGTGTAATTTTAGGATAATTACTGAGAACAATGAGAAGATGCTGGTTGAGGATGCACAGGAGTGCTGGGCAAAATTAAGAACTTAACAGAAACTTAAGATCAAAATGCTTTTCACTGGAATGAAGATAATGAGTTACTCTTGAGTTTCAGGAGACATCCAAATGTTCACATTTCTTCCTGTACCAGCATTTAGATAAGGCATGGGGATTTGACATTTGAGGATCAAATGGGAACGGAACAGCATTAAGTTCCTGGGTTTTAACTTTGGGGTATGGATTATGCTTCTGGAATTTAAGTTAATGGGATACTTCTAACTGGAAACCTACCCAGTAGTCTTTTTTGTCCCTCTTGCCATGTGAGAAGTGGTGTAGCACCTGCATAACCTAAGAATATGTTTTCAAATTCATCTTGGTTTTTATTTAGTGAAATCTGTGTCATTTACAGCATTGTTTAGAAAATATAATAGAACTTCCATAGTTGACCACTTCCTTAAGTTGACCTAATTGCCATAATTCAGGCATGCACCATGTGTATACTTCTCAATTAGAGAATATAAAGTTTCTGAAAGCATGAAATACGTTATTTGAGTGGAATTTAAAACTTATTTTTTGTGAGGTTATAAGATTATAATTTGTCTTCCTTACTATCTCTTCATTAACAGAGTGAAATATTTAAGTTGGTACCAAAGTAATTGCAGTTTTGGACCATGAATTTTAAATCATGATAAATAGGTTCAGACACACCTTTATTAATCAAAATAGGAGCCATTACAATCCACACATTGTTGCCAATGAGAAATAAGTTTGTTTCTTCCTATAGCATAAAAATTCATGTTTGAAAATTTGATGAACAATTTGGAAAAGCATTTTCTGCATCCTGGTTGTGGAAACATTTTCCCTGCAGAAAGTTGTCAAGATGTTTGAAGAAGTGGTGGTCAGTTGGCGAGAGGGCACATGAATGTGGTGGATGAGGCAAAATTTCTTGGCCCAATTTGTTCAACTTTTGAAGTGTTGGTTGTGCTATGTGCATTCTGGTGTTGTGAAGAGTGAAGCCCTCTCTGTTGACCAGTGGTGGCTGCAGGTGTTGCAGTTTTCATTGCAGCTCATCGATTTGCTGAGCAGATCTCTCAGATGTAATGGTTTCTCTGGGTTTCAGAAAGCTGTAGTGGATCAGACTGGCAGCTGGGCACCAAACAGTGACCATTTCCTTTTCTAGTGAAAGTTTGGCTTTGGGAAGTGCTTAGTGCTTTGGAGGTTCCTGTTAGTCCAACAACTGAGCTGGTCGTTGCTGGTTGTGTCATATGAAATCCACTTTTTGTCACAATCCAGTCGCGAAATGATTTGTTGCATAGAATAAGAGAAGATGACACTTGAAAACAAGAATTTTCCATCAGCTCATGAGGCACCCACTTATGGAACTTTTTTACCTTTTCAGTTTGCTTCAAATGCTGAACGACTGTAGAATGGTCTTTGGCAACTTCTCATGTAGTTGTCAGAGGATTAGCTTCAGTGACTGCTCTCATTTGGTCGTTGCCAACTTCCAGTGACCAGCCGCTGTGCTCTTCATCTTCAAGGCTCTCGTCTCCTTTGTAAAACTTTGAACCACAGTCAGGCTGGCTCACTCCTGAAGGGAGGCCAAGGCAGATGGATGGCTTGAGCTCACAAGCTTGAGACCAGCCTGAGCTAGGGTGAGACTTGATGTCTACTAAAAATAGAAAAAAAAAAAATTAGGCTGGCATTGTGGTGGGTGCCTGTAGTCCCAGCTACTCGGAAGGCTGAGGCAAGAGCATTGCTTGAGCCCAAGAGTTTGAGGTTGCTATGAGTGCCACAGCACTCTATCCAGGGTGACAGAGTGAGACTCTGTCTCAAAAAGAAAAAAAAAAAATTTTTTTTTCTTGAATCACCACTGCACTGTTAGCCGTTCCTGGACCAAATGCCTTGTTGATGTTGGGAGTTGTCTTCACTGCTTTATGACCCATTTTGAACTCAAATTTACTTTTTGTCAAACTTCATTTTCATAGTCCAAAATTATTACAAAATGAGCATCAAGTAATAAGTCATTAGAAAAGAAACATAAAGTGAAAAATGCACATTAAAATGATATATAACATAACCACATTTACTTAAGAATGTGTTCTAGTATCAAATGGTAAATTTCAACAATGCGAAAACTACAATTACTTTTGCACCAACCTAAATATATGTAACCAGGCTTCATTATGCATATAGGTTATGTTCATTTCTTGTATTCTTGATTTGAAATCTATAACATCTTGTTCATGTGTTTTCACTGCCTTTCCCTTTTTCTGTGGATAAAATAATATCAGACAGAAACTAGCATGGCATACCTGACATGGGTCACTTAAAAGGGATTTCCTCATAACTTGTTATCATAGAAACTTGTCTCCAAAACATGACTTTATGCAAATTTGATAGAAAACCAAATGTCAATCTTGGCCAAGTTCTCAAAATTAATTTTTAATAAAGACAGCATGATAAGTTGTTGGCATTTTCATGATTTACTTTTTCTTCATTAATCTTTTTATGTTGAGATTATTTTGGCAAATCATCTAAAAACACTTTAGTTGGCCGGGCACAGTGGCTCATGCCTGTACTTCTAGCATTCTGGGAAGCTGAGATGGGTGGATTGCCTGAGCTCACAGGTTTGAGACCAGCCTGAGCCACAGTGAGACCCCCGTCTCTGAAAATAGCTGGACGTTGTGGTGGGTGCCTATAGTCCCATCTACTCGAGAGGCTGAGACAAGGGAATTGATTGTGCCCTAGAGTTGGAGGTTGCTGTGAGCTATGATGCCACAGCACTTTACTGAGGGTGACAAAGTGAGACTCTTGTCTCAAAAAAAAAAAACCCTTCAGTTATTTTTTTAAAGATTAATCATAGTAAATGGTAATATTGATTTTTGTGTATATTCTGATGTTTAGCACTGAGTCATTAATATATTTTTATTTACAAAATAATTTTTTGATTGATTGGGAATTTGATTTTTTCTTTCTTGAATTTGATTGCTTTTAAGGAGCTTATGTTCTCTGTGAGTCTAACATGTTATTTTCAAGAAAATTGTTTTTAAGAAGGAAGAAATACACAGTTAACTGTTTTGTTTATTTTTCTTCTATAGCCTTTGTTTAGTACCAGTGACCCTTTTACTTTCTAATTGTTCTAAAGCTGATGTTGATGTAATAGTTGATCTTCGGCATAAAACAACAAGGTAAAGTTTTATTTTGTCGTTTGTTTAACATGATTTGAAAGCAATTTAATATTTTGAAATTATGCAGATAATTGCTTAACATGATAAAGTTAACTCAAAATGCCCTGATTTTTTGTTTGATGTTGCAGAAGGCTTACAGAATTATTATAGAGGTATTAAATATTAAAAGATTTGTTTCTGATTATAGAATAATAATTAAGAAAAAGAAAAACATCCAGGTTCATACTCCTACATCAGCTACCCTTAGAGGCAGCTTTTTGGAATTCAGAAAGTTTTAAATTTTTAGAAAAATAGTATAAAGCATCTAGTGACTATCACTGTATAACAGCCCAAACAGGATACAGGACAGTTCACTGAAAATCAGACACATTATGTATATGATTATGTGTGTCATAAATTAATTGACCAAGGCTTTATTGATAGGTACTGGATTATTTTCCATTTTTCAGTATTTTAAACTGAAAATACTGTTTAGATATTATAAGCATTCTTGTATACATACTCATTTCATATATGCATAAGCAAGGGGTTAAATGCTCAGGTTTGAAATCAAATTACATTATTTACTATCTTTTGTTGTGGATATTAAATGAGATAATCCACTGTTAGCATTGTGCCTAGGAGGTAGTCACTGTTAATAAATGTGAGCTACTATATAGTATGGTAATTGTAATGATATTGTTATTAGTAAACAGCTGGTTTCATAAAATACTTCCTAAAATACAATTGCTTGATGAAAGGGACTTTGAAAAAAGTTGATGGGACTTTGAAAAAAACTATAACGAAAAAGTTCTATAACTTACTTTTTTCTCCTCCCTTAGTCCAGAAGCACTGGAAATCCATGGCTCATTTACATGGCTTGGACAAACACAATATAAACTTCAGCTGAAAAGCCAGGAGATTCACAGTTTGCAGCTGAAAGCATGCTTTGTTCATACTGGTGTTTATAACCTTGGAACTCCTAGGGTATTTGCCAAGTTATCAGACCAAGTTACAGTGTTTGAAACAAGTCAGCAGAACTCCATGCCTGCCCTGATCATCATCAATAACGTGTGACAGCTTGCACGTTTGTACTGAAATCCACAAGAATCAGTTTAATTTTGTGGAATGGGTTTTACAGCAGTATTTGAAATAACCTAAGTTGTTAATGGAGGTTGTTGGTATCGGATCACTGCAGAATACTTTGACTTGTCATTTTATTGATGATGCAAAGCACGTTGGACTGAGAATACTTACATTCTTTTTTTATATTTCTTTAAATCCTGGTAATAATTTACATGCTTATAATACAGAGTTTCAACATGCCCATGTACCTTATTAAGCCCCGTCTTCAAAAACAATGTCTAAGTCTGCTGTTACAATTTGTCAATGGTATACAAATATTAAGAGATGATTTTGAGGAAGGAAAAGCCTTGTTGGCGATACTCCTGTTAAGCCATTAGTCTATAAATCCAGCTTTACTGTGAAGTTCTAGAGTGTTAAAAACCAATTCTCCTGTCCTATTTCACACGGTTCTCTAAAATCTGCTTTGAACTTTGTTTAGAGAGTCTTCATATTTCAGTATCTGGTGGTCTCTAAGGCTTATACATAACTTTGTAAAAAGAAAAAAATTTTTTCTGATGCTTTGAATATAGTTTTGAAAGGAGTTTGACTTTTTTTCCCTCATTCATCTCAGTATAGAGTGCACTATTTCACAATAAGATTTTTGTCATTAAAATTATCATATTCTTTATTATATAACTTTAATAATTGAGTTGATCTGTTTAAAATATAAATCTACTCAAGTTAATTAAAAATAAGCTTTTCAAAAATGTATTATATTTATAACAAATGTACTGTAAATAGAATAAAGACATACTATTCACTGTATAAATTTATTAGGTTCTTTTTTTTTATTGAATGGTAACTATGTACATTAATGCACTTTAGGTTCTTTTTTTTAAACCTGGTTTTCTGAGGACTTAATATATTCTTTATTTAAAATGAAAGCCAACCATATTATTATAACAAGTACTAGCCCAGTTTCCAGAGAGAGCTTTATTGTCATTGTTTCCAAAAATGAAATATAGTCTTTGTTCTTAAGTTTTGATGGCCTTGTTATACACGAGCAAATGAGTTTTGTTGTGTCATGTCTGCTGCCTGGCTACAAAAGTGGATAATTCATTTCTATCCTAGTAGAAGGGAAAATGAAAGCTCATTGAACCTGTTGCAAATAATTATGTTACAAATTCTTACGCAGCTTATGGCAGATTAGGCAATTTAACCTTTCTGCTGAAAAAAAGTAAAAAGTCTGAACAAAATATAAGAAACATATTCCTAAAAACCAAGTGTTACCAATATAGTCAGTCATCAGTGGAACAAAATGTAGAACAAAGTCCATAGAGGTGGGGCCAACACTGTTTGGAAGTATTTTGCCTGGGGATTGTTTTATTTGTTCACTTAGTAAGAAGCAGCTGAGTGGCAGAGCCTGCATTTGACACACTTTCAAAACAAGAAGTATAGGTCAGGAGAAATATAAATCGAAGCAAGGATAGAAAAAAGGTGGAAAATAGACATAAGTTAAGGGAACTACTTTATTTACTAAGAAAGTCATATGTTTACTTGTAAAGTCATAGAAAGAGGAGAGGTAGACATCAAGTTACAGGTTCAGTTGTTACCAGACAAAGAGGTCTGGCAGAGTCATCAGCAATATGCAGAGACGGGGATAGGTCCACCAAACTTGGTCAGAGGCTGGGATTCTGGAGAACAGTGAGAGTAGTCTCTCTAAGACTGTCGTGATCTTCCATTTCTAACATTATAGTTTTATACATTTAATTAAAAGTCTAGACCATGTTAACCCTTATATTAAACAATAATCAGTAGAAACCATGACCATAGTAAACAATAATCAGTATAACTCATGATTATTCAGAGGTTATTCCGAGATGTGAACAAAAGGAAACAGAGTCCAGGTTCTGTGTGGGCAATATGGCTTTTATTCACTTGGGTGGCTGAGTCAGAAAAGGAAGTCAGCATGTGGGTTAAGGCAGGGTGGGAATATAAGGATGGGAGTTGGGGACTTACTCCTTTATGGGAGGGACTTGGGCACTTGTTTTCTGTGTCCCTGTGCTGGGCCCTATCATCCCGGTCTTTTTTAGTCTATTATAAGGAGGCAGAGTGGTGAGCATGGTGCGTCGTTGCCGCCTGCGGGTTGAGAGTTGGCATGGGCTGCAAGGGAGGGAGTCAGGGGAGTGTTTACAGGAACACTCTTGGGTCTTTAGTCTGAACTAGTTGATAATCAGTGTAGGGTAAGGATATGAGTGGTTGTTTTTTGGGGTGACTGCATGGTCAATAAATCGGGAGATGAGGCAAAGGACTACTGGTCTGAAACAGAATGAGAAAGATCATAATTAGTGGCCCTAACATAGAAAGTAACCAAGGAGGCCAGGAATTGAATAAAGACCAGGTATTAGATGATTCAAGATTTGTCTCTGTTTGATTCGTTCTCTAAGTTCTTTTACTTTGCTTATATTATTCTTGACTGGTTGACAAAGAGACAGCCTTCTCCCAGAAAAATGCATGTGCCTCCTTTTTCCACTGTAAGCAAATCTAAGGCTCCGCAATTTTGGAGGACTCCTGCAGCTAAAGAATTTTTTTTTTTTTTGAGACAGTCTCACTGTGTCCCCTTGGTAGAGTGTCATGGCATCACAGCTCACAGCAACCTCAAACTCTTGGGCTCAAGTGATTCTCTTGCCTCAGCCTCCCACGTAGCTGGGACTACAGGTGCCCGCCACAGCGCCCTGCTATTTTTTATTTGCAGTTGTTTAGCTGGCCCAGGCTGGGTTTGAACTTGTCACCCTTGATGTATGTGGCTAGAGCCATAACCACTGTGCTACAGGTGCCGAGCCGCAGCTAAAGAATTAATTTGGGATTGTAGGGTGACTAAAGAGTCTGCTACCCTTTTCCATGTCTTCCTGGAGTTCTAGGGAAGAGTTGGTGATAAAAGTGAGTTGATGTACTAATGCCTGCAATGCCAAGCCCAGCCACTATGCCTGTTCTGAGGAGTACAGGGAGAAGGGCTAGTCTTTTTTGTCTAGAAGTAGGGGGATGCATTAGGGCCTGAGTTAGGGAGGAATCATTCACAAAAGAGACCCGGGGGCGGGGGGTGAGGAAAACTTGGGTGCAAAGACTAGAGTGGTTAGTGGTTAGACTAGGCATGAATAGATGGAGTGGCCGCAGAGGAAAAATATTACCAGAGGGGGACTGGAGGAGTTAGAGAAGGGAAAAGTTGAGGGAACGTAGATCAGGTTTCATAAAG
Organism: Otolemur garnettii; assembly: GCF_000181295.1. Taxonomy (NCBI): domain Eukaryota; kingdom Metazoa; phylum Chordata; class Mammalia; order Primates; family Galagidae; genus Otolemur; species Otolemur garnettii. The sequence continues at coordinate 19,566,911 of NW_003852407.1, forward strand.
CCTACAGAGCCTTCTGTACTGGTAAGATTGAAGCAGGTTAAATTAGGGGAAGTTATGGGTAGAAAGCTTGTAGTTATGGGGCCAAACAAAGCTATGTTATTTTCTTCTGGAATGTGTCCGTATGGGTACAGATATGGGATTGAAAAGTTGTTAGTATAAAAGAAAGGCACATCCAGCATCCTGAGGGTGAGGAGAGAGGCAGAGTTCAGGGCAGCTGAGAAGGAAGGTGTCTAAAGGCTGGGGAGTGAGGGAGTGTTATAGGTCTTGCAGGGTAGTGAAGTCTTCCAGAGTTGGAAGTTTTTCTGTAGGACACAGTTTTATTTGGGGTCAGTGGATCCAGACTCGGGGGGTCCAAGAGGCAAACAGCCATGTGAGTGCTATAGAGAATGGTGTGAAGGCCTGTCTAGTGAGGGGATAGCATCCTGCGGGGCAAGGGAGATTTGAGGAAAACTTGTCCTGCCAGTTGGTCTCTGACTCTGTCTGCTGAGGGTTGGGATAAGACCTGGTTCATTGTTTTTCTAAGTTTGTCCCTGGTTTTCTGGAGGATGGGAAAATAGTTTCCTATGATGAAGTCCCAAAGGGTGCCAGGGCCTAGAATAATAGTTCTACCATACATTATTTCAAAAGGGCTGTAAAAGAGGGGTTTGTAAGGGGTAGAGTGAATGTGGAGTAAAGCAGTGGGGAGAAGCTGAATCCAGTCTTGTTTGTGTTGGAGTGCTAATTTGGTGAGATGTTGTTTAAGGATGTTGTTCATTCCTTCTACTTTCCCTGATGATTGGGGCCTGTAATGCACATGGAAGTGCCACTGGACTCTTGGGCTTGTGAGGTTTGGGAGGTGATCTGGCTAATGAAAGGTGGACCATTGTTGGTCTGAATGGAGTTGGGGAGGCTGAATCTGGGAATAATGTGGTAGAGGAGGGTGGAGACAACTTCATGGGTTTTCTTGCCTGTTCTGGGGAAGACTTTGACTCACCCTGAGAAGGTATTGACCCAACCTAAAAGAAGTTTAAATTTTCGTACAGGAGGCCTATGGTGAAGTCAATCTGTCAGTTTTGTCTGGAGGTTTGGCCTTGGGCCTAATGTGTGGGATAAGAGGTGAGTTTTTTTTTTT
>NW_003852407.1:19568213-19572111 GCF_000181295.1 Otolemur garnettii
TTGTTTGGTGGGCCCGGGCTGGGATTCGAACCCACCACCTTAGGTGTATGTGGCTGGCGCCCTAGCCGCTTGAGCAGGCACCGAGCCATAAGAGGTGTTTTTATGGCTCCCTGGGATGAGACCCAGGTGCAGATTCTGTAAGACTGGGTTATCTGTTGTAAAAGGGAAGATAGTCGTGGGTGAGAACAGAGTGGAGAAAGAAGGGTTTAAAGAGGCCCAAAGCCAACGTGAAGGCTATTGTGGAGGGAAAAGAGGATATTTTGTGCTTAGGAGGAAAGAGGATAAATTATCTCTGTTGAAGGAACCATCCTCCTCTTGTGGGAAGGTGCTGGTAATTGTCCTGTTCTTCAGATGTATATATTGAAGAGAATTTACCGAAGGACAAAATTACTAGCCTTCTGGGGTGGGGTGGAGTGTAAGAGCATTGAGCTGCCTGTTTTGCTTCTATATTGGCTTTTGGGTTGCCTTTGGAAACGGGATCTGTTTTATTCTTGTAGTCTTTACAGTGGATGATGGCTACTTCCTTTGGGAGAGTGGCTGCATTCGGAGGTTTTAAATGAATGTGGTATTGACAATAGAGGAGCCTCTGGTGGTAATGAATCCTCTTTCTTGCCATATGGCTGCATGGTGATAGATTATGTGGAAAGTGTACTCAGAATCTGTATATATGTTAATGGAATGCAAGTTGTCAGACTTTAGTGATGCTAAGAGTTCTGCCAGTTGTGAGGAGGTGCTGAGGGACCGAGTAGTAGAGGTGATAATGCAGGAAGAAGACACAGTGGCAAAGCCTGCCTTTGTGAGTGAGCATTGGATTTAGAGGAACTGTCAATAAACCAGGTGTCTTCAGGGTTAGCTAAAGGAAAGAGGGAGATTTGGGGAACAGGGTGTAATGTTACCCTGACTAAAGGCCAGCAATCATGGAATGAGTTCTGAAAAGTATGAGGATCATGTGAGTGGAGGGTGGCTAACTGGAGATGAGGGATTATATGCAGGGCCAGGGAGAAAGTAGAGGTTAGGGTTTTCTATAAAGAGGATTAGGAGCTGGAGTAAACAAGGTGTACAAAGTAAGGATGATAAGTGTTGGTTTTTTAAAAGGGAATGTTTTGAGGGGTAAGTAGATATGTGGGGGCATGGCAGGCAAGTTTCTGGACCTCTTGGAAAAGGAGGGACATGTCTGCCACCATTCAGGGGCAAGAGGAGCAGTTTATGGCTGTGAATCCTATCTGTTTTGAGAGGAAAACTGTTGGGAGGTGTTACTGTGAAGTTGCTATGTTAGGACCCCTACTGTACATCCTTGGTGTTCTGATACTGAGAAGTAAAATGGATAGCAGGGATCAGGGAGATGAAGGAAGAATGCTCAGGATGGAGAAGAAGGAACTTGACCAAAGCTGGTGCGGGGCTAGGAGGTCGGTTGGGGAACCTTTAGCAGTGGTGTATAGAGGTTTAGACAAGGCCGCAAAATTGGGAATCCAGGCTCTAAAATATCCTAGAACCCCCAGGAAGGAAAGGTGGTCATTTTTTGTTTGGGGAAGCATAAGAAAGAGATGACCTGAATGTGGTTAGGGGGAATGAGTTCTTCTTGTTCTTGCAAGAAGATATCAAGGTATCGGACAGAGGGAGAGGTTAACTGGGCTTTGGAAGGAGACACTCTATACTCCTTGGTGGCAAGGAAAAAAAGTAAGTGAATGGTATTTTGCTGGGAAGCAGTAGGGGAGGAGCCATATAAGAGAAGGTCATCTACATACTGAAGACGTGTGAAATTTTTCGGTAAAGTTAACTGCTAGAGCTTGGCTGAAGTGCCTGTCCAAAGTAGTGAGAATGGTCCCTAAATCCTGTTGGAGAACTGTTGAGGTAAGTTGTTGGCAGGTGGAAGAAATCAGCGTTGGTCCAGGTGAAGACAAAGGGGTTGGGAGAGCTCATGGATAGGGATGGTAGAAATGGCATCTTTAAGATCTAAAACTGTGTAATGGGAGGTATTGGAAAGAATGGTAGATAGGAGGTTATAGGGATTAGAGACTACTGGGTGAATGGACTGAACTATGTAAGTCTTGCACTTACCCATAGGAACCATTGTTTTTTATTTATTTATTTATTTTTGTGACAGTCTCACTACGTTACCCTCAGCAGAGGCCCGTGGTGTCATAACTCACAGCAACCTCAAACTCTTGGGCTCCATCGATTTTCATGCCTCGGCCTCCTAAGTAGCTTGGACTACAGGTGCCCACCGCAATGCCCCACTATTTTTTAGCTGTTGTTGTTGCAGTTGTTGTTGAGCTGGCCCGGGCCACCAGCCTTGGTGTATGTGGCTGCACCGTAACCACTGTGCTATGGGTGCCAAGCCAAGAACCATTGGATTTTTTTATAGGAAGGATGGGAGTATTGTAGGGGGAATTAAAAGGTTTGAGAATACTGGTGGATAGGAGTTTGAGGATGAGTGGTTTAACACCCTTGATGGCCACCATGGAAACTGGGTATTGTTTAAGGAAAGGATATGAATGTTGGGGTCAGAGGGCAATGAGAATGGGTGAATGATGGGAGGCTACAGAAGGAAGAGAGGTATCCCACATGATGCCTATGGGGAGGTCAGATTGAAAGAATGGAGGGGTTACAGGGGGACGGTTAGAGAGGAGTAGGATGGGTAGTGAAAGGTGGGAGCCGACAGGAATTGTTAAGGGTTGCTTGTAATTTTGAGAGCATATATCTGCCTAATAGGGAAATCTTGCATGGAGGAATGATAATGAATGTGAAAAATAGTGTTCAGAAAATGAGCACCACAAGGGTAGGGTAGTGTGAGGGCATATCAAATTGCCATCAATACCCACCACTGAGATCTTTGTTATAAAAGACCTCTGTAGGAGGGTAGAGCGCAGTAGGTGGCCCCAGTATCAATGAGAAAAGAGATTGGCTTACCCTCCCCTATTAGAGTTACCCTGCATTCAGTCTTAGTGATTGTCCAAGTGGTCTCCCGTGCTTCCGGGACTGTCAGTCTTCTACCACCAAGCCCAAGAGGTTGGGGAATTCTGCCAGGTCCTGGGAGTGACTATGGACTGGATCCTCAGAAGGACCTGGGGAGTCAGACTTGGAGTGAGGACCTCCACAGGCTGGACATGGCTTGGGGGAAGGGTTTGGATTTGGGTACTCCCTCACCCAGTGGCCAGTTTTCCAAACTTAAAGCATGGTCCCCAGGGGAAGTTTTCTTTTTTCAGACTGTCCAGAGGAGTTTTGAGTAGTCAGGGCTTATCTAATGGCAGAAGCCATTAACAGGACCTCTGAGAGGTGCTGCCACTTAGAGGCCTCTTCTTGGTTATGGAAGACCTTGAAGGCCAGATCAGTGAGATCTCACTGGGGAATCTAAGGACACTGGGGAAATTTTTGGCATTATTTCCGGATGTTGGAGGCAGATTGGAAGATAAAATGCATGTTGATAATGAGCCTGCCCTCGTTGCTCTCCAGTGATAGGACTCTCCTTATGGTTTGCTTTTTAAAATCCCTCTAAGAGACACTGGACCATGTGGTTATGGAGGCAGACTCCAGGAGCATTGGTTTGGTAATTCCAATTGAGGTCTTCCCGGGGGATGGCTCTAGCGCCCTCCAGCAGGGTTTGGTCTATTCTCCATAGATCTTTGGTGTGGACCTGGGCCTGGGTCCCTCTCCTCCAAAGTTAGGATAGAGGTGAGGATGACATAAATCATGCCAGGTCGAATCAAATTGAGTTAGATGTCTGAATTCTTGAGAATATTTTGTGGGATCTGTGGAGAACCAACCTAGTTTCTGACTTATGTGGGACAGGTCTGAGAGAGAAAAGGGGATGTGAACCCTGATGATACCTTCTATTCCTGCAACTTCTTGGAGAGGGTACAAAGGTTGTGGTGGTCTGGAAGTGGAAGGTCCAAAGGTG
>NW_003852407.1:19572442-19574079 GCF_000181295.1 Otolemur garnettii
GGGATTTCCTACCATTTGCCAAATCTTCAACAGTAATTGTCGAAGTCAATGAGGATTGAAAGGTCAAAGGTGCCATTTTTAGGCCAGTGTGAGCCATTGTCTAGTTTTTACATAGGTCAAGTGGTATTACAGAAAAAGATGAATCATTTAGGTTTAAGGTTGGGATAAAGGTGTAGAGACTTGAGGTGAGTTAAGAGTCAGCTTAAAGATAAAGGAGGAGGAATCTGTGACTGAGCAGTCCCCATATCAGAAAATAGAGGTCGAAAATAGATGAGGTTAAAGCAAAGACGAAAAGAGAACTTATGAGAAAGAGGAGGAAGAGATGGCTGAGGCTGGGGCTGGGGAGGTTACCAGGTGTCCCTTGATGAACTTTTAACCAGCCTGAAAAGAGTGATCCAGTGCCTAGTCCCTGGGCATCCCCATGCACTAGGCATTGGACAGGTGAGTCTGACTCACCGGGGTTACTCCACGACCAGTGCCAGATTTAGGAAGCATGGACTATCAGAGTTTTTGGCCCAGAAATGGAGGAAAAGGGAGAGAGGAGTTGGAGTGGAGAAAGGAAAGAGAAGTCGAAAGGCTCAGAGAGGGGCTATAGACAAATGCTCACCTCATGGATTCTGTGGGGTGGGGGTCTGAGGAGTCCTCCTGTTTCCCTTTATCTCGTGGGAACAAGAGTCCATGTAGTTGAGAATGGGGTGTATCTCAGCTCCCTGAGGGGGCTTCTCCATCCCAGGTTTTCAGCACCAAAAATAAGAGATTATTCAAGATGTGAACAGAAAGAAATAAGAGTCCAGGTTCTGTGTGGGCAGCATGGCCTTTATTTACTTAGGTACAAGTGGACTGAGTTCAAAAAGGAAGTCAGCATGTGGGTTAAGGCAGGCTGGGAATATAAGGATCTAGGGTTGGGGGTTGGTGCACTGGTTCCTTTCTGGGCAGGACTTGTGCACTCATTTCTGTGTCCCTGTGCTCAGTTCTATTTGGGGCAGATCCCTGCATTCAGCCCTGTCAATGACCCAAAACAACATTTCAATTCAAAAGTTAATCTCCTAAATCAATCCACCCAAACGACTCCAGATAGGCATCTTCAGGGTGAGAGCTAAATTTACAGAACAGTAAGAATAGTAGTGGGGTGAAGGTCAGGCAGGACCTAAACAGACCAGACCAGCTATGTCATGTCTGCCTTGGCCTGACAGACCTAGGGTGACCAGACGTCCCGCTTTTGGCGGGACAGTCCCAATTTAGAACAATTTGTCCCGTGTCCCATGGCGTTTTAAAAAAGTCCCGATTTTGGAAAGAATGCACGAACGGGGCAGGAGAACAGGAAGGGAATATACGGTTTTCGGCCTCCATGTGGCTATTTCGCCAGGATATGAGTTTTATATTATTTTTGTTAATTTTATAATGTTAAACTTTAATAATAACAAATAATTGTTGAGAAGTGCTTATTGAGAACTGCTTATCAAAGTTTGCATTGTTGTCAGCTCCCCCCCCCATCAATGGTGTCCCGCTTTACCAATGTTAAAATCTGGTCCCCTTAGACAGACCCCATCTTATTCTCATCCAGAAGATAGTGGAATATTTTCAAAAGTTTCAAACAGCTGAGCCAGAGTTCCAAATTCAGTGAGAATACCCTTTAG
>NW_003852407.1:19574414-19581694 GCF_000181295.1 Otolemur garnettii
AAGACTTTGTAGAGAGTGGCAATGAACAAGACAGGAATCCAAAAAGACTGGAAAAGAGGTAGGAAAAGAGGGCTGAAGAATGAGCTGAAATCCCTCTGAAAGAGACCATATGCCATAAATATAAAAGTACTTAACCAAGGGATCTGGTAGATATGAGCACTGGTGGTAGACAAGGCATTTAAATAAGGCTTTGGAGGAAGGCCTTGTGGGAGCAGCAAGGAATGGTCCATTCCTCCTGAAGATAAGGAAATGTCCCTGAACAGGAATTACCTTATAGATGGGCTATGTAGAAGACTGAATATTTTGAGGATGTTGCAGGATCTAACATTTTTCCATTTAAGATTCATACCCTTGGGCCTGATTTTTTCAGGAACTCCATTAAAATGGAAATACCTGTATGTATCCTAATAGTGCATCCTGGTGAATCTTTCAACTGTAAGATTTGCCAGGCAGCTTGTAAGAAGAGAGCTTTAAGTGGGTAGAACACAAAAACAATACTTAGCAGGGATGTGAGGAGTGCTGGAAGAAGCAGGTGTGGGGTCAGGAGTCTGCAAGAGGAGGTGACAGGATGCTAAAGAAAAACTTGGCCTATTTCATAATTTTGCTTAAGATCAACACTATTTGCTAATTTTCCATTGCTTATTCCCAGGATTATTGGACTGAAGATTTAATACTTATTGCAGGAAGGGGTATTTCTGACAATTGAGTATTCATGCCAAAGTGAAAAATGGGTGTTCCTTTTTTGCATGTGAATGGTATGTCAATTTAATAGACATTCCGTCAGAATATAATATGTTAAACATTTTTAAATCTGGCTGAACATGGTGGCTCATGCCTGTAATCCTAGCACTCTAGGAGGCCAAGGTGGGTGGATTGCTCAAGCACAGGAATTTGAGACAAGCCTGAGCAAGAACAAGGCTCTGTCTCTGCTAAAAAAAAAACCCCAAAACCCAAAAAAAACTAGCTGAGCATCATGGTAGGCACCTGTAGTCCCAGCTACTTGGGAAGTTGAGGAAAGAGGATCTCTTCAGCTGAAGAGACTAAGATTGCTGTGAGCTCTGATGATGCCACGGGCACTTTACCCAGGGTGACAGAATGCGACTATCTCAAAAACATGGTGAGGGAGTGGCAGCGCATGTGGTCTTCTGTCTAGGGCAGTGTTTTTCAACATTTTAAAAAATCTCACAATGCTCTTGAACCTATAGTTAAAATTCCATGGCACATTTAAATTATGTTGATCAAGAAAGAGTAAAAAAAAGAATATACTTATGGTGTTTTGAATTTCTTTGGAAAATCATTTAGTTAATGATCTTTAAACATTTTCATGACATGGCCTGGCACTGTTTGCTGTCCATCAAAGTGGTTCCATGGTAATGTCTGTCCCAGGAGGAGGTCAGTATAAAATGGGACCCCAAGACCATTCATGCTTGTTTTTGGTGAGTCTGGTCATTCTTCTGCCAGGAGCACACCAAGAACCAAGAACACTGGCAACTGCCTGAATCTCAACAATATGTTCCCAGACTAGAAGTCATAAACCACTTTTCTATAAAATACCAAGGTAATAAATATCTTAGGCATTGGGGGGTCACACCATCTCTTTTGGAAATAGTCTTCCTTTTTCTGCGGCACAAACCCCAGCACAATATGTAAATGATGGCATGACTGTGTTTTTCTTCCTAATTACTTGTTTTTGTAAATAGAGTTATTTTACCATTAAAAATTAGTAACATTATCAGTGTATTTTGGAACGTGAGCAACACCAAAAAATAAAGAAGATGACGGGGAGAGGACAGAGTATAGGGACAGAGCCTTCCTTTCTGTGGAAGGTTTTGCTAAAACCTAGCTAGTGATGCCAGAAACCAACTATGTCCACTAGAGGGCAGTGGAAGAGCACCTTTGCATCCGTGCTGTCCAAACATTGGCCTTTAAAATGTGGAAATATCCATGATATAAGGTAACACAAATAAAACTGTGGCTCAAGGAGGTGGCTTATAAAGGGGATTTGAACTAGGAGTGGGAGGGCATTCCGAGAAAGAGTAGAGGAAATGAATGGTAAATAAAACTTGTCTTGTTATATAGGTAAGTCTTTAGGGGGTAAGGGTTGTCTCCAGAAATAGCTCTCTTCCTAGTATAGAGACACTTTTATAATGGAAACTGACTTTATTAAATGTAAATATCTTTTACAGAAGGGAAATTTTATATTTTTAGGCAGTTAGGGAGAGGAAAAGAGTTTTCTTGCATCTGCTGGTTCTCGTTGCCTTTAACTCAAAATAATCCTTATGATAAAGTGGCATATTTGGGGGTGGCAAGTTCTGGTAAATTACATTTAAAATTACATTTAATTACTTTAAATTACAAAATCAATACCAGGATTGAAAGAGCAGCAATGTCAACCCCAGAAACCAGGATCTGGAAAACTTCTCTAAAAGCAGTGGAGCTACTGTCTTGTGAAGGTTGGGAAAGGAATGTTAAGTTGCCGCATTCTAGATCATCTTGCTCAGAGAAAGCACTGGAATGCATAGAGTGACAGCGTGGGGTATCAGTATGGGAAAAGCTAAGAAGGAAGGGAGGCGGGCATGAAGATCAGGTGCCAGGGAGCAGGGGCCTCTCCCCCCACACACAGGGAGCAGAGGAAGATATGTGGGAGCGGGGCACCCATGGGTTTGTTGGGCACTTACATGGTAGCCCTATGGTGGAGGGATGGAGGGAGTACCATCTCCCCTGCAATTTCTTTAGGGACAGAGCTGCCAACTGTGGCCAGGTGCTCCCTATCCAGAATACAGGTGGGTCCAAGATTAGGGGGGCAGCAGGTTGAGTTGTAATGAGATCTCTCTTCAGGTTGCAGACTGCTGATTCCTTGTTTTATCCTCATATGGCAGATAGCAGAGAAAAGCAAGGTCTCTCAGAACTCTTAAGAGGTCCTCATCCCATATGTGAAAGCCATGCCCTTATGATCTAATTGCCTTCCAAACGTTCTACCTCCTAATATGGTCATATTAGGGGTTAAGGTTTCAACATGTGAGCGCTGGGGAGACAAACATGCAGTCTACAACAAAACTCCAAGGCAACATTGAGAGGTCGGTTGGAGGAACTCCAAAAACAGAGCACATATAGGCCACTCCATTTTGAGTATGAGGCACCCCATCTATGCCCTTCAGTGACCTCTGCTGAAACCACCCCTTCTGGGACCCCGCTAGGAGGAACAAGAAATGAGAGGACAGGATGGCTCCCAGACAGGCTAACTCACAAATGAAGAGAATGGTCTCAGTGACAAGACAGCTGGAACTGAATGTGGCAACAGTCACTAGTACACCAAAGTAACACCCTCCTCTTCCTGGCCTACCTAAAACCTTTAAAAGAGAAGCACTCCTGCTCTTTGGGGCTGATGCCTATAGAGTCTCAGCACGCCTTCACCAAGGGCCAAATAAACGTTAACTATTGCATTAAATCTGGCTTTATGACTTGATTGAGTTGATGACTTCCTTACATTTTGGTGGCCCATATGGAAAGGGGGATCAAAGGGTTCTCCCTTGGGAGTTCCCAGCTCTCCTCTTTCTCAGCAGTGACTCAATTAATTCTGGACACTTGGATCACCATGCTTCTCTGTTTCACCCCCATTGCATCCACATCACCTCCCTGTTCTGATTTTGGGTGAGTGTTTGCCTTCAAGACTTTTCCGACTGGGTTCTCTTGTTGATTCTATCTGCTAAATTGCCCAGGGAGATTCACCAAAAATCCATCATTGGCCAAGAGGTGCCCCAAAGCCAGGTGTCTGGCTTTGACTGATTTGGCATCATGGGGATGCCTGACTTGCGAACCAGTTGCCATTCTGGGCAAACAGGAAAGACAGGGATACCCATCTATTTCCTCCTCTGCCTCTGTTACATCTGCCTGGGTCACCCTCATGGGCAATGTCCTGCCTTCTATTCCAAGGACTACCCTTCTGGGAAGTCTTCTTAAAAATCTTAAGACTCTAAGTCTTTCTCTAGACATCCACCCCAAGCAGCTCATTTTCTACTGTAATATTGGTTGGCCACAATATATATTAGACAATCAATCACAAGGGCCAGAGAATGGGACATTTGACTTTAACATTCTTAGTGACCTTGGCAATTGTTGACAGTGAAACAGAAAGTGGTCTGAGGTCCCTACATCCAAGCCTTTTTAAACATGCATGTCACAACCATCCTTGTGATTCTTGCCCCCCATCTTAAGTTCTCTTATTTCGTACCCCTAAGCCATCCAACACATCTGTCCCATTTGACCCCAACTATTTTGATCCCACCAATCAAAGGCCACATATCCCTCTTCATCCTCCTTCTCCCTTGGCTCCTCCTCCTCCATATGATCCTCCACCTTCCACGAAACCTCCCCTTGAAGCTACCCACTCTCCTGACCTCTCTCCCTCACAGATTTGAACACCAGCAAATCGTCCTCCCCAGCTCCTGTCCCCCCACTTCAGGAAGTGGCTGGGATGGAGGGAATAGTCCAGTTCCATGGCAGGACAGGGTGTAAGGTAGAAAATATTGGGACCATGTTATTGTCTGCCTTACAGGTGGGTTAAGAAAGGCAGCTCAATGCCAAGCAGGGTGGCTAATGCCTGTAATCCTAGCACTGTGGGAGACTGAGGCAGGTGGATTGCTTGAGCTCAAGAGTTTGAGACCAGCCTGAGCAAAAGCAAGACTCTGTCTCTACTAAAAATAGAAAAACTGAGGCAAGAGAATTGCTTGAACCCAAGTTGGAGGTTGCTGTGAGCTATGACAACATGGCATCAGCTTGAGACTCTGTCTCAAAAATAAAAGAAAAAGAAAAAGAAAAAGAAAGAAAGTTCATGAGGCTGTCAATTATGAAAAACTTAAAGAAGTCACCAGGAATCAATCAAAAACCCAGCCTTGTTCCTTTCCTGACTAATTGATGCTTTGCAGAGTTGTACCACCCTTGACTGAGGCCTACATGCCCAGAGGCTCCCACTGGAACTCGGACTGTGGTCAGGCCCCTCAAGGAAAGGCCCTATTCCCTTCCAGGTGGGAAGAGACTCCCTCATCTGCCACCTGACCCACTGGGCCTGGCTGCAGAAGCCTGAAGTTGCCTGAGGATGACTGCCCCAGCAACCATTACCACCGCCAAGCCTTGGGCAACCTTGATGGAGGCAGGTAGGCCAATTTATTTCCTTATTGATACGGGGGCTACCTATTCTGCCCTCCCAGAATACAGAGACCCCACTCAACCATTAGGAGTCTTCATTGTGGGAGTTGACAGACTTATCTCCCTACCCATTGCTACACCATCCTTATGCTGTCTCCTAGATAATGTTTCATTTCAACACATCTTTATAATTGTACCATCCTTTTAGGCTGGGTTATCTCAACAAAACTACAAGCTACAATTTCACTGGACCACCCGGAGTCCATATCATCTGCTGACTGCTGTTCTTCCCTTCTTTTACTCCAGCCTTTGGACACATTTCTGGACATACCTCTTCCCTTCCCCTGACCTGCTGAGCAAGTTAACCCCAACATTTGGGATACAGGAACACCTTCCATTGCTTCCCACCACTCTCCCATTCAGATCAAACTTAAAGACCCTTTGTACTTTCCTTCTCTAAAACAATACCCAATTTCCCTGCCTGCCCAACAGGGACTAAAACCCGTTATTACCCGCCTCCCATCCAAACGCCTCCTGTGACCCACCAATCCTCCATCTAATATCCCCATCCTCCCTCTCAGAAAACCAGACAAATCCTACAGATTATTACAGGATAAATCAAGCTATCCAGCCCATATACCTGGTTGTCCCCAATCCTTATATTCTCTTTTCCCTTAGTTCCCCAGATACCACCCACTTTACAGTACTGGACCTAAAAGATGCCTTTTTACCATCCCCCTACACCCTGACTCCCAGAACTTATTCGTTTTCACCTGGACTGAACCCAGCACTTCCCATTCTCGCAAACTTATCTGGACCATACTGCCCCACCCAGGGAATCAACGACAGCCCTCACTTTTTTGGACAAGTCCTAGCATCTGATTTACAAGAAGTAAGCCTAAAACTGTCTACTCTCCTCCAAAATGTTGATGACATCCTCCTCTGTAGCTCATCTAAAGAATTTACCCATACTCACACTGTTCACCTCCTTAACTTTTTGACTAGCAAAGGGTACAGGGTATCCCCCCAAAAGGCACAATGGTCATCCTCTTCTGTCACTTACCTCGGCCTTGTTCTCACATTGACCACTCAGGGAATCACCCCTGACTGCTTTTCTCTGATTGCTTCTATTCCCCTCCCAAATACAAAACAAACCCTACTATTCTTTTTAGGTTTAGGGGGCTACTTCCATCTCTGGGTTCCAACTTCACCCTACTTGCCAAAACTTTATATCAAACCATGAAAGGTAACTTGATTGAAACCTTAGATCCAACTATTCTCATCAAAGCTCCTTTTCCTTCCTTACAGTGTGCCCTCTGTCAACCCCAATGTTGTCTCTTCCTTATGCTATGAAGCCCTTTATCCTTTACACTGATGAAAGACAGGGCCTAGCAATTGGTCTATTATGACAGGAGTGTAGATGCTCTTTACAGGTCATCGCCTACCTTTCAAAATTAACTTATGGGGCAGAGACTTTTTTTTTAGCTCAAAGGCATATCTGTATCACCACTAGGCCAAGTTTTTTCTTTTCTTTTCTTTTCTTTGTTTTTTTTTTTTGAGAAAGAGTCTCAAGCTGTTGACCTGGCTAGAGTGCCATGGCATCTTAGCTCACAGCAATGTCCAACTCAGGTTCAAGTGACCCTTTTGCCTCAGTTTTTCTATTTTTAGTAGAGATAGTGTCTTGCTTTTGCTCAGACTGGTCTCAAACTCTTGAGCTCAAGCAATCCACCCTCCTCCTGACCAAAAGGACACTTTTCTCTTTCCCTTACCTAAAAAAATCCACTAATGACTACACATCCCTTTCTCACTCTACAAACAATTCTATCAGACTTCACTTTTCTCCTCCTTCTGTAGATCTTCTCTTTGAACCCAATGAAAAAGGCCCTACCATCTCCATTCTCAGTCTCAGGGGAAAGCCAGGTAGAGCAGGTATAGTACCTGACAATAGTCGCTAATATACCAAAGTAACACCCTCCCTTTCTCCCCTACCTAAAACCTTTAGAAGAGAAGCTCTTTGTGGCTGATGCTTATTGAGTCTCAGCCTGCCTTCCCCAAGGCGCCAAATAAACTTTAGCTATTACCCTACATCTGGCTTTGTGACTTGATTGAGTTGACTGCTCCCTTAAAAATATGAG
>NW_003852407.1:19582688-19584452 GCF_000181295.1 Otolemur garnettii
AAAAAAAAAACCCAAACCAAACAAACAAAAAATTAAAGATATGGGGAGAAGAATCCCTATTTAATAAATAGGGATTTATTAAATTTAATAAAGGCTGTTGGGGGACTGGTTAGCCTCATGTAAAAGGCTAAAACTGGACCTACACCCCTTGCCACTTAACAAAAATTAACTCATGGTAGATAAAAGATTTAAAGTGAAGGTGAAAAACTATCAAAACTCCAGAAGAATGTGTGGGAAAAACTCTTAACAATATCAATCTTGGGAGAGAATTTGTGAAGAAGATCCCAAAGGCAACTGCACCAATAACAAAAACTAAATAAATGAGACCTGATAGAGTTACAGAGTTTCTGCACACCTAAGGACACAGTCAACAAAGCAAAGAGACAACCTCTAGAATGGGAGAAGATATTTGCAGCTACAAATCTGAGAAAGGGCTAATAATCAGAATCTAAAAAACTCAAGAAAATCAACAACAACAATAAAAAAGAGCAAACAACCCCATTAAAATCTGGGCAAGAGACATGAACAGAATCTGTTCTCAAGAGGACAGACCAATGGCCAAACAAACTCATAAAAAAGTCCTTTCGTTGTCTCTAATTATTAGAGAAATGCAAATCAAAACCACTTTGAGATACCACGTAGCCCCAGTGAGAACCCACATCTCAAGATCCCAAAGCAGCAGATGCTCTAGTAAAACCTTTATGGAAAGAAGTATGGAGAGTCCTCAAAAAAGGGCTAAAAGTAGCTCTTCCATTTGATCCTGCAATCCCACTAAAAGGTACCTACTCAAAAGAAAAACGGTCATTTTACCATAAGGATATATGAACTCAAATGTTTATAGCAGCCCAATTTACAATTGAAAAGACGTGGAAATACTCCAAGTGCCATTCAACACTTCAGTGGATTCGTAAACTATGATATAAGTATTTACCATGGGATACTATTCAGCCATAAAAAGATGGAGATCCTTTCTCACAACTTGGATAGATTTGGAGAACATTCTCCTCAGTAAAGTATCACAAGAATGGAAAAACAAGCCTGACATGTACTCAACCCTAACTTGAACTTGTAGATTAAAAACACATGCTCTCATGAGACAAAAACTCAAATTCAAAATGGGGGTATCACAGGGTCCTCCCCAGGGGACATTGTGTGGGTGTATGGTACACTTCCTGGGTGAAAGACCCAGCTACAACGTGCACTTTACCTTACAAATGAAACAATGTAACCTAATTGTATGTGACTCTATATTTCTGAAATTACAAAAATTTAAAAATTAAAAAAAATTAAACATAAATAGCTTTCACTTTAAACCCTACCCTAGGTATTTTAATTACACACATATGAGAATAGAATTATGAATTCATGTATTTAATAACAGAAAATTCAGTTTTTAGGTTTCTTCATAAATTTTGACATTTCTGTGAATATATATGATAGAATTCATAATTATCTCCTGAATGAATGCAAAGTGTCAATATTTGTTGTTGACAATCATTACAACTTTCATATTAACTAGATTAGTAATAGTTTAGTTTTGACTCTAAACGACACTTTTAAATCCATTCTCCCTAATAACAAGGAACTGAAATATTCTCAGTGGTTATGTCACTCATGTTAAAATCATGAACAAAACATGGCCTATTTCTTCATATAGTGCCCAAGAATTTCACTCTCCGAGGCACCAATAACCCAAACTGTGTTTTTTTTTTTTTTTTAACCATTAAGCTGGGCTCGGCACCTGCGGTTCAAGTGGCTAAGGCG
>NW_003852407.1:19585312-19586248 GCF_000181295.1 Otolemur garnettii
ATTCACATATTTTAGAAAAACAGAATGATTTTGTAGATGAATTATGCTTAATATTGAAGGTTATGTAGGTCTTGTACCTCATTTTCTCCCATATATCACTTGGTTTTAATAATGGAGAAGAGGCTGGGCAGCGCCTGTAGCTCAGTGGCTCAGTGGGTAGGGTGCCAGCCCCATATATCAAGGGTAGAGGGTTCAAAGCCAGCTCCGGCCAAACTGCAGCAAAAAATAGCCAGGCATTGTGGCTGGAGCCTGTAGTCCCAGCTACTTGGGAGGCTGAGGCAAGAGAATCGCTTAAGCCCAAGAGTTCAAAGTTGCTGTGAGCTGTGATGCCACAGCACTCTACTGAGGGTGATAAAGGAAGACTCTGTCTCTAAAAAAATAAAAATAAATAATGGAGAAGAGGCAAGAACTGGCCCTCAACTGTTTACTGGAAAATCAATGCTGTGTGCTTTTCCTTCCTGTCTCAATACACCTGGCTGCCCTGGAATCGTTCCAGAATTTGGTAAGAGTACTAAGCTGAAAAAGCCAGGGTGTAGCCGGGCTCAGGGGCTCACGCCTGTAATCCTAGCACTCTGTGAGGCCAAAGTGGGTAGATTGTCTCACAGGTTCCAGACAAGCCTGAACCAGAGACTGTCTCTAGAAATAGCCAGACATTGTGACGGGCGCCTGTAGTCCCAGCTACTTGGGAGGCAAGGGCAAGAGAATCGCTTGAGCCCAAGAGTTGGAGGTTGCTGTGAGCTATGATGCCACAGCCACTCTACCAAGGACAACAAAGTGAGACTCTGTCTCAAAAAAAAAAGAAAGAAAAGAAAAAAGAAAAGCAAGGGTGTGTAGAAAGGTGTTACCTCACTGGTTCTGTGATAATCTGGCCTTGATGGTCTCTGTTCATTTTTTTTTTTTTTTTTTGAGGCAGAGCCTCAAGCTGTCCCCCTGGGT
>NW_003852407.1:19586653-19588069 GCF_000181295.1 Otolemur garnettii
CTCTTTTAAATCTAGCTGGGAGATGGCTTTCTCTTGTCCATGACTCAAATCTAGAACTTAGTCCTGACAAACTGTGAATGCAGACTAATTCCAATGCAGTACCTCTCTCGGCTCTTCCAGCAGAGGAACTAGCCAAATGTAGTAGTTTCTTTTCCCTCCCTCCCTCCTTCCTTCCTTCCTCCAGTTATCCTCTTTCTTTCTTTTTTTTTTTTTAGTTTTTTTTGAGACAGAGTCTCACTTTGTCACCCTTGGTAGAGTGCTGTGACATTGTATCTCACAGCAACCTCCAACTCTTGGGCTCAAGCAATTTTCTTGCCTCAGCATCCCAAGTAGCTAGACTACAGGCAGCCTCCACAACACTTTTTTAGAGATGGGGTCTCACTCTTGTTCAGGGTAGGGTCTTGAGTCTGTGAGCTCAGGGCTCAACTCCCAAGTAGTTAGGATACTGGCACCTGCCACAATACATGGGCAGGTCTTCCATTTTAGACAGGGTCTTGCTCATGTGCAGGCTGGTCTGGAACTTGTGAGCTCAAGCAATCTACCTGTCTTGGCCTCCCAGAGTACTAGGATTACAGGTATGAGCCACCATGCCTGGTCCATATGTAATTTCTTGATATTAGGAATTTTTAGCAGCTGCAGGCTTGGCACTTACATTCTCTACAGTCTTCATTGGACTAAGGCCAAACTATCCTCAAAGTTCCACTGACCTTTCTTTAGGCCTCTGAATGTCACCTTGTTTATGACCTTGAGGTAGATGTTGACTCAACTGGTGTTGAATCTTTGGCTGTTTACAATATCACTTTGGGATAGGAATGTACTTTTCACCTTTGTTTTATTCTTGGACTTTTGGGACATCAGAAAAGATGGAAGACAGAAAGAATTCCATTTTAACAAAACACTTCACCTTTTTACACAGAACACTATAGGTCTTTTTGTGTCATTAATACTACATGTTGGTTATTTTGAAAAGGTAATGAAACCACACTGACTTATCAAGATTTTTATTGCTCTTTTCTTGAGGTATATTCTACTCTATACATTTCCATTTCATTTTTCCTTTTTTCTCTCTTCTTCTTCCCAGTATTCCTGCCTTTTCAGCAGTATCTTGTTTGTGCTTATTCCAATATAAATTTTTATTTGTACTCTGCTTATATTTTTAACTTTTTTCATGTCATTCTTATCATCTTGTCTCTATGATCTTATAACTCTACCTTGTACTCTTGTTGTGTAGAGGGCATTGCTTCCTTGTTTGTTAACTTTTACGGGTATATCTTTGGTTACATATTCTGTCAGCTCCACAGGAACATCATTTAATTTTTCTTTTTTTCTCTTATATTTTTTAAATTTTTATCTCAATCTGATTTCTAAATGTATTTTTATTTCTTTTTCTTTTTTTTTTTTTTTTGCAGTTTTTGG
>NW_003852407.1:19588238-19592546 GCF_000181295.1 Otolemur garnettii
TGTTTCAGTAATTTTTCTCATTATTAAGGGTTTTATATACAGGAGTAATTTTAGCCTTTGCTATTTTCCAGCCAAACAAGGTTGACAGGTGTAGAAGTCACTGCTCAGTGTTTTGCCTCTGCCATGTTTTGCCTCATTGCAAGTTTTCTTTTTTTTTTTTTTTACCAAAATGGTTCATCAGTATAATTTCTTGTTCAGCCCTGCCTTCTCTGTTTTCTCCAGATTCACACTCAAAGCAGACCCTCATCCTGTCTGTCATGACACACTTCTGTTTTCCTCTTCCGGTTTTTTTTAAACTACTTTTCTTCACTCGTCTCTTAGCAGTTAGGCCTGATTGTTTGTTTAAGGGCAGGCTGGTTTAGGCACTAAAACTGAGCACCAGTTTCTACTCTTATTCCTTTTTATTTTCATGAAAGCTTGGAATAATAATTATGGAAAATCATGAAGAAAGTACCTTTTCTTCTGAATTGTTGGGGTGCATAATTAAACACTAGAAAATTAACTGTGCTCAAGGACTAGATATGTTAATAAAGAAGAGAGCAAAGATAGAGCAGCATCACAGAAAAAAGGTTACAGCATAACAAGGTAAGTGAATTTTTACAACATTCTTATACAGTAAGTGAAAGCTATTCTTTAGAAAGCTGTTCTTTTATTATGAACAACAGAATTGCAGACTCAAAGGAAGTTAATTAAAATCAGAGAACCGTCTCTTAGTCTAAAATGAATTGCAGCTGGGGGAGAGTCAAAACTCTTCATTAAGTACAATGTCTTAAAAATTGGGATTGTGTGCCTGGTAAATTTTTATGCTGCATATTTCACACTAATGTACTGAGGCAAACAGAAAATGGATGACTGCAACTCAGTTACAATTTGCAAAATAAATGCCATTGTTACCACAATAATGAATGTAACGTAATAATGCCTACGCTCTGATTTATAGGAGCTTGGAAGTCGATACTTGATTTAAACACTTGTCTACCTTTTGTAATTATTTACAAATTTAAAGTTTAGATTTAGCATATAGGAACTTGGAAGTGGATTTTTTCACAAACACACATTTAATTGTTATAATTTTTTTTTTTTTGAGAGAGTCTCACAATGTCACCCGTGGTAGAGTGCTGTGGTGTCACAGCTCACGGCAACCTTAAACTCTTGGACTTAAGTGATTCTCTTGCCTCAGCCTCCCAAGTAGCTGGAACTACAGCTGCTCGCCACAACACCTGGCTATTTTTTGTTGCATTTGTCAGTGTTGTTTAGCTGGCCCGGGCCAGATTCAAACCTGCCATCCTCATGTATGTGACTGGCGCCATAACCACTGTGCTACAGGTGCCAAGCTGCATTTATAATTATTCTTAATGGCAAGCTTAGATCTACCATTTCAAATGTGATGATAAATCACAAATTAATATCTCAACTATGATATCTCTATGAACTTTAGTCCTGGACATCACCACCTACATGTTCTATAGACATTTGAACTCAAAGTGCTCTGAGCTGTCCCATTTTCCCCAACCCTGATATTTCAGCCAACTGTCTTATGTCAGTGCGTGTCCCTACCATTCAGCCAAGCTCCAAAGCTAGTCCACCTTCCATTTAGTTTCCAATTACAGCCAGAGTACCCTAAGTAGAAATATAGTCCATTCCATTGGTTCCCTTGTTTGAACCCTATTTTCTTTTGTTTTCTCTTCATTTCTTTTCTTGTTATTTTGTTGTTGTTGTTTGTTTGTTTGTTTGTTTGTTTTTTGAGACAGGAGTTTGCTACACTGCTGGGGCTTGAATGCAGTGTTGTCAGCATAGCTCAGTGTAACCTCAAAATTCTGGGCCAAAACCATCCTCCTGCCTCAGCCTCCCAAGTAGCTGGGACAACAGGCGTATGCCGTCACATACAGCTAATCGTTTGTAGAAATGAGGTAACACTAGTGTTCTAGAGAAAATAGAAAAATTAGCTGGGTATAGTGGTAGGCA
Organism: Otolemur garnettii; assembly: GCF_000181295.1. Lineage (NCBI taxonomy): Eukaryota > Metazoa > Chordata > Mammalia > Primates > Galagidae > Otolemur > Otolemur garnettii. Next base: position 19,590,204 of record NW_003852407.1, read on the forward strand.
CCTGCAGGCCCAGCTTCTCAGAAGTCTAAGGCTGAGGCAGGAGGATCACTTGAGCCCAGGAGTTTGAGGTTGCTGTGAGCTATGCTGACACCACTGTACTCTACTCAGCGTGATAGAATGAAACTCAGTCAAAAAAAAAAAAAAAAAAAAAGGAGCAAAACACTTTTAGATTGCAACTCTTTCGGAAAATTATCTTTAGGGTATAATCTTAAAGGGAAAAAAAGTGTTATGTCATGAAATTGTTAGGATTGCTATGAATAGCCTTAGAAGTCATATTTCTACCCTCTGGTGTAGCATCATATACAGAAACTCTGTGCTAGACATTTATTTCTTGATATTATGCTGTGATTGCTCATAAGTAGAAATTCTTTACAGATAAAAACAATTGTTCTGCATGCTTTATGTCCTCAAATGACTGATAAACCCATTCTAGGGTTTCAAATATTCACAGAAACTTCCTATTTGGGGAGGCTGACACCTGGTTCATAGTTTTTAAGTTTCTTTTTCTTATTCACCATTTTGGCTTTGCAAACATTCGAAACGCTCTAAATTTAGTGTAACTGTATAAGATGGTGTGATGTTATAGAGGACTTTTTACCTCTTGCCAGGGAACATAGCTTTACTTTTAGTCTCTTATTTATGACAGAAATATCACAACTCTTATATTTTGTACTATTTTAAATTCTTTCAGTTTTTTTCTTGGTGGACTGACATAAGATAGGAAGGCACGATTTTAAAAAGAAAGGGAAAAGCTGACTTTAATTAAAAAAACTAAACCAAATCTCTGAATTTTATGTAAATATATATATAAATAAAAATATATATATATTTTGGCTTGTTTTGAGACAGAGTTTTACTCCAGCCTCAAACTTTTGGGCTCAAGAGTTCCTCTTGCTGAGTGGTGCCTGAGGCTCAAGGAGTAGGGCACCGGACCCATATACCGGAGGTGGTAGGTTCAAACCCAGCCCCCAGCCAAAAACTGCAAAAAAATAAAAAATAAAAAAAAGTTCCTCTTGCTTCAATCTCCCAAGTAGGTGGAACTACAGGCACTTGCAATAACATCCAGTTATTTTTTTATTTTTAGTAGAGACCAGGTCTTGCTCTTGCTGAGGCTGGTCTTGAACACCTACCTGAGCTCAAGGAACCAGAGTGCTAGGATTACAGGCATGAGCCACAGAGCCCAGCTTACTTTTATTTTTGTTTTTGTTTTGTTTTGGTTTGTTTTTTTGAGACATGGTATGGCTCTGTCATCCAAGCTAGAATGCAGTGGTACAATCAGAGCTCACAGCAGCCTGGAAATCCTAGCTCAGGGGATCATCCTGCCTCGCTTCCTAAGTAGCTGACACTATAGCTGCATGTCAGCATACTTGTCTAATTTTTTAAATTTATTGGAGAGATGGGGATCTCACTATGTTGCCCAGACTGGCCTCAAACTCCTAGCCTTAAGTGATCCTCCTGTGTCAGCCTCCCAAAGTGCTGGGATTACAGATTGAAGCCATGATACCTGGCCAGGTAAAATATTTCTAATTTCTTTCAGTAGCATTAGGAATTAAAGTTATATTTCCTCCACTTGTGAATTAGAAAATGACATATGTATGTGAGATCCACTTTGTAATTTGTGGCATTAAAATACATGTATGACTATATTTAGTGATTCAGAGAAATAGCTAGTTTGAAAGTTAAAATTATTTGCAGTGATCAAAGCAATGTATCTTTTTGGATGGAACTCATGATAATTTGTTGGTTTAAGCTCAAATTTTCTCAAAGTACATAATCTACTGTTGCACCTTTAAATACTAAGATTTACGCCCAGGAGTTGCTAGATCATGCCTAGCTGCCAATCCCAAGGGTCTTCATGAAGTGCTATTTACCTTGTCTGGTTCACTGCTTTCAAGGGATTGTTCTAAAGCCTTAAATTCTGGCCAGCCTAGGTGGTTCACATCTATAATTTTAGCACTCTGGGAGGCCAAGGTGGGTGGATAACTTGAGCTCACAAGTTGGAGACCAACCTGAGCAAAACTGAGACCCCATTTCTATTAAAAATGAAAAAACTGAGGCAAGGTTCGGCACCTGTAGCATAGTGGTTACAGCGTCAGCCACATACAACAAAGTTGGCAAGTCTGAACTGAGCCCAGGTCAGCTAAACAACAATGACAACTGTAACAAAAAATAGGTGGGCATTGTGGCAGGTTCCTGTAGTCCCTGCTACTTGGGAGGCTGAGATAAGAGAATCACTTAAGCCCAAGAGTTGGAGGTTGCTGTGAGGTGTGACGCCATGGCACTCTACCGAGGGCAACATAGTGAGACTCTGTCTCAAACAAACAACAACAACAACAACAACAA
>NW_003852407.1:19593699-19597985 GCF_000181295.1 Otolemur garnettii
CTCAGCCTCCCAAGTAGCTGGGACTACAGGCGCCCGCCACAACGCCTGGCCATATTTTGGTTGCAGCCATCATTGTTGTCTGGTGGCCCAGGCTGGGGATTCGAACCCGCCACCTTAGGTGTATGTGGCTGGCGCCTTAGCCACTTGAGCCACAGGTGCTGAGCTGAGGGTGTTTTTCTTGAGATAAAAGGAAGGAGGAAAAAAATTAGTTATTGCTCCCAGCTGATAGCAGAAGGCAGCTGCATTTGTTTTTTTCTTTTACTTTTTTCCTATTCACTGTGAGACTGGCTTATCAGTCTCCTTGAAATGTGGTCTGGCTGAAGGGGGAGGGAGCTCACACTCCTCTGCCTACCTGGGAACTCTTCGAGTGCTATTAAAACAAATTGTCAAAGGCAGCAAGTTAAGCCATAGGTGGTTAATTAATCAAAGGGTATGTGTGCACTGTGATCTTTTTCTTCAAAGGGGCAATTTGGTGCTGTGAGTTTTCTCACACGAACCCCCCCCCCATTCTGTTAGGTAGTTTATTTTGCTCTGTTAGATAATGTATTAGTTTTGCCATCCTTTCTATAGGAAGTTTGTATCTAGCAGACTTGGTGATATTCTCCTGAAAGATAAAAAGATTATGTTCATTAATGGGTGGCATTTTCTTTTCTGTACTATTTATGTAGATTAGGGGGTGAAGCAAAGTGAAGCATCTATTACCACAACGTAGAAGGTTGTGTTTGTAACATGTATTAACTGACCACATATGCTAGTTAACATAGGAATTTTGCAATGAAACACCTATGTGCCAGGAAGTGAGAAGTTTTAATAAGCTTTATCTTTATTGGCAAATGAAATTAGTCCATCTTATCAGGCATTCAGCAATGACTCCTTCACGGGGGAATAGAGATTTTAAAGAATTTCTTAGCTTAGAGAAGTGTGTAGTTCTCTACAGAGTGACATAATAGACACTAGAGACTCAGAAGAGGGAGTAGGGGAGGGGAATGAGGGAATGAAAAGTTACCAGTTGGGGACAATGTGCACTATTCAGATGATGGGCACACCTCTTGCCACACATGAGGAGGGAGAGTTGACCTGAGTGGAAATGGTGGAAAGTGGAGAAATAAAGTCAAGAAAGACAGGAGACAAGAGATAGGATGGCGTCAGGAGAACTGACGCAGCTGCTGATTGCAGCCAACACCTGAACCATGGAAACAGCTTTATTTATACAGTGTCTTAACAAAGTTGCACATAAGGTAGAGATCAACCTTAAAGAGGAAAAACCCTGTGCTTACTGTGTGCTTGCCAATAACAAAGAAAGCATGCATGGGCTAAGTGACTTCTGGCAGGTGGAAAGAATGTTGTTAAAGGAGGAGAAGTGTTGGGGGTCACTCTCTGAGCATTTCCCAGGCTGGGGGGGCCCTGCTGCCGGCTCCCCTCACATACCTACAACCCAGACCTTTCCACCATACCACACGGCCATGTAACAAAGCTCCATTTGTACCTCCTAAATATATTGAAATAAAAACAATTTTAAAACTCAAAATACATGATAAGTTAAAGAAACAGAATTCATTTAGTTAAATTCACTTATTACAGTATATTATTTATTATATATATTGTATTTATATATTTATTATTCTATATTAATAGTTAAATATACAGCAACACATTTATGTTAAATTCCCAAATATGTTGGTAAAATCATTTTCCAGAAAATATATCCTGGCCTTCTGAATAGATATGTGATTTGCCACATGTCCTAGTTGGGGCCTAGAGCACAATATCCCACAGGGTGGCACCTTGGCATGCTGAGCACTTTGAATTGAAGGAGACTGGAGGCCTCTGAAATAAGGTCTTTCAAGTTGAGTGAGGTGATTCATACCTGTAATCCTGGTACTCAGGGAGGCGGAGATGGGTGGATTGCTTGGGCTCAGGAGTTGAAGACCAGCCTGAAGAAGAGTGAGACCCTATCTCTACTAAAAATAGAAAAACTAGCCAGGCATCATGGTGGGTGCCTGTAGTCCCAGTTGTTTGGGAAGTTGAGGCAACAGGATTGCTTGAGCTCAGGAGTTTGTGATTGCTGTGTGTTATAATTACACCACCACACTTTACACAGGGTGACACAGTGAGACTTTGGCCCAAAAAAATAAAAAAAAGAAATCTTTCTGATCTCTTCTTGCCCTCCTGTCTCTGCTCCTTTTTCTCCCCCAAGGAAGGGCATAAAAACCAGAATTTCTCTTCCCCAAGGTGGGACATAGAAACTAAAACTCCTCTTGTTAGCAGATGAGGAGGGTCCAACTGCCTGTCACTATCAGCCAATATGTGGAGACAGGGATATGTCCACCAAACTTTATTTGTCAGAAGGCTGGGATTGTGGAAAACAGTGAGAATAGCTTCTCCAAGACTGTTCTGTTCTTCCATTTCTGAGATTACAATTTTATGTATTTAAGTTTAAAGTGAAGATCATGTTAACCCATATTTTAAACAATAATAAGCAGAATCCATGACCCATAGTAAACAATAATTAGTATAACCCATGAGCTAAAACATTTTAATTTAAAACTTAGTCTCCGAAATTAATCCACTAAACTACTCAATATAGGCATCTTTAGGGTGGGAGCTAAATTTATAAATCAGTAAGAATGTGTGGCTCGGTGTCCGTAGCTTAGTGGTTAGGGTGCTGGCCACATACACCAGAACTGGGGGGTTCAAACCTGGTGTGGGCCTGCTAAACAACAATGACAACAACAAAAAAATATCCAGGCATTGTGGTGGGTGTCTGTAGTCCCAGCTACTTGGGAAGCTGAGGCAACAGAATCACTTAATCCTAAGAGTTTGAAGTTGCTGTGAACTGTGATGCCACAGTACTCTACGGAGGGTGACATAATGAGACTCTGCCTCAAAAAAAAAAAAAAGGAAGAAGGATACGAATGGGAGACAGGGGTGAAAGTCAGGCAGGACCTACACTGACCAGACCAGCAGTGTCATGTCTGCCCCAGCCTGACAGACTCCATCTTATTCTCACTATATGTGCTTTCAGTCTTCCCCAAAGAAAGCCAAAAAACCTAGAAAGGTAACTCTCTTCCTCTCTCCCTTCTGCCTTGAAGAACCTCATGTCACAAGTGTCTTGTCTTACGCCCAGAGAAAAGGAACACCACACAGTGAGGCTATAGAGAACAGACAGCCTCTCCACGTGTCCCCCTCAGACTATCACCATTAGATCACCCCTTAGGTTGGATCCATTCCACATCCAACCTAAGCAGCATAAATGTAGTTTTCCCTGGGTCTTTTTGGGTCTCCATTTCTGAAGGTTCCCATATCATGGAAATTTTAATTAAATACATTTATTATGCTTTTTTCTTGTTAACTTGTCTTTTCTTATGGGAATATTGGCTGTGACCCTTAAGATGGGTAAGGAGAACCATCACCCCCTTCCCACCTCTACATCCCTAACTACTCATTAAAAAAAGCAATCTTTCTGGTTGTTTCATTCAGTAATTTTTCTCAGCAGTGGGGACTTATATATTGTGATAGATTTTAACAGTTTGCTTTTGAAAGGATAACTTTGGTTTCCCTATCCCAGAGAACTCTGACAACGTTCATTTGCTAACAAAATTGGGGTGAAAAATCACACAATTTTAGAGAAATAATGTTCTGCTATCCTTCAACTGGAGCTTGCTATACTTCTGAATGTTCTGCTATGTTTTCTTCCTTTTTTTTTTTTTGAGACAGAGTCTTACTTTGTCGCCCTCAGTAGAGTGCTCAGGAGTCATAGCTCACAGCAACTTCAAACTCTTGGGCTCTGGTGATTCTCTTGTCTCACCCTTCCAGGTAGCTGGGACTCCAGCTACCTGCCGTAACACCTGACTATTTTTTTGAGATGAGGTCTCGCTCTGGCCAGGCTGGTCCTGAATCAGTGAGCTCAGGCAATCCACCCACCTTGGCCTCCCAGAGTGCTAGGATTACAGGCATGAGCCATGACGCCCAGCCTGTTTTCAAATTAGTTTTTTTTTGGTGAAGTAAAGCTGAACTATATTTGTCATAGATCACACTCTATTCTTATTTTTCAAGGTGTTGTCCTCTCATTGTACTTACTGGAATTTATCTGTATTGAGCAGTGAGCCATTGATAAAATGTTAAGGAATCTTTGCTATGTGGAAAATTTTTCAGTAATTATGTTAATTAATTTTTTACATTTTAATGCCTAAAATTGAATACTTAAATAGTTTTATTCAAGTATTCTTATAGACCAGTTAGAGCTAAAAGTATTCATTTGTTCTAGCAAAAAAAAAAAAAAAAAA
>NW_003852407.1:19598006-19606418 GCF_000181295.1 Otolemur garnettii
AAAACAAAAAACGCTAAGAATGAAAATAGGTGTAATTAGACTGCATTGGGGTTGTTATAGAAATTATTCATTTTATTTTACATATATAAATTAAAACATGTAAGGTAAATTGCTTGTGCCCAAGAGTTTGAGGTTACTGTGAGCTATGACACCACCGCACTCTACCAAGGGCAATAAAGTGAGACTCTGTCCACCCCCCCAAAAGTAAAATATTCATTTATTTAATTTTTTTTTTGTTTTTTTGAGATAGAGTCCCACTTTATCACCCCTGGTAGAGTGCCACGGCATCATAGCAAAAGCTGACAGCAACCTCAGACTCCTGGGCTCAAGCGATTCTCTTGCCTCAGCCTCCAAGTACCTGGGATTATAGGCGCCTGCCACAACTCAGGGCTATTTTTGTTTTTTAGAGGCAGGATCTCTCTGTCGCTCAGGCTGATCTTGAACTACTGAGTTCAGGCAATCCACCCTCTTCAGCCTCCCAGAGTGCTAGGATTACAGGTGTGAGGCACTGTGCCCTGATATGAGGCAAATGTTTAATACAGGTCTTGGCACATATTAAACTCTTAATACCTGGTAGCTATTTTTTAATAGCCTATTATTGTTATGGAATGACACCTAGAATTACATGTCCAAGATCACACAAGTTGTCAGTAGACAGCCACGTTTGGAATGCAGATCTGCTGATCCCCGTCCTTGTGGGATCCTTCCCCCTCACTGTGATGCCTTTCTATGGCTACTGCAACAAGTCCCAGCTCCACCCCCTGAGAAAATTAAGTTGTGAAGTTAGAGCGCCAGCCCAGCCTGAGTGGAGGCGCGGGGCTGCAGGCCCACTCTTCCATAGAGCAAATGGGCAAACAGAAAAGACCACGATTAGTCCAGAATTTGAATTTTATTGTTGTGGATAGCAAGACATTCTCTCCCAACAGGCCAGGACAGCTCTCTGGGCACGTGGAAGGTTTGAGAACTGTCCCACTCATGGTCTCTAGCACATTGAGAGGGACGGCTTACTTTGTTCAGAGCTCATCCCTGTGACTTACAGAGGACACAGAACCAGATTAGTTTTGATGACTGGTGTTCTTTCTGGGAATTTCCTTCTTTCTGAGAGCATGTTGCACATCTCACTGGGTGAATCATATGACTCCTGATTCCTATAACCTCACACTCCAAAATGTCATGTCAGTGCCGTAGAACTTGGCCAGGATTGAGAATTTTGATTTGATTAGAAAGTAGTATAACCCAACAGATGCAGGGGAAGTATTCTAAAGTAATTAGTGGAGATAGCAGATGCTACAAAAGGAAAGTCATTATGCAAATAAAGGGCCATTAAATGCCAGTCTTCCTAGCATAATGTCAGAACCTGCATTAGACTCAAATTTTATCTCATTCTGACTGAGCTATCCCTATTAAATGAGGCTAACTGATTTTTTTTTTTTTTAACAAAGACTGGCAGATGATTTCTGATGCAAATGATGTTCATGTCTTCTGCTTTGGTTTCCTTTCAGTATCTCCCTTCTCAACTTTACAAAATTTTCCCCTATAATTCAGTTGTCCTCAAACTACGGCCCGAGGGCCACATGTGGCCCGCCTGCCTAAGACATTTATCCGGCCCACCGGGTGTTTTTGCTGCTGCTGCCTGGCCCGCTTAGCAGCCGACTCATCCAGGAGGGGCCCGGGGTCCGGCCCTCCAATGGTCTGTGGGACAGTAAACTGGCCCCCTGTTTAAAAAGTTTGAGGACCCCTGCCCTACATTTTCAGGTCCAGGAAACTAAAGAAAATAAGCAAGAAAAATAATTTTGAAAAGTCCATTTCCCACCTATTTTACGTCTCATTAGCTGTAATGAGTGTTTGTAGAGGAAAAAGTGTATTATTTGGCTTCACCAGCTCGCAGTACAAATTGTGATAGATGCGATAGCTGTTATTCCTCCTCTCCTCACAATCTTCTCTTCCCAGAACCCTCCAAGTTGTAGGTAACTCACCTGAGGACACACTGCTGAAAGAAGAAAGCAGAAAATGTAATTTTTTGGTCTAGTTATTACCTAGATGAAAAAATCCCAAGATAAAGAGTGTCTGCATCCCAGAGGATGAAGGGCCCGAATGATGCCATTGTGAAGTTTCTCTGTGTTTTCCCTGTCACAAGCCAAGCACACACCGTGAAGAGCGGCACAGAATCAGGAGGAATCAGAGGGAAGGCTTTCAAGGAAAGTAGGAAAGAGAAATGATAAGAGGAAGCCTGACAAGAAAGGGGCGAGCTGGTGAGGCAAACGTCTTGTTCGGATGGACAGTCTCAGAAGGAAAATGTCTTTGACTTGGAAGCTGGAAATCCAGCTGGTGTTACCAGAATTTCTTTCTGCAGTAGGTCCTTGGTCTGGGCGATTCAAAGAATGAACCCACGGACCGCAAGTCAGTGGTAAGATAGGATTTGTTAGACAGAAAGGAACGCAGAAGGAGTAAAAAAGCACCAGAGCTTTTGGAAGAGGGAAAGACCCAAGTCCGAAGTCTCTGCATGGGTCCTTTGTCTAGGGCAGTGGTTCTCAACCTTCCTAATGCTGTGGCCCTTTAAAACAGTTCCTGTGGGTCATAATCCCCAGGCTGAGAACTGCTGTTCTAGGGGTATATAGTCTTGAGAATTACATTTGATCAGGACTTGGAAGGTGGAAAACATCTTTTTGAAGTTAATGAGTTAATAAATAAATAATAAATAATAAATAAATAATAAAATGGATGGATACAGTCTCTCCCACTAGGGGCCAGGTTAATGAGTGTAGTAGGTCTTCGCAGAAGGAATTAGGGTGTGTGCTTCCTTACTCATGGTGGAACCACCCTAAGCCTTTTAGGCTACTTTGTTTATGACCTTGCTAGAGACAAGAGGGTGTGGCCTGGAAAGGGCAACCTGTTTGTGCTTAGGGATGGGGGTCTGATTTCTGAGCTCATCCAGGCCTAGAGAATGGGGGGAGTCCTTGTCCAGCCCTGAGAGTGGGAACCCTGTACCACTAACACTGGGATCTCAACTCAGTTTCCTCTCAGCAAAAAAAGCATAACAACACTGGTTTTGCCTCCTCATAGTGGTTGAAGCAAATGAGAGGCGTTTGGGATCCTCTGTAAAGTAGAAAGCAGAATCTAAATGAACATGAGGTCTCAGGCAGAAGTGGGAGCTCCCTCTGAGATTAGGAAGCAGCTCTCCTGTGCAATCTTCTCTTGTTTTCTAGCCTACAGCTCTGCTGTTCCATAAATTGCAGCTTTCCAGAAAAATACTCTCTAGTGACTGAGTTTCTCAGATTCAGTGTTTCTTCTTCCCGAGCCCTGATGAACCATCTCACACCCATTTATTACCTTCATGTACACAATATCCTCCTCTCACCTGCTCTGTCTCCAGGTATGTTCCTGGCAAGGATGAAGCTAGTTTTATTTTTTTGTCCAATCAAGCATAAGTTGCGCTTCTGTTTTCTTCTCATTTATGGCCTGGGAGGAAGTCTAACCTCGGGTAACTTTTGGATAGGGTGAAGCATGTGTGAGTTGCATCTTGTATTGTAATTTATTAGTTATCATGCAGGGAGCAATACTGTATCTCCTTAAAATTTATTTGGAGACACTTCACAGTCACATCCATATACCTACCTGCAGCTTCAAGAAAGGAGGGGTTTTAAGACTCAGGTTACTGTTGACTCTTGCTGTTGTCCTGTCTGAGCCACAGGACATTGTGAGTGTGAGGGTTCTCACCCCAAGGGGAGTGTGTGTTTCCACTGTCAGTTGTCCTGAGGTAGGATAGGGTGGGAGAAGACATCCTCCAGGGTACAGTTGGGTCTGGACTCAATTTGTGGGGATGCCTAGAGATTCCCAGAAAGTCAAGTTTGCCCCTGGTACATGGAAGTCTGTTGCTAGCTTGCCAGAAACTCTTGAGGTTAGGATTAAGAGCAGTTATAAGAGTCCTTACATCATTTTCTGTCTTCCTACTTTACTATAATTTTTTTTTTTTTGAGACAGAGTCTCACTCTGTTGCCCTAGGTAGAGTGCCATGACATCATAGCTCACAATAATCTCAAACTCTTAGGCTCAAGAGGTCCTCTTGTCTGAACTTCCCAAGCAGCTGGAACTATAGGCACCTGCCACAATGCCCAGCTGGAGACAGGGTCTAATTTTAGTAGAGGTCTTGCTCTTGCTCAGGCTGGTCTCAAACTCCTAAGCTCAAGGGATCTTCCCCCTTTGGCCTCCCAGAGTGCTACAATTACAGGTGTGAGCCACCATACCTGGCCCTTTCTTATAAATTAATAAAAAATACTGCTTGGTCTCAATTGTCCTGTGGGGAATTATTAACAATAGGATCTCCAAACTGAGGACAAAGGACAGCTGTCTCCCCCAGATGGATGTTTCACCAAGATCACCAGGGTTGTGGGTTTAGAAGAAACTGAGGGGCCTGTGGTGTAGTTCTCTCAAGGCAGGGCCTAGGAAAACTTCCACAGCTAACTATAAGGCACTCTGAAGGAAGCAGGCCAGTAGGTTTTGAGTGAAAATAAATTGACTGGGCAGAGAATATGTAAGCCTGTTTTGGGGTCATAGGCCCGTGTCATTGGCAGCATTGAGTTATAGCAATGTCTTTTAGTACTCTCTACTTTTCTTTCTTCTAAAACCGTGCTTACCAGGTGAACTTTATAAAGTAATTTAGGGGGCAGTGCCTCTAGCTCAGTGGGTAGAGTGCTGGCCACATACACCCAGGCTGGGAGGTTTGAACCCAGCCCAGGCCAGCTGAACAACAATGACAGCTATATAAAAACTAGCTGGGTATTGTGGTGGGTGCCTGTAGTCCCAGCTACTTGGGAGGCTAAAGCAAGAGAATCACTTAAACCCAAGAGTTTGAGGTTGCTGTGAGCTGTGATGCCACGGCATCCTACCGAGGGTGACATAGGGAGACTCTCTCTCAAAAAAATAAAAATTAAAAAATAATTTAGCTTCCAAAACATTTGCCAACAGGGAAGAGAAGGCACTGCTAGTGACCATATTGTAGCAGGAAACTGATGCAGACAGAAGACTCCAGGCACTAGTTGATTAGAGGAAACGGGTTTATTCCAGCTGGGGGCGGGGGGTAGTAACTCAGAACACCAGTGTGTCTCCAAAACCGAGCCCCCTGACTCAATCTCTTGCCTCTCTTTTACCCACTTTTCAGGGTGGGAGTGCATATGAGGGTCATAAAACAGAGAGAGACATGACATCGTCTTCAAGGGCCCGGGCTCAAGGGGGAGCCAGGACTCAGATGTGCCCTCATCCTTAAGACTGGTTGGATCACCTGCCCTCAAAGGCCACGGAAGTCCAGGGAAGTTACTAAATTACAATCTAGGCCCGTGTATGTCAATGAAGAAACATACAGACAACAGAAATGCCTGTGGCTTGGCTGAGGCCTACACAGGGCGGCTAGGACAGATTCTTTTAGTTCTGCTTTTAAGTTCTTGCCTCAGTATGCCTTTCAGTTCTCCTGGAGGCTTTACTTTGTTTTGCAAATCAACTATTATTCTTCTGATTTATATAGGAACCTGGCATGAATTTGGTAAATACAAGTCAGCCTCTAAGGTAGCCATGTCAACTCAATCAAAGGACAAAGCCGGATGTAAAGAAACAGGTAAAGTTTACCTGGTGCCTCAGGGAAGTGGCATGAGACTCAATAGGCATCATCCTGGAAAAGCAAGAGTGTGCTTCTCTTTCAAAGGTTTTAGGTAGGGTAGGAGAGGGCGGGTGTCACTGTGGTGTACTAGTGACTGTTGTCAGGTACAGTTCCAGCTGGCTTTCCGCTAAGACCTTTGGGTTCCAGCTGGCTTCCCACTGAGATCATTCTCTCTCCTGGAGCCATTGACTCAGCTGCTTTCTTGTTCCTTTGGCTTGGTCCCGAACGGTGGGGTTACTTTCAGCAGAGGTCATTTAATGGCCAAGATGGAGTGCCCTATGCTCAAAATGGAGTGCCTATGCTTGCTGTTTTTGGAGTTCTTCCAACCATCCTATCATCCCAGAATCTTTTACTGTTGTGGGAAGGGGGTCAATGTCTCTTAGGCTGCTTCTTGATGTAGAGAGGCTGTCATGGACTCCTCGGGGTGGCTGCTCTTTGAGGATCTTGTTCTGAAACTGGCCAACAGCTCTGTTGGTTATTTGAATGGTATTTTGTAAGAAGCATATAAATAGTCTGAAGAGTAGGGGCAAATGCCACAGTCAGTAATAAAGAGGCTAGGAGGATAAGAAAGGGGATTAATATATGGGAGCCTTCAGAAACAGAGGCCTAAAAAGACCCAGAAAAAACTACATTTATGCTGCTTAGGTTGGATGAAGAATGGATAACCATGTAGAAAGTGAAAGGTTGGGGCCGCGCCTGTGGCTCAAGGAGTAGGGCACCAGCCCCATATACCAGAGATGGCAGGTTCAAACCTGGCCCTGGCCAATAACTGAAAAAAATAAAAAAGACTGAAAGGTTCTGAAGCTAAAGAGTTTCAGCACCAGATGAAGGGTTATGGAGCCAAAGAGAGGTCAGAAAGGTGAGGGTTGGTACATTCCTTTTTCTAGGTTGGACATCTATTGTAAGGGTGAGGTTGGCCCATTTACCTTTCCCAAGTGGGACATTGGTGGAGTGGGGTAGGGGGTTGAACCATTCACCTTGTTTAGTAGGACATCCAGTGGGAGCGGGTAGGGGGTTGATTCTTTTAGGTGGGTCCACCCTAGTTGGGCGGGGGTTTGACTCTATCATTCCAGTCTTTTTATTCTATTATAGGGAGGAGGGATGATGGGCATGGTAACTCTTTGATTACTTCCTGTGGGGGGAAGGGCTGAGTGGACTGCCTATAAAGAGAATGGGATGGGTAGGGGTATTTACAGGAACTCTTTGACTTTTTCAGTCTGAGTTAGTTGGTATCCAGTAAGGCGAGGATGTGAGGAGTTGTATGTGGGTGACTGTCTGGTTAATAAATCGAGACATGAGGCAGAGGGATACTGGTTTGAAACTAAGAATGAGAAAAAAATCATAATTAGTGACCTTATTATACAATAACCAAAGAGGAAGATGGACGGTGAGAGGTGGGAGCCAGTTGAAGTTGCCAGGGGCACCAGCCATCCTGAAAAGACCTCTGATACCCATACTGAGCTCTCTGGACATTTTTAGAAGATTTTTACAAGGGGGCAGCATGGATGAAGTTGTGCCTGTGTTTGTTAGAAAAGAGAAAAGATCAGCTTACCATCCATAAGCAAAAATACTTAGAATTCAGTTTTCCAGGATGGTGTCCAGGAGGCATTCTGATTTCCCAGGGGTCATTGGTCTTTTGTAGCTGGGCTCAGGAGGGAATTTCAGCCACGTTCTGAGAGAGTCTTCACCAGATGCTCAGAAAGACCTGGGCAATCAGACGTCTGGACATGGTTGAGGGGGTGGGGGGTGGAGAGGGCTTGGATTTAGGACACTGCTTTGCCCAGAAGCCTGGTTTGCTGCACTTAAAACACTATCCTGAGGAAGATTTTTTTGTTTTTGTTTTTTTTTTTTTGGAATGCCTCATGAAGTTGTAAGAAGTAGCTAGGTCTTACTTAATGGCAGAAACCCAGTACTAGAGCTCTGAGAGGCACTGCCCCACCTTGAAGGCCAGATCAATGCAATCTCGCTGGGAGGTCTGATGGCCCTGGGAGAAATTCTGCCATTTTTTTTTCCTACCATGTGCAGCAGAGGTTGGGTGGCGGGGGGTGGGGGGGGTATAGTTTAAGGGAAGGATATGAATGTGGGCATTGGAGGGCAATGAAAATGGGTGACTGATGGGAGCTTATAGACAGAAGAGAGCTAGCCCACACAGAGAAGCTTCCCACGTGTTCTGATCGAGAGAATGGAGGGATTGTGGGAGCAGGATTGGAGAGAAGCAGTAGGGGCTGTTGAAGGGTATCAGGAGAAGCCGGTGTTACCTGTGCCAGGAGAATCTGAGAGGTTTCACAGGGTGACCAGAGGGAAGGAATGTATCAGAGTATGAGAAATGCCTGGATATATGGGACCTCTGACCATTTGCCTAATTTTTGACAGTAATTATTGAGATCAGCAAGAATTGCGAGATCAAAGGTGCAATGTTGAGGCCACTGCAAGGGTAGGGGGTTGATTCTTTTAGGCAGGGCCACCTTATTTGTGTTGGGGTTTGACCCTATTAGAAATGTGACTGGACAAAGAGCATGATCATCTAATGGTGATAGTCTGAGGCAAAACGTAGAGAAGCTTGTCTTTTCAGATCCTCTCTAGCCTCTCTGTGTATATTCCTTTCCTCTGGGCATAGGACAGGACATTTGTTACTTGAGGGTCTTCAAGGGAGAAGGGAGAGAATGACCTTTCCAGGTATTCTGGCTTTCATTGGGGAAAAGGAGTTTTAGTTTTTATGACCCACCTTGGAGGAGAGGAATTCTGGTTTCTATGCCTTGTTT
>NW_003852407.1:19606950-19612873 GCF_000181295.1 Otolemur garnettii
ATCCACATGCCTTGGCCTCCCAGAGTGCTAAGATTACAGGCACCATGCCAGGCCTGAAAAGATCTTGTTTCTGAGGCCTCCAGTCTCCTTCAGTTAAAAGTACTCAGCACGCCAAGGTGCCACCTTCTGGGGTATTGTGCTCTGAGCCCCAACAACGACATGTGGCAAATCACAAATCTATTCAGAAGGTCAGGATGTATTTTCCAAAAAATATAATTTTACAAACATATTTGAGAGTTTAACATAAATGTGTTGCTGTATATTTAGCTATTAATATATATTAATATAGAATAATAAATATATAAATACAATAAATAGTAATAAATAATAAATATATTGTAATAAGTGAATTTAGGTAAATTAATTCTGTCTCCTTAACTTTAGCATGTATTTGTGGTTTTAAAATTTTTTTTCTTTAATAAAGGAGGTAAAGTGAGGTTTTGTTACATAGCCATGTTGTATAGTGGGAAAGTCTGGGTTGTAGGTGTGCCCATTATCTGAATAGTGCACATTGTACCCAGTTGGTAACTTTTCCCTCATCTCTCTCCCATCCTCCCTCTTCTGAGTGTCCAAAGTCCATTATGTCACTCTGTATGACTACACAATATCCCACTTTTCTTAGCTCCCACTTAGACATGAGAACATGCGGTGTCTGAGTTTTTTGTTCTTGTGTTGCTTCACTCAGTATAATGGCCTCCATTTCCAACCAAATTGCTGCAAAAAGACATGATTTTGTTCTTTTTTATGTGTGAGGGTTCTCATAACCCTGACAAGAGTCCAGCCATTTTAGGAAATCAGATCAGAAACCAGCATTCCCCTCCACAGACTCCTGTAGTGCCTCAAGGCCATAGTTTCTGGAAAAACCCTACACATAATCCTGATTCTAAGGATACTCCCATAACCCAGACCCTAAAGATAAGCCCATAAAATGACTCACACTAGAGAAGAGCCCTGGATGGTACACTGGGCTACTGCCCCATTCCAGCTATACTGATGAGGCTAAAAAAAGCCTTTTGCACCTGTGGGAGCTAAAGTGACAACTGGTCAGTCTCCATTCTCCTTTCCCCCTCTATTGAAGTCTTTCCTTCACCCTACACTGGCCTCTTCTCCTTTCTTGCAGACCTTAACCCAGGTTTTATGCCAGAACATCTCACATAGTATTTATGTAATATACTGTATATACCACATCTTCTGTATGTAGTACTTGGTTAAAGGGCACTTAGGTTGATTCAGTGTCTTTGGGATTATGAATTGTGTTGCAATAAACATACAAGTGCAGGTTATCTTTTCTTACCATATATTTTGAAAAATAGGAAAAGAATATTAGATACTCAGACCTTTTTAGAAAGTATACTTCTTAGTCTTTTCACAATTATAAACCAATGGACATAAATAAAAATAATATTTAGATGTATATAGTTCTTTAAAAATTAGAAAACTTGGCTCAGTGCCTGTAGCACAGTGGTTACAGGGCGGCCACGTGCACCAAGGCTGGCAGGTTCAAATCCACCATGGCCTGCTAAACAACAATGACAACTGCAACAGAAAAATAGCCAAGTGTTGTGGTGGGTGCCTGTAGTCCCAACTACTTGGGAGGCTGAGGCAAGAGAACTGCTTAAGCCTAAGAGTTTGAGGCTGCTGTGAGCTGTGACTCCATGGCACTCTACCAAGGGTGACATAGTAAGACTGTCTCAAAAATAGAAACTTAAATATATATAGATGAAGGGACTTATCTAAGGAATGAATGACGAAGACTAGTGATAGAGTCAAACCCTGCCCAAATGGGGTGGACCTGCCTAAAGGAATCAACCCCGTACCCTCTCCCATCAGATGTCCCACATGGGAAAGGTAAATGAGCCAACCCCCACTCTTACAACAGATGTCCAACCCAGGAAAGGGAATGTCCCCACCCCCACCTTCCTGACCTTTAAAACCCCCATTCACCATTACCCACATGTGGATTTCTTCTCGGTTGGAGATGCCACCCCACCTGCAACCAGGTGGAATAAAGCCATTTTAATTGCACAAACTGGGCCTCCATTTTCCTTTCATCTCAGTCCTTGAAATAATCTTTCATCTTTGGCTCCATAACTTTTCATTTGATGCTGGAACCCAGGATGGGGAGAAGCCCCTTTGGGAGGCTGAAGTATACCCCATTGGACCCAGCTAAGCAGGCCCTTCTTCTAGCGAGATGAAAAAATTCAGGAAATCTCTCTGACCCTGCCTAAATGGCATCCATTGAATGGTGAGGTGAACATTCATCTAAAACTCCTTTCCAAACTTTTAAAAAATTCTCTTCTGGCTCAGTGCTTGTAGCTAAGTGGCTAGGGCATGGCCACATACACCAAGGCTGGAGAGTTCAAACCCAGCCTGGGCCTGCTAAACAACAATGATAGCTGCAACAAAAAAACAGCTGGGTACCTGTAAAAAAAGTAGCTGGGTACCTACTTGGGAGGCTGAGGCAAGGGAATAGCTTAAGCCCAAGAGTTTGAGGTTGCTGTGAGCTGTAATGCCACGGTCCTCTACTGGGGTGACATAGTGAGACTCTGTCTCAAAAAAAAAAAAAAATCCTCTTTCCATCCTCTACTCTTAACTTCCTCTTTCCCTCTTCCTCCGTCTCTGGATCTCTTACTTCCTTCTCCTCTCATCCATTTTTTTTTCTGGCTGGTTTCACACATGGAGGCCTATACCTCCCTGATCTGAGCCCCAGCCACCCAAGTGAGCCACACTTGCCTGTGCATCCAGTGCCTCATGTTTGGGAATGCTCTCCTGTAGCTTGAGCTGTGGCTGGTTCCCTGGCTTTTCACCTCTGGTGTTCTACTATAAGCCTATACTCATCTGGCTGGTTAAGTTAATGTGCATAGGCCAGCCCCTCTTTTGACCAAAGTCATCCTCATAGAGTCTGGGTAATCTCCTGACGTCAACCTTGATGAGCCAGGCTCATTGGTCCATTGCTCTACTGTGGGCTGGACAATTTTTGGTAAGTTCTGTGAGCCAGGCTTACCGGACCAGTGCCCTCCTGGAGGTCTGGATCACCATTTTTTCCTGCCAGTCTGACTTTCTACTTCCTCCTCCTACGTTCCCTATTTATTTATTTATTTGAGACAGAGTCTCACTTGGTCACCCTTGGTAGAGTGCCGGGGTGTCTTAGCTCACAGCAACCTCAAACTCTTAGGCTCAAACAATTCTCTTGCCTCAGCTTCCCAAGCAGCTGGAATCACAGGCGCCTGTCACAATGCCTGGCTATTTTTTAGAGATGGGGCCTTATTCTTGCTCAGGCTGGTCTCAACCCCTGAGGTCAGGCAATCCACCCACCTTGGCTTCCTAAGTGCTGGAATTACAGGCGTGAGCCACCCAGCCCAGTCTACATTCTCCCTTTAATCTAATTTCTTTTCCTACCTCCAGTTTTCGATATGGGCACTGCTCAGTCACAGATTCCCCCTTGTTTACCTCTAAGCTGCCTTTTACCTCCTGAGTCATGGATTCCCCCTTCTTTACCTCTAAATTGCCATTTGACCCATCTCAAGCCTCTAAAGCTCTATCCTGACCTCAAACCAAAACGTTTCATTTTTTTCAGTAATACTGCTTGGCCTACTACGTACAAGCTTGACAGTGGCTTGCAGTGGCCTCAACATAGCACCTTCAATTTCTCAATTCTCACTGATCTCAATTATTACTGTCAAAAATGGCTCAGTGAATAGGGCACTGGCCCCATATACCAAGGGTGGTAGGTTCAAACCCAGCCCCAGCCAAACTGCAACCAAAAAATAGGCAGGCGTTGTGGTGGGCGCCTATAGTCCCAGCTTCTGGGGAGGCTGAGGCAAGAGAATCACCTAAGCCCAAGAGCTGGAGGTTGTTGTGAGCTGTGATGCTACAGTACTCTACTGAGGATGACAGAGTAAGACTCTGTCTCTAAAAAAAATTGACAAAAAAAATTAGGCAAATGGTAGGCAATCACCAATATCCAGGCATTTCTCCTACTCTGATAGATTTCCTTCCCTCTGTTCATCCTGTGAACTCTCTCAGTTTCTCCTAGTGTGAGTACCATGGGCTTCTCCTGATACCCTTCCACAACCCCTGCTGCTCCTCTCTAACCCCTCTCCTACAATCCCTCCCTTCTCTAACTGAATCTCTTACTTCCTGTGGGTGCACAGGCAAGTGTGGCTCACTTGGGTGGCTGGGGCTTAGATCAGGGAGGTATAGGCCTCCATGTGTGAAACTAGCCAGAAAAAAAATGGATGAGAGGAGAAGGAAGTAAGAGAAACTTCCTGATCAGAATGCCCAGGAAGTTTCTCTGGGCTAGCACTCTTCTGTCTATAACCTCCCATCAGTCACTCATTCTCATTGCCCTCCACATTCATATCCTTCCCTGAAACAATACCCCATCCCCTCCCTCTCCACTGCCTGCCTCCCACCCACCCTCTGCCACATATAGTAAGAAATAAATGGCGGAATTTCTCCCAGGGTCCTCAGACCTCCCAGGGAGGTCACATTGGTCTGGCCTTCGAGGTGTGGCAGTGCCTCTCACAGCTCCAGTATTGGTTTCCACCATCAAGCAAAACCCATAGCTCAGTGGGTAGGGGGCTGGCCATGTACACCGAGGCTGGAGGGTTTGAACTCAGCTCAGGGCAGCTAAAAAAAAACAAAACAGGGCAGCCCTTGTGGCTCAGAGGAGTAGGGCACCGGCCCTATATGCCAGAAAAAAAAAAAAAAAAAACCAATGATATGTAGCAGTACAGTACCCCACGCTAAGACAAGGCAGTTTAGCTTCATGTGCTCCCCTTGGAAAATGGCTCTGAGATGGAATTCTTTTTCTCTGAGGACTTGCCTAGGCCTGCAGAAATGCAGAAACATTCTAGTTTTCACAAAAGAATAAACTGGAGGACCAGGCCTGGGTCGCAGCTGGAAGCTTAAACACATGTCGAGGCACTGGGGGCTGCTGCGCTCTGCTCCTCTCCCCTCATTAACATTATAATCACTGGTTTTGGTTTAGGGAGAATGGGTCACCAAGAGCAGACAACCTGGCTGCCTTATGTTTTAACCCCAAACAAAATCAATTGTATATGTGTTCAGCAGTAATCTTACTGAATTGTAATCTTAATGGTAGTTTCCTGATCTTACTTCATTTCTTTTTACCCAGCTGCTTATCGTCATTTGATCTTCGATGAGCCTATCAAAAATATTCAGTGGGGGAAAGACTCCCTATTTAATAAATGGTGCTAGGTGAACTGGCTGGCAACCTGTAGAAGACTGAAGCTGGACCCCTGCCTTTCACCATTAATAAAAATTGATTCTCACTGGACAGAAGATTTAAACTTAAGACATGAAACTATAAAAATACTAGAAGAGAGTGCAGGGGAAACACTTGAAGAAATTGGCCTGGGAGAATACTTTATGAGGAGGACCTCCTGGGCAATTGAAGCAATACCAAAAATACATTACTGGTATCTGATCAAACTAAAAGCTTTTGCACAGTAAAGTAAAACAAACAGACAGCCTTCAGAAAGGGAGAAGATTTTTGTATGTTATGCTTCTGACAAAGGTCTGATAACTATAATCTATAAAGAACTCAAACTAATAAATAAGAAAGGAACAAATAACCCCATTTCTATCTGGGCAAGAGACTTGAACAGAAACTTCTTTGATGAAGACAAGTGCATGGCCTACAAATACATGAAAAATAGTCATCATCCTTAATCATCAGAGAAATGCAAATCAAAAGCACTTTGAGATATCATCTAATTCCAGTAAGATTAGCGTGCAACACAAAATCCCCAAACTACAGATGTTGGTGTGGATGTGGAAAGAAGGGAACACTTCTACACTGCGGGTGGGAATGCAAGCTAATACGACCATTTTGGGAAGAAGTTTGGAGAACACTCAAGGAACTAAAAGTAGACCTACCATTTGATCCTGCAATTCC
>NW_003852407.1:19614213-19615989 GCF_000181295.1 Otolemur garnettii
TTTTTAAATAATAAAATAATGCTGAGAATGAAGAGCTTATCAGGAATTTGGATTGTTTTTAAGGGAAAATAGTGTCTGGCAAGGTAAAGTGGCTTAAAAGTGTAATCCTAGCATTCTGGAGGATCACTAGAGGCCAGGACTTTTAGATCAACCTGAGCACTAGTGCAATCCCATTTCTACAAACAGTTAGCTGGGTGTGGTGGAGTATGTCTGTCATCCCAGGCACTTAGGAGGCTGAGGCAGGAGGGTCATTTGAGCCCAGGAGCTTGAGGTTACAGTAAACTATGCTGACACCATTATACCCCAGCCCCAGCAATAGAGCAAATGCCTGTTTCCAAAAAGAAAGAAAGAAAAAAGGAAAGAAAGAAAATGGGGTTCAAACAAGGGAATAACTGGACTATATTTCTACATTAGGATATTCTGGCTGTAATTAGAAACTACATTGGAGGTGGGGTAGATTTGGAGCTCGGCTGAATGGGAGGCCACATACTGAGATAAGAAAGTTGGTCGTGATGTCAGAATTGGGAAAAATGGAACAACTCAGAGAGCACTTTGAGTTCAAATGTCTGTAGAACATGTAAATGGTGATGTCCAGGGCTAAAATTCAGAGAGAGATCATGATCGAGGTATCAATTTGTGATCAATCATCACATTTCAAATGGTAGATCTAAGCCTGCATTTAAAAATAATCGTAACTGGCAAATGTGTGTTTATGAAAAATATCCACTTCCAAGTTCCTATATGCTAAATCTAAACTTACAATGTGTAAATAACTATAATAGGTTGATGAGTGTTTACATAAAGTATCCACTTCCAAGCTCCTCTATTCAGAGCCTGGGCATTATTACACTACTTTCATTATTGTAGTAACAATAGTAATTTATTTTGCAAATTGTACCTGAGTTGTGGTTATCCATTTTCTGTCTGCCTCGGTTTTTTAATGTGAGATCTACGGTATAAAAATTTAACTACCAAGCACTTAGTCCTAACTTTTCTTTTTCAATTAGGTCCAGGTGAGGTTCAAACGTACAGCTCCTGGTGTAGCCAAGCCTGCATTCTAACTACTTAGCTATGGTGCTCAGCTCCAATTTCTTTTTTTTTTTTTGAGACAGAGTCTCACTTTATCGCCCTTGGTAGAGTGCATCACAGCTCACAGCAACCTTCAGCTCTTGGCCTTAGGCGATTCTCTTGCCTTAGCCTCCAGAGTAGCTGGGACTACAGGTGCCCACCACAATGCCTGGCTATTTTTTGTTGCAGTTTGACTGGGGCCGGGTTGGAACCCTCTACCCTTGGTATATGGGGCCAGAGCCTACTCACTGAGCCACAGGTGCTACCTTCAGCTCCAATTTTTAAAAATATTGTACTTAATGAAGAGTTTTGAATCTTCTCCAGTTGCAATTCATTTTAGACTAAGAGACATTTCTTAGATTTTAATTAACTTTCCTTGAGTCTGCAATTCCGTTGTTCATAATAGAATAATAGCTTTCTAAAGAATAGCATTACACTTAGCTTTCATTTATTGTGTAAGAATGTTGTAAAAATTCATTTTATCTTGTTACGCTGGAATCTTTTTTCTATGATGCCACTATATCTTTGCTCTTTTCTTTATTAATGTATCTAGTCCTTGAGCAGTTACTTTTATTTCATTTTTTTAAGACAGAGTCTCACCTATCACCCTCAGTGGAATGTGGTGGCGTCATAGAACACAGCAAACTAAAACTCTTGGGCTCAAGTGATTCTCTTGTCTCACCCTCCCAGGTAGCTGGGGCTACAGGC
>NW_003852407.1:19616920-19619070 GCF_000181295.1 Otolemur garnettii
AAAAAAAAAAAAAAAAAAAAGAAGACGAAGAAGACTGGAAGAGGCAAACAGAAGTGTGTCATGATAGACAAGGTGAGGGTCTCCCTTGTTGGAGTGTGAATCTGGGTGAAAACAGAGAAGGCAGAGCTAACCAAGAAATTATACTGATGAGCCATTTTGGTAAAAAAAAATCTTTCAGTGAGGCATGGTGGAGGCAAAATATTCAGCAGCAACCTTTATACCTGCCGATCTTGGTTTCCTAAAATATAGCAAAGGCTACAATTACTCCTATATATAAAACCCTTGATAATGAGAAAATTACTGGAACGCAGCATTACCAAATACACAAAAATGGTTGTGTATATTTTGCAAATATGACTTTTGCAAATGGTTATTCAAGGAACCTCTTTTATTTATTTTTAAATCTTATTTATTTATTTATTTATTTATTGAGGCAGAGTTTCAAGCTGTCACTCTGGGTAGAGTGCCGTGGCATCATCATAGCTCACAGCAACCTCATACTCTTGGACTAAGTGATCGTCTTACCCCAGTTTTTTCTATTTTTAGTAGAGATGGGTGTCTTGCATTTTTCTCAGGCTGGTCTCAAACTCATAAGCTCAACCAACCCACCTGCCTCGGCTGCCCAAAGTGCTAGGATTACAGGTGCAGGAACTCCTTTGCTGTTCAAAGGCTGGGCACAGTGGCTCACGCCTATAATCCTAGCACTCTGTGAAGCCCAGGTGGGTGGATTGCCTGAGCTCACAGGTTCAAGACCAGCTTGAGCCAGAGCAAGACCCCCATCTCTAAAACTAGTTGGGCATTGTGGTGGGCACCTGTAGTCCTAGTTACTTGGAGGCTGAAACAAGAGAATCGCATGAGCCCAAGAGTTTGAGGTTGCTGTGAGCTATGAAGTGACAGCATTCTACCTAGGGTGACAAAATGAGACTCTGTCTCAAAAAATAAAAAAGGCCATTTAGAAATCAGATTAAGATCTAAATAGAAAACACTACAAGAAAAAAATAGAAGAAAAATTGAATTTGAGGTTGCTGTGAGTTATGATATCATGCACTCTACCTACCCAGGGCAACAGAGTGAGATTCTGTCTCAAGTAAATAAACAACAAACAAAGTGAAAAGGTGAGACTGTCTAAAAAGGGGGAAGGGTGCAACTAGAGGTAATACAGAGAATGAGAGAGAGACAGGCAGACTGACGACCATAGACAGGCAGACTGACGACCACAAACAGCCACCCAAGGAGGTGTTGCCCATATTTGGACAACTCCAGATGAGAGATCTCCCATCCCTGAGATCTCTTAAGAACCCACAAAACATTCTCTGACAGAGTCAGCTTGAAACAACTGCCAAGATCAAAATGCACAGAGATGATCAAGGTCAGATTGTCAAGGAACCATTCAGGTAACATCTTCCTATACACCCTCGCTTTTCCAGCTTAGTACTTTTACCAAATTCTGGAAAGATTCCAAGGCATCCAGGAAGGAAAAGCACACAGCATTGATTTTCCAGTAAACAGTTGGGGGCTAGTTCTTGCCTCTTCTCCATTATTAAAACCAAGTGATATAAGGGAGAAAATGAGGTGTAAGGCTTACATAACTCTCAGTTTTAAGCATAATTCATCTACTAAATCATTCTGTTTTTCTAAAGCAGCGGTTCTCAACCTGTGAGTTGCGATCCCTTTTTAACAATGAAAATACATTGCAGCATGAGGAAGGTTGAGAACCACTGTTCTAAAGTATGTGAATGAAATTTGTTTGCATACATGTAATTCCACCAAAGGCTTCTAAACTTTGAACCAATTACATGAAATACAACTCTATTTCTAGTTATAATTGAATAAGGGAGAAGTTAGTTACTTTCCTCCCCGACTGAAGCTTCCTAGTAGAGAAGCAAACTTTATGAAATTCAGAACGCTGCTTATGAAACCACTTGGAAATTGTAATCATTGAAACTGGAGCTGTTCCTGAGATTCAAAGTGACTGGAGAAGGTTGATCAAAGAGCTTAAAGCACCTACCATTTCACTGAGTGGGCCTGGGTGGGTTTGGGTGTGTATATTGGGAAGGGGGAGGGGAAAAGAAATTTTTTTTCTCTTAGTCATCCTGTGGAACCCAGCTCTTTGCAAAGAACAGCTACTTGAAGGTACCAATTTTGCATTT
>NW_003852407.1:19619114-19619905 GCF_000181295.1 Otolemur garnettii
GGAGGCAGTCCAAAAGAGAGAGTGAGCTGCTGGAGTCAGATAGTGAGGCAGGGACTGTGAGAAAGCAGGTCAGTGGGAAATGATGCTCAATGGTAAGGGTCACCAAAGGGCTTGGAAACCCAGATGTCTGGCCTTCAGCTTCCAGTTGCTATTGTGCGGTGCCACAAACCTTCAAGCTTCTGTTAAACAGAGTGTGGCTGGCACCAGGTTAATGTTTAAAAAAATACACAGTTTGGGTTATTGGTGCCTCGGAGAGTGAAATTCTTGGGCACTATATGAAGAAATAGGCCGTGCTTTGTTCATGATTTTAACATGAGTGACGTACTTGTTATTAGGGAGAATGGATTTAAAGGTGTCATTTAGAGTCAAAAACTAAATTACTAATCTAGTTAATATGAAAGTTGCAGTAATTGCCAACAACAGATAAATATTAATACTATGCATTCGGTTGACAATTATAAATTCTATCAAAATTTCCAAAGAAACCTAGAAGATGAATTTTTTTTATTAAGTATATGAAGTCATCATTTCATCCTCATATTTGCCTAATTAAAATACCTGGGGTATAGCTTTAAATGAAAGCTATTTATCTTTAATTTTTAAAAAATGTTCTAATTTTTGTAATTTCAGATTAATATGGGGACACATATAATTGGATGTAAGGCAGAATTAAAGTTGTAATTGGGTCTTTCACCCAGGAAGTGTACCACACACCCACACAATGTTCCCCCGGGGAGGAAACTGTGCTCCCCCTTTCTCCTTCTTGAATTTGAGTTTTTGTCTCTTGTGAG
>NW_003852407.1:19619925-19624695 GCF_000181295.1 Otolemur garnettii
AATGTTCTCCAAATCTATCCAAGTTGTGACAAAGGCTACAAAACTCCATTGTTTTTATAGCTGAGTAGTATTGCATGGCATATACTTCACAGTTTACTAATTCATTCCTGTTGAAAGGCACTTTGGTCCTTTACAATCTTTACAGTTGTGAAATGGGCTGCATACATTTGAGTGCATACATCCATTATGGCAAAATGACCTTTTTTCTTTTGGTTAGGTACCTTAGTAATGGGATTTCAGGATTAAATGGAAGGTCTATTTTTAGTCTTTTTTTTTTTTTTTTTTTTTTTTTTTTTTTTTTTTTTTTTTGACATTGGTATTTTTATTAATACAAGATGTACACAAAACAGTGCAAGAACTTCTTTAAAACAATAATACTACATTCAGGACTCTCTATACTTCTTTCCATAAAGATTGTACTAGTTTTCAATCCCACCAACAATCAGGAGTGTTTCCCTCTCTCCATACCCACATCAGCATCTGCTGCATGGGACCACATGCTGTGGGCCATTCTCACTGGAGTTAGGTGATATCTCAAAGTGGTTTTGATTTGCATTTCTGTAATAAATAGAGGTAATGAAAAGGTTTTTTCTTATTATCTCTAATAGTTTGTTGGCCATTTGTCCTCATGAGAAAAGATTCTGTTTGTGTCTCTTGCCCAGATTTTAATGGGGTTGTTTGCTCTTTTTTTTGTTCTTGTTGACTTGCTTGAGTTCCTTGTAGATTCTTATGATTAGCGCTTCATCAGATTTATAGCATGCAAATATCTTCCCCCATTCTGGAGGTTGTCTCTTTGCTTTGTTGATTGTGTCCTTAGATGTGCAGAAACTGTGTAACTCTATCAGGTCCCACTTATTTATTTTCATTATTGTTGCAATTGTCCTTGAGATCTTCTTCATAAATTCTCTCCCAAGACTGATATCATTAAAAGTTTTTCACACAGTTTTTTCTGGAGTTTTTATAGATTTGCATTTTACATTTAAATGTTTTATCCACCGTGAGTTAATTTTTATAAGTGGTAAAAGGTGAGGGTCCAGTTTTAGCCTTTTACATGAGGCTAACCATTTCTCCCAACAGCATTTATTAAATAGGAATTCTTTTCTGCCTATCTCTAGTTATTTTAATTTAATTTTTAAAATAAAGATATTTACATAGTTTGGAATGTAAGTAGTGACAAAGAATGTGTAGTAAAAAGAAACTCTCCTTTTCACATCTATCCCTAAATGAACTATCTAGTCCAGAGACAATCACCATCACCAGATTCTCCCGTAAGCTTCTAAAAATATAGTCTAAAACACAAACTTTTTCTTTTCTTTCTTTCTTTCTTTTTTTTTTTTTTTTTTGAGGCAGAGTCTCACTTTGTTGCCTTTGGTAGAGTACCATGATATCATAGCTCACAGTAACCTCAAACTCTTGGGCTCAAATGATCCTCTTGCCTCAGTTTTTCTATTTTAAGTAGAGATCAAATCTTGCTTTTGCTCAGGCCTCAGCCTCCCAGGATTACAGGCATGAACCACTGTGCCCTTCAAGCATTTTTCTTTTTGTTTTCTTTTTGCCCTGGGTAGAGTGCCATGGCATCACAACCCACAGCAATCTAAAATTCTTGGGCTTGAGCAATCCTCTTGCATCAGCCTCCATTGTAGCTGGGACTATAGGCACCTGATAAATGACCAACTAAAAAGCAAATATCTTTCAAAACATGTATTTGAATAGCAGCCACAATAAACTTAATGAAGTCATGATTGAGTAATGCAATAATAGTTAACGTTTATTTGGTGCCTCAGTGAAGGTAGGCTGAGACTCAATAGGCATCAGCCCTGAAGAGCAAGAGTGCTTCTCTTTTAAAGAGTTCAGATAGGATAGGAAGGGGAGGGTATCACTTTGGTGTACTAGTGACTGTTGCCAGGCATGGTTCCAGCTGCCTTTCAGCTTAGACTGTTCTGTTTCTTTGAGGTTTTGTTATGGGGTGAGAAAAGACCACCAGAGAAATAATCTTCAAATTGCCTATAAGGAGCCTTTATTTAGACTCGCTGGCCGGCTGTCTCCATAAGTCTCTGAGCGATTAGGGGAGAGCAGCCCCTACCAGGGTTAAAGCACAGCAAGCAAACCGTAGCAAGCAAACCGCAGGACTCTATGACTAGCATGTACTCCATGACTGGCATGTATGGCATGTGTGGTTACTTGGTTAAGCAAAATAATAGCTAGATACAAAAACATTTTTAACATCAATGGGGTCAGCATGACCTTATCCTGACTGTGTGTGTACCATGAAATCACCAAGGCCTTATCTTGTGTGTGTTCTTTAAGGCTTCATCTCGTGTGTCCTCTGCTCAGCCTCCCCTCTCATCCTTGTTTCCTGAGGAAGAGGAATGGGGGAGCTGGGCCCCTGACCCACTGGGCCACCATCTAATTCCCTACTCCTGATCTTGGGGGACTTTAAATCTTTGATTTAACTTTTACCTCTTCTTCATTCTTACATATGTCCTAAGAGTAGGATGAGGGGTTCTACAAGAGTGGATAGGAGAGTAGTTAACCAAGGGACCAATTGAATAGGTTTTCAATTTGCTGACTAGCTTCTAACCTTTTCTCTGTCTTTAATACTCTCTCATTTCCCCTTTTGAGACTTCAACATATTTTAATTTGGGGTCTCAATAGCAGCTTGCTTCTGCAGGTACCAATATTATTTACTTTTCAACACTTAGATTTTAGGGACTGTGACTTCTCTTGGGTTCTCTACTCAGGCCTTAATAGTACCATGGTGGTGGGCTAATATACATAGGAGTTTTTACTTCTGCCTGTGTGATATCCCTCCTTTCCCAAAGTTTAGTTTGAATCCAATTAAGACAAGTCCCTCAAGGAGTTTTGTCAGGCTTCAGCTATGTGTTGACCAGCCAGCTTCAAGTATGTGGCTGAAGCAGGGCATGTTGGACATCTTCAAAGATACCTTCACTTCCCAAGGGACAGCGAAGCTCTATTCAGCTAGCTGTGATGACTCCAGGTGAGGCTTCTTCTCATCCTTGCTGCTATGTGTGTGGTCAGGATGATGATGATGGGTTTTGATCCTGGATTTGGACTTGGTTTCCTTCATTCTCCAAAGAAAAAGAATGTATAGACACAAAAGACTAAACAGAGCACAGTTAATTACCCAAGTGGAGATCTTTATTGCTAGTCTTTTTAGGGTTTTTGTCTATGTAATTAGTCTCTTTCAGTTCTTTTAGGAGCCCTTGCTAAATTACAGAGGACTGAAGGAGGCTTCTTTGAACAATACCAGTGGCAAGCCCTGTATCTAATTGAACTTTTCTTCCTGGCAGAGTTTATTAATTCCTTTTCTTATGGTCCTGTTCATGCACTTTACTCTGTCCAAACTTTGAGGCCTATAAGTTACATATAGTTTCCAGGTGATACCCCAAACTTTACTTATTATCTCTGTTATGAAGGCTAGCCCATTGTCAAATTTAAACCAGAGTAGCAGCCTAAACTATGGGATGAGTTCTCTGGGCAACACTTAGACACAGCAGATAATATTTAATACTGCACAGTTCATTATCACTATTATTATTATTATTTTAGTGTAGCCAACAGGTGACTTTTGTTAAGTCTTAAGGCTTTAGGGTAAATATAACTACTGTATATAATTTGGGGGGGGCAGTTCCTTAGTCCCATTTAACAGATTAGTTAGTAAAGCAGTTATGTCTTATTTTATGAGTTGACAGTACAGACAAGGCTGGGATTCCATACAGGTGGGCCACAGCCTCTTTTCCTCTTTAACTATTTTTCTCTCTCTGATTTCCCCTTCCACTAAAGACAAATTACAGCAGAACTAACTCAGTTGCCAAGATAAACTGTACCTTTAATATATTGGATTTGATTATTTGCATAAAGTGCAATAAGAATAATTATTAAGTATCTAGGCCCTCCTTCCCTTTAAAATTAGCTTTGCTGGAACCTTTCATAAGGAATTTCAGGTTAAAACCTGAAAGCCTTCCATGAACCCAGGTTTCATCTGTACCATTAGATACCTGTATACATTGGGTAAATTCCTCTTCTCTTGAGGTCCTCAAGCACATTTTGATTCCCAGACCTGTTAGAAAGTGACCTTCATTACTTACCAAAGATCAGGAAACATTATTGATGGGTATTTGGCCAATTTTTCCAAAGGGCTTTTTTTATTGGTCTTATAAAGTCAACCTTAATTCCTTAACCCAGTATGGACACCTCTGGAAATTCTATTCCAGCCAAAGCCTCAGTAAAATAACCAGTGCCTTCATTATGTTCTATAGAACAAAACAAATTCTTATTGAACTTATCCAAATAACTGTATTGTCAGAAATTAAGAATACTTACAAATGCTTCCAAATTCCAAAGAAATCAAGGAGAGAGAAAAAATACATGTTTCAAATTTTGCTCATAAGTACATACATTGCTTGAAAAGCTACAAATAGCTCAAAAGAAATAAAATGGTTTTCTTGACTTCTGGAAAACAGAACATAGACAGAATCAACAATATGTCAAACAAAAAGTCATAACAAACTAGCCTAGTTCCATGTAACTGATTTCTGTTCTGTTTGAAGCTAGGTTAGCAATACTCATAGACATGTTAACCTTCCAGTGAAAGTTCTAAAAGTCTGTTTTTACTTTGAAGGTACTCAATTTCCAAAGACATCAGGAATTTGAATTTGAGAGAATTCATTGGCCTCTCTTAATATTTCTTTTCTTTTTTTAAGACAAACTTTGGATTCAGTCAGTTACAAAAAACTTTACTTTTTTTTT
>NW_003852407.1:19624715-19626231 GCF_000181295.1 Otolemur garnettii
TTTTTTTTTGAGATGAATTAAAATTATTACCAACAATATGTGTTAGGACAGACCAATGTCTTGTATGGTAGGACAGACCAATGCCTCATATGGTAGACTAGACCAATGCTTTATAATATTGGAATATACATATAACCATAATCAAAAGTAATTATTATTTCATATTTGACAACATTTCCTATACAGTTTTAATAAACCAAATAAGTCTAATTTGTTTTTCTCAGGTTCAGAACCTACCAGCCTCAGTGCATGTGGCTGGCACCACAACCACTGTGCTATGAGCACCAGCCCCAAATTTAAAGTTTTGATTTTGGAAGGTTTGTCAAATATCAAAGGTTTAAAACATTTTTCAAACAAGATTACAAGCTAAAATATTTTAAAGGAAATATATAGTCAACTAGATCACATATAAACTTGTTCACAAAATCTCTTTTATGAGCTTCATTTAACCTGCATAGATAATCTATAAACATTCTAAATCTTTTAACTTTTGCCCTGATTTCACTTTCTTAAATAAGGATAAATTTATCACACAATATTCTTTCCTCACACAATGCCATTTTTCTTTCTGTCTAATTTCTCTTACTTCCCAAAATTCACTTTTCACAAAACAGGATCACAGTTAACCACTCACTCGCCAAACTGATAATTAGAAAGTTTAAAAGGCAAGAAATTTTTTCTTTGACAAAGATTCAGTTTTTCCAACAATTTAAATAACCAAAGTATTATATTTTACAAATGAGAGACATTTTATGAAGTATAACATTGATACAGGATTTTCCTACTCAGGGCTAGACAGAGAATCCTTATTTTTCAGGTTCAGGTAAAGTCAGAAATCAGATTTCCATCTCTAGGCACAAACACATTGCAGGCTATACCCTTTGAGCCCTATCAAGGTTATGAATAAAGCAGTTCCAAACATTTTGGATGGCTCTACCCTGACTAGGGAGCACACACCTTAATTCCTTTCCCAGATAAAAACTGCAAAGACTTAATAATGTTGCCCAAGGTGCGGGGCTGTATTCATTCATTTGTTAGACTACCCAGTTTGTAAAAGTATGTTTCCATTTATCAAGTTCTGGAAATTTTTGGAGGAGACAGAACAAGGGTGACCCTGCCTAGACTGAAGATTTTTGTTCCATTCCTACCCTATTCTGCCCAAATGTAGGAACAGAGAGTGGCCCTGGTCTGGGTATTGTTCAAGGAAGAGAATCAGGGCTATTTCGGCTAAGGGCTGCAACAAGGAAGTAATAGCTAAATCCTGCAAAGTACCCACTTGCCACCCAGGAGCTGTGTCTCAAGTGCAAGGCAAGTGGTGGGGTTGAGGTGGCTAGACTGGCTGAGGATGGTCCCAAGAGAGGAGATAGAGGCAGTGAGGTGAGAAAGCCAGGTGTCCGTCAAAAGGAGTGGGCAACTAAGAGTACCACAGTTGGGCAAATGCCAACCGTGAGAATCCTGAAAGGAAAGACAGTGTGAGTAACAACACTTGATAGTGGGAGAACAGAAGGGACAAGTC
>NW_003852407.1:19626326-19627444 GCF_000181295.1 Otolemur garnettii
TAGCTCTGATGGAAGAGTCTTCCCCAGGCGATGGGGCCCAAAGTCTGGCAATGATTGGACACCAAAGAGCTAGGGAGACACAGAAGAATTAGAACTAGCTGGGAAAAATACTCCAGGTGGGGACAGACACATGAACAAGGTCACCACAAAGAGATTAAAAACAAGTCAGGGCCACATGCTCTCCAGTGGACCAGACCAGAGGAACAGCACTACCAAGCCCAATACCAATAACAAGGATGAAGAAACCAATGATTGCCAGGCCAAAGGTGCACCAGGTGGTGAGGGACACGTAAGAGCAAGTAGGGAAACGAAGTGGTCTGAGAAGGAGAAAAGTTTGAAGGGTCCCTTAAAGGAAAAGGTCTGCAATCCATTCACAAATGTCTCAAGGATTGTTGGTTTCAGGTCAAGACCAATCCTACAATAAATACTGAACAAATGACATAAAGTGACAAGACAGACACGGGCCCAACATGAACAATGTTTAATAAATAGTCCACACTTACTCTCATACTCTCATACTCTTACAACCAGAACCAGAACATACTCTTATACACTTTTTAACAGACCTGTGGGTGATCTAACACCCCAGGGGTTGATTGGACCTCTGCTTTCATTCCAATGGTGTTTCTGGTGATGGGTGTTGACACACATTTCTGGGAGCCCATGACAGGCCAGTAGGGCTGAGGCTCCCTGCTAGTTGGGTTGTTCTACTGACACATGCCTCCTAGAGCTTCTGACAGACCAATAGCCCAACAACCTGAGGTCCCTGTCCAAAGTTCCTGTCTCTTTGGCCTTCCCTTGGAGGTTCCTAAGGGCTCTACACAAATTACAACAAATGAATTCAACAGTTACATATCTTCACAACAAGTGAAGCACAACAAAAATACCATCAATAGTTACATTAATTAAGGTCCACAGACACTAGCCAAAAATAGATGTTAAAGTGGCTTACCTCCAGAGGTGGACTCACAGGGAATTTAGAAGTGATTATCTGCCCGTGTCCAGAGGGCTCCAGGTTCTCTGGGGGCCCTGGGATGTTTCCAGGGGGTGCCTCCCCTCAGAGGTACCACAGCTGGTACCTGATAAGAGCCAGACAGAGTAATGCCAAATCAAAAAGG
>NW_003852407.1:19627782-19631840 GCF_000181295.1 Otolemur garnettii
TGCAGCACCGTGACAAGCAGACCAAGATTCCAGAGCAACACTGTACAGTAAAAGTCCAATTCCCAGCCAGAAAGCAATGTTGAAGGCGGTGGAAGACATAAGAGAGAGAAGGTAAAAAAAGGCTAGTTTCCAGAGGATGAAATTCCTGGAGAGTTCCCTGATAAAAGGGGTCAGTTATGCAAACCAACAGAACAGACAAGGGCCCAACATGAAGATTCAGACAGAAAGGAAACGTAAATAGACAAATATAAACCACTCAGACTCCTGCAAAGGAAGACAGCACAAACATCCACATTATAAGACCTGGTCAGCCACTCTGACAAGGATCTGAGATCTAGCGAGCCACTATGGCACAGATCCAAATCTGGGGACCAAGTCAGCCACTCTGACACAGATCTGGGATCTGGCCAGCCACTCCAGCACAGATCCAAGCAGAGGTCTCCAGCTGACATCTGGGGAGGAGGGGGAACTGGCCACTGGGGGTGTAGCTGCATCCAGCCCTTGAGAATGGCTCCAACATACTTACCAGTAAAACCCAGAAACCAGAACCCAAACTAGACAACTCCATTAAGGAGCCCAAATTTAGTCTATTAATTTGGTAGGTTGGGCAAGAGGAAAGGAGTTGGCTTATCACCCAGTGCTGAAGAATATCTCTCAGTGGCCATCCCCTAGGTGAAATCCAACTCATGTGCCCAACCGCAACTGGTGGTAGTAGCCTGGGTAAGACCCAAGCGCTCGATCTTGCTGGGGCCTCCAAATATTATGTGGTGGGAAAAGACTACCAGACAAATAATCTTCAAACTGCCAATTAGGATCATTCAGACTTGAAAAACACAGACTGGGCCAAAACTATGCTGCTCTAAGGATGACCAGGGGTGATTAGAAGAAGCTTCTACTTTCTTTTTTCTTCTTTTCTAATATCCCTCCAAGCATGGAGATCAAGTGAAGTGTCCACTTGGTTGAGAGAAGCTCTGGATGCTTTGCAGTTTCATATGTTCACTGTCAGAGCAATGTTCCAAGAAGAGATGGAAGCTGCTTGAGGGTTGAGTAGAAATGGCAGGTACTTTAAAATGTTCTGTTGCATTTTTCAAACAAAAGTAATTGACGATGATGCAGAGAAAATGAGATTCATAGAAATGTATGGGAGCAAAGTTACATTAAGTGTCTCATAAATTTAATGACTATTGTTTTGAACTACCTGATAGATTTTCTAGTATAGGGATTGCCATGAAGCTGAATTTCTTGTTTCAAAGAGAGCCATGTTTAGCATTCTATAGCTCCCAGGCACTTCTAAAAGTGAGATGAAAACACAGGAGTACATTGCTCCCCAAAATCAGTTGCTGTGAAGCTCTCCATTTACAAGGTGATTATTATCCTCACTCATGTTGAGTGTGTATCATTTAAACTATTTCTAACCATTTATTTAATTATTTTAACTCATTGTTTTAAATGTTAATAAATAAAATTAATGAAATCATGGGTTAAATGTCATGTTTGTAACTCCTGATTTTATTTCTATTATTCTCTAACTTTTCTAGTGTTATAAATATAACATGATCTGATTTTTCATAATCAGTAGTTTTAAATTACAGTTTTTAAACATCACTGTAAGTTAAAGTATAAACACATAATGTAATGATATCTGAAATATATTCATATTGTTAAAAAATGACTTCCCTTAATCCTAGCACTACGGGAGGCGGACATCCAGTCTGAGGTGGGGGGATTGCTTGAGCTCAAGAGTTAGAGACCAGCCTACAAGACCTTATCTCTATAAAAAAAAAAAGAGTGAAACCCTATCTTTACAAAGCTAGCTGGGTGTTGTGTTGGTCACCTGTAGTCCCACCTACTTGGGAGGCTGAGGCAAGAGGATTGCTCAAGCCCAAGAGTTTGAGGTTGCTGGCGCTCTACCATGGGTGACAGAGTGAGACTCTGTCTCAAAGAAAAAGAAAATCACTTCCTTAAAAATATCCTTCATAAGTCAAATTCTGTTAGCAAGTGCCCTTCAGTCCCTATTTTCTTTCTTCTAAAGAAACTTCTAACAGGAGCCAAAGCATCACTATTGTTTCCTTTCATTATAATTTAGTTAAGGAATTATAAATCCCCTAAAGTCAATTTTTTTTTTTTTGAGACAGAGTCTCACTCTGTCACTCTGGGTAGAATGGTATGGCATCACAGCTTATAGCAAGCTCAAATTCTTTTTTTTTTTTTTTTTTTTTCTGAGACAGAGTCTCACTTTATCACCCT
The DNA here is from genome assembly GCF_000181295.1 of Otolemur garnettii. Classification (NCBI taxonomy): domain Eukaryota; kingdom Metazoa; phylum Chordata; class Mammalia; order Primates; family Galagidae; genus Otolemur; species Otolemur garnettii. The sequence continues at coordinate 19,630,030 of NW_003852407.1, forward strand.
TGGTAGAGTGCTGTGGTGTCACAGCTCATAGCAACCTCCAACTCTTGGTCTTAGGTGATTCTCTTCCTTCAGCCTCCTGAGTAGCTGGAACTACAGGTGCCTGTCACAATGCCGGGCTATTTTTTTGTTGCAATTTGGCTGGGGCTGGGTTTGAACCCTCGGTATATGGGGCCAGTGCCCTACACACTGAGCCATAGGTACTGCCTGCAACCTCAAACTCTTGAGCTCAAGAGATTCACTTACCTCAGCCTCCCAAGTAGCTGGAACTATAGGTGTCCACCAACACACCTGGCTGTATTTTTAGAAACCAGGTCTTGTTCTTGCTCAGTCTGGTCCTGAACTCCTGAGCCCAAGCAACCCACTGGCCTCAGACTCCCAGAGTGCTGGGATTACCAGCATCAGCCACAGCACCCAGCCCAAATATATTCATTTTTGTCATAGTTAGCTTCTTACTCTGAGCAGTCCAAATAGTATTTTCCTCACATGTTCTTTCAGAAATGCCAGAGCCGGTCATAAGTTCCAGGTGAGAATGCTGTCTCTCTGTTACACATTAATGTTGTATTTGCTTAATAGGGCTGCTATGACAAAATGTCACAAACTGGGTGGCTTAAATAACAAAAATTTATTGTCTCACAGCTTTGGAGGCTGAAAGTTGGAGGTCAGGATGTTGTCGTGTTCGTTCCTTCTGAGGCCTATAAGGAAGAGCCTCTTTTCTGCTGCTCACCTTGCCCTGTCTCCATGTTCTCATGCTTCTCCTTGTGTACGTGTCTGTCTCCAAATGTCGCCTCTATATAAGGTCATCAATCAAATCAGATTAAGGCCCAACCTAATGATTTCATTTTAACTTGATTTACCTGTATAAAGACCCTATTTTTTTTTTCTTTTAGAGGCAGAGTCTCACTTAGTAGAGTGCCATGGCATCACAGCTCACAGCAACCTCCAACTCCTGGGCTCAAGCGAGTCTCCTGCCTCAGCCTCCCAAGTAGCTGGGACCACAGGTGTCCACTACAATGCCCGGCTATTTTTTTTGTTGCAGCTTGGCCAGGGCCGGGTTTGAACCAGCCACCCTCAGTATATGGGGCTGTCGTCCCACTCACTGAGCCTATTTTTTAAGGTTCCATTGAAAGGTACTGTGGTTAGGACATTTGAATTTTGGCAGAGGGACAAAATCAAATTGATAATAAAAAATTATTTTCTAAACTTTCTGAGAAATCTTACAGAGCCCAATACTTACTCATAGCAAATAATATACACATAGATTATAATAGTTCATAGATAATTTTAAAAATTTACCTTTAAAAACAATAAAATTCACACATGAATGGCATTTTAACACAAGATCAAATGTTTAGAGTATGAAATAAAGATTAAAACATAGATCATTCTGTTTTCATAGAGCATTCTTTATTTAATGATGATGGCTGTGTGTGGTGACTCATGGCTGTACTCCTAGAATTTTAGAAGGCTAAGGCAGGAGGATAGCTTGAGGTTAGGAGTTTGAGACTAGTCTGAACAATTCCAGTAGGTATGTATGGATTTACTTTATATTTCCTACATGAATAATGATGCTGAGCATCTTTCCATTTGCTTTTTAGTTGTTTATTTAGATAAGTTTATTGTTCTTAGACAGAATGGCCATGAAGTTTGTGTTGAAATTCATTAATTTACAAGAGGCAAGAGAACCAGTAAAGTCAAAAGCAGAAGGAGACAGATGGAGAGAGAGGGAAGGAGAAAAAATGGAAATAAAGGGGTTAAATAACTAAGAAAGAGAATAATTACATATGTAGCTAATGTTTCTTTTCTTTTCCTAT
>NW_003852407.1:19632605-19637639 GCF_000181295.1 Otolemur garnettii
ATAAATACTGGAGAAACGTTTGCAGTACTAATAATTGGAATATCAAACTTTCATCCTCCAACTGACATGCTCATGAGGTCATTCAACATGAAAAGGTGAAATGAGGTCAAGGCCAGAGTAGATGCGAGTGCCAAAGAACACAATGGAAATTTGAACAGGATATCGCCTGTGATTATTTTATTCAACCTCCAAAGATGCAGAACACACACTTTCTTCATGTCTTAGTTTGACAACCACTTGTTCCCCTTGATACCACTGAACAGCATGGGTGAGTCTGTTTTCTATAGTAAAGTGAGGGAGTTAGCACGTATGGATTGTTGGAGGACGGGTCCCTCTGAGAAGAGAATGGTGTGGGAGGAATGAGAGCTGCTGAACAGGAAAAACAGCCAAAAGCAATATAAGAGCAGATGTCATTAAATTTTTAAGGTTTCGGAAATGCTACCTGTGAATCTCTCTGTTGATCCCAAACATCAATAAACTTTGCAAAATCTCTTGCATGACTCCGTATATGTGTGTGTAATTGAAGGACAAGGGGCTGAATTTGACATCTAGGCTGGAACACAAGAGGTGACATCTAAGTGAGATTCATGAGTCCTGCAGAGCAGGAAACATGAGCCAGAATTACTTATGAGGAAGGAAACCCTAGGAAAGTTACAGAAACCTTTAGAGAGCATTAGACCTCCTACCTGTTGTGGGTAAAGAGGTCTCAGGTATTTTGCTTGAATCTTCAAAGTGACATTTGCTGACATTTGGATTTTATGATCATTGTGCCATCACTGATTTATGTTGGTGTCAATTTTAACATAAGAAGTATTTTAAAAGAAAATATTAAGAAGCATATTACTGATACTCTTATTGCTATTTAAGTGCTGCTGCAACAGTAATAATCATTAGTCAGTCCCTGATATAATATCCCTGACTTACATAAACTCCTGAACTAGACAAGATATCCTCAGTGTGGGAGTCACATTTTGTCTGGCATCAGGCAAATCCACTTCTTTTCCCCCTCTTCCCTTCCTGAGCATCAGAGGACCTAAGCTTCTGTTTGTCCACTTGGGCTGGCAGGCTGGCAGCCACTGGGCCACCTCCCTCACCCCACACTTCTATATTCCCTGGCCCTCAGTCTGTGGACCAGCACATGGACTAGCTAACTGGTTTCCTTTCCTTTCTTCTCTTCCTTCGTTACTCATTACAGAATTAAGGAATGCGTATGAGCTTTCCTATTGGTCTAATGGCAAGGATAAAAATTTTAAAAAGGAAGGAGTAAAAGCTAAAGTGACCCTCATCTGGACACTTGGACCCTCATCTGGACACTTGACCCTCATCTGGACACTTATCAAAAGACAAGGTTTCTGGGTGCGACATGTATCAGTCTGAGAAATACTTTATAATGATTATGTATATCAGAATGATATTTTATTTATTTTTACTTTATTTTATTTTTTGAGACATAGTCTCATTCTGTTGCCCTGGGTAGGGCAAGTCTTTAACACATTTCAGAAATCAGTTTTTAAGTGTTTTTGATAGTGAATTCTAGGAGTTTCCTGGGTAGCGCCATTGGCATCATTACCTCACAGCAACCTCAAATTCTTGGTCTCAAGTGATTCTCCTGCCTTAACCTCCCGAGTAACTGAAACTATAGGTGCTCACCACAATGCCTGGCTAGTTTTTCTAAGGGGGTCTCATTCTTGCTCAGGCTGGTCTCCAACTCCTGAACTTAGACAATCCACCTGATTTGGCCTCCCAGAGTGCCAGGATTAGAGGCGTGAGCCACTGTGCCCATCTTGATATTTTAAAGAAATGATGAAGCAGAGATAGCGTTTTCTAGTATTTTTAATGGATATATACAGCCTGATTTTATAAAGAAAACTATTCCAAGTATAAAATACTTAATGAGCCTTTGAATCATGGACTATAGAAAGCTAGGAAATAAAGTTTTCTCAAAACTCAGATCAATAACAAAGAAAAAAATGACATTAAAAAGGATGAAGGTCAGGCACAGTGGGTCATATGTACAATCCTAGCACCCTGGGAGGCCAAAACGAGAGGATCCTTGGAGGGAATTCAAGACTAGCCTGAGCAAGAGCGAGATCCTGTCTGTACTAAAATAGAAATGATTAGCCAGGCGTGGTGGTGTATACCTGTACTTCCAGCTTTTGAGGGAGATGGGGTGGGGGTGGGGGTAAAGCAAGACCATAGCCTGAGCCCAGGAGTTTGAATTTGAGGTTACAGTACTGATGCCACTGGCCTGTAGCGTGGGAGACAGAGCATGAGCCTATTCCAGAAGGAAGGAAGGAAGGAAGGAAGGAAGGAAGGAAGGAAGGAAGGAAGGAAGGACTATTCAAGTCTTTAACACATTTTAGAAATCAGTTTTTATGGTTTTTGCTAGTGAGTTGTAGGAGTTCTTTATGCATTTTAGAAATTAACTCCTTATCTGACATACAGTTTGCAAATAGGTTGTCTAGGTGCAAAAGCTTTTTAGTTGGATATTGTTCCACTGGTCTATTTTTGCTTTTGTAAATTACAATTTTTGTGTCATAGCTATGAAATAATTTTCCTCAAAAAATTAAAAATAGACCTACCATACAATCCAGCAATCTCAGTTTTGGTATTTAACCAAAAGAAAAAAAATCATACCTTGAAGAGATAACAGCACTCCCATCCTCACGGCAGCACGATTCATAATAGACAAGATGTGGAAACAACCTAAGTGTTCGGTAACAGACGGATGCATTAAAAAAAGTGGTATACACATATGATGGAATATTATTCAGCCTTGGAAAAAAGAAGGAAATACTGTAATATACAATAATACAGATAAAAGTTAAAGACATTTTACTAAGTGGAATAAGCCAGTCACAGAAGGACAAATAAGGCATGATTCCATGCATACAAGGTATCTAGAGTAGTCCAATTCATAGAATTAGAAAGTAGAGTGGTCGTTGCCAGTGGATGGGAGAAAGGAAAATGGGAAGTTGCCAATGAACTGCCATAAAGTCTCAATTACACAAGATGAATAAATTCTAGAGATCTACTGTCCAACATTATGCCTGTAGTTAACAATATTATATTATACACTTAAAAATTTGTAGATATCATATGATCTATGTGTAGATTATCATATTATGTAGATAATAATATCATATTATACACTTAAAAGGAGGGTAGAACTCATATTAAATGTTTTTACCACAATTTAAAAAAATGGAGATGAAAAAATTTCTGTTTTTTAGCCATGTCTGAGCGACTGGTGCCAGATTACCTGCTGGAAAAACTATAAAATTGTATGATGCGATAGTATTAGAAATTGAGTAACAGGCAGTATAGGACTGTTATCCTTGAAGTTAGGAAAACTCACAAAGTGAGCTCTGTGTTCATCTGAAATCTGTCTTGGGACAAGTTCCAGTCTGTGACATAAGGAGGTAGAGGCTTTGCAGAACACAGTGGTCTTGTGGAGCTGAGAAGACAGAGGTCAGAGTTTGGGCGCTGAAACTGTCAGGGCAGGACACTGGGAAGGAAGAAGCTGTATAAAAGGAGGGCAGGGCTGTTTGTGGGATCGTTTTTGTCTGAGGACTGGGTTATGTACACACAGACTACAAATATGGGACTCTGACTACAGAGTTGCTGCTACATAGTTGAGTTTTGAACAAAGATACTAGAAACTGAACAGTGCTGAGAGACCCTGGCAATCAGTTCCAGTCAGATCAGAGTGGCCTCATTAGTATCCCCATGCATTCATAAAGGCCATACCTTTGGAATGAGGACCCATGTTGCAGAGCAAGGCCTCTACTAGACCACTCTAAAAAACCCAAAAATAAAGCTTCGTCAAAGCCTATGGGATAGAAAGAGGTTGGTATTTGAATCCCAGGGGCTTGGTAAATATTTTGGGATTTCCAAAGATTTGTCCTAATGAAGCCCATGCAACTTAAGGGGACCAACCGTAACGAATAGCCCTGTAGAACATAAATTAGAAATTGAGTAACAGGCAGTATATTGGGAGAGTGAGATATTGAAATTCAGAATCCATAAAATGTATCACCAACAATGTCCACTATACAATAAAAAATTATCAGACACATACCTGTAACCCTAGCACTCTGGGAGGTTAAGGAGGGTGTATTGCTTGAGCTCAGGAGTTTGAGACCAGCCTGAGTAAGAGTTAGACCCTGTCTCTATTAAAAATGAATAACTGAGGTAAGAGGATCACATGAACCCAAGAGTTTATGGTTGCTGTGAGCTATGATGCCAAGGCACTCTACCAAGGGTGACAAATTGAGACTCTGTCTCAAAAAAAAAAAAAAAAATTACCAGACATAAGAAAAAGTAAGTATAGAACTGGCCCTAAGATAGCTTAGACACTGGATTTAACAAATACACATTTTTAAAAAGCTACTCTAAATATATTCAAGAACATAATGAAAATATGGTCTTAATAAATAAATAAATAGAAATTACAATAATAAAAAAACAATCACAGAATGGAAAAGTATGACAACTGAATTAAAAAATTCATTCAATAGGCTTAATAGCAGATTAGAGTTGGTAGAAAAAAACTTTAGTGAATGTATTAGTTTTCTCTTGCTGCATATAATTCTTGTGTAACAAATTACCACAAATTTAGTGGCTTAGAACAACGCTCATTTGTTTTTTTGGGTTTTTTTTTGAGACTCTAGAGTCTTACTTGTTGACCTGGGTAGAATGCCGTGGCCTCATAGCTCACAGCAACCTCTAACTCTTGGGCTCAAGCAATCCTCTTGCCTCAGCCTCCCCAGGAGCTGGGACTACAGGTACCTACCACAATGGCCTGGCTATTTTTAGAGACAGAGTCTCTTGTTCAGGCTGGTTTTGAGCCTGCAAGTTCCGGCAATCCACGTGCCTCAATCTTGCAGAGTGCTAAAATTATAGGCATGAGCCACTGCACCCAGCCTAATGCTCTTTTTTTTTTTTTTTTAATCTCACAGTCTCCATAAGTCAGAAGTCCAGCCATAACTTAAGTAGGTTCCCTGCTGATGGCTTTGCAAGGCTTCAACCCAG
>NW_003852407.1:19638309-19645627 GCF_000181295.1 Otolemur garnettii
AAGGATGTCTACTGATAAGCTTTATTCATGCAGGAGATTCATGAAAGGTTTTTAGAAAGTCCTCGGAAACAGTTCATATTTCAGACACTGAGGGCCTGAGCCTCCTCTCTTTCGGGCCTTTTCCTGGCCCTATTTTCTGGGTCCGACCAAAAGAGATTTTACAGTGGTATCTGTGATTTTCAAAAGAATATGATCTCATGGTAAGACACTGGGGAGGACTGGATTCTTGTCGGTGTCCTTGTGTGACATTACTTTCCTCTGGGTATAGGGCGCATGGGGGTCTTACGCCTACTTCAGAGAAGGCCCGAGAATCTTTACGGCCTGCTTGGAGAAAGGCACAAGATCAGAGTTAACTGTCTCATTTCTGCTGTTTCCTCAAATTCCAAGGTGCCATAATTTAAGGTGGCTTGTCCAAACTCCATCAGCATCTTGAGAGACTTGTGGGATGTGGTAATCCTTAGCAGGAGAATTCTCAAGTCTAACTTTTTTTTTTTTTTTTTTGAGACATAGTCTCATTATGTTGCTCTCTGTAGAGTGCTGTGGTATCACAGCTCCCAGCAACCTCAAACTCTTGGGCTTAATCCATTCTCTTGCCTCAGCCTTCCAAGTAGCTGGGACTACAGGCACTCGCCACAATGCCCGGATATTTTTTTGTTGTTGTTATTGTTGCAGCTTGCATCATGGTTAGCTGGCCCCGGGCCGGGTCCTAACCCACCAGCTTCTGTGTATCTGGCTGGCTCCACGACCACTGTGCTAGGACGCCAAGCCAATGCCCTGCTATTTTTAGAGATGGGGTCTCACTGTTGCTCAGGCTGGTCTCCAACTGAGACCAGGTGGATCCTGGTCTTGCTCAGGCGATCCACCTGCCTCAGCCTCCCAGAGTGCTAGGATTATAGGCATAAGCCACCCCACCCCCCAACCTAACTTACTTAGTCTTTAGCAACACCAGCAAGGGATGGGACCAGGATATTAAAATCTGAACAGCTCAAACCCAGGTGCACTTGCAGCTCTTAGCTCCACATACCCATCTATTGTGAGCTTTGCCACTTCCAGCCTGCTCCCTTTGTAGTTTCTATGGCAACATCAGACACACGTATGGCTCTTCATCATTCCAGACTTCCCAATGCGCAGCTAGTAAACGTTTCTCTTACACATACACGTGTGTGCATGCACAAGCACAGACAGTGTGCTCCCAAGGGCAGACATGGATTCCCACAGATATGCCAGTCTAAATCCATGTGCCTTTTCCCAGTGGCAAAATACTCAGCACACTCGCTCCTCAGCCTACTAGACAGCCATGCAAAGGGTAAAAAATGGAGGCAGGTTCTCTTTGTTCCACTTGCTCATTTCAGACTCTGCCTTGGAATACATTAAAGAGCTAGTAAAGCTCATTCCTAAGCCACAGACCCAGCAGTGGCTCTAAAATGATGATAGGAAATCTGTCCACCTGTAGCCTTCCAGATCCCCAGTGTGGCCCCTTGACCAAATCCTGACTCCACAGAACAAATCACTTTATTAAAAAGATTTGTTCTGTAAAACTTGGATTCAGTCTAAAGGCCACACATAAGGATCTGGAAAGCCAAATGTGGCCTGGAGGCCACAGGTTCCCTATCCCTGTGGGCAATTCTTCACACAAGCTCCGAATGAGGAAAAGAGCTGGGGTGGGCATCTGTCATCCTGAGAGCCACAGATGTGTTGGGGCCGGCTTTTTTTTTGAGACAGAGCCTCAAGCTGTCCCCCTGGGTAGAATGCCGTGGCATTACAGCTCACAGCAACCTCTAACTCCTGGGCTCGAGCGAGTCTCCTGCCTCAGCCTCCCAAGTAGCTGGGACCACAGGCACCCACCACAATGCCCGGCTAATTTTTGGTTGCAACTGTCATTGTTGTTTGGCGGGTCCAGGCTGGATTCGAACTCACCACCTTAGGTGTACGTGGCTGGCGCCTTAGCCAATTGAGCTACAGGTGCCAAGCCAGGGGCTGGCTTTTAAAAATCTTCCTGTTACAGAGGAATTTTAAAGAAATGCAGTTGTTTCTGAAACCAGTTCCATGTTAAGTGGCTAATTACATGGTCACTTTTCTTCTCTCATCTGTCATCCTCTTTAAGAGTCTACTAATATTTTCTTGTTTTCAATAGCATTGCTCCCTGTCCTCAGTTACACTATATCATTTTTTTTGTGTTGGATTTCTCTACTATAGAGGTAGACAATCCATTGCTCATAATTCTGAAGTTTAAAAACTCTGAAAGTAAACCCCATTTTGGTGGCAAAACTGTCCTTTTCTGATCTAGCTTGACTTCACGACCCTGCAGGATCCAGTGGGAGTCTATTTACACGCTCCTTACCACCGTGTGTGGCTATCAGAAGTCTTAACACGCTGGACTCTGAGACTTTGCTACACAGCCTGCTATCCGTATCCTACATTTGCTGGGTTTTCATAGTATCCTTTCTAAAATCTGGGAAATTGTGAATTCTGAAGCACAGCTGCTCCATGGGTTTCAGATGAGAGATTATGGATTTGTATGCACAGACAGGTCTTAGTCCTGACATCTGCAAATACCAGCGTTTACTTTAAAGATTGACTCTTTATCTCAGTTTTACCTAGAAGTCTTTGCTTCTCTCCATCATGCCTCATAAAATTCTGGTTACCTGTTTCTGTAACTGTGGGAGGCAGGAGATAGTCGGATCTCTCTACAGGGTGCCTCGGTCCAGGATCAAGTACCCAGAGGGGCTATCTCTGGGGGCTCAAGACCACTGAAGATCAAAGAAGTAAGGGGGCCCAGACAGGATAAAGACCCTCAGACCATCCCCACCGAGAATCAGCAGGTAGGCGGGCTAAGCCCTTTGAACTCCTAATGGACTGTTAGTTTAGGGAAGCTGGTTTGTCTGCCCTGCCCAGGTGACACTTGTTTCCCTTCCTCCCTTCTAAATGCATTATCCGCGGTTGCTGATAACTCACTACCCTATGTTCCCAGTTATCCAGCCACTGCCTTTTACCCAGCCTTCCTCGGGGCTTGGGATTCCTTTAATGCTATGTTGGCACTTTTGCGTTTTGCACGTATGCTTTGTGTTAGAGATCAATAAAGGGTTTCCCAGGAGTCAGAAGTTTGCCTCATTGCCTCAGTCTGCCATGTGGCCTGTGAGTCGATGTACGCCTCTCCAGGCAACCCAGACTTTATACGTGAAGTTGGTGTAAAGCCTCCTTATTTACCCAGCGTGGCGTCCCTTGTCAACCCCCAAGCCAGATCAGGGTTCCCTGAACATGTAACTACATGAGAACTGGCTGCACTGGGCCACAGATCTTTCCCTGCCTGTCATGAGAACTCTATGTTCTCCTTTTGACTAGTCTTTGTGGGGAAAAGTTGCTGCTGTTAGGATCTGAGGTGTGAATAGATTCTCCTTTTACAAGAGACCTGGAGAGGTCCCTGTAACACCATTAACGTATTCCCCAGGAGGTTACAACTTCACAGTCACAATAGTGTTGATTTCCCAAAGGAGGATTTTATTAAAAATGTAAATATTAACAATCTTATGGAGAGAAGACCTGGAAATCTGGCTTGAGAGAAAGTATTAATGCTTCAAATAAAAGATCATACCAATGGCAACTTTGTTTAGAATTGGAATTAATCAATTAAAAAGTTGGGGGGGGGCTGGGGCTTTATTTATTTATTTAGTTTACAGACAAATCTTGCTTAGTCACTCAGGATGGAGAATAGCAGTGTCATCATAGCTCTGTAACCTCTACCTCCTGGGCTCCAGAGATCCTCCTGCCTCAGCCTCCTGAGTAGCTGGGACTGTGGGTGAATGCCATCATGACTAGCTAATTTAAAAAACTGTTTTTTTATTTTTCTTTTAGAAATAGGGCCTCCTATGTTGCCTAAGTTGGTCTCAAACTCCTGGCCTCAAGGAATTCTCCTGCCTCAGCCTCCCAAAGTGCTGAGATTATAGGCATGAGGCACTGCACCCAGCCAAAAGGTTTAGTTACATAGCACTTTGGGGGGAGAGTCAGGGATGGTTTGCTTTCGCATGTCCCTGACACCGTCCCCCAATGGGTTGGGAACCAAGGAAAAAAAGGGCAGCCTGAAGCCTTGCTGGGGAACACTACTGGCTCTGTTTTGCACATCAGTTTAGTTGCTTTGATTCTACAAACTGACCATTTAGGGTAGGATATTACATTGTGTTTTCTGTAATTAAAATATCATGCAATATTGATTAAAAATACCATAATGTGAGCTCTGTAAATTTTCCTCAGTTTTAAAATAATTTTAGAAAGAAAACTTGAATCTAAATGTCTGCCTAGTAAATATTATTGAGCATCTATTGTACGACAGCCCCTTTTATTATGAGGAGTTTACAAAAGTGAATAAGACACAGTTCTTATTTTTAAGACATTCATAACCTGGTAGGAAGAAGCGATGTTTAGAATTCACATGATTATTGCTAAAATTGGGATATGCATAAAGTGTGTAAGATACAAAAACCTGGTCCTATCACACAGGGAAGGTAGTACCTGCCATTTGAACACTGGTTTTAATCCAAAGAGGAGCAGAGTCTTGACATCTCAGAATTAAAATAAGTGTCTGTTTTGCTTATGTTTACATTTCATATTTTCCATTAGGAGACAGTGAGGATCTGGGAAGCTCTCTAAGGATTCTAGTCCCAATTCTGCCACCAATTTTCTGACTTTGAGTATCTCCTATCAGACTCATCAGGGGAGGCTTGTGAAGTGGGCATATTTTATAATATAGGATCCCCATTTCACACAAGCACCACAAACAACTGATATTCAGGCTACAAGGATGAGTAACATTGGCCTTGTGGGCTCCTTCCCAGATCTACAAAATCAAAGCAGAGTCTCCTGATAGGCTATTATCCAAATTTTCTCTTTGCATGAGTTTGATTATCTTGCTGTTAAGGCACCATGGATTTTTTTAACAAATGATAAGTCTTTTGATATATTGTTATAGGTGTAAACCAAGTCCATAGTTTACATTAGAGTTCATTTTTGCTTATTCCATGAGTTTTGAATGTGTGTGTCTATCATAGAGTAGTTTAAATGCCCTAGAAATTTTCTGTGCTTCACTTACTCAGCCTTCCTCCCAACTCTGGCAACCACTAATCTTTTTATTACCTACATAAAATAGTTGTGCTTCTTCTAGAATGTTATGTAGTGGGAATAGTATACGGTTTTTTCAGATTGGCTTCTTTCCCTTGGCAATATGTATTTAAGCCTTTTTGTGACTTGATGGTTCATTTCTTTTAGCACTGAATAATATTCCATTGCCTCGATGTGCCACGGGTTATTCACTCATTCACCTACTGAAGCATATCTTGGTTGCCTCCAGATTGTGGCAATTGTGAATAAAGCTGCTAACATTAGCGTGCAGGTTTTTTGTGGACATAAATTTTCACTAGATTTAGGTAAATACCAAAGAGTATGATTGATGGATTATATGGTAAACACGTTTAGTTTTGTAAGAGTCTCTCAAGTGGCTATGTCATTTTGCGTTACATTTTGCATTACTCATTAACAATGAGTCCTTTTGTTCTAATCCTCACGGACATTTGGCCATTCTAATAGGTCTATAGTGATAGCTCATAGTTTTAATTTAAAATTCCCTAGTGTCACATCAGGTTGAGAATCCTTCCATATGCTTATTTGCCATATGCACGTTTTCTTTGATGAGGTATCTGTTTAGATTTTTGCTGATTTTGCAATTGGGTTGCTTGTTTTCTTACCATTGAATTTTTAGAGTTCCTTTTTGGATACCAGTATTTAATCAGATATCATGTTTTGCAAAGATTTGTGTCTAGTTTGGGGCTTGTTTTTTTTATTCTCTTGTGTTTTGTGTGTGTGTTTTGCACAGCAGAAATTTTTAATTTTAATGATGTCCAACTTACCAATTTTTTCTTTTATGCTTTTGGTGTGGTAGCTAAGAAGTCATTGCCAAATCCGAGGTCACCTAGATTTTCTCCTATGTGATCCATTAATAGTTTTGTAATTTGCATTTTATATTTAGGCCTATGATGCATTTTGAGTTAATTTCTGTGAAAGGTATAAAGTCTGTGTCTAGATTTTTTTAAATTTTTATTCTTTTTGCATGTGGATGTCCAGGTGTTCCAGTATCATTTGCTGAAAAGAATTGAATTGCCTTTGTCCCTTTGTTAACAATCAGTTGACTCTATTTGTATGGATCTATTTCTGGGCTCTCTGTTCTGTTTGATTGATCTGTGTCTATTTTCCTGCCAACACCACACTGTCTTAGAACATGCTTTAAATCAGAATTTTTCTTTCCTTATTTCAAAGATTTTTCACCTTTGTGATTTCCAAAGAGTCTTTCAACCCCCTTACAGCTCCCCCACAATCCCTAAACTCAATTTCCCCCTCCGTCCACCTTATTTTGTCTGTTTCCATGACAGAAGTTAATTTGTTAGGACCTTTTACTCTGGAAGAATAGGTCTTGATGCTCTCTAATGCATAATGTTACTATCATGTAAATATCATGAAACCTGAATCTATTTTCCTTTCTTTCCTTTTCTTTGAGACAGAGTCTCAAGCTATCACCCTGGGTAGAGTGCCATGGCATCATAGCTCACAGCAACCTCCAACTCTTGGGCTCAAGCCATCCTCTTGCCTCAGTTTTTCTATTTTTAGTAGAGACAGGGTCTTGGATTTGCTCAGTCTGGTCTTGAACTTGTGAGCTCAAGTAATCCACCTGCCTCAGCCTCCCACAGTGCTAGGATTATAGCCATGAGTCATCGCTCCTGGCCAAAGCTGAATCTATTTTTACCAGATTCAGATACTTGGTGAATTTGCTTGGCTGAAATGTGGGATTATGATATTATGAATGTAAACTATATCAGAACAACTCTTACACATGTATTGTATATATTTTTATCCTCCATAGTACACAGCACAATACCTGGATGCAGATAATTGATAAAAGAAAGAAGAAAAGAAGAAAACAATGAATAAAAAACCTAAAAACTACTCAGGAAAAGAGAGAACCTCAAAAGAATCATCAAATACAGTCATGTACTGTTCTAGAAAAGATAAGGTAGGGTACCAGGATGAGAAATTTAGAGACAGCGGAACTGCTGAGGAAAGTCCCAGACAGGGTAATAAGGTAGTTAAATCTGAGTCCTTCCAAACCTGAAAGATGCCAAGTGACCTATGACAGACTAAAATGGGAGATGCTAGCGGTGGTCTTAGCATATGTCCTCAGATTTTTTTTTTTTTCTGAGACAGAGCCTCAAGCTGTCACCCTGGGTAGAGTGCTGTGGCATCACAGCTCACAGCAACCTCCAACTCCTGGGCTCAA
>NW_003852407.1:19646070-19667850 GCF_000181295.1 Otolemur garnettii
TTAAGCAATTCTCTTGCCTCAGCCTCCCAAGTAGCTGGGACTACAGGTGTCTGCCACAATGCCCAGCTATTTTTTTGTTGCAGTTGTCATTGTTTAGCTGGCCTGGGCTGGGTTTGAACCTGCCAGTCTGGGCATATATGGCCAGCACCATAACCAGTGTGCTACAGGTGCCAAGCCTCAATTGGCTTTTTACCCTCTTTTGAATGTGAGCTGAACTTATTTACTTGCTTCCAACAAATGAAATATGGTGGAAATGGAGATGTATAATTTCCAAGCCTAGGTCATAAAAGATATTGTCACTTCTACCTCTCTCTCATATCACTCAGGCTGAGGAAGTCAGCCACCACGCCGCAAGAAAAGTTAGGGGGCCCTCTGGAGAGGCCCATGTGGAGAGGAGCTGAGGCCTCTTGCCAAAAACCAACACTGACTTGGAGACAGCCCTGACCAATATCAGACCTTCATGAGGAATCTTGAGCCCGCACTGCTCAGCCAAGCTACTCCTGAATCCCTAGCCATAGAAACTGTGAGAGATAATAAATGTTTATTGTTGTTTTAAACCACTAGGCTTTGGAGTATTTTTGTTACGTACCAATAGATAGCTACTACGTTAGTCCAGGGCTTTATCTGTGTCAATGTGCTGTAATTGTAAATCCTAAGTGTCCCAAATACTGCTGAAGAATTGATGACAGATGGTTAGGAAGAAACAGCTGAGTGAGAGGACACCGTACCTCTTCCAGAGAGGCGTCCCTGCAGCGTGTGTGATCTCATACTACTGCCACCTTTTAGAGCTTTGTTTATCCTTTGCAGTTTGATATCCCTCTCCATTCCTTTATTTTCTTATTCTGTTTCATTAACAGACACCACTGGTGGCCTCCCCATCTGCCGCTCCTGTTTCCTCTTAACAGGACAAAATTTTTTTTTGGAGTTCCATATGCCTAGGCGGGTCTCAGCTGATACAGTGATTCCATTCTCCGTGCCAATGATTGATCTGTGAGTGGGCATGCAACCAAGGAGTGGTAAGAGAAAGTCTGCTGGATGTGCCAAAGAAATGTCTTCCTCCCATCCAAAAAAGAGCATGTTATAAAGAGAAACTTATTTTTCTTTGAACTTTAAACAATATCATCAAAGGACATTATGCTTGAATTTTCTGCAGGTGCCATATTTCATGGGGGGAAGGCCAAAAAATGGGAGCGAGGTTGCATAGGGGCTCTGACATTGCTGAGACTCTCTGACCTCTGGAATAGCGCCCCCCCTTGACTTCTTGGTAAGTGAGTCACCAATATTTTTATTGCTACACACGCTAGCAGGTATTCTGTTATTTGCTGTCAAAAACATTCCAACTGATACATATTTTCTACTCTTTCCTTCTTTCTCTTCTCTTGGCAGTAGTATCAAGAAGGCTTCAAAACTATTGCTTTTTTATTTTTTACAGTAAGGACATTCTAGGTTAAAATGATTTATGACCTGTGGTCTAGAAGAAGAGAAAAAATGTTATCTTGCATCATAAGAAATACAGAGGTGGGTTATTATAGGTGTTGATGTCTCCTATTAGCCCCACTTTACAAAACTGAAGTTAAGCAGCTTGCCCAAGGTCACGCAGCTGGTCAATATGGATTTGAACCCAGGAGTCAAGCTCCAGAACCTGTGATGTTATCCCCTCCACCTTGTGGCCTTTTATCTGAGCAAATCCAGTTTGCATGAAGCTGATGCCCTCTCTTTAGGCATGAGCAATTGATATCTTTCATTCCCTTAGCTGCAAGGACTGGTCCAGGGCTGGACATGTGACACAACTAGGTCAATGAGTCTCAACCCCAAGACTTTCATGAAACTGTTAGTAAAGAATCTATGTCAAATGACACCACCAGACCATTGGCATGGAGAAAGGAATGACTATACTGCTTTTGACCATCATTACACTGTGGGGAGGGAGCCAACGTGAGAAAAGGCAATCAAGAGAAGGGAGACAGACAGCTCCTGCTGACACTGTGTGAGCCTACAAGCAACCAAGCCCAACCTCCATCAACTTTTCTATTACGGGAGATAACACATTCTTTCTCTTTGCTCAAGCCAGTTTGAGTGGCATTTTTATCACTAAAATCTTCTCATTAGCTGAATTTTGCACCCCCCCCATTTCATATATTGAAGCTCTAATACTATGTACAGCAGCTCAGAATGTGACTATATTTGAAGATAGGATCTTTAAAAAGGTAAAGTTAAAAGTCAAGGCAGAGAGACGTAAGCACCCCACAACCCTCCAGGACCTAGAAGAATGTGAGGAAGGGTTCCCCTTTGGGGGCCACACAGCCCACTCCCGTTGGTGCCGATGAGGGGAACTGGCAGGTTACTTTGGAATTTGATCAATTGCTACTTTCTTCCCCCCCTTCCCTTCCCTTCCCTTCCATTTCTTATCTCCTCCTCTTCCTCCTTCCTCTCTTCTCTTCACCCCCAGGTTTGCTTGCATCAGTTGAAATTATATTTTTGGCTCTTGCAGCCAAGACTCATGAGTAATGCAGGAGCCATCAACATTCTTCAGCAGATGAAGACCTAGCCTTGTGCTGAGACACTGGTACAGAAAGTTGAATAGAAAGTAGACTGTGTCTTCAAGAAGCCTTAAAGAGTGAACTGTGGGGATAGAGCCACATGTGCCACACTTGGGATGTATGGAGAGTGTGCTGTGATGAAGAGGTCCTCATTTAGACTGAGTAGTTAGGGAAGGCTTCCCAGAGTTCAGTAGGAGCTAGGAGATAGGACATTCCCAGCAGAGAGAGTAACAGCATGAAAGCAAAGAAATATTCATATGCTGTTCTTCATCCTGGAGACCACAGTTGTTTGCTGTGGCTGGGACTGAAGGTGCCTTTGTAAATGTGAAGGCAGATGGGGCCAAGGAACAGAAGACTTTGGACCACAGGAATATTTACCCTTCAGATAGAAAATCATGTAAAGATTTAAGCAGTGGAAAATGTGATCACATTTGTTAGATGACCATTTTGCTACAGTGTAGAAGGGGGATGGAGAAGGGGCAATGTTTGCTTAATCATAGGGCCATGAAAATCTCTCTTTAATAAAGGGCTTTTTCCTGTCATTGTGACAAAGGGGGCCTGCTGGCTGTCTATGGTAAACACATCCTTGCTCTGTAAACCTATCTTTCTCTTCCTCAATAAACTTTGTTTCATATTTAAAAAAAATTAGTAAAGGCATTCTGCTTTTCATGACGTTCTGACCACCAGCATCTTGACAGAAGGGCTACGGTATAACTAAGAAAGTACTATCAATATTAGGCGAGAAATCAAAGCAAAACGAAGCAAAATAAAGATCTTTCTAGCCTCAAACAGTGCTAACCTTTGCATATACAGCAATTATCTTTCTGATGAAAATCGTTGCTGCCAAAAGAGACTCCTTTCTTCCAGGAGGCGTCTTATCATTTCTTTTCACTAAAGCTTAAAGAGGACTGGGGATTTATAATTCCTTCTGGAGCATTCCACCACAGGTGTACTTTAGGATGATGAACAGGAAAGCTGTCATTTGATCCCAAGGAAGCTGTCATTTGACTCCATTTGAAACAAGGCAGCGCCCATGAGCTGTGCAATGTAGCCTAATGCTATGGCCTACTTTGTTGGCTGAAGGCTTCCACTGTTCTGGGAGGGAAGCTATTTTTGTCTCCTTTCATCTCTTGTGCACATACATGCAATATACACATCTTTCGCTCCAGAAAACACCCAGAGTAAAATGGGCTTCAAGGTTATTTAATCTGTGCCTCCTAAAACCTTAGATATTTTTCCCCCAGAAAAATGTCATGTAGTGCATAGAACTCTTTTTAACCTTTTATTTGTCTTCTCCTTACTACAACTTACTTCTTTCTTTCCTTCTCTCCCTCCCTTCCATCTTTCTCTCTCTCTCTTTCTTTCTCTCTTGCTCTCTTTCTCCTTCTTTACATTGTCCTTTCCCTTTCCTTTCCTTCCTCTTTTTTTTTTTTTTTTGACAGAATCCCTCTCTGTCACCCTGAAAAGAGTGCAGTGGCATCAGCCTAGCTCAATGCAACCTCAAATTTTGGATCCTCTTGCCTCCGCCTTCCTGGTAAGTTGGGACTACAGGTGTGAGTAACTACACCCAGCTAATTTTTCTATTTTTAGTAGACTGGGTCTTGCTCTTGCTCAGGCTGGTCTTGAACACCTGAGGTCAAGCAATCCTGCCACCTCAGCCTCCCAGAGTGCTAGGATTACAGGTGTGAGCCAGCATGCTTGGTCTTACTTTTTTTTTTTTTTTTTTTAAGAGAATACAGTATTCCAAGGCCTGAGTGATTGATTGTGAACTCACAATTTCTATGCTTCTGGGCTCTTAAATATCATGTGTATACTAAAATCCACTTTTCTTGGTACTCATACACTAACTTTAAAAAATAATAATTTAAAAAAGTTTCAGTAACTCTGTCCTAGGAAAATGACTAGGAACACGCTGTCATGGTATCTTTGGAGAAGGTTAGGTGATTTGAGGAACACTTACAGCATCTATGCCATTTATTAATAATATCTGGAAATTTGCTGATTTTTAGGATCTTTGGATGAATGCATTTTAATTTTATCTAGCTCATTTAGAGGAAACTGCCATGCTTGTTCTAAAAATGTTCCTTCTGACATGTCAGGCAGTCAGGTGTGGAAGCTTATATAGACTACTTTTTTTTTTTTTTGGAGACAGAGTCTCACTTTGTCACCTTCAATAGAGTGCTGTGACATCATAGCTCACAGCAACCTCAAACTCTTGGGCTTACGCAATTCTCTTACCTCAGCCTCCCAAGTAGCTGGGACTACAGGCACCTGCCACAATGCCTGGCTATTTTGAGAGACGAGGTCTCACTTTGGCTCAGGTTGGTCTCGAACCTGTGACTTCAGGCAATCCACGCACTTTGACCTCCCAGAGTGCTAGGATTACAGGCTGAGCCACCGTGCCCCATCCCTATAGGGACTATTTGTATGTTTTGATTTCATGTATAGGACTGTGGACTCACATGGTAACGTGAGCCTTAGCTAAGCTTCTGTCAGAATAATGGTGCCTATTATTTCTGCACTAGGGAAATTTTTTTCTTAATCTATAGTTAATATGTTGATTAAACTTCACCCACATATTTCTATAATTATGCATCAAAGTAACAATAAAGACCACAAGTTCTAAACAACATAAGCTTTAGTATAAGCTGTGTCTGTGTTCAAAGCCTAGGTCCAAATGGTTGTTTTTAATTTTTTTTGTTGTTGTTGTTGCTGCCGTTTTTGGCCGGGGCTGGGTTTGAACTCACCACACCTGGTGTATAGGGCTTGCGCCCTCCTCCTTTGAGCCACAGAAGCCACCCTGGTTGTTTTTAATTTTTAATAAAATAAAATGTGAAGTAAGCTGCCTCATAAGACATCTACTGGTAGGCTTTCAGGACATGAAACTATTAGCATTATTTGCTTTTTTAAAATTTCATTTTATTCATTTTATTTTGTATTTCTTCCAATTTTTTTTTTTTTTTTTTTGGTGTGGAAATAACTTCCATTCAACATCTATAATATTGATTTTATTTTGATCTTTTGGCTACTCTTTTCTTTTCAGATATCTAACACTTCCTTTCTGGTCTTGGCCTGTTATTTAGTGTGGGTGGGTTTTTTAATGGTTTTACTGCCAGCATATAATGACCTTACTTTATTTAGCCCTTTTTATTTCTTCTACTGTTTGAAGTCTCTTTTTTATTCTTGACTGGTTCCACTGATAATTATAATCAAAGGTTTCTAATTTTAGCCATCAAGTTTTACCCGCTTTTCTGCCAGGGCCTCTCAGGGTGATCTTAGAATTAGCCAGTTGACATGTTGTCTATTGAAGTATGACTTGCAATGAATGTGCAACCTTTACTGGTTTTTTTTTGTTTTTTTGAGACAGGTCTCTCTCTGTTGCCCTACTGGAGCACAGTGGTAACATTACAGCTCATTGAAACCTCAAACTCTTGGGCTTAACTGATCCTCCTGCCTCAGCCTCCTGAGTAGCTGGGACTACAGGTTCCTGCCACTATGCCTGGCTAATTTTTCTAGTTTTCGTAGAGACAGGATATCAGTCTTACTCAGGCTAGTCTCAAACTCCTGGCCTCAAGCAGTCCTCCTGCCTTAGCCTCCCCAAATGGTAGGATTACAGGTGTAAGCCACTGCACTTGGCCCTTTTACTATTTTTGAAGAGCAACCTAAAGGCCTCAGTCCCACAGAGGCCAATCTCTGACTGGTTACACCTATAAAAGAAACACAAAGAGGACTCCTCACAAGTCTCTAACAAATTCTTGAGTATTTGGAAGCAGAGAAATAACATCATGTCGCACACAGACAAACTCATATTTAGAAAATTCTTCCTCTCCCCACAGTTCTGATCTTCCCAGAAGCTCTCAAATCTACTCCTTTTGCTGTCTTATTCTCCTTCTTTTCTGTATTCTTCTCTAATGTCACCAAACAAGCTCTTCCCTTGAGTCCCCCGTACCCACTTCCCCAATCCCTTCCTTTTCCATTCCTGTATCTTGTCTTTGGGTATCACCACCTTCACTCCTACTGTGGAACAATCCAGCCCTTCTTAGATTCTCCATGACTCTTATCTATCTCATGTGCACATTAATTCCAAGAAAGGCAAAAACTTTCAAGAATTCTTGTTACGACCATGTCAATACTTACAAAAGACTATAGGTCACTGCTGTGATTTGAATATGTCCCCTCAAAACTTGTGTTGGAAACTTAATCTCCATTGTAACACTTATTAAGAGGTGGGGCTTTGGGGAGGTAATTAGATACAGGTAAGATCATCAGGGCGGATACCCTGTGATGGCGCTGTGACTTTATAAGCAAAGGAAGGAGGATCTGAGTTGGCACACTCCTGCCTCATCAGCCTAGGTAAGACCACCATCCTACTATTTCTATGAAGTTGACTTTTTAGATTCCACATATAAACAAAATCAAATCATGCAGTATTTTTCTTTCTGTGCCATAGAATGTATTCAATTTCTAATAGACATGAGTGGATAAGATGACAGTGGGTCTAGGCAAGATTGTGAAGTAGATTACACTGAACCTTTGTGTAATGACTTTGCTTTGTCTCCCAGTTCTCACTGGAGCTTTGAGAACCGACCAGGGTGACCAGCAGTCTCCTACTGCCTCAGGATCCACATAGGGCCCAAACTGTATCCCAGGTTCTCACTTTTCACCCTTCACTTCCTCTTTGCCTCATGGACCCCTCTCTCCATCATCTTATTAATGATTTCATCACTCCTGAGCCCATTCTTGATTTCATAACAGCTAGGTAATCTTAGGAACAGAGCAGGAATTCTTATCTCTGATTCCTCAGAGCCCACACCCAGAAGAACTCAGGGCCCCAGCCCATCTGTATTGCTAATAATGTGTTAAGAATTTAGCTTTTGGGGTGGGGAAAAGTGGGAAGAAAGGGCATGAGAGTGAGGAGTAGGAAGAGAAGGGAAGAAATAGAGGGAACTAAGACAGATAGACGGGCAAGGTTCTTGCTGGAATTTATCAAAATAGCATAAGTCATATAACATGTTAAAACTCAGAGTTATGGGCTCGGTGCCTGTGGCTCAAGCAGCTAAGGTGCCAGCCACATACACTGAGCTGGCAGGGTCGAATCCAGCCTGGGCCCAGCAAACAATAATGATGGCTGCAACAATAACAACAACAAAAATAACTGGGTGTTCAAGAAAAAAAGAGTTGGGCGTTGTGGTGGGCGCCTATAGTCCCAGCTATTTGGGAGGCAGAGGCAGGAGACTCGCTTGAGCTTAGGAGTTGGAGGTTGCTGTGAGCTGTGATGGCACGGCACTCTACCCAGGGCGACAGTTTGAGGCTCTGTCTCAAAAAACAACAACAATAATAATAACAACAAAAACTTGGGAGTTATGACCTTTCAGGTGAGCCTTCTTGTTATACTAATGTATGAGACCCAGAAAAGTTATGTAAGTTCTATAATTACAGAACTAAAAGACAATTTACCTATAATTATTCAACATCTAAAGAGAAGAGTTAAGTAGAAAAAAATTAAGTAACCTGCTTGAAGAGTTAATTTTAGTCCCAGAAAAAAAAAAAAGAGTATCATATTACTATTTTAGGGAAAACTAAATGATGATTCTAGGGCTAGCTGGTGTGAAGCTTCAGTACATTTTGTAATTAATAATGTTAAGTGACCAGGTAATAATGTGCAGGCAATTATCTGTGTACCAGGAAACAATGGAAGATGTTCATTTCATGAGTTTTTTCAAAATCATGTTTATTAAAAAGTGAACTTTATTTTCTGATCAGCCATCTGCAGCAGAACCACCATGACCCAGATTTTCGTTAAAGCCCCTACGGAGAAGACCATCACTCTCAGAGTTGAACCCCTATATACAATAGAAAATGTAAAGGCCAAGATCCAGGATAAGGAAGGAATTCCTTCTGATCAGCAATGACTCATTTTGCTGGCAAGCAACTATAGATGGACGTACTTTGTCTGACTACAATAGTCAAAAGGAGTCCACTCTTCATCTTGTATTAAGACTTTGTGGTGGTGCTAAGAAAAGGAAGAAGGCTTATACCACTCCCAAGAAGAATAAGAATCAGAGATGGAAGGTGAAGCTGACTGTCCTGAAATACTGTAAGGTGGATGAGAATAGCAAAATCAGTTGCCTTCATTGAGAGCAACTTTCAGATGAATGTGGTGCTGGTGTCTTTATGGCTAGCTGCTTTGATAGACATTATTGTGGTAAATGCTGTCTAACTTACTGCTTCGATAAACCAGAAGACAAGTAATTATATAAGAGTTAAGAGACATGAACTAAAAAAAAAAAAAGTGAACATAGTTAGGGATTATGGTATTTTTCCAGTAACTTGCAGTCCATTTTCAAGTGCCTGTCAGCGTAAGTTGTGGTGTTTGTAGTAGTGCTCATGAGGATTTGCACCTAACATCCTGGCTCTGTAATATTACCCCTGTGGCACTTAATTACAGAATGTCGTAAAGCAATTATTGTGGGGTCTAATAATGAACTTCATTTATAAGGGAGAAATTTCTTAATAACTAATATGCTGTCGTCAATCTTGCTGATAATTTTGGAGGTTTATAACCCTTGAAAATAAATAGCATTGATGTATCTTAGATAAAAATATGCCTCTTTTAGTGCCCGTGCTCACAGAATTTATGCTGTATTCGCAACATTGAACTATGGTGTGAAATGCTTTATAGTATGTTTTAATTATAAGAGAACAGACTGTTCACTCTTCTCAGTCATTTACTGGTAGAATTTGTGTTGTGTCAGCAGATGATGACTCTTCTTCTAACTGTGAGGTTGATAAAAAATGCTTCAACCATACAAACCTAATCAGCATAAGAAAGAGTACTAGATTGTATCTGTTTTATTCTGCCAAGAGGAAATAAAGCAGTGAAGACATCTAAGTGGGAATGCAGGTGAGAAAAGCATAAGGCTCTGCAGAGAGAAATAAGGGCTATGGGTGGAATCACAGAGAGAAAAAACAGGAATCATGCAAACTTGTAAAGTTCCAAGTTGTAAAAGAAATAAGTGAAGAAGAGGAGGCTGCTCCTTAAGGAGAATGAGACACTATGTCTTAAAGGAAATTTGTAAGGCATAGTGGGTGGGTTTGAGAAATAAAGGGAGTCAGCAAAATTGTCAGGCTGCTGCAGGAGCTGGCGTTGACCAACGTGCATGCGGTGAAGGTACATGAGCAGGTAGAGCTGCTGATCCTGGAGCACCCAGGTGCAGCTTTTGCTGGGCTGGGAGAGAGGCCCACAGGAACACAGGGCTCCCCTGCAGTGAGGAGAACAGAGTGAGTACTGTGCAGTGAGTTGAACTAAGCCAGGGTGGGGAACCTGTGGCCTTAAGGCCATGGCCTTCTAGGCCTGGAAGTGCAGCCTTTTGATTAAATTCAAATTTTACAGAACAAATTTTTTAATTTTTATTAAAACTTTTTTGTTCATTTTTTATAATTTTATTTTATTTGTAAAAGGAATATATGTAAAATAACAAAGAGTAAAATACGTTTCAACAAAATAATCCTCCTGGATTGGCATGATTAGAATGTTTCACCATAAGGGTGAAATGGACAGCTGCTAGCTAAGCTCATGGTTTAGTTCTAGTGCCCCCTGCCTGATTGGTGCCACTACTGCATGAGGCTGGCTGGAGGGAGTTTATGATGGTCAAGTACGACAGTCTGTTACCAGCCTTTGACAACTGTGCACTGTGTTTCTGATTAAAGAATTGTTTATTTATTTTTATTTTTATTTTTTGTGAGAGTCTTACTTTGTCACCCTCAGTAGAATGCCATGGTGTCAGCCTCCTGAGTATCTGGGACTATAGGCACCCACCAAAACACCAGCTATTTTTTTAGAGACAGGGTCTCTCTCTTGCTCAGGCTGGTCTTGAACTCCTAAGCTCAAGCACTGTACCTGCCTTGGCCTCCCAGAATTCTAGAATTATAGGTGTGAGCCACCATGCCCAACTTCTAGTTGAAGCATTTGTGAATAGCTGCACAACTCAACAGTATCTTTTAGTAGCCCATCATGTCAAAGAAGACCAAGTGAACACTGAAAGAAGAAAACAGTTTCTTTAAATGAAGCTTGGGAATTGCAATATTATCTTATTTCTGCTAAAGATGAGATGATTTGCTTGCTTTGTGATACTATAATATCAACATTAAAGAAATTCAATGCTCATCAGCAAAATAACACTCATAAGTACCACAAATATTTTAGAGGGAGAGGCATGAAAGATTGTATTGTAGAAATCAAAAGATGAAAAGAAAAAGCAAAGATAATTCTTTCAAGCAGCAATAAGACCTGGAATAAAGCCATTGAAGCAACATGTAAAGTAGCTTAAATATTCGAATAAAAGGGAAGCCATTCAGTGATGTAGAAATTGTAAAAGAATGCATCATCAAAGTTGTAGGATGCTTAGACATGATAACGATTCAACATATAAAAAACTGCCTTCTTCAAGAAGATCCATAACTGATAGGCAGCATGAATTAGGCTTCAACTGAGAACAATTTCATGCAATACTTCATAAAGAAAATATATGTTATTCAATCACTTTGGATAAATCAACAGATAATACTGACTCAGCATATACTTCATTAAGGTCATAGCAGAAGATTTTTCTTTGCTGTGACAAGTTACCCATTTGGGGCACTCTTATGAACAGAACACATGGCATAGATATCGTCAACAATTTTCTTTTCTTTTCTTTTCTTTCTTTTTTTTTTTTTTTTGAGACAGAGCCTCAAGCTGTCCCCCTGGGTAGAGTGCCGTGTCATCACAACTCACAGCAACCTCCAACTCCTGGGCTCAAGCGAGTCTCCTGCCTCTGCAACAATTTTCACAATAAACATCATGAGGCTGGACTGAAGTTCCTGTCACAGATTAAATAAAAATATTACAGATTCAGATGCTTTCATTTCTTTTCATTGTATCTTACATCAGCAAAATCTCTATCCTAAAGCTACTATTTTTAAGTAACACTTAAAGTTGTAAGTATTGTTAACTATATTCTTGCAAATGCAACAGGGCATAGTCAGTTTTGTAACACGCTAAAGTTGAACAATGAGTTACTGAATGTGGATTTGCCTTATAATTCTAAAGTGCTTTGGCCATCACAAGGACAGCTGTTAGCAAAATTTTGTCTCTGTGAGAATAGATAGTTAGATTTTATGAAGAACAAAATTAGTAATGTGAATTATTGGAAGAAGATTTCTATAGGAATGCAGCATTTCTGAGTGATATCATGGCATAGCAAAATGACTTGAATGTTTCTTTGCAAGGTAAAACTAAGTCTATAAATGATATGTGGCAAAAAAAAAAAAAAATCCAAGCATTTCAAAAGAAAGTATCTTTTTTCAAAACAGTTCTTCAAAAGAAACTTTTGGATGAACATTTTCCCCAGTTAGCAAAAGTCAGTGATGCAAATCATTTGAAGAATGTGCTGTCCTAGATGTATTAATTGGAGAATACCATGAAAGTTTCGTTGATTTTGACAATCATGACATCACACTCAAATTGGCATTTCAGCCTTACCTGGTTGACATCACCATGGCACCTAAAGAACTACAGATGGAATTGACTGAGCTCTTAGTAGATGACATTTCAAAGTCATTGTTTGATGCTAAGAAAGATCCATTTGAAGTATGGGAAGTGCAGTAGAATACTCATGCCCTTGGCAACATGGCTGAAGTGCTTTCTTGCTTGTCAGCCACTTATTGCTGTGACTCTACATTCTCTTATCTATCCCAAATCAAGATCTCTTAAGGCCACAAATGACTGACACCACGTAGAGGATCGAGGAAACTGCGGACCTCAGCGGCAACCAAATATTCAAATACTTTCCAGCAAAGAGCATTAAAAGGTTAGTTGGCTTTAAAACACAACAAAGTCATTAAAAGGTTAGTTGACTTTAAAATTAACAAGTAGTTGGCCTTTTTTGAAATTATTAAATACATAGTAGTCGGACTTTTACAAAATAGTATATATTTTAAAGTACATCTAATTGAAGTTTCTTGAATGTGGACTTACTTGATTACAGCTAAATCTATGCAGCCTCTCAATATGAAAAGTTTCCCCACTCCTGAACTAAGTTATTGACTGCACAGTTTTCTATAGCAATGGGCAGTGTCCTCACTGGTGTTAATTACTATGCTCCGCTAGCTCCCTTGAAAATGTCCTTTTCTACTTATGTGACAGACATGCCTCACAGGATGCACGGCTCACATTACCCCTCAAGGAGTAGCATCTGTGCCACTGGAATTATTTCTTGAGCTGGGGATGGCTTTGATAGGATGTGCAGAGATTGCATCTGGGTGGTGGGGAAGATGGTGTAATCTAGGCAGAAAAAATTGCAAGGGGGCGGCACCTGTGGCTCAAAGGGGTAGGGCGCCAGCCCCATATGCTGGAGGTAGCGGGTTCAAACCCAGCCCCAACCAAAAACTGTTAAAAAAAAAAATTGCAAGGTTATACTTTAGGCCCAAGTAATCTACAAAATATTGATCCTCACCCCCTCCCTAAGCCTCAAACTATTGCCTATTGGCATCCTTGGGGTTGAGGTCAGGGTGGCGTGAGGAATGAGGTGGTGCTCAGTGGAATTTGGATGAAGTGACAGAGATGGATGAGTTGCCAGGGGGAAGAAAGGCCAGAGCTGGGGTGCGACTCTGATCCTGACCTGTTGAAGGTTAGAAATAGTCTAGGGCTAGGACTGTGGTAAAGTACATCAATATTAAACTGCTTTTCAAAAGGTGCCTCTGTGCTTTGATAGGATCCTTTGGTGTAGCAAAGTGACAAAATGTACGTTTTATCCAAGTATCTTCAGTAATGTCACTTGTTTTTACTTTGCTTAGTGTTAATGCAGTCACTCCATCTTTTTTTGTTTAGTGTTTCTGTGCTGTTTTTTCCTATTATTTTACCTACTTGTACCTTCTGTCTTTTCAAATGTGTCTTTTTGTAAACAGAACATAATTTGATCTTATATTTTCAGCTAGTGTCACAGTTTCTCTCTGAACTGGAGAGTTTATGCATTTGCATTTCGTGCAGGTGGAATTGAGCTTAATGCTACCTTTTTGTTGTTATCTATTTGTTCTGTTTTTTATTCTTTTCTGTTGTCCTTTGCTGAATATTTTTTAGTAATCTATCTCCTTTATTTCATTATAATCATACATTTTACTTCGTATTTTTATTTTTTTGCAGTTTTCTAAAAATTGTAATAGGTATCATTTTCTCATCAAAGACTACCATGATTAGTATTTTACCACTGTATGTATAATGCTTACAATACACCTTCACTTGCCTGTATTTACTATGATAATCACACATTTTACTTCTACTTATGTCATAAACTAGAGAATTCATTGATATTCATCTTGTCATCTTTTTTTTTTTTTTGAGACAGAGTCTCACTTTATTGCCCTCTGTAAAGTGCTATAGCATCACAGCTCACAGCAACCTTCAACTCCTGGGCTTAGGCGATTCTCTAGCCTCAGCCTCCCTAGTAGCTGGGACTACAGGTGCCTGCCACAACACCTGGCTGTTTTTTCGTTGCAGTTTTGCTGGGGCTGGGTTTTTTCCTTAACTGCTTTTCTGCAGTAAGAATAATATAGATATGAAGTGATTGGGGCTTAAATTGGAAATCCAGCAGATGGTATGAACAGCATGTCTGAAAAGATCATCGAAGATCTATGAGAGGAGAATGGTGACTCCTAAAAGCTGGCCCTAGCTCAGTTGGGTCATTTAAAAATATGGATCTCTAGGCCAGGTGCAGTGGCTCATGCCTATAATCCTAGCACTCTGGGAAGCCAAGGCAGTTGAATCACTTGAGCTCAGGAGTTCAAGATCAGCCTGAGCAAGAGCGAGGTTCCTGTATCTAAAAATTGCCTGGTGTGGCAGGCACCTATAGTACCAGCTACTTAGAAGGCCAAGGCAGGAGGATTGCTTGGGCCCCGTAGTTTGAGGTTGCTGTAAGTTACAATGCTGCAGCACTCTACCAAGGACAACAAAGTAAGACTCTGTCTCAAACTAAAAAAAAAGAAAAGAAAAGAAAAGAAAAGAATAATACAAACTCAGCACCCAGAGCATAGTGGTTATATCACCAGGTATGTACACCAAGGCTGGCAGGTTCGAATGTGACCCAGGCCAGGTAAATAACAATGAGAACTGCCACAAAAAAATAGCTAGGGGTTGTGGCGGGCATCCATAGTCCCAGCTCCTTGAGAGGCTAAGGCAAGAGACTCTCTTAAGCCCAAGAGTTTGAGGTTGCTATGAGCTATGACACCACTCAAAGGCGACAAAGTCAGACTCTGTCTCAAAAAAAAAAAAAACCAAAAAAACACATCTCTGGGTCTCACATGGAATTTTAGCTTGAGAAAGTCTGATATGAAATATGGGGTTTGAAATATGAAATATTCCTAGTACAGAGCCCCTAAAATCCTTGTAATTTCCAGATAGTGGTGCTAGGTACAGCTTTTGGGCCAGTATTTGATTTTTGACCCTGTTCCTGACCCAGAGCTCCTAATCCCTTGGACTTTTTCCTGGGTGATAAGAGTGTGTTTTGTTCTAATAAGGTGACTCTTGGTGGGTTCCTGGTTAGTCACTAGAAAAACCAAGCCATGATTAGAAGCTTGAAACTTTCAGCCCCACCTCCATCCTCCAGGAAAGGGGAAGGGGTGGGATACTGAGTTAATCCGTCATACGTGAACTATGGGGATTGGAGAGATTCTAGCTAGTAAAACATCAACACGCTGAAAGGTGGCACACTCCAACATCATGAGGACAGAAGCTCCTGTGCTCTGGACCCTTCTTGACTGGGCATTATGTATCTTTTCTTCTGGCTGTTCATCTATACCCTTTAAAATATCCCTTGTAATAAATCGGCAATAGTAATTAAGATTGTATTCCTGGGTTCTGTGAACTGCTGTAGCAAATTATTGAACCCAAGAAGTAGGTTGTGGGAACCTTTGATTTGTAGCCTTATCTGACAGAAGTTGTGGGTAACCTGGGAACCTTCTGCTTTTGATTGGCATCTGAAGTGGGGGACAGTTTGGTGGATTCAACTCTTAACCTGTGTGTCTGCACAAACTCCAGTTAGTGTCAGAACTGAATTGTAGAACACCCCACTAGTGTTAGAGAATTGGTCAGTGTGGGGAAAAAGTAGGTCCAGGGAGAGACCTCACTGGTGATTCCGATGTCTATTTAAGTTTAGGAGGCATTGACCTCTAGTTCCAAAACTCTCAATTTTTTTTTACATCTGAATCACTTGAAGAACTTTAAACAAATGCAGCTTTCCAGACTCCACCCTTTACCATTTATTTTTATTTTATTTAAGAGACAGAGTCTCACTTTGTTGCCCTTAGTAGAGTGCTGTGGTGTCACAGCTCACAGCGACCTCTGGCTCTTGGGCTTAGGCAATTCTCTTGCCTCAGCCTCCAGAGTAGCTGGGACAGGCACCTGCCACAACACCTGGCTACTTTTTGTTGCAGTTTGGCCTGGGTGGGTTCGAACCCGCCACCCTAGGTATATGGGCCAGCACCCTACCCACTGAGGTACAGGCGCTGCCCACCCTTCACCATTTAAATCAGAATCTTTGGGAAAGTCTCAGGCATTGGGATCTTTGTTTTGTTTTATGGAGATGGGCTCTTGTAGTGGCATCATCTTAGCTCACAGCAACCTCAAACTCCGGGGCTCAAGGATCCTCCTGCCTCAGCCTCCCAAGTAACTAGAACTACAGTAATGTGCTACCATGCCCAGCTAATTTTTTCTATTTTTCTGCACAGATAGGGTCTTGTTATGTTGTTTAGGCTGGTCTCCAACTCCTGCCCTCAAGTGATCCTCCTATCTTCACCTCCCATAGTGCTGAAATTACAGGCAAAAGTCACTGTGCCCAGCCTATTTTTAAAAAGGTGATATTAATGTGCAGCCAAGACTGAGAGCCATTACTCTAGATCACAATGTGGTGGCAGTCATTCAGATTTGACGTTCTCAAAGCTTAGAGATGTGGCAAAGGGAAGCATTTAAAAACAGCCACCTTGATGGGCACCCTGGCTCATGCCTGTAATCCTGACACTTTGGGAGACCGAGGCAGGAGGATCACTTGAGCTCAGGAGTTGGAGACCAGCCTGAGTAAAATCAAGACCTCATCTCTACTAAAAATAGAATCACTGGCTGGGATCATGGCCAGTGCCTGTAGTCCCAGCTACTTGGTAGGCTGAGACAAGGGGATCGACTGAGCCTAAGAGTTTGAGGTTCCTGTGAACTATGATACCACAGCACTCTACCCAGGGGGGCAGAGCAAGACTATGTCTCAGAAAAAAAAAAAGAGAGAGAGAGAGAAGAAGAAGAACAGCCATCTGACTAATGATTATTTAGAATAAAACATTTGGTAATAATTACTATTTTTTTTTTTTAGGAAGAACATCAAACAGATTAGGGAAAAACAGGTTATATACAAAATTTAAAATATCAGGTGGTGACGTCTAGTGTTGAATTTAAATGCTTACTCAGAATGTCAGTAATCTTTTATTTCCCCTCTTGGCCAATGTTATTAAAGGTAAAATGCAGAGAAATAATTTCCAGTAGTCTTTTAATCCAGGGTTTTCGAAGCTATGAAGTTGATGATTTGGTAATTGGGGAGTGGGGGTGTGCCAACTCAAAAAATATAATTATACCTCTTCTTGACTTCTATTAACAGTAAATTTGAAAAAAATTGACAATATCAAATAATTATCTCAAAATATAAGGCCTCTAGTATGCTGAATTGGAGTAGATCTTTCTGTTTTCCTGTCCTAGCCCAAATCTAGAGCTTTCTCACCCATGCTCATTGATTAGAGGTGAAGGCACTCATTTCTCCAGCCAGATGGAGAATCCCAGCTGCCACAAGGCCACTGCTGAGTGCTTTGGGGCCACCTAGCCCACCTCTGACAGCTCTTGTGTCCTCACTGTTCGTGGCTCAGCAATAAGCACAAGAATAAAGAGAAAACCTGGGCACAGACTCAGAAAGAACCACATGTGAGTCCCCCCTTTGCCCCTACAGTCTTTAAAGGAAAGCAGGGAGATAGGAGCATTCAAAAGAGGTTTGTGCCCTGGCCAAAAACTACCAAAAAATTAAAAGGTTTGAAATACTCTTCAGTACTATTTCTTCTATTTATGGGCATTAAAACAGTATGAAAATAAGTGTCCTTCTTTTCCTAAGTGTACACAAGGTATTCATCTGAGGAAGCAGTATGGTTCCTGCAAATTAATCTTCTTTAATCTCAAGTAATGAGAAAATGATAAGCCTTTAACTTCTTTAACATTTCCCTGGAATCTCGAAAAGTTGTTGAAATAGTGGTGATGTGTATGGAGGGTACACAGTATACATACACGGTCTTCATGAGAACTTAGCCTATTAAAAATAAGATTCCTGCAACATGGGGAAGGAAATCTGAGAACAGAGGCTCTGCAGAGTAAGCATATATAATTTTTTTTTTTTTTTTTGAGAGAGAAAGAGTCTCACTTTGTTGTCCCAGGCTAGACTGCTGTGGCGTCATATCACAGCAACCCCAAACTCCTGGGCTCAAGCACTCCTGCCTCAGCCTCCTGAGTTGCTAGCACTATAGGCTCCCTTTATAACACTCAGTTAATTTTTCTGTTTTCAATGGGGACAGGGTCTCCATCTTGCTCAGGTTGATCTTGAACTCCTGAGCTCAAGCAATCTTGCCTGGGCCTCCTAGAGTGCTAGGTTTATAGGCATAAGCCACCACGCCCATCTGTAGGAACAACATTTAAAATAGAATGTAGGCTTCGTGTTAGAGAGAAATGCTGGGAAGCACGTGGAGATTACAAACTGCAGTTACAAGTTTCCCACCGTGTTCTAGTTTTTTTTAGTTCAAAATATCAGTAGATCCAATAGTTTCTGTTACATGGATACACTCTATAATGCTGAAGTCAGGGCCTTCCATATCACCAGGACAGTTTTTACTATACCTAGTAGGCAAGTTTTTCTGCCTTGCTCTCCTTCTACCCTCTCTCCTTCTTAGTTTCCAATGCCCTTTATGTCTTTTTGTGCCCATGAGTAAACATAATTTAGCTCCACTTGTTAGTGAGAACATGTGGTGTTTGTGTTTCCATTTTTGAGATATTTCACTTAAGATAATAGTGTTTAGTTCCATCCAAGTTTCTGCAGATGACATTACTATTTTATTCCTTTTTATGGGCTGAGTGGTACTCCATAGTGTGTATGTACACACCACATTTTCTTTATCCACTCACGTGTTGAGGGACACATAGGTTGATTCTCTATCTTTGCAACTGTGAACTCAAATGGTCTATTTTTAACAATGAATTTTCTTTTCAGTTTGTGAATAATAGACCCACCTTTTCATTTAACTTATAACAGAAACAAACCATAGAGAAATAATTTGGATCTTAATTTTTCACGTGGAGGAACAGGCCATTTTGCTAATTACATAATTAGGTCAACAAACAAATTAGTGTTTATTCAATTTGTTGGAAAATTTGGGCTCTCACTTCAGCAGCTGGCTGTCTTTGCTTGCCAAATTAATTGTAATGAATCATCTAATTTCTTAAGTAAATGAACTTGAAAAAAATCTTGGATTAAACAGCTTTGTGATTAAGAGGCAGAATTATTAGGTTACCCTCTGCCCTGTTACGGGTACCATGGAAATCCCACTTTGGGGCCGGGAGCTCTGTTAACGAATGTCACTTAATCAAGTTCCATTCATTTATTTTTGTTGCCGCTGTAATTGCTGTTGGAGTCTTAGTTATAAATTCTTTGCCTAGACCTAGGTGTAGAAGAATTTCCCACCTAATGGTACAATGAACACTATTTGGGTGATGGGGACATTGATAGCCCTGACTCAAGTCATATATCAAAAATATCTATACTACTTTAATATTTTGAAATTTGTAAAGGTCACTGTATAATAAAACTTTCTTTGGTCATCAGTCTGCCCCCTAAACTAGGTCGATGAAGCAGTTAGACTGTACTGTAGTAGTTTGAATTTGAGGGCCAATGCTACATTTGATAAGCAAACATGAGACTAGATTTTCTCTTCTTGTTTTTCTTTTCTTTTCTTTTTTCTTTGAGACAGAGCCTCAAGCTGTCACTCTGGGTAGAGTGCTGTGCTTTCACAGCTCACAGCAACCTCGAACTCCTGGGCTTAAGCGATTCTCCTGCCTTAGCCTCCCAAATAGCTGGGACCACAGGAGCCCACCACAACACCCGGCTATATTTTGATTGTAGCCATCATTGTTTGGCAGGCCTGGGCTGGATTTGAACCCGCCAGCTCAGGTGTATGTGGCTGGCTCCTTAGCCACTTGAGCCACAGGTGCTGAGGAGCCTCACTTCTTGTTTTTAAAGGCTGTCTTGGCAGTGCAGGCTCCCTCACTTCTAATCACATCCAGCTGTCCCCATAAATAAAGAAAGCCCATTGGCCCCTCTTTCTGGGACCACGCACCATAAGGAGACATGACCGTAATATGTGATGTCTCCAGTAACATCTTTTGAAGAATCTGAGCACACTTGTAAGTAAAACAGAAAAAGACATCAAAAAGGTTTCTCTCATATTTATACTGAATATTTATTTCTCTTATTTTACGACATTATCTACAATATCCACCCATATCACTGTTGACTATCAGTACTAGTAGAAGTCATTCTCTTTTTTTCTTATTTTAATGAAAATGATTTGTGTTTCTTTGTTTAAAATAATTTCTAAGAAATAAACTTTAACATGTTTAGAAGATTCAGTCTATCTTAAAGTTTGACAGAACGAAGAATGCCTGGTCGATTTTTTTTCTTGTCATTCACCCTTTGCTGATTGAATTTTTTAGCATAATTGTTATGATCATGTTTTTAGTCTTCTTCAATTAAATAATCAAATTATGCATTGCTAGTGCTTGAACTATTCTTGAGCTCCTGAATCAAACCCTATTTGGTTATATTGATAGATTAGCCAAATAGATTTGATTTGCTATTACAAAAAAAAAAAACTCTGACCTATATTCCTAAGTAAAAGTGATCTTCAGTTTTCTGTGCAATGAACATTGCTGCTGTGAATGTTGAAGTAAAGATCTCTCTTCAATGTAAGTATTTCGTTTCTTTTGGATGTATACCCAGGAGTGATTATTGAATTTATATGATAGTTCTATTTTAAAGTTTTTGAGGAATCTCTATACTATATTCCGTAATGGCAGGACCACGTTACATTCTTTCCAACAGTGTGCAAAGGTTCCCTTTTCTCTACACCCTCACCAACACTAATTATATTTTGTCTTTTTGATGAGAGCCATTGTAAGAAATATCTCATTGTGGTTTTAATTTATTTACCTTATGATTAGTGATGCTGAGCATTTTTAAAAACTGGTTGGCCATTTGTGCCTCTTTTTTTTTTAGACAAAGTCACACTTTATCACCAGGGTAGGGTGCTGTAGCCTCAGCCTAGCTCACAGCAATCTCAAACTCCTGGGCTCAAGCAATCCTCCTGCCTCAGCCTCCTGAACAGGTGGGACTACAGGCACCCCCCACAACATCCAGTTAATTTTTCTATTTTTGGTAGAGATAGAGTCTTGCTTTGCTTAGGCTGATCTTGAACTCCTGAGCTCAAGTGATCCTTCCACTTTGGCCGCCCAGAGTGCTAGGATTACAGACATGAGCCACCATGCACAGCTCATTTATACAACTTCTCAGGGGAAATAGCTATTCAGTTCCTTTGCCCATTTTTATATCAGGTTATTTGTTCTCCTTGCTATTAAGTTGTTTGAAGTCCTCATACATTTTGAATATTAACTCCTTATCAAATGCATGGTTCACACATATTTTCTCTCATTCTATAGGTTGCCTTTTCACTCTGTTGAGTATTTCCTTTGCTGGGTAGAACTTTTTACTTTGATGCGATTTCATTTCTCTCTCTCTCTATATATATGTGTGTGTGTGTGTGTGTGTGCGCGCGTATATATATATATATATATATATTTGTTGTTGTTGTTGTTATTGTTGATGTTGAGACAGAGTCTCACCCTGTGCCCTAAGCAGAGTGCAGTGACATCATAGCTCACTGCAACCTCATTCTCTGGCTGCAGGCATTCTGCTGCCTCAGCATCATGAAGCCACTGGGATTTCAGGTGCTCAGCTGTGTTATTCATTTTTTTAATGAGTCAGGGTCTCACTCTTGCTCAGACAAGTCTTGAATTCCTGAGCTCAAGCAATCCTCCCGCCTCAGCCTCCCACAATGCTGGGATTAAAGGCATAAGCCA
>NW_003852407.1:19668271-19678170 GCF_000181295.1 Otolemur garnettii
TGAGTAGCTTGGACTACAGATGTTCATCACTACCTGGCTAATTTTTTCTTTTCTGTGAAGTAAAGGTCTGGCTATGTTGCTCAGGCTAGTCTTAAACTCCTGGCCTCAAACCATCCTCCTGCCTCAGCCTCCCAAACTGCTAGGATTACAGGTGTGAGCCACTGCACCCAGCATTGACTCTGTTTTAATATAAGTGATTCTGTTGCTAAGAAAGAGATTTCAGTAGCACTGTGGTTCATTCAAGGTCTGATTTTTTCCCACTGTAATAGCCACTGACTGCCAAAATTACAGGATCCACTGTTGCCAGATGAAATGAAGGCTTGTAGCCAGAGGAGAACCATGCTGTGAGTACTCATTCCTGGCCTGTGCTCCTAGACCAAGTGGAGCCTCCTGATGAGGGTGTCACAGAAACCTTCATCTCAAGTTCTCAAAGCAGCCTCTAGGGAGCAGAACAATCACACACCTGCAGGCACCACAGAGGAGGACTCTGTAATAAGAACAGTCACTCAGTATTCCCATTCTTTAAAAAAAAAAAAAATGTTATGTGGTGTACCTTTTCATTTCATTTCCAATTGATTTCTTTCATGGTATTTGGTACCAAGTCCCAAAGTTACAAAAAGATATTCTATTCCCCAGAACAATCAATATCACACAATATTGCCAATTCCTTATATAGCCTTCCAGAGACTGTGTTTGTGTGTGTGTACACAATACCTTAGCTCATTCTTCCCGTGCACCCAATTCTGTATTTTGGTTTTCTTTTTTTTTCACTTCATCTTATGTTGGAACAAATTAAATATAAGAATGCTGTTTATGGCTGACTATTATGCTAGCTATGTGTGTACCAGAATTTTTAAACTAATACTTCAATAAAGGGCAGTTAGTTGTTTCTGCAGTGGTATAGAACCTTATATGTGCATAATGTTACTTATGCATGAAGACATCTGAGTGTTAAGTTGCTAATGTAGAATTGCTGAGCAAAAGGGTACATGTGCCTTTGCAATCTTGATAAATATTGCCAAGTTGATGTTCTCCAGAGAAACAGAACCAATAGGAAACACACACAGAACTGGCTTACATAGCACAAACTGGAAACACACACAGTTACACAACACAAGCTTACACAATTGTGAGGGCAAGGCAGTCTGAAAGGTTGGCAATGTAGGCAAGAGTTGATATCGTAGTCCCGAGTTCAAAATTTGCAGGTTCTAACAGGTTGGAAACCCAGGAAGGATGTTTATGTTATAGTCTGGAGGTAAATTCCTTTTGCTTTGGGAAATTTTAGTCTTTATTTTTAATATTTTCAATGATTAGCTGAGATCCATGCACACTGTCAAGGGTAATCTACTTAAAGTCACCTGCTTGTAGACATTAGTCACATCTACAAAATATCTTCACAGCAACATCTAGATTGGAGTTTAACCTGATGACTGCACACCATAGCCTAAACAGGTTGACGCTATTGGGAAGACTCTCTGAAGGGCTCTCACGCACATATG
Source organism: Otolemur garnettii (assembly GCF_000181295.1). Lineage (NCBI taxonomy): Eukaryota > Metazoa > Chordata > Mammalia > Primates > Galagidae > Otolemur > Otolemur garnettii. The sequence continues at coordinate 19,669,771 of NW_003852407.1, forward strand.
CTTGTAACAAGAACTTTTGCCAGGAACTTTGCAAACTGCGGCTTGCTACGTGAGTCACAGGACGGCTAGTCAGACGCACAAGAACACTTACCTGGCACACTGTCTCCACAGATGAGCTGGCATCAGCTCCTGAGACAAGCCCTGCAACCAATGTTTCCTTTCTTTCAATGCAAATTATACATACTTCCCTCTTTTACATTTAAATGCTCCCCTTGTCCCGACCTCTTTGGATATGCCTGTGGTCCCCCAAATCTGTATGTCCCAGATCTGCACTTCCAGATGAACTCATTGTCTTTAGAGAGTCGCTCTCTATTATTTAGTTACTGAGTTTGACAGGCCTACACCTAGTTGTGAGGACCCTGTGCCCTGGGTGGTGAAGGTGAGCTGGTGACACACACATGCTGAATATTTCAGTCCTTCGCAGTTCACACAGTCTCTTTCAGGGAAATGTTCTATCATCAAACTTTCCCCCTCCCTGTTTCTCTTTTCTAAAATGCTGTCTGAAGCCAGGCATGCCGACTCACACCTGTAATCCTAGCACTCTGGGAGGATGAGGCAGGTGGACTGCTTGAGCTCAGGAGTTCGAGACCAGCCTGAGCAAGAGCAAGACCCTGTCTCTCTACTAGAATAGCCAGGCACTATGGAGGACCTCTGTGGTCTCAGCTACTCAGGAGGCTGAGGCAAGAGGAACTCTTAAGCCCACAAAAGTTTAATGTTGCTGTGAGCTATGATGCCATGGCACTCTACCTAGGGTGACAGAATGAGACTCTGTCTCAAAAATAATTAATTAATTACATAAATAAATAATAAAATGGCATCTGGATACATTTGGGGATAGGGAAGGCTTCAAAGGCCTCATGGTGACAAGAAATCAAGGGATTCCTGTTCCGCATGAAGGAGGGACAGCCCTTTTGGGCCTTCCCTGGCTCCTGCTCTGGGCCTAGTGTCCTCTGGCGTTGCTCACTGGTCACAACTGACGAGTTGGGTGTTGCAATGGTACCAGCAGAAGCTCTACCACTTGCCCTCACTTTTGAAATCCTTGCCTTCTCTCCATCCCAGACCTCAGGGAGCCACACATCTCAGCGCCTCTTTGCCCCTTCCCAGCCACACAGCAGTATCTGCTCAGAAGTGAGGGAGCAGGGACGATATTTCAGGTCCTCTCACCTGGTTTTCTTCCAATCAGATGTGGTACAACATGCTCTTTTCCTGAGGTGCTCAGCTCCCCTTGGTTATACATGGCCAGGAAGCAACTAGCTGCAAAGTTCCCCCATGTTCTCTAGATGTGCCCATTGCATTTTCTCCTCTGGGAATTCGGCCTGGAGCAGGTTTCCAGAAGACGTTTATCTTTTTGCTCCTTCATCTCTTTTCTCCTTCCCACCTTCTCTGGGAATGAAATATGTGGGCTTCACCCTTGCCCCAGGGCAGAGGCCTCCCTCACAGCAGAGGCGGTTCTCTCCATGCGTGGCTTGAGGGTAGAGTCAGCAGCGCCTGCATCTTGGTATATTTATTTAGGACTTACAGAATGTAGAAAACCGTTTCTCTCTCCTCAAATCTTACCTTGACAACATCTTGCTAGGGATTTAAGAAAAGCTACTTTGGTTATCAGAAATGCGACATTTAGAACTTTCTTCTGGGAATCAACTGGTTATGAGGGTCCATAGAGAGGTTGGGATGGAGCTGGTTTCTCCAGGAAGCAGTGCCCTTCCTGGCAGGGGCTTCCTCCCTCAGGAAGGGAGAGACAGCAGGGAGTGGAATGTCATGCTCACCTTTGGCTGCTCACATCCATCTCAGAGGTTTCTGCCTCTCCAGGTATCCTCTCCTAACAAGGAGGAAGGAGCTGCCTCTTAGCTGCTTTGCACAACTTATTTTCACAGGCACCACTCTTCCAGATGTATGGAGAGTGTTGTCATAGCATCACTGGGATGGCCCTGACAAAGTGGATGGAAAACTTTAACAGTATTTTCCCCTCTTTTTTCTTTCCTTAAAAATCTTTCTTCAGTCTCATTATTTAAAAGCACAGCTGCTCAAATGTTACCAATAGCCACATGAGCCCTGCTCCCTCCCGCCACAAGATGCCAGAGGAAGACCAGACCTGCACAAAGCCAGTGCAGACCAAAGCAGGAGACATCCAGTTACCTTGAATTAATTAACATATCATTATAATACTAAAAATCACCTCCCCTCCCCAGAATCTCTGCCATTTTCTGAACACTTGCTGTATGAAAAAGCATGTGCGTGAACTGGGACTGCATGGCTGAAACTCTGCCCTGTACAAGCTGATACACCTTCTCTGTCCTATATCTACCCCTACTCCCTTTACTCAGGCAGAAGGTGGCTTTAGAACACAAGTCTCAGCTGGGCGCCTGTGGCTCAAGTGGCTAAGGTGCCAGCCACATACACTGAAGGTGGCGGGTTCGAATCCAGCCCTGGCCCGCCAAACAACAATGATGGCCGCCACCAAAAAAAATAGCCAGGTGTTGTGGTTGGTGCCTGTGGTCCCAGCTACTTGGGAGGTAGAGGCAAGAGACTTGCTGAGCCCAGGAGTTGGAGGTTGCTGTGAGCTGTGATGCTATGGCACTCTACCCAGGGGGATAGCTTGAGGCTCTGTCTCAAAAAAAAAAGAACACAAGTCTCCCTCCTTCTTTAGCCAAATAATTAAAAACTCGCAGGCCTTAGCAATTGGACATTCTTTCTTTCTTTGTGGCTGATATAAAGTAGGGAAAGCACACAGTTTTTCGGTAGCATTAGGTGCAGTAAGAGCCTGGCTGCCACTGGGATTTATGGAGATTCTGAATGTGAGGCGCCTTTTGAACTGTTTGAAATAAATAGTTCCTTGAGATTTCTGATATGGGCTAATCATAAGAAATAAGTCAACACTACGTATTCTTACTACTTCTGTCTTGTAAACAGGTCTTACCTTATTTCCATTTAAATAGACCAGGGTTTCTGAACCTCAGGGCTACTAACATTTTAGACTGCATGACTCCTTGCTGTGGGAGCGGTCTGGTGCACCAAGATGTAAAACAGCATCTCGGGCCTCTACCCGCTAGATGTTAATACCATTTCCTCCTAGTTGAGACAACCAAAAATCCCTTCGGAAATTGCCAAATGTTCCCTAGGAGGCAAATTACCTTTGTCGAGAAACACTGATTTGGACCTTGGTCTTATTTTGATGTTGCAATGCTTTAATTGCGTGCTTTGAAAAAATGTGGAAGTATCTTAATTATTCCTATTTGCAAAGTTAAACTCACCATGAAATATGAGGTTGGACAATGAAGTTAGTGAACTTATCTTAGAAAAAGTGCTACCTACCTCACTGCTAAATATCACTACAGTCACCGTCCAAGTACTCCCCTTGGGAAGTTGTGCGTCATCACCGGCACCTCGTCCACCCTTCAGAGCACTTTTTCTAGGATGAGTTCACAGACTTACTAACATAAGGTCTGACAAGTATGTTTAATATCTTGGTAGTTTTGTTGGAGCATGGTATTTCCTCCCCTGTAAATATTTACATTATTTTTTTAAACAAAAATGGTATTTTCCATTGTTTGAATTCTTCCTTTATATTTAATAACATATTGTAGGCCTATTTCCATGTCTAGAAATACAGATCTACCTTCATAATTTTAAATGTATAGTCTTTTATTATAGGAACATCATAATTTTTTTATCAGTTATGATTTTTTATCTCGCCATTTATTTTCTTTATTGAGGTATATATTTTACATTCAGAAAAAAGGACAAATTATATGCAGGTCGATAAGTTGTCACAAATGTAGCCACCCAAGTTACCATCACCCAAATGTCAAGGCACAGATTTTGCATCACCCAGACAGTGTCCTGAACAGCAGATCTTGTTCAAAGAGGCAACTGGTATTTTGAGTTTTTGATTTTTGCAAGGATAGGTTTATAAAGTACATATTCTTGCATTTCTTTTTCTCATTGGAAGGCATTTCAGATTTCTGCATTTTTTTGCGGTATCAAGTTTATTGCTTCTTATTGGTACGTAACATTTATTTTTTATTGTTAATAGCTTTATTAAGGTATATTTGATTAAATAGTTTTGTTTTGTGTGCAAATATCACAATTTGTTTATCCATTCTCCTATGTTGGACATTTGGGATTAATTCTTAAGTTATTTTGAATAAAACAACCTTGTCTTTCTGCGCACATATTTTTTCATTTCTCTTGATCATATAGCTAAGAAATAGATTTTCTGGTTGTAGGGTACTTATATATTCCACATCATTTAGTGTTTTCAGTACATTTACTTGACGTTAGACATTCTAGTGGATGTGAATTCATTGTTGTTTTAATTTACTTTTAATTTTTTTTTAAGAGACACAGTCTCACTCTGTTGCCCGGGCTGGAGTGCAGTAGTGGCACCATCACAGCTCACTGCAACCTCCAACTCCTCGGCTCAAGTGGATCCTCTCACCTCAGCCTCCCAGCATAGCTAAGACTACACACATGCACTGCACTGCCAGGCTAATTTTTTTTTTTTTTTTTAGGGTCTTGCTGTGTTGCTCAGGGTCTTGAACCCTTGTTGCTCACAGAGTCTTGCTGTGTTGCCCAGGCTGGTCTCCAACTCCTGGCCTCATGTGATCCTCCCATCTTGGCTTCCCAAAGTGCTAGCATTACATGCCTGCCTAATTTACATTTTATTTCTGTTTCTTTCTCTCTCTGTCTTTTTTTTTGAGACAGAGCCTCACTTAGTTGCCCTCAGTAGAGTCCCTTGGTATCACAGCGCACAGCAACCTCAAACTCCTGGGTTTAAGTGATTCTTTTGCCTCAGCCTCCCAAGTAGCTGGGGCTATAGGGGCCCACCACAACGCCTGGTTATTTTATTTATTTATTTATTTATTTTTTATTAAATCATAATAGTGTACTTTAATACTATCATGGGGTACAGTGTACTGTTTCTGTATACAATTTGAAGTACTTTCATCCAACCGGTTAACATAGCCTTCATGTCTTTTTCTTAGTTATTGTGTTAAGACATTTATATTCTACATTTAGAGAGATATTTATTTATTTTTGGTTGCAGTTGTCATTGTTGTTTTCAGGCCTGGGCCAGGCTGGAACCCTACTCACTGAGCTATGGGCACTGAGCCTGTTTCAGGGTTTTGATTTGCATTTCTATGTTTACTAGTGAAGTTGAATAACTTTTCAGAGGCTCACTAACAATCTGCATTTCTTATTCGTGAGTTGTCTACTACATTCTTTGACTATTTTTAATATGAAGATATTATATTTTCCTGACTAACCCATAAGATATCTGTGGGTGTCTTAAGACGATCAACTTTTATTGTGTCTCAGAAGTTTCCCAGAATTTGTATTTATTTTTATAAACAGAAATATGTAATTTTTAATATAATCAGACTCATCAATATTTCCTTATTGTCTTTATCTTTTTGGAGGGTCATATTTAGGAAGACCTTTCCAATCCCAAGATTTTATATATATAAAAATTTTTCACCTACACTACGTATTTCCTCTATCTCCATCTTAGTGTTTACATTTTGCTGTTTATTATTTTACTCTTTACATTTATTCTTCATTTCTGTAATGATTTTTTTTCTTCTGTTTCTCTTTTAAAGTTCTTCCAGCTAATGTTTTATCTCTCTCTTTTTCTATCTATTTCCTCCCTGGTTCTGCAGTTTCTGCTTTGGTATATTCTGCCATAGCAGCAATTTCTCGTCTAAGTTTTTAAAATTCATGTTGATATGTTTGATTACAAGTCTCAGCTGTGTCATAAGAATAATTTTCTGATGACTGTGCTTTATCTATGATTAAGTTTTGCTGGTCTTTTCCACATTTTTTTCTTGTATTATCTTTGTATCCTGTGCCAGGTTTTAATTTCATGACTCAGTCTAACAGTTGTTTATAGTATGTCTAGGTTTGTGGGGAAGCAGCATGTCATCTGAAAATAAACTTAATTTTTGTCATTGCCTTTTCGATACTTTTAGCACTTAATTCTTTCTCTGTCATGTTATTTCAGAACATTTCAGAAAGTATTAGTGGTGATAACTTTCTCTGTCATGTTATTTCAAAACATTTCAGAAAGTATTAGTGGTGATAACTTCCTTCCTCGTTCCTCACTATAAAAAGAATGCCCTGACATTTCGCCATTAGGTGCTTCAGGTCTGACTTTAAATTCAGAGATGGCAAATACCTGGCCCATATTTCAGCTCTCCGCTCACCCCTGTGACAGAGTCACGTGGCACTTGTCCCTGCGGGATCTGACAGGAATTTATACAGGAGACAGGGTCTGTTTGCCACGCTTGTTCTGAACAATAAAGCACTTACATTTCATCTGAAGTGTTAGGTAAGTCACCTCACTGAGAGTCTAGAAGATTCAAGCCTCTAGAAGAAATAACAGTCAGAAGGAAAACTATTACAGCTAATCCCAACATATGTTTTCTTCAGCATCACCTCAGCGGCGTCCACGACAGCAGATAAGATCACCTAGGGCAGCGAGTGTTAAACTTATAGCCTGAGGGAAAATAAGCAAGCCTGAGTTGTAGCGACATAAAAGCCATTGTCTCTTTCCAGCAAATATGAAGGCTTAAGTGACAGGGCTTCTACGCCTAGAAGTTTCTACAAGTCCCTCCTTCTCTGCCTTCCACAGGGGTTGGTGAGGTCCTACTTCACACAGCAGGCGATGCCGCCTGACGGTGCCCATGTCTGCCCCTGAACATACATGCTGTCACCCAGCAACTTCGGCGCCAAGCCTGAGACAGACTGACAAGGCACCATTATCAGTATCTCATGCTTGGCACAATATCAAAATGAATCCAGTGAAACATTTACCTCAAAAGAAATAGCACTCTTACTATTTTCTTTCAACGCCGATGTATGCTGACTGAGGGGTAGGAAAAAATATTTGTTGTTTAAATAGTTTATTTTGGTAAGTGCACATTTGCTACTATAATATAGGTCTAGAAATAAATTATGAAGTCCTCTGACCTCTAACCCTGTCATTTCCATGTAAGATGACTATTTTACATCAATGCATGAGCTCCTGGACCCTGTTTGTACAGAATCTGATACAATAGAACCCCCATAGTAGACCACCTCCCTAAATTCACCACTTCCTTAAATGGATCTAATTTTTATTATCTGGAAATGCATCACTTGTATGTATCAGCACAGCAGACCTAATGCCATATGTTGGCCACCTCCACATGTTGATCTGATTGGTTTGTCTCAGTCCCTGGGTGGTCAACTTACAGAGGTTCTACTATATTTGATGAAAAGCAACAGCATGATGATTAGAGCCTCAGTCAAAAGATTTCCTTCAGAAAATAATTTTTCGGTTCTTTTCTATTGTTGGAAAATAATGCTTTAGGTTTCTTGTACCTCAAACTATTGATATATTTAAAAATTCTCAGCCTCATTACTGGGAAAGAGTGAAAAAGAAAGCTTAGCATTTGGTGCATTTTTGCCATGGAACATAGTGGTATATATCATTTAGGAACACCGTTCAAGTGTTTTGCACATTAATAAAGGAAGTCCAAGAATGATTCTATATTTAAGCTTTTCTAATGAGAGTCAAAGGCCAAAGGCTTATCACAGTAATTTATTTAGTCCGCTACAGCTCAGTCCAGATTGTTAGGTTATTAAGAACACTGATTGAGTTACAGCGTGGTGGCACACAAGCTGTCACCCAGGCGTCAAGTGCTGATTGAGCTTGAAATCTTGCCTAGTGTCTGTAGTGAGTACCTTCAGTGGGATTCAGGGACATTACAGGACTCAGTATATTAGCAGCTCATAGAAAATATTAAAGAGGAGATGTACAAAAAGGGACGGATGATGCTACGACTCTTCTAATTCTTTGGGAAATTCAGTTTACTAATTTTATTTCTTAGAATGGAAGGAATCTATTCTGGTGACACACTAATGTCTTGTGATTGTGGATGTGTGATGATTTGGGTTATTTCCAGGGAATCACTCTCAGCAGCAAAGAACTTATGGAGGTGAGTTAGGGGGAAGCTCAGCTTTGACCACCCTCCCCCAGGCATTCGGTTGAGGCAGGTTCCTTGTGTCTCCTCTGGAGCCTAGATCGGAGGTATTGAGGTTTTGCCCTACTTCGTCTCTTTTACAGTGGTGACCTTTCTCTGACCCTGTTCACTGCAACACAGCTCAGGGAGCTAGTCCAGGCATACAGCTACTCATTACTACGTTACTGTGAGGAAATTCCAGGGCATGAACTAGGTAGTTGAGGTAAATTATAGGTATCAGAGCTCATTACTCAGTTTAACTGCAGTTCTGAGCACAAAACAATCTTTCAGGCATTCTGTGTTGTCACTGCCATGACCAGCCCCTAAACCATCTTTTAGATTGTTCTGAGTTTATTTTATTACCCAGTTTGAACTCTCTCAAACACCTAGATTCCTG
>NW_003852407.1:19678356-19684180 GCF_000181295.1 Otolemur garnettii
ACACTTGGGATGAGAACTTCTCGTCTCTCTCTTGTTATTGTGTCCTCTTGCAGCGCTGTTAAACCAACATTGAATTGGAAGCCAGAGACCTGCATTTGAGTCCCCCCAGTAAATAGTGTGCTATTTACCACCAGTTGTACCCCAAAAATGTCTTTATGTCTCTGAGCCTCAGTTTTCTTATTGACAACATGGGAGACTCTTTGCTCTTCTTACTTTACAGGGTTGTTGTGACTATAGAACCTCACAGGGAAGGTGACAGTCAGGGTAGCTTGACATTCCACAATGGAAAACTGATTCCATTTGGATAGACTGTTCTATATGAGATGGAAAGTTGACTAAGAAATGGAACACTGCTCAGAGGCAAATAAATTAAACATAATCAAGGTTCCTAAAGCTGAATGTGCATGCGAGTTAGTACCTCCACCCGCCTCCCCCAAAATCCTAGTACTTTTATAAGAGACCCATAGGTATACAATTTCCAGATAAAACCCATATTGTATAGCACAAGGGATATGCTTACACTAAAAATATTATTCATTGTTTGCCCAAAACTCAATTTTTACTGGGAATCTTGCATATTTCCTTGTTAAAGAGGGTAACCCTAAACAGGTGATGTTCATGAACAATCTGCTCTTGAAATTGCTGCCCTAGATCCTGAGCGGAGCTTGCCCTAAAACCGGGGAAATGAGCTGACTGCTTCTATGGCACGATTGTGGGTCCTCTAGGGAGGTGGTCATGGTCTTCTATGAGAATATAAAATCCTGCATCACTATCTCCTCTAGACTTGACCCTTTACTCTTGGAGGTGGTCATGGTCTTCTATGAGAATATAAAATCCTGCATCACTATCTCCTCTAGACTTGACCCTTTACTCTTAGCATTTTATGTATTGTCAGTGTTAACGTACAAGGGAAGGGTAGGAATTTCCATTATTTACACTTTACGACAGTTGAATGGCCTAAAAATAAGTTTTCCAGAGGGGGCAAAGAGAATAAGAGACCATGGTTTCCGTAGAAAGAGGAGGGTGGTGGCCTGACTCTAAGTCCCAGAGCGGGAATGTGGGGGACACTAAAGACACCCTTTGTCTGGTTCCCAGGGTTGCCTATTGCAGTCCCTTTGTGGATGCCACTTGTCAGGGTGCAGGACTGGTTGGTCTCTGGCCCTGGCTTAACTAGGTTCTGGACAGGGACTGCTATGCTGTTATCTGCCTCAGGAACTTTAGCTGAGGGTGGAAGGATAGTCTTTGAGAGAGTAAAGCAGTCTTAGAAAGATAGATCTTAGTCTTTAGCAGAGCTTAGTGATCTTCGGCACAGAGACGCCATGCTAGTGTTCTGCAGGCAGGAGAGGAGACAGAGTCAGAGTAGGCAGGTCCCTGATGGAATGCGCATGCTCCCAGTGGCCCGCTCCTCCAGCCTAATATAAGGCTGATCTCGTGCCTCTCAATGCCACAGGTGTAGAGACTGCCAATTCACTAATGCTCTCATCTCGCGAGCTCTCTCATGCTTGTTAGGTGAGCTAACTCCCTCTCCATGCTCTTTTCACCAAGGTGTTCCATTATAGAACTATACAGGTATTTCGTATAACTCTCACTCCTCGTAGCCATAGGCTATATAGGCTGCTACAGTTGCCTAGGTGTGACTTGTTTTCAGGGACAGCAAAGCCAAGCGGGTGGTCTGTGCAACCTCCCTCTCTTCAGGAAGAAGAAAAGTAGTAGCCACAGTCACGTGGGACTACTGATCACCAGAAATGTTGCCAGTACAACTGAAGAATCAAATTTTTAATTTTGTTTAATCTTAATTAAAATTTAAATTTAAACAATTGCCTGTGACCTGTGTCACTATAAGGACCAAGGTCAGTCTGTATCATAGTCACTCACTGGTCAGCAATTTGTGGGCTACACAGATGTATTTAGGTTGCACAGTGACAAAAACCACCCACCCCACCAACCTGATTTAATTTAGTTGTCAACATTTAATACTCGCCAGATTTCAAATCAACACTTCAAGTTCTGCTTCTTTTGAAAATAACAGGCTCTCTGACAACACTCCTTCCCGGCACCAGTAAACTTGAGTTTATCAGGCTTATTTTGCTTTTGTTTTGCTTTATACTCCGCCTGCTTTACCCGTTTAATATTTTATCTGCCTGGCTGCCCCAGGCATATGGTTTTAGGACCCTTGGTTTGAAAAAATAATTTCAGTGTCACCTTTATAAAGAAGAGTAGAGTCCTAACTTTACCTTAGGAGTCTGGGCCTTAAGAGGCACCTTGCCAATTAGACTGACTAAAACCAGAGGTCAAATATAGGAAAGCAGAGGCTTTCTGGCCCTGTCACAGCAGGGGCGCATGCTTGGATCCACCATGCGCTACATGGACAACTTTCCACGAGTCCTTCCCCTCTAAAATACCAGTTTCTCCATCTGAAACATGAAGCCAGTAATGATACCTGTCCCGTATTGTTATGAGGCCCCAATGGAACAAGGTATATAACACCTTAGGGTCTTGGGGCCGAGCATGATGGCACGTGGCTGTAATCCTAGCACTCTGGAAGGCCGAGGTGGGTGCACTGCTTGAGCTCAGGAGATTAAGACCAGCCTGAGCAAGAGTGGTCTTGCTCCTCATCTCTACTAAAAATAGAAAAACTAGCTGGGTGTTGTGGCGGGCGCCTGTAGTCCTAGCTACTTGGGAGACTGAGGCAAGAGGATTGCTTGAACCCAGGAGTCTGAGGTTGCTGTGAACTATCACACAGTACTTTACCCAGGGCAACAGAGAGTCTGTCTCAAAAAAAAAAAAAAAAAAAGATACTTACCATCCATACTTAGTAATAAACTTAAAATTTAGAAAGTAACTTATTTTCTTTTGATTAATAAGTTTTGTTTTGTTTTTTTTCCTGAGACAGAGTCTCATTCTGTTGCCCAGGCTGGAGTGTTATGGTGTCAGCCCAGCTGACAGCACTTGTCAAACTCTTGGGTTCCAGTGATCTTCCTGTCCCTGACTTCTGAGTAGTTGGGACCACTGATGCCAGCCACAACTGGCCAGTTTTTTCTACTTTTTAGAGACAGGATCTTGCTCTTGCTCACTCCTGACGTCAAGTGATTCTCCTGCCTTGGCCTCCCAAAGTGCTAGAAATTATAGGCATGAGTCACCATACCCTGCCTTTGATTCATGATTTTTATATTTAGATAAGAAAATCAATTTTGGAAGGAAACTGGTGAGAACTAAATGGTGCAAAGAAAAGAAGTACATTGTTTTCGCTAATAAATGAAAAATAAATTGCTGCAGCCTATACAGAGGGAATGAAATTAAAAGACTGTGCTCCTATGTTTTCTGCATTCATCTTATTGTTCATAATCTAATAAACTACACGTGAAAATAATTGCCTTTTGAGCCTGTCAAGATGACAGCCTCATTAACACTTTGTTCTTTGCCTCGTGGCTTTCTTAATTTGGAATTGGAAAGGAACCTGAAATGGAAAAAGAAATCAAACTCAGATGGAGCATAACATCACCCAGAAGTCCTTGAAAAGAGGGTAGTGAATGAAAAATGGGAGCATAACAAAGGAATTAGGAAGGAGCAAGTGAAAGCGATCTTCCTGAAAATACCATTCCAGGAAAGCAAAAGGAAAGACCCGCCAGTGGAAAAGCCCCGAACAGTGGCAACCACAAACTACTGCAGAAATCTAATGTAAATGAGAAAAATGCTTTGGGCTGTCACCTCTGGCTAAGTCATCGGAAGATGAAGAGGTCAGTAGGATTTGTCAGACTTTTAATGTTATTTATTTTGGGAAAATGACAGGAGTTTAAACTTAAATGACTATATTCCTCTAAGGATCTTTGTCTATGAGAAAAATGCTTAGAAAACAATCGTGTGAGTGTATGTTAAATGCAGGCTGCTGGGAACAAGTGGTGAGGGCTTGCAGAGAAGTAGACAAGAGCAGGGGTTAATCTGCAGAAGATAGACAATGACTAGTAAATTCGGAGGATTGCACAATCTTTACCTTTTAATAATCCAATTCCTTTTCATTTTGAAAGAGTTTGAAAGAAAAACAAGAGTTCTTTCTATGAGTAGAATATGAATGTTTTGACATAATAACTAAGAAAGTTACATGAAGGCTATGTTAACCAGTTTGATGGAAGTGTCTTGGATTGTGTATGAAAACACCACACTGTACCCCCAAAGTGCATCAATGTGCACAGTTACCATTCAATAAAAAAAAAAAAAAAGAAAGAAAAACAAGAGTTTACCAGGTGGACGAGGGGATTCCAAGCACAGATGCCACATGTTCAAAGGTTCAGAGACTTGATATTAGTTAACGAAGATGAGGAATTTTTATTCTCCAGAATATAGACTACAGAAAGGGTGGTGTGGCTTACATCAGTAGCAGAGTCATGTGTAAGGATTTTGGAACACTGGAAAGTAGAGAACATGAATGAAAAACAAAGATGTTGGTGAACTTGTGTGGTATGTGATGTAATTTCTCCTGTGTGCTACCCCATCTTTGGTAACCTTACTAGACTTAGGAAGTGCTTAATGTTTCAGAATTGTTTGTGGTTTCCAGTCCTGGGAGAGCTGAGACCCAGGACCAGTGGCAAGAGGGCAAACAGAGAGAACCACCATGTCCCCTGCTAACAGTATGCTATTTTTGTACAGAATTTTAAGAGATACCTCTTTGGGACTGGGTGTTCCTGTTGCAGGAAGACGAGACCCAGTGGAGAGAAAGCGCACCCAAACATGGTGTTTAAAAGAGGAAAGGCTTCATTTCACCCGGCGGAGCAATGGCACAGAAGAATTCAAAATGGCTGCACTCCCCGACTGGCTCAGTCTGCACCTCTTTATCCCCAGTCGAAAGGTTCTGACCCACGGGTACCTTTCTCATTGGTCAGTCTGAATCAAGCTGGAGAAGCAGGCTCTGGTTTTTATAGAACCACAGGCTTTTACAGAAGCAGAAGTTTCCAGGTCCCAGGAAGTTAAGTTTTTACAAATTCCTAAGAGCTGAGTCACCACAGAGAGGACCTCACAGGTGTATCCGAGGGGTCTCCTTGAGAACACCTCTGTTTTCTTAGACCTTACTTTTTCCAGGTATTTTCTCCAATACCTTTGTGCAAAGAGAGGCATTGCAGCCCCGGGGCAGGGTGCATATCTTTGAGCCTAGAGTGCTAGTATATTACAGGCTGTGCAGTACAGAAGGCCTTTCAACCAGAGTTTGTACAACTCAATGTGGCAGCCCCAACCATGAAGAAGTATGTGTGGAAGTTCATAGGGCTTCTGGAGGAGGATTTTTGACGGGCATAGGTCATGAAAGTAGTGTTTAAGCCAATACCACCTAATACCCTCAAAATTCGGGTATTTAGGCCAGGCACAGGGGCTAAATGTGTTGTAATCCTAGCACTCTCGGAGGCCAAGGTGGGAGGATCACTTGAACTCAGGGTTCCAGACCAGTCTGAAAAAGAGTGAAACTCTTTCTCTACTAAAAACAGAAAAATTTAGCTGGGAGTGGTGGGGAGTGCCTGTAGTCCCAAGCTACTTAGGAGGCTCAGGCAGGTGGATTGCTTGAGCCCAGGAATTTTTTTCTTTTTTTTTTTTTGTTATTTTTCCTCTGGTTATGGCAATAAATAATTACATTTTCTTATAAAACCTCACATGAAAAATTACCTTCAGAGCTTAAAACTAGATAAAACTTTTTCCCTATGTATATTTTCCTTTGAGCAAAAAAGTTAGAGCTGCATGTGTACAACTCATTCCTTCTTTGCACTGGCCACCGGAAAGCTTAAATCTACAGCATTTCTTTTTTTTTTTTTGAGACAGAGCCTCAAGCTGTCCCCCTGGGTAG
>NW_003852407.1:19684435-19688399 GCF_000181295.1 Otolemur garnettii
CTTTCATTCTTATCTTTTATTTTTTTTTTTATTGAATGGTAACTATGTACATTAATGCACTTCTGGGATACAGTGTGGGGTTTTCACACAAAATCCGAAACACTTCCATCAAACTGGTTAACATAGCCCTCATGTCATTTTCTTAGTTATTATTTTAAAACATTCACTTTATCTTTTATTTTGCAGGTATTATTTTATGCCTCTATGTTTAGTCAAAGTTAACTCACATTCCTTTAATAGAGAAACAGTATAAAAAAGTAAACAAATAAATATGTGGCATATGCATAAATATACCTGATCTGTATAGCAATCCCAAGGCAACAGTTAGAATATTCCCAGCTTTACAAATGATAAAACTGAGGCAACAAAAAGTTATTTATTCAAAATCAGAAGCTTAGAAGTAGCAAAATTAACATCAGAACACAGAGCTCAGAGTCACTCATTTCAGTTCTTTATACTACTGCCCCACCAACTTTAGATTATCCCACCACTCTGTTTAATAGAGGTAGTTTCTGACATCTGAAATGTATCCCAAAGTAGTTCCTGTAAAACTAACACTTCAATATGATAGAGTCCCTGTGTTAAGATGCTCAATATTCCATAACAGTGAATTGAGATAACTTAAGTTTTTTAGTTTTTATTTTTGAGATAGAGTCTTGCTCTATCACCCTGGGTAGGGTGCAGTAAGGTCATGATAGCTCTCTGCAACCTCAAACTCCTGGTCTCAAGAGATCCTTGTGGGCGGTGCCTGTGGCTCAAAGGAGTAGGGCACCAGCCCCATATGCCAGAATGGTGGGTTCAAACCCAGCGCTGGCCAAATACTGTTTAAAAAAAAAAAAAAAAAAAAGAGATCCTTGTTCCACAACCTCCCAAGTAGCTGGGACTACAGGTGACTTCCCCAGTGCCCAGCTAGTTTTTCTATTTTTAGTAGAATTAAGGTCTCACATTTGCTCAGGCTTTGTCTCAAACTCCTAAACTCAAGCAATCCTCTTGCCTTGGCCTGCCAAGTGTTTGGATTACAGGCATGAGCCACCGTGCTGGCCTAAGTTAACTTTAAATATTCCTTAGTCCAGTTCCCACAATGGCTTTACCTCTCCATGAAAGAAACAAACTTGTTTCATTGATGATTATAATTATTATTAATTTTCTTATGATGCTAAGATGGCATAAGGCATAAAAATTTTGTAGTTGTTCGGTAATATGAGTCAAGGTACCTAATTACCTGTAGTTAGCTTAAAACAGAAGAAATGATTTCCCATTAGTTCCAATGTAGAATAATTTACAGAGATTTACATTTCTCTACATTACATTTTAAAGTCATCTAAAAGTTTTTTTGGCTATATGAAATTTATGCATTCTTCCTTAAAGAAAACAAACGTCTAGCAAAGTAATTATAGAAACGCATTTGGTCCTCATTTCTGATGATCCTGAATAGAACTTAGGTTTAGTGCCAGATATAATGTAAAAATACCATTATCCAGAAACTAGATTACCTCTGAGTGATTTCTGCAAATATAAAGTCCAATAATTTCACTTGTTAACATGGATAAGTTCTTTGTATATTCCAGACCTAGTTAAGAGTTACAAAAATCATCTAAATGGCAAAAACAATCTAAACATGATTAGGAGAATCCCATAAATTTTACAAATGTCTAAAAAGAACCCTTCTCTTATCTTCATTCTATCTCCACTTCTGGACTTGAGTATTAGAACCCTTGGAAAGTTTGATCCAAAGATCTAGTGCATCCCCATAAATTAATATGCATCATGAAATGACTTAAGTCACCATGTACTACATGACAGGACCTTGTGTTTTCTAGAATGGTAAGAAACCCTAGAAATTGTATAGTTTGCCTTAAACATTTTATGGGTGTAAGAAATAAAGATGAGGTGAAGGAACTTGCCCTAGACCTCCAAAGTTCATGGCAGAGTGGGGAGTCTAACAGCTGATTCATGAATGAGGATTGTTTCCATATTTCAAATCAAAATTTAAAATGCATTTGATTTACGTCTTTGTTTAAACATAGGGTTTAAAAAACCAAGCATGCTATAGCCTAAAGTAAAAAACCGAGCATGCTGTAGCCTAAAGTAGCAAAATGTTTTTACGAACTCACGTTGTTAGCTAATAGCCCACTAAAAACCATAGAAATATTATTATCAGAGCACAGCATAGATATATTATTAAAAGCAAGCATAATGATGTGAACCTTCAGGTTACCCAGGATATTTTTAAAATCACAAGCAGTTCTATTAGATATGTGAGGGTCACTAGGGAAAATTACATGCAGTCAAAGGAAAAAACTTCTGGAAAAGCATCTAAAGATAAATTTGGCTTTTCTTTCTATTTCATTCCTTGAAACGTGTTAAACATTAATTTCAAAAGATGGATAATATAGATGAAAAAAAGGAAGAAATAGAAATCCACCAGTTCTGAAATCATGGATTGAGTTTTGGAAGATGGCTTGATTTTGTAATCTTTTTTACTGGTCCTTTCTTGCCATTTGCCACCTTCTGATCAACTGGATTATATCTTCCCGTTTTCACTAGATTCTCTTGCATTCTAGGCAGTTGATCCATCTGTTGCCTTTTAGAAACTTGATGTAAGCTAGAGACCTGAGACATTTCATTTAGGTATGTGCGGCATTCATTGTTGGTCTTGTGGTAAGCCTTTGATTCTTGTCCCACCCTAAGTGCATACTCTTTCACTTGATTTTTAAGACTCCTTTTTTCTTTTTCTGGCTGTTTAAGTAAATGCATTTAAGGATTCCACTGTCATTTGTTCATAGACACGAATAGAAGATAGTCTATCTGAAGGATTTCCACGGATTTTTGCCATTTTCTCTTTGAGAGAAACAATTTGTTTTTCTAGTTGTTCATTCAGTTCAAGTTGTACCTCACAACGGGTCTTCCATTCACCACCTTCATTGTCATTATTGAGTTTGGCTTCCAGTTCTGATATCTTGTGTCTCATCTCAAGCATTGAGAGTTGTACTACATCCAGGGAGAAGTGACAGAGAGAGATCCCTTCCAATCCTGTCCATCAGTTTCCCCTGGCTAGTGGCTCACTCAGCTTGAGCCCAGGAATGTGAAGGTTGCAGGGAGCTACGATCACACCATGGCACTCTCGTCAGTGAGACAGAGTGAGAGACTGTCTCAAAAGGTTCCAGAATTATGTGTGCATGTATCCAGTGTGTTCAGGGAACTGAAGGCAAGTCAATATTTTGGAAACTATATTTTTCAAGAAATGCATTATTTTGTATGATTGCAATGACAAATCCTCAAAATTGTATTGTTTAAAATGGAAATTTATTCTCTCATAATTCTGTAGTCCAGAAACCAGAGGTCCAAAGATGATGCTGGCAGGGTGACTCCCTCTGGTGGCTCCGAGGGCGAGTCCATTCCGCGCCTGTGCCCTAGCTCCCAGCAACAGCTAGCACTCCTGGGTACTCCCTGGCTGGTGACAGCATCATTCCTATGTCTGCTGTGTCTTCACATTGCCTTTTCCTCTGTTATAAGGACACTTGGCATTGGATTTGGGGCTACCCTAAATTCCATTTTACATCTCTAAAGACATTTTTAAAAAATTAGACCATAGCCAGAGGTTCTGGGTGGATCCATCCTTTGGGAGGCCACCAGACAACCCACTGCAAAAGGAAGCATGGTCAAACATCAGGGCAGTGAGCATGCAAAACTCGTCTGAGGTCATGTAATTACCGCATCGTTTATTTGTATCAGCTCACCTTATTCAAATGTTTGTCACTCACTCAGTGCTTATTCTAGTAAGGCAGTCTTTCATTTTGTCCTTGTGTGGTTTGGTTTTACTCTTACCAGGCAATTGTCTTTTTTTTTTTTTTTTTTTTGAGACCGAGCCTCAAGCTATCCCCCCTGGGTAGAGTGCCATGGCATCACGCTCACAGCAACCTCCAACTCCTGGGCTCAAGCGAGTCTCCTGCCTCAGCCTCCC
>NW_003852407.1:19689068-19704014 GCF_000181295.1 Otolemur garnettii
GCTTGAGCCCAGGAGTTAGAGGTTGTTGTGAGCTGTGATGCCATGGTACCCAGGGGGACAGCTTGAGGCTCTGTCTCAAAAAAAAAAAATTAATAATTTTTCTGACTTATTTGATAAAACATATCTAATATGGGCTAAAAATTAATCCCTGTCAAAAATAAATTTAAATGTAAACGTTCTAAGCAATTTCTGTTTTTGTCATTTTTTTGATATTTCACAAAAATATTCCCAATGTTAGCCAATAAACTTTGAGTAAGTCATTAAATTAAAAATGTTTATCAGGCAGCGCCTGTGGCTCAAAAGGGTAGGGCACCGGCCCCATATGCCGAAGGTGGAGGGTTCAAACCCAACCCTGGCCAAAAAAAAAAAAAAGTTTATCAACAAAAACAATGACGTTGATACATTAATATCATAAAGTACTATATTTCTAACTTAATTACATAAATAAGCTATAATTTTGTTAGATTTAAGTATTTATTTAGCTTTATCTAAATCACTGTTCAAATTATTTTTTGACATCATTAATATTTATAGTTCCTTTTAATTAAAGTAGATATGATGCTATATTTTATTTCTTATTACTAAGTTTTTTTTAAGAGATAGAGTCTTATTTTATCACCCTCGGCAGAGTGCTGTGGCATCACAGCTCACAGCAACCTCCAGCTCATGGGTTAGGTGACTCTCTTGCCTCAGCCTCCTGTGTAGCTGGGAATACAGGAGCCCCCCACAACACCAGCTATTTTTTTGTTGCAGTTTTGTCAAGGCTGGGTTTGAACCCACTACCCTCGGAACATGGGGCCGGCGCCCTACCTACTGAGCCACAGGTGCCGCCCACTTATTACTATTTTAACTTATCAATAAAATTGAATTATGACATTTTCCAAAGGAAGAGATTGGATAAGCACTGTCATCAACTTTTTTTTTTTTTTTTTGAGACAGAGTTTCCCTTTGTTGCCCTCAGTAGAGTGTGTGATGCCACAGCTCACAGCAATCTCCAACTCCTAGGGTTAGGGGATTCTCTTGCCTCAGCCTCCTGAGTAGCTGGGACTACAGGCGTCTGCCACAATGCCTGGCTATTTTTTGTTGCAGTTTGGTCGGGATGGGTTCAAACCCACCACCCTCAGTATATGGGGGCAGCACCCTACCCACTGAGCCACAGGCGCCACCCATCACTGCCATCAACTTTTATCATAAAGAATAAAAGAGATAAAGAGTTTGAAGTTGTCATGAGCAGTAACGCCAAGGCACTCTACCTAGGGCAATATAATGAGACTCTGTCTCAAAAAAAAAAAAAAAAAAAGAGAAAGAGAGCAAAGGAGAGGGAAGGAAATGAAGAAACTTTCTACCCATTATTTAGAAAAACAGTAGCAAATACTAAATACCAAATAATCAAAATTATATGATTATAATAACAACAATCATAGACTTCTTCTGTATTAGATATAATAGTGAGAAAGGAAAAAATTAAAAAAAGAAAAGAAAATAATTCGCTGATAAGCAAATTGAAATCAACTAATGGACAAATCCAGAGACTGACCAAGTAATTTAAGAGAATGGTATAGAGTAGTGATGGAGCAGTATGCTTCTGCTTAAAGTCACATGCATGAAAACACTCACAAAATTTACAGACAGAAGCAGAAAACACGTGCTCACATATCAGTCTAAATGTTGTGAATATCAGAATAGTTGTAGTAGTGGTTGGGACATGTAATCATTAGCCATATAATATGGCACATTCACAAGTCTTCAAGGCACTTCAATGCCCCACAGCTACCATGGTAGGAGGTCATCATTTATTCATGCAGATCTTACTTACATAACTTCTTGTTCAAAACTGATTCTTCAACTATAACCAAGGTATTCTGCTGATAAGACAAAGATGAGTTTGTTTTGTTTACAAAGCTTTGGAAAGAGGACCAGCCACCTTCCAATGTTTTGGCAGTATCTTGGGTGGAGGAAGGTCAGGTTAGAATTTATTGAGAAATGGCAGTTGCCAAAGGGTAAGAGAAGCCGTCATAAGGGTTAGGTAAAGATGGTCATGGAGCTTCCATGACTTCTTCCTCAGGATGAATAATTTGCTGGAACTACTCACAGAACTCATTTCCCAGCTTCTGAGGTATTCTGGTGAGTCAGTCAGGGATACCCCAGTGCTTGCAGGTCCCAGGGTGACAGAAGCTGTGTCAGAGCCACGTGGTCCTCCCTGACCTACAGCAATGAAGCAGAGAAGCCATGACCAGAACCTCAAGCTCTCACTCTACATATTTCTATTTTTTTCTTTTTTTTGAGACAGAGTCTCACTTTGTCCCCTTTGGTAGAGTGCCGGGTGTTGCAGCTCACAGCAACTTTAAACTCTTGGGCTCAAGGGATCCTCTTACCTCAGCCTCCCAAGTAGCTGGGACTACAGGCGCCCACCATAATGCTCCGCTATTTTTAGAGACTGGGTCGCGCTCTGGCTCAGGCTGGTCTGGAACTTGTGAACTCAAGCAATCCACCCGCCTCAGCCTACCAGAGTGCTAGGATTAGCTACTGTGCCTGGCCGCCCATATTTCTTATTTCTGAAAGATGAAAAGTCTTTGAACTATGGTTGGGTAATCTTTGAGTTTAAGCCTAAATTTTGTTTGTGTGCTACTTGTTTTCAAGATATCCTAGAGACATCATTTCCCAATTTATCAGTCTTTGTAGATTGATTAACATTGAAATATTAAAACCTTCACATAATTGACAAATTCTCTTGGCACTCTGTGTTTCAGAATAACATATGGTATCTAATGCATGATGTATGAAAAATGTTACAGTAGGCTATATTTATATTTTTAATTTTTTATTTGTTTTTCAAGAGACAGGGTTTTACTAGGTTGTCCAGCCTGGTCTTGAACTTCTGGGTTCAAGCTATCCTCCCACCTTAGCCTCCCAAGTAGCTGGAATTATAGGCACATGCCACCGGCCTGAACATGGGATATGCCCAGGGCTATATATTTAAGGGCTGCAGAATATTCACTGTCACATACCCAAGTGCTCAGGGCTTTTTAAATTATAATTTTAAAAAGGTTCTTTTGATGAAATGGGGTTAGTTACAAAATGAAACAAAATGCTCTTTCATGGAATTGAATGCAGATAGGTATGCTGACATGATTAAAACGTCTTAGAGTTCTCAGCACTGGGTAAGCTCCTCTTACGCCACCAGTACAATTAACTGGTGGTAGGTAAGTATCTTTACAAGGAAAGTATCTTTATGACACTGGTTCTGATTTGGTCTGCTTAAGCTCTTTTAGTTAGAGAACCTATGGCAAAATCAATTTTGAATATATTATTACTGGTTATCAATGTTATAGTCTTCTAGAAAACATTAAAACGAATCATAGGAATATGAAAGAGATTCTTTTTTTTTTTTTTTTTCAGTTTTTGGCTGAAGCTGGGTTTGAACCCACCACCTCCCATATATGGGGCCAGCACCCTACTCCTTTGAGCCACAGGCGCCACCCTGAAAGAGATTCTTTAGAAATTACATGACATTCTTGATAGTAAATGATCGATGAATATGATATATAATGTATATATAGCTATACTCTTTTTTGTCTGTAACATACATAATATATTTAAATAAATCTTGGTGTATATAATGCATCAAACACATTTATACACACACGTGTATTTACTCCCTCTGTGAATAATGCTACATTTCTTTTCTTTTCTTTTCTTTTTTTAAAGACAGAATCACACTTTATCACCCTTATCATAGAATGCTGTGGCGTCAAAGCTCACAGCAACCTCCAACTCCTGGGCTGAGGCAATTCTCTTGCCTCAGCCTCCTGAGTGGCTGGGACTACAGGCCCCCGCCACAATGCCCAGCTATTTTTTTTGTTGTCGTTGCAGTTTGGCGGGGCTTGGATTCAAATCTGGCACCCTCTGTATATGGGGCTGGCACTCTACCCACTGAGCCACAGGCGCCGCCCCACTTTTTTTCTTATAATGTTGCAGGAATTGGGGCATGCAATATAATACATACTAATATTTATTGAGTGTTTGATATGTTCTAAATATGTTCTCTAATTTAACCATCATAACTGTTTAAATATAATTCTCAAAAAGATGAAAATATGATTCTCACTCTAATGTAGAAAGAACCTATGTTAAATATTTATTAACTCATTAATGAGGGAAGCATGGTACAGTGGTCCAAAGAGTATTTTGAGGAACTGGATGTTTATAGGCATCTAAGAGGAATATTAGAATAAGAGGACAATAAAAAAATACGTAACTTGTAGGGTGCCAGCCATATACACTGAGGCTGGCAGGTTCAAACCCAGCCCCACCAGCTAAAGCAACGATGACAACTGCAACAAAAAAAATAGCACAGCGTTGTGGTGGGCACCTGTAGTCCCAGCTACTTGGGAGGCTGAGGCAAGAGAATGGCTTAAGCCCAGGAGTTGGAGGTTGCTGTGAGCTGTGACGCCACAGCACTCTACCGAGGGCAACATAGTGAGACTCTGTCTCAAAAAAACCCCCAAATCACCCAAAGTGAACAAAGCCACATGACTCAGCAGTCCCTCGCTGTGCCTGAAGTAATAAGCAGGGGTAGCGGGTACTGAACCTGTGTACAGTTCTGTTTAGATTTGAAACAGTGAAGTTGTTGGACACAATTACCTTGCAAATCCTACTGTTGAAATTTTTCCAAGTGTGTTTAATTAACACCTGTATTTCTTCTTTAAAAGCATGAGTTGTTTATCTACTTATTTTTTATTATTTTTGATTTGGCATGTTTAATTTTTATTATATAGCATTCAATTAAATGGACAGGTTTTTAATAAGAAACAGAAATCAG
Source organism: Otolemur garnettii (assembly GCF_000181295.1). Classification (NCBI taxonomy): domain Eukaryota; kingdom Metazoa; phylum Chordata; class Mammalia; order Primates; family Galagidae; genus Otolemur; species Otolemur garnettii. The sequence goes on from NW_003852407.1 coordinate 19,693,891, forward strand.
AAGGTGACACTAGTACATCCCATACTGCTTCATCCAGTACATTGGAAACTAAATTAAAAACAAACAGTCATCAATACAACAAAGATTGTTTATCACTTGGTTTCATATGTAGCAAAAAAAAAAAAAAAATCTACCACATCCCACATGCGTAATTTGTGGCAAAATATTAGTAAATAAAGCTGTGTTCCTAGAAAATTAAAGAGACATTTACAATCCAGGCATTCCCTTTGTCCCAAAAGCTGGTGGAATATTTCAAATGATTGGTACTCAGTAATACAAAACAAGCAAAAATATGGACCAAATATGCAATGACAATCACTTCTCGGCCTTTGGCTCCGATCAAGTGAAATATGCGATGATATCAGACAAAGCACAAGAAGGGAGTTACATAATTGCAGAAAATCAGTACCTAGGAAAATGAAATCTCATACAATTGTAGAATCTGTTATTTTACTGGCCCAGTGTGCAATTGTAAAAACAGTGTTTGAGAAGAATACGAAAAGAAAATTTTAAAAATTCCTCTTTCAGATAATATAATTTCTCAGTTTGTTAAGGATTTTTGAAAATACAGAATTTCAAGTAATTTCTCACGTCAAAGAAATAAACATGTTTGCAGTTCAGTTGGATGAATCTACTGGTATCAGTGGTAAACCCTAATTTCTAGCATTCAGTAGATTTGCCTATAGAGAAGAAATCATATAACAGTTTTTAATTTGTCGACCACACCAAACAACAACAAAGGGCCAAGATATTTTTGATTTAATCGATAATTACTTTATTTCTAATAAGTCATCTTGGGATTCCTGCATTAATATTTGTATGGATGAAGCCCTGTCTATGTCCAGAGGTATAAAAGGATTTATTACACTTGGGCAAAAAAAAGAATCCAAAAATTATTTTTACACTCTATATTCTATACAGAGAAGGGCTAGCATCAAAATCATTAGTGCCTGAATTACAAAAGGTTCTACATGATACTATTAAAATTGTTAATTATATAAAAACCAGGCCATTGCAATCAGGATTATTCACAGAACTGTTTCTCAAAAGATGCTTCTCATATGTAACTCTTACTGCATACAGAAGTGGGATGGTTATTTTGAGGAGGAGTTCTATCAAGATTTTATGAATTAAAAGAAGAAATTTCCTTTCTAAAAATGCAACATTCTCAATTAGGCGGCTTACTTTGAGATGAGGTTTAGTGTAATAAAGTTGCATTTCTTGCAGATTCATCCAAATATTACAAAAAAAGTAATAGGAAGAAATCCTCTGTTTTCAACATCATATTGTATGAAGCGAGCTTTCCTACAATGAATAATATTAAAAACAAGAATCAATCAATCATGGCTAGAATACTTGGGAGAAGATTTAAGGATATCCCTGTCCAAAATTTAACCTTGCAAAGAAGATATTCTAAAGAAAGTCAAGCTCAGGTAGCTCATTAATGTTAAGTTATAATAATCAGGAAAGCAAATATAAATAAGATTTGTAAAGAATTTTAACTGTTATATTTTTATTACAAATCATAATAAATTGTTTTGTTTTATTTTTTGGCCATGCTGATGCCTTTTGTTTGTGTTAATAAATAAATAAATACAGTACATTTTTAACTCCTTTTTTTGATCAACATAATTTAAATATACCACAGAAGGTTAACTATAGGTTCAAGCATGCTGTGAGATTAAAAAAGTTGAAAAACACTGGTCTAAATGCTTAACTTGCATACAAATCGCACAAAAAGAGCTGTATAAAAGTTGAAGGGAAGTTGCCCTGGATAAATGAGTAATCCATGAGAGGGCTGGTTAAACAATGCCCCTGTATGATACTTGAAGCTTTGGCTATACTCTTCTTGCCTCAGATACAAGTATTTATTTATTTATTTATTTATTTTGAGACAGAGCCTCAAGCTGTCGCCCTTGGTAGAGTGCTGTGACATTACAGCTCACAGCAACCTCCAACTCCTCGGCTCAAGCCAGTCTCCTGCCTCCGCCTCCCAAGTAGCTGGGACTACAGGCGCCTGCCACAACACTGGCTATTTTTTGGTTGCAGTGGTCATTGTTGTTTGGCAGGCCTGGGCTGGATTTGAACCCTCCAGCTCAGGTGTATGTGGCTGGTGCCTTAGCCACTTGAGCCAGAGACACCAAGCCGTAAGTTTTAGATAATACTGCTTAACATACCCTGTCATGGTGGGCTGTGCCTGTGGCTCAAAAGGGTAGGGCGCTGGCCTCATATGCTGGAGGTGGCAGGCTCAAACCCAGCCCCAGCCAACATACCCTGTCATGTTAAGTACTTTTATTATCTTCCTTAATTTAGCAGCATTAAGAAAATAAAGCAGCTTTAAATATGCTAAATCACATACTTTATAAGGTAGTAAAAAGGCCTGAGTTTGTGTAGGTAATCTCTCCTGTATGTTCCTATCTATAAATTAACTATATTCATATAGTTCATATTTATTACCTGATTTTTGTCTTATTTATCTTGTTTGGCTGATTTTGTGTATGTGATCTTTTTAAAATCAGAGGTTATACCAAATTCTTTTGGTAGATTGGCAGAATATTAATATAGAGAGATAGCAATACAGATTTCTTTGTTTCTGAGACAGAGTCTCATACTGTTGCTCTGGATACAGTGCCATGGCATCATCATAGCTTCCAGAAACCTCAAACTCTTGGGCTCAAATGATCTTCAGTTTTCTATTTTTAGTAGAGATGGGGTCTTGAGCTTGCTCAGGCTGGTCTCAAACTCCTGAGTTCAAGCAATCCACCCACCGCGGCCTCCCAGCGTGCTAGATTATAGGCGTGAGCCACCACGTCTGGCCATCAGTACGGATTTAACCTTGTACGCCTATGTACATTTCTGTCTATATAGCTTTCAAGCTGTAAATTAATTATTAATTGTGTTGGTTGTTTTTTTTTCATTTTCCTAAGACTGTAGGCTACCAACCCATGTTGGCTATCGTATATATTGTACAAATGAGGTTGTTACAGGTTGTTTAATTTTAATATGGAAAAACAATCTTTGATGGCCATTAAAGACTGGGATCCTTAAACCAAGTGGTTAATTCACAATTGTGTATTATTGGTCAGGAAAGAGCAAAACCCTATATAATTGTATCTTAAAAATGCAACTCATTATTCTTAGAAAAACAAGTCCAACTATCTGTTTGTTTTATTAGATTTTATATCTTTGGAATAAAGCATGATAAAAGTTGTACTAAGAATAGATGCAGACCTTTATGATACAAGAAAGTTTTCTCATGCTATTTCATAAAAAGATAATGGTTTTGCCTAGCCAGTTCTATTATTCTTAAAGGCCCTATGTTCTTCAGACTAGTAACTGTAATAATTGTATAATTATTACTAGTAGTAGTACTTTATGTTTTGACTAAGTATTTATTGCAAAAGTTCTTGGACCAATTTTTTGCACTCAGCTTTTTTTGTTGTTGTTGCTGTCGTTAATATTTTGTTGAAGACAGAGATACCGAAGAAGGATTAAAATCCTGGGCCAAGATACATGATTTATTATGATTAGAGGATGTCTGATAGCCCTGTCTGAATCAGAGACACCAGCCATTAACTCTCAAAGTAATATTTAAATCTCTTAACCCTGATGATTTGCCAAAGAGCCAATGCACAGGAGTTGAGCTCAGAGCTTTCCACATTTCTCCATATGGATTCTCAGACATCTGCAGGAGTACCTGAGTCAGACGTGTCCTTGAGTGCTTTTATTCTATATATATCACACAGCTCCCCAGGCAGGCTCACAACTCTGGCTGTTAAGGCTCATGCTTTTCTTAATACTGGTTTGATCTCTGACCTCAACTATGGCAAAAATCAGCATTTCTCCTATTGCTGAAGATGTTCTAGGGGCTTATGCTTTCTCAAGTCAGGTTCTGTCTCAATTTCTTTTTAGTGTGTATTTAATTGTAGCTTTTCTCAATTCTCCTAAAACAATCCAAACAGCAAACAGAATCCCCAGTTCCTTTAATCTCTGCCACTCACCCTAACCACATACCATAAACTCAGGGAGGTAGATGGGCCTGGTTCTTCTGAAGGGCCAGCATGAGACAGAACTGAGGTGTGGAGAGCCTGTCCTCTGACATCTGGGTCATCTCTGTTGTCTTTTCTCTTCTCAGGCCTCACCCAGCATTTCAGGATCTCTTTTCTCTCTCCTCAAATCCTTTGCTTCTCTCCACTTTCTACCCATTCCTGAGCTCCCTTACTCCTCTCCAAACTATGATTTTTTATGAGAGAGAGTTGGTTCCCAGCCTCCCCCTTTTTTTTTCTACTTTGCTTCTCAGACCTCCTTTTCTTCAGCTTAGGATGATTACTTAGATGCTTTGCTAAACAAAAATGTTTTCTTCCTAAACAAAATTCTGCCATGAGCTAATTTTTTAATCAAAAGAATACTATTTATATGGCTCTGCGCCTGTAGCTCAGTGGTTAGGGCGCCAGCCACATACACTGGGGCTGGTGGGTTTGAACCTAGCCCAGGCCTGCTGAACAACAACAACCACCACAACAAAAAATAGCCAGGCATTATGCCCAGCGCCTGTGATCCCAGCTACTTGGGAGGCTGAGGCAAGAGAATCCCTTAAGCCCAAGAGTTTGAGGTTGCTATGAGCTGTGTTGCCACAGCACTCTACTGAGGGTGACATAATAAGACTCTGTCTCAAAAAAAAAAAAAAATACCATATGAATAAGATTTTTTAAAATATTTTTAATGGTAAAAGATGGAGACTTTACATCCTTTATATTAACCTGGATGGACGTGGAATACATTATTCTTAGTAAAGCATCACAAGAATGGAAAAGCAAGAATCTTATGTACTCAGTTCTCATAGGAGGAACGTTGATGACCTAGTACATGGTGGGGGGTATGGGAAGGGGAGAGCAAAGAGAGGGAAGGAGGGAGGGAGGTGGGGGAAGGGAAGAGGAAAGAGAGGAAAGGAAGGAGTGGGGTTGGGAAGGGAAGAGCAGAGAGAGGGACGGAGGTTCATGGTATGTGACACAATTTTGGGGGGCAGGACACAATTATAAGAGGGATTTTACCTTAAAAATGCAATCAAATGACCTGGTTCTTTGTACCCTCAATGAATCCCCAACAGTAAAAAAAAATACAAAAATAGGTGGTGCCTGTGGCTCAAGGGAGTGAAGTGGCGGGTTCAAACCCAGCCCTGGCCAAAAATTGCAAAAAAATAAAAAATAAAAAATAAATTTTCATGGTAAAAATTAAAATGCAGAGAAAGTATGATTTCCTTCCACCCCATACTGTGAAGACCCTAATTCTCCTGGTTCACTTTCCCAAAAGTATCTCCACTTGCCAGTTTTTTGGGTATTTAAGTATGAATATATCACTATTATTTGAAAAATGACGTGCTGTGTACCTCCCTTTCTCCTCCATATCCACTCTAGACATTTCTTCCCAAGCTCAGACTCTCTCACCTCCAGCTTCATGTCAGAAGATATGAGGAAGAGAAGAGAGAGCTGGGGCCTGGTCCTGGCTTCCTCGGGTCCTCTCTCTCCAACCACCCTCTCCTTCCAGTTCTGATAATTGTGGCTTTCCTTCACCTCTTCAGACTTTTTTGTGGTTACAGTACTTCATACTACCTCTAGAGGTTTCTCCATAGCTCACCCAGAATTTCTATCTCCTTTTAAAACACAGATTATCAGCTTGACTGTGCTATCTGCCGTCTGTAGGGATCCCAAAAATACAAATGGGAACACATCTGGAGCTTACGTGTCTGGCTATATCAACTCACATAAAATCTACCTTAGGCCTTTACAAGCTTAAGCTTAATTTTGCGAGCATAATTTTCAATTGCATTGAAATTGTAAATTATTTACCTAGTCTATTATTGGTGGCACTTAAGTTGTTTCAGTTATCCTGTGATCCTGTGTAACATTGCTGCAAACATGTCTTTGTGCTTATATCTCTGCACATATGTACAAATGGGAGTGCAGGATGATTTTTATTTATCTTTTTTAAAATTAATAAGAGGGTACAATATTTAGGTTACATTGTTCTTACTTCCAGGGTAAAGTTCCCTTTGTAGGAGAGCCCCTCCCCCAGGGGGTGTGTTATATACCCTCACAGTGTGCAAATTAGGTGAGATCCCGCCTCCTGCCCTCCCTCCTTCTGCCATACATACTCCCTTTTCCCCCTACAGGATGATTTTTAAAAATCATAATTGCTGTATCGAAGAGCATATGTACTCATATAGACTGTTGACTTAAGCCTGCAACTACCTATAAGATGTTAGTCTGAATTTATAAGAGGGAAACCTTCCTTCCATTGTAGCCACATTGAAAAGATCAAAAAACAAGGATAGAAAAGTGAAGCAATAGCTGAATTAAATATACAGCTGAGAATCTAACACAAAATGAAACATACAGAGATGGAGAGATAGACAATTAAAGGAGAAGGTGAAAAATGGGCAGCAGGAATGGAGAGATCCAACATCCACATAGAATTCCTGAAGGAGCACCTAGAGGGAATGTGGGAAGAGCAATATTCAAAAACCTAATGGCCAAGAACTTTCCAGAATTTTAGAGAAACAGCCTAACACTGAATCTTTACTAAATAAAAACACATTAGTCACAAACATAATATTGAAGCCATAGAACACCAGAAAAAAGAGAACAGTGTAATCATGATGGAGGAAAAATTATCTACAAAACAATAACAATTAGACAAATAATAGCCACAGCCACCATAAGACAATTACATGATACTGTCAAAGGTTGGGGAAAAAAACACCTGTCAACACTGAGATGTATACCAACAACAATCATTGAGTAGTGAGGGCAAAATAAAGACTAATTTATTTAATGTATTCAATGGCTTAGTTTTATACCTACAGACCCTTCCTGTTAGAAGTATAAAGCTAAAAAACAAACAAAAAAACTATAAAGCTGCAGCCCCCAACCCCTGGGCCCTGTTCTATTAGGAGTCTGGCGGCAAAAGTCAGCCTTGCTACTTTTTTCCTCCATGCCCCACTCTGGTGGAAAAATTGTCTTCTGTGCAAAAATTATCTTCCACAAAACTTAGGACCGAGGCTGCTACACTGCACAGCAGAAGGTGCGAGGCAGGCGATGAAGTGAAGTAGCTTCATTTGTATTTACTAGCTGCCAGCCGCCCCACATAGCCCATCACCACCTGAGCTCTGCCTGCCAGGACCCACTCCCACCACTCTCCCACCCCCATCCACGTAGGTGGAAAAATTGTCTTCCATGAAACCAGTCCCTGGTGCCAAAAAAGGCTTGGGACAGCTACTATAAAGGATATAGTTAAGGAAGAAAGAAAATAAACCTACACAAAATGACAGGTGCAAGAAGTTATACAGAGAAGAGAAATGGGTAAAACATCTCGGAAAAATGTCTACAAGCATTAATTCTAAAAGGAACAGCAAAAACATTTTTTTTTTTTTTTTGAGACAGAGTCTCATTTTGTCACCCTTCGTAGAGCACTGCAGCATCATTGCTCATGACAACCTCAAACTCTTGGGCTCAAGCGATCCTCTTGCCTCAGTTTTTCATTTTTAGTAGAGATGAGGTCTCATTCTTGCTCAGGCTGGTCTCAAACTCGTGAGCTCAAACAATCCACCCCCCTGGGTCTCCCAGAGTGCTAGAAGTACAGGTGTGAGCCATTGTGCCTGGCCTCAACAACAATTTTTTTAAAAAGCAATTTCATGGGATTAAGAACAAATTGAAATAAAATAGTAGGCATGGCAAATGATGTGGAATGAAGATTGTTTGGAGAGAATCTAAATTGTTCTAGATCTTTGGTTGAGAACAGACATCGATAACATAAGAATTACTTAAAAATAATAAAAATTTAACTTTGCATGGTAAAATCTGAGGATAATCAATGAAATAACAGAAATAGAATAGAGAGAAGAGTGAAGGAAAAAGAAAATGAAATAAAAGTTGTTTAATCAACTGCAATATTTGACAGGAATAAAAGAAGCCAAGAGAATGTATACTGAATAAAACTTCTCCTTTTTAGTTTAATTATATTTTTGAATTTTTTTTCTGTTGCATTTTTTTCTGTTTACTTCTTTTGCAATACCAGCTGTGTAAATAGTGGTTTATAACCCCTGTCTCTCATATTTTTTCCCTGTTGTTCTACTTTGCTCAGATTTCTCAAGCCCGGTATCACTCACATCACTATTTTCTACAATGTTGGTTATCTTTTTATTTCTGCTCACGTGGCCATGACTTTTGTGATAATATTATTTTCTCTTTCATTTCTCTTTCCTAGCTCTGTCAGTTCATTTTGGTCTGCTTCCTTGAGCCTTTTTAACTCTGCTTCCCAGGGATAGTGGTGTGTGTGTAAAAATTCTTATCAAGTTTCAAGCTCAGTCTTGATATCATCTTTCAAGAATTACATGTATGTGAAAATCTACCTTCTGTAGGTCATATTTTTTTCTTCTTCTTTTTATGTTTTATCCTGGCTCCTTTTTGACCATTTCTGTTTTGAATGTAGTTATTCTCGATACATTTGTGGGTATGGGGCAGGGAGAGGACCTGAGGAGCAGCTGGATTATAAAATGTTGCCTAGAAATGCCCAAAGCCCTGGCATTTTGTCTTGTGGTGTGACTCTAATCCAGGCGAGGAGAAACTGGTTTTCTGTGAATCACTATATGACCTGGTATGTGTACCTTTGACTTAGCTTGCACTACTCCACAGATTATACAAATTGGCAGTTCTGGGCCGTATGTCATCCAGGGTTCCAGCTCCACACAGCACCTGGATAGTCGGCTTCTTACAGAAATGGTGTGTCTGTGCACTGCTGGTTGAATACCTCTTCCCCTTCCACATTGTCAAAAGAGGTCAAGGAGGTTCTCCAGGTAGCCCACACCTGGTCTCTACTTCCAACGGAGGCACTGGAGGTTCTGCCTCTGGGAAGTTCCACTACTTCAGAGAATTCTTCCCTCTGACAGTTCTGTCCTGAATGTACTGAGTAAGAATCATTTTCTGGCATTTTCCCTGACTGTGGGGCAATATGCCCAGGATTTCTTCATGTATTACTGTTCAGCCTTTTAGGTATTTTCTGGCCTCTAGAAAATGCTTTGTTAATTTCAGGAAGAGGAAAGAGCAGAGATGTTTTATTTCATTAAGTCCTGTCTTTAATAATGTTTTCCTCTTGCTACAAATACTATGTTTGTTCTAGGCTTTTTTCTCTGTAGCAGTGAATAAAATTTTTTCTTAAAAGTGGATAAAGAGTCACCTTGTACCTTATTTTTACGACTTGTATTTCCTAACATTAATATTCCTCCTCCACAGTACAGCATGGCCCTTAAGATTTGCCATTATGATAAAGGCTTCCTGGAGATTTTAATGCCAATTTTACAAGTAGGGTCAAGAACTCGATGAAGAGTATTCAGAGTTAAATGTCTATTTATTAATCACTGTGCAATTCATCTTGCTAAAATTATTCTAGCAGTAACAGTTAAAGACTTACAGGGTCTGGGGGTGACTTATGTGCAAAATACAGAGGGGTAACATTTATTTCAGTTGTTTTATACTCTTGATTTCACATTTACACTTGTTATTTTGAAGTTTTATATTGATAAAGTGGTGTTTTAGTTGAGAAGTTTTTACCATATGGCAAAAATAGGGAAAATTTTTACTGAAATTGGTTATTTTAAGACAACTTGTATCAGGACCAAAACCTTAATCAATCAGTAATAGTTGCCAGTTGCTATAAATAGCCCTGTGTGGGGGTGGGGGGATGTATAGGTTCTTTTTGTTTTCATCAGTGGATCCTTGGTTCCTTAGCTCTTCCAACCCACTGCAGTTCAGAGAGATTCTGAGCAGTTGTTCCCGGTCTAGAACTCTATTGTCCTGAAAAAGTTGGTGTGTTTAAAGATGTCCAGTCTTGGGTGGTGCCTGTGACTCAGTGGGTGGGGTGCTGGCCCCATATACCAAGGGTGGCGGGTTTGAACCCAGCCCTGGCCAAACTGCAACATAAAAATAGCTGGGCACTGTGGCCGGTGCCTGTAGTCCCAGCTACTCGAGAGGCTGAGGCAGGAGAATCGCCTAAGCCCAGGAGTTGGAGGTTGCTGTGAGCTGTGATGTTACAGCACTCTACCCAGGGCAACAAAGTGAGACTCTGTCTCT
>NW_003852407.1:19704779-19707714 GCF_000181295.1 Otolemur garnettii
CCACCTCTGGCATATGGGGCCAGCGCCCTACTCCTTTGAGCCACAGGTGCTGCCCAGAATTACATTTTTATAATACTGAATTTTCTATCCTTTACATTTTTTAAGCCTTTGTTTTTGTCTCTATGTTTTTGTTGGTGACATTTTTCCTTCATGTTGGCTTTGGGCATTTCCTTTTCACTTTATTGACAGGTATTACATATATTTTGTTGCTGCTATATTTGAGAGCTTTTTGTTGTTGCTGTTTATTGTATGATCTCACAGGATTTGTCTGATTTTTGATTCAGAGTCTCACTCTGTCATCTTGGGGAGAGTGCCATGGAGCTGCCATCACCGCAATCTGAAATGCTTGGGCTTAGGCAATCCTCTTGCTTCAGCCTCCCAAGTAGCTGGGACTATAGGCACCCACCACAACACCCAGCTAGTTTTTCTATTCTTACTAGAGTTGGAGTCTTGCTCTTGCTCAGACTGGTCTTCAACTCCTGAGCTCAAGTAATCCACCTACCCTGGCCTTCCAGAGCTAGGATTACAGGCTGGAACCACTGTGCCAGGCCCCCCTGACAGGTTTTATATGGAGTAAGCTATCAATTTTATTAATTTTGTAATATATTTGGTATATCTGTCATTTTCTATTTGTTTTTGTGATATTTGAAAAATAGATATACGTAAAAGAGGCACTTACATATTAATCTATTAACATGTATTATCATATTAACAGGAGTCTTCTCTATGCTCTGAGTACCATGATGTGTTCACCCAGGGATGCACTAGTGAACTACACCAACACCAAACACAACTAACAAGCACAAGTCCAAACCATCCTGAGTTGAGTGGTTCTGTAATGCATGTGGTTTTCTTGACTCAAGACTCTCCTTCTGATTTTTGTTTTGAGTTTTGGTGAATAATTTTGACATGCATTGATTTCCAAAGTTATGATATTATGGTGTTCTGAAAAGGATCAAAGCAGAGGGTCAGGAAGTTGTTTAGAACATACATTTTTTTGGTAACTTATGATGCTTTTAAGGAAATATTTGAGGAAGCAGAGAATAAAGAATAATAGATTAGGAGACATCTTCTGATATTTTGAAGGACATCATAAAAAACATTTCTCAAGATTGAGGATTGAGCAATCACTTAAGTACAATGCCTAAAATACTTCTCCATAAGAACTGTAGGACCTTATATTAGGTTAAGTATGAAATGTTCAATTTCCTTAAGTACTAAGTTTGACAATTGATATCGCTGACATTTCACTTTGACACTTCTTGTTTTATTTTTATTGTGAAGGTACATTCTCATATTTTTAAACATGTTTTGGCTTTCAAAAAATTTTTTAGAGGTGTGGCGCCTGTGGCTCAGTGAGTGAGTGCTGGCCCCATACGCTGAGGGTGGCAGGTTCAAACTTGGCCCTGGCCAAACTGCAACAAGAACAACAAAAAAATTTAGAGCAATTTTTGTGAAACGATGGATAATTCAAAAAATCGTATTTTTTGTGCATATGAATTCCGCCATGCAGCGTAGACAGCTCAAAATATCAGTGAAGCGTTTGAGAAGGGTATAGCTAATGAACACACAGTGTACTGATGGTTTGAGAAGTTCCATCCTGGTGGTTTTAATCTTGAAAATGAGTCAAGTGGGAGACCGGAGCGCAAGGTCAATAAAGATGAGTTGAAAGCTGCAGGAGAAGCAAATCCACCTCAAACTACACATGGCTAGCAGCAAAGTCCGACATTACTATTCCAGCAATATTGGGCCACTTAAAGCAAATCAGAAAGGCAAAGAAGCTGGATAGATGGATTTTGCACGAATTAAACAAGCATCAGAAGCGAAATCGCCTCCACGCTCACTTTTCTTTTCTGTCACCACCTAAAGACAAATCATTTCTGTACCATGTTGTTACATGTCAAGAAACATGGATTCTTTTTTGACAATGGCAAGAGTTTGACACAATGGTTAGATGAAAATGAAGTACCAAAACATAACACAAAACCAAATATTCCTCAAAAAAAGTTAATGGTATCTGGTGGTCTAGTGTTGGTGTTAATCACTACAGTTTCATGAAACCTGGTCAACTGATTGCAGCAGGTGTCTGCTGCAACCAACTGGACTAAATGGTGAGGATGCCTGTGATTAGCAGCTGGGATTGGTATATAGAGACTGGGTCATCCGGTCTGCAGCTTTCAGCTCATCTTTATCCACCTTGCACTCCGGTCTCCCACTTGACTCATTTTCAAGATTAAAACCACCAGGATGGAACTCCTCAAACCATCAGTACACTGTGTGTTCATTAGCCACAATGCTCCACCACATGTCACCCAAACATTGCTGCTCAAACCACAGAAGCTGCCCTTGAAAAATCTCTGTCCCACATTCACCAGACCTTGCACCAACTAACACTTTTGTGGGGGAGGGGAATCACATAACCTACAAATAATGATGATTTTTTATCATTTTCTATTATTTTTACTTCTTAAACTTTTATCCATGTGCATTAATTAGCTAATTATTGCCAATCTATGTCTTTTTCATGACTTGAATGGAGAGGATTCTTCATTAATCACATTGATGCAATTTGTTTGAGATAGATCTTTACAAAATAATATAATCTCCTTACCGCTATTTTATGAAGAGTTTTAACACCCGAAATGGTTTAATTGTATTCGGTGCCTTTCTGGATTTTATGAAAGGCACCATATGCCAATGACTGTATGAAAAATCACTCAATCCTATTAGCTCTCAGGACAATACAAATTAAAGCCAAAATGAGACATCACTACATTCTACCCAAAATGCTAACAGTAACAGGGATGACTATAGTAAGTGTTGGTGAGAATGTAAGAACTTGAACTCTCAAGGGACTGTAAATTGGTATAATCACTATGGAAACCTGTCTACCACTTTCTCTTAAATCTGAGAAAATATATATATATATATATAT
>NW_003852407.1:19708281-19715742 GCF_000181295.1 Otolemur garnettii
GATGTAAAGTCTCCATCCTTCTTAATGGCTGCATAGTATTCCATGGTGTACATATACCACAGTTTGTTGATCCATTCGTGGATCGATGGGCATGTGGGCATCTTCCATGACCTGGCAATTATGAATTGGGCTGCAATAAACATTCTGATACAAATATCTTTGTTGTAATGCAATTTCTGGTCATCTGGGAATATACCCAACAAAGGAATTGCAGGGTCAAATGGCAGGTCTAAAATCTGAGAATATATACATCATATAATCTAGAATTTCAACTATAAGGTATATAACCAATAGAAATACATACATGTGTGCATTTATTTATACTAATTTTATTTATTATTGACTCATGTTGAAAAGGGATGTTCCTTAATGAGTAATAGTATAGGTAAACAAATTGTGGCATATGAAACAATTACCTATTCTAAAAAGAAAGACACTGTAGTTTTTCCTTTGACCTAATATGTTGGAGTATATTAATAATTTGCCTAATGTTGCTAGGTTTGAATTTCTGGGGTGTTCTTTATTGGTCATCATTTGAATTTCTGGGGTGTTCTTCATTGGTGAATTGGTATCAGTCATACTTTTCAGATTGAAAAGCTTTTGGCTTTTTTCTCTGTTTTAGATAGCTCTGATATACCTAAAGTTCTTATTTTTTACATGTCTTTTTATATTAATTTAAAAACCACTCCTGTGATTATGAACTTGTGGATTTTAGCTTAAGTCAGGACCTTTGTATCCAGAAATCTTTTCTTGGATTTATCCAAATCCTATTTCTCACTTTGATATTAAACCATTAAAGCTCAGAAACTACTTTTTTGCCCAGAAAGATTTAGTCACTAAAAGAATAGATTGAGAAAATCCTATGAGCCTTATGGCATAACATATGATAAAAAATAGGAAATGGTCTAGAAATACTCTCCATTAAAAGTTACTCTGGGCAGTTCACGTGTACCTGAGCTGGGAAGGACGCATTGAGGTGGGCATACCCATCAAGGACAGTCACCATCAGTAACTTCCATGGCCAAACCTCAGGTGTGTGGCCTCTCGGCCAGGCGCCTGTGGATTCATATTGTTGCAGCCTGTGTTGTATCCCTGGGGGTTGCAGCTTTCTATAAGTTTGCTGTGGCTGAACCAAGGAAGAAGGCATATGCAGATTTCTACAGAAATTATGATTCTAGGAAAGGTTTGGAGGAGATGAGGAAGGCTGGTATCTTTCAGAGTGTAAAATGATTTTGGAATAGAAAGAATTTCTTTGGGCTAATTTACATAGACGTGTGTCCTAACCAACGTTCCTGAGCTATGAATATGAGTGATAAACTATTAATAAATTTTAAAAGTTACTCTGTATCATAATTGCATTTCTTGATTGCTTTTGTTGGCTACAGTTATAAGATTCCTGATAAGATAGAATACTTCCATTATATAATTTTTTTTTGGAGACAGAGCCTCAAGCTAGTGCCCTGTGTAGAGCACTGTGGCATCACAGCTCACAGCAACCTCCAACTCCTGGGCTGAAGAGATTCTCCTCAGCCTCCCAAGTAGCTGGGACTACAGGCACCCACCACAGTGCCCAGCTATTTTTTGGTTGTAGTTGTCATTGTTGTTTGGCAGGCCTGGGCTGGATTCGAACCTGCCAGCTCCAGGTGTATGCGGCTGGCACCTTAGCCACTTGAGCTATAGGTGCCAAGCCACTTTCATTATATACTTACTTTTCGTCTATATATTTTATCTTTTATTTTTATGAGTCATTTGCCTATGCAGATGGCTCTTTTGATGGTGCACTGTGGGTGACTTAAGGTGAACTGGCTTGTATTCTTTGTTATGCTAAACCCAAAGGAATACACATAATTATGCAAGAGGTTAAGAGTATGTTAATCCACTAATTAAATAACTACTTATTGTCCTATTTTGCACTAGTTTCTTGGATTCTCTTGTATAGCATCAAAATAGCATTGTTTTCAGGAAATGACTTCTTAAATATTAAATGACTGAGTGTAGACTATTTTCATCATCATAAGTCAATTATTTTGAATGGTATCAAGCAATAGTTTTTGTTTTCTTTTTAACAAGGATATGTATGTATCAATAAGAAAAGTATCTCTCAAAGATGTCCAAGACTAACCACTGTTTAAAATTCAAGGGAGGTATGTGGACATTATTCTGTCTGTTCAGTAGCCAAGTTTACAGACTTTCTCTCTAGGGTTGAGTTTCCCAGTGGGTGTACACAACACTTGAGGTTCCCTGTGTGTCTGGGTTACACATGTGCCAAAAATTTGATTTCCCTCAGCCTTTTGGCAGGTACTACCTGGAGCCCACACAGCTGATGCCCCAGGCAGGCAAAGGAAACCTGCTACTGTACCCTGGTAAAGAACCACCCCCTTCCATGGAAGGCACTGATCACTTCATTGGTAACTTTACTACTCTTTGAGTCTTTGATCTTTGCTTTTTAATGTCTGTCCTCCTACCCTCCAACCCCAAACTTTTCTGATCAAATTCTCATTTCCATTTGGCAGGCTTCTTTTTACAAGACCTCCTAGAATTTGCTTCAGTCAGGGCCACTCAGATTCCCTTTAAGGCAAAACTAGCAATCTATTAAGTAAACCTAGCGTTAAGCAGAGAAAAGGAATGGATAAAGTGAACACAATCCATTAATTTCTTCATTTTATCAAGTGATTCCAGGCAAGGACTAGGCAGGGGGGCCTGAACTTCATATACTGCTTTTTCCCTCCCAGTATGCCACCATGAAGTATAATTCATACAGTTTCTTCACAAACTTGGTGAAGTTTGAAAGATGGATTGCATATATTCATTTCTAGGCAAAGTAATCCATGTCAACATGGGAGCTGGTGTGGTTTGTGGAAAGAGCAATGAACTAGGCTGAGAACATCTGGCTCTCTCCCACCTGTGCTCTCTCCTGCTACGTGACCACAGGCCAGTTATTTTTACCTCATTGAGCTTTAGTTCCTCATCTCAAAATGACATGCCATATCCACCCCCAAGGGATGTTGCGAAAGTGACCTCAAAGTGGTTTGAATCCTTGAAAATGCTATAAGGCACTCATATGATGTGAAAGAACAATCTGGGATCTGAAGTGAGAGATTGAGGCACTGTGAGATTAGCATGAAGTTTGAGTCAGATGCTGAAGTCAGGATTGTTACCACTATGGCGGTTTTCTTTTCAAACTATATCACAGAATTATCACAAAGTTCTGTGCTCCTTCATATGCAAGATTATGAAAACCTGGCTTTAAAATGATCCTGTGTACTCTCAGATGTGTGGCACATATATATTAAAATTTCTTTAATATAACCTAAATAAGATGAAGGGACCGGTACATTTTTTCACAACAGAACTCTGACCATACTAATAATGAAAATATTTATTTAAGGAAAGTTTTTTTTGTATCACATTTTGGAGTATATATATTCCCTTTTATGGATCTTGCCAATCTCTTTCATACTAGTAAATTAAATTATGTAAATAAAAATTCAGTTATCTAAGCATAATTCATCAACCTAATACTTTTCTTAATTAGGTATTTAAATAGATATAATTACTATATTTTATCAGTGATTGTAATACAGAGGTCTGAACCTTTAGCAACCATAAAAGTAAGGTTCTGTACCCTATTTTCTTTCCCTACTTCTTCACTCTAATTCACTGAAAAAAAAATTAATTTTTATTTTACCAAGGTTGTGAGCAAATCCAAACACCTAGTATATATTGTTCATCCTTCCTCAGTTAGGCAATATGAACTAAATAAAATGTTATCTATCTCATTAAACAAGTACATTTTCCTTTTTTGTTTTAAATGCAATCTCCATAATTCTTATTCATATAACGAGAAAACCATTAGTTATGACCTAATTTATTGAGTTTGAATAAATGAGATAGATGACATTTTATTTAATCCCTACTGTCTCAGATATTTAAGAGCATGGGGTATCTTGTAGACAAAAATACTAACAATAGAAAGACTACGTGGTGGTAATAAATTTTGAACAAAGCCATTAAACAAAATTTACTTCTGTCTTACTATGTCTTACTGTTATAGGATTAAGAACTTTCTGATGTCCTAAAAATTAAACTTTTCCATAAGGGCTCTCCTCTGTTGTGGGGCTTCTTTGGCTCCTTAGGAATATCGGTTGATAGTTCAAATTTGAAAAGGTTTGGCAAGCATTTGGGGGGCTCTTGAGTATCTTAACTATCTCTGTTTTAAAAATGAGTTGAGACCCTGCTGCATCCCTCAGACCATTAGAGACCGACTTAAAGGATTACTCACTAGGAAATTTGATGTTTAAATGGAAAGAGACAAGCATCAGTTATTACTATTGGCAGAGAGTAATCCGAAGGAGAGATTTTTAAAAATAAATTTTTCAAATACTCAAATAGTGCTTACCATGTACTAGGCTCTCATGCTCTTTACAGGCATTAACTCATCTAATTGAATCCTTACATTAACGGCTGTACTGACTACGCTTGTTTTCTGGTACAAAATATGATGCCTACGCTAGAGGAGAATGAATCAGTCTCAAGAGGTACCCGTGTGTGCTTGCTGAACAAAACCCAGAAGAGATGGGGTTAAAATTATGAGATAGTCATGTAGGCCAGGCACATCTATACAGACACTTCACATTTCTTCTAAAAAAAAGATCGACCATCAATTTCTATGATATTAATACTTTCCTCATTCTATCCTAAACTTTCCTTTAAGAAAAGCCAAGCTTACCTAAGAACATGCCATTCCTAAGGCCGGAAAAAGTACGGAATTCACTCTAGATCAATAAGATGTAGTATTAGCATTGTAGACAACCAGTTGAACTGGGCCAAACACAGAGATATAAAAAGTCAGTGGGGTTGAAGAGGGAACTACCACAATTTTTGCTTCTTCACTCTTCATGGATTTTATTTTGCTTGCATAGATTCTTGATATTTTTTTTTAACAGGTGATTTTTTAAAAATATGTTGTTCCACTTTGCATTTCACATGCCCTTAAGCATATAAAAATGTTACAAAGTAATTCGACCCGTAGGGTCCCTTATGGCCCTGGTCTCAATCCCTGCAAGAAGGAACCAGGCATGACTCGGATTAGAAGTACAAGCTTGTGGGAGATGGGCTAGCCCTTACTTTCAGGGTAGCGCCGAGCAACGTCAGCACCAACCTTATTATTGAGACAGAATAATACAGGTGAGGAGAATAATTAACAATGACTTGAGGCTAGGCACCTGTGGCTCAAGCGGCTAAAGGCGCCAGCCACATACACCTAAGGTGGCGGGTTCGAATTCAGCCCAGGGCCCACCAAACAACAATGATGGCTGCAACCAAAAAAAAAATAGCCAGGTGTTGTGGCGGGTGCCTGTGGTCCCAGCTACTTGGGAGGCTGAGGCAGGAGACTCGCTTGAGCCTAGGAGTTGGAAGTTGCTGTGAGCTGTGATGCCATGGCACTCTACCCAGGGGGACAGCTTGAGGCTCTGTCTCAAAAAAAAAAAGAAAAATGACTTGAGCGTGCTATTTCTCCATAAGGAGCTCCTGTGGACCAATGGCCCAAGGGTCCACCCCTCAGCTGCAGATCATCTTGCTCAGATGTCATCTGGCTCTTGGTGTCCCCTATAATTACCTTTTACACAAAATGTTAAATTAGCTGGAGAAATTGAGGAACTTGTAAGTACTCCAAAAAGCAAAATATTAAAAATGATATATATTTTTTGAGACAGGTTCTCATTTTGCCCGGGGTTAGAGTGTTGTGGCATGATCATAGTTCCTTGTAGACTCAAACTCCTCCTGCCTCTCAGCCTCTTGACTATCTGGGACTACAGGCATGTGCTACTATTAATATTTCTGTGTTTTCTAGAGAGGGGGGTCTTACTTTTGCGCAGGCTGGTCTCAAGTGATTCTCTAGTTTAGGATTCCCAAAGTGCTAGGATTACAGGTGTGAGCCACCGCACCTGGACAAAAAATAAATTTGAACTTGGTGATCCTGTTCAGTGAACTAATGGGATATATAAGGGATCATTTTACGTGTCAGACATTGCACTTAGCATTTTGCACAGTTAAACCATCCAATGTCATTGCCCTGCAAGGTGGTATTATAATCCATTGTTTGAGGGCTGAGAAAAGAGGCTCACAAATAGTAGCTTGTCCTAGGTCTCACAGTTCACAAAAGGCCTGGGGTTATAAACTAGGTGTTCCAAGTGCCACATTGCACAGCACTATCTCAGAGACATCCAAGACACAGGAATTTTGTTCAATCTGGAAACACTCAGAAAATAATGGCAGTAGAGCATCCGGCCACCTTCTGCATGATTGGTTGAAAAAGAAATACCTGCAAGCACACTTTAGAAAATGCGACAAAGCTAAGGACCGGGACGAATTTAGCTAGCAGGAAGAAGCATTTGAACAAAGGGGAGACCGCGGCCTAGGAATGGATTAAACCACAGGACGGTTTGGCTACAGAAGCTCCACGCGGCTGCCCCGCTCAAGGGCCTATTGGCTGCAGAGGGCTTCTCCGCTCCACCCGAATAGTCAGAGCCACAGTATATGACTGCCCAGTATCAACCTCCAGATATGAAGGCAAGTCCAGGTATAAGGCATTTACACGCGCCCATATCACATTCTGACAGTTTCCAGAGGAAGGTTAGTTGGGGGGGGGGGATTCATTAACACAGGTCGCAAATACACCTAGTTCCCCAAACGAGTATTTTTGGAGGAAATTGCATCATGTAAGTCTCCTTTTTGAGATACCCCTTTCCCTTCAGGT
The DNA here is from genome assembly GCF_000181295.1 of Otolemur garnettii. Lineage (NCBI taxonomy): Eukaryota > Metazoa > Chordata > Mammalia > Primates > Galagidae > Otolemur > Otolemur garnettii. The sequence continues at coordinate 19,715,039 of NW_003852407.1, forward strand.
GCATCATCCTTAATTTCTGATCCCCAGAGTAGAACGCACCCGAGGCTCGTGGCGCGTCAGTCAACCCCCAGCAGCGCGGCGAGCTGGGGGACCCCAGGCGGCCAGGGACGAATGTGACGTAGGAGGCGGATGGGCCCCAGCGGGAGGGTGGTGCTCTGCGCGGGGCGGCGCGGGCCTATCAGGACGCGCGATGTTCCTGCGAGGGGCGGGCGGGGGTCCTCCAGGTTTCCTCGGGTCCCGGCGCAGCGCCGCCTGCCGAGTTCCGGGCGAGCGCCGACCGCGGGGGTCTCGGCGCGCCCTCTCCTTCGGATCCGCCCCCCTCTCCGACCCAGTCGCGGCGCCGACGGCCCTCGGCCGCCTCCTCTGCGGGCTCCTCCTCTCTGCGCGCAGCGCGAGTCGCCGGGTCGCGCCCGGTGTCTGCGGGCCGTGCGGGGGCGGCGCCGGCGGGGGTGCCTCACCCTCGGCCGGCGGCTGTGATGCCGCTGCCGCCTTCGCGGCCGGGCAGGCAGCTGGCGGCCGCTGGAGTCAGAGCCCGAGCGCGCTCGTCGCTGGCCGGGACGCCGCCCTGGCCTGCGTGAGGCTCCCGCGGCGGCCGCGGGGCGCCGGGCTCCGGCGCGGCATGAGGAGGAGGCTGCCTGCCAGCGGGCGCCCAGCTCCTCGGTCCCCAGGGCCCCCGCAGGCCCCCGGGCGTCGCGTGCGCGGGC
>NW_003852407.1:19715977-19727244 GCF_000181295.1 Otolemur garnettii
ACCTGCAGCCAGCCCCTCCTCCTGTCGCTGCCCAGGGGAGAGAACGCGCGTCCTAGCCTTTCTTCAGCCTCCTCGGGTCCTCGGACCCCGGGCCCCGCGCCAGGTTTCCCCTCTCCTTCCCCACCCCCTTCCCCGACTCTCCGGTCTCCCATTCATTCCGTCCGCTACCTTCCATTTCCTCTTTCCCGCTCGGGCCCTCTCCCCGGAGCCTCCCCGCGCGGACCCCGCCGCAGTCTCGGGGCTCTTAGCACATTCATCGAAGTTTAGGGCCTGGACCGCGGCCCGGAGTCCGGCTTGAGAGCGCAGCCGGAGCTGCTGGCCGGGAAGAGGAAGATGTCTGTGCTCAGGCGGGTGATGCGGATCTCCAATCGCTCCCTCCTCGCCTTCATTTTCTTCTTCTCGCTTTCCTCGTCTTGTCTCTACTTCATCTATGTGGCTCCGGGCATCGGTAAGCACTGAGACACACCCTCACTTCCCCCGTCACACTGAAGGCAGTGCAGGATGTTAAGAATGCTACTTCTGGGATTTGGAAGCTGTTTAAACGGGGGCTCACAGAAAGCATTTAATTTGAAATTTAATTTCAGAAGTGTCAGACTGCTTCGGGGGCATTCTTTGGTTTGTGAATTTTGTTAATGCATGTTTGAATAACTTAAACAAATTGCCTTAAGTGCATTAAATAGCAAAATTAGGCACGCTGGCCCGGCATGCTCTGCTCACTTTCTTGAGCGTTCGTGACAGCTTCACCACTTAACGTCAAGTCTTTAAGCTTAAGCTCAGTGCTCAACCGTAGTTTTATTCAAACACTCTCAAATGTAAGAACTGGTTGTAAAAATATGATGGAGAAACCGACAGCTGGGAATGTGGTTGAGTTCAAGAATGTTCTAGGTCACTTTTTTAGAATGAGGTCAATTAACATTTGTGCCATACTTCGGGAATTTTTAGGCGATGAGGATGAGTTGTTTTGTAAAAAACAGTGCTCCGTGATTTTAGCCTGCTCCTGTCTGCTTTGTAAAGGTGGGTTGCCTCTACTACCTGTTAGGGTAACTTCTGAGATAAAACACTGATTGAATTAACAATTATGTAAAGCAATTTGTAGTTAAACATTTTGACCTTCTGTTTATTTTCTGGCCTTTGGTCCAAAATATGCTTTAGTATGATCTACTTGGATTAGCTTCTTTATTAAATATCATAACTCCTCATCCCTTTTTGTTGAAAAGGAGCCAGTGCAGCATTATTCTAGTGAATGGAAAATAGGAACTTCACCTGGACGTTAAATACACCGTATCTTCAAAGCTTTGCGTTTTTCCTGGTTATTATGTACTTAATGTCAGATTACCTAGGGACAGTGTGCATCTCCTGTCATTTCTTGTTAGTCACTAGTAGTCTTTTGAGCCAGTGGTATTTCTCCCTAGAGTTAGCTAAAAATGTAATGCTTCCCACAGAGTGAAAACACCTGCAGAATTCTCAGATGGAATTATTATCCAGGCATTGTCTTGGGTGTGATAGGTTATTGTAATGAATTGTAGGGGGAAGGAAGGGCAAACCTGCTTCATTTCTTTAAACAAAATTATGAGTCTTTTTCTTTTCTTTCATCAGCTTTTGTGTGATCTTTCAAACATTTATAAACCTTACAAGATACGCTTTCAAAGAACACTGTTAACATCTCAACCACTTTATCACGCACAAAGAAACATAGTAAGAGTTGAAAATTATAAATGTTACGAGAATAATTTCAGTAGCATTTGGTTGCTTTACACATTTATTAACACGTATAAAACCAAATAGGAAACCACTTATGAGTTTTTTTCTATACTAACTTTGTGGAGTCAAGGAAGACGTATAAGCTTAGATGTTGATGCTTGAAAAGACATAAATGGCTGAAACCTTAATGTGTCCCCAAATAGGTTGAGGAATATTTTAACATGACTGCAGCTCTTTCTTTAAAAATAAATCAATAAAACTGACCCTTGAGGCCTGTAGTACTAATGACAGGGGTAGCTTACTGGATTTGACATTGTCCAAGATACTCAGCAATAACTTTTCGTAACTTTTTTTTTTTGCCATTTTGGAAGTCTTATAAATGCACTCTTTATCCTATAGAAATGTTTACTTTCTCATGTAACTCTGTAAAAGGTGGACATCATTGGGGATGTTATTTTACCATTTAACTTGGAAAGATTTTGGAGAAAAAGTTTTTTGGTGCTTAGATAAAAATTTCCCTCTTTTCTTTGTATTTTGAATAATATTTTGTTGTGTTATTTAAAAAGATGACTGAATGAAATAGAATTCCAGCTTTCACTTAATAATCATCTTTTTTTTTTTTTTAAGACAGAGCCTCACTATGCTGTCCCAGGGTAGAGTGCCATGCTTCATAGCTCATAGCAACCTCAAACTTCTGGCTCAAGTGATCCTCTTGCCTCAGCCTTCTGAGTAGCTGGGACCACAGGACTCACCACAACACCCAGCTAATTTTTAATTTTTTTGAATAGGTGGAGATCTCATTCTTGCTCTGGCTGATCTCCAACTCCTAAGTTCAAGCAGTCCACCCCTCTAAGCTTCCCAGAGTGCTATGATTACAGGTGTGAGCTACCATGCCCAGCCATAGTCATCTTTAAAAAAATGTTTTATTAAGGGTATTAATATATCATCTGTAGGTTTTGAGATTTAATTGATGAGTTAAAATATAATTTTATATTTTTTCTTATTTGAATGTTTAATGTTTGCCGTAGAATAATCACGGATAAAAAGCCATAAAACTTCTGGCAGATTGTCTTGTAGGCAGCTAAGTTGACATGATTTAAACTGCTCTGTTTTTGTGGGTCTTATAATTATTTTTTAAAAATTCATCAAAACCAGTAAGAAAAGCAAAAACCAAAAGTTATAAAATTCTGTGAATTTCTAAAGCAGAATTTATTTTCAAAACTTTATATCATTTAGGGAAAAAAGAGAAAAAGCTTCTGTATTTATCGTTCATATCTTGAAGCATTGAGAAAGCAGTTTTCTGAATTCCAATTTTTGCTTGAAATCCTGAATTTTGTTGTTGGCATCAAATACTGTCAGTTTTTCTTGAAGTGTCCAGCTCAGTTTGTTCATTTTTGAGAAAATGTAGGGCAGATATACAAGTTTAAATAGCTGTGGTTTTTCAGTTCTCTCAAGTAAAAATGACGTTCCATGAAAATGTGGCTAGTTCATACCGCAACGGTCGGTTGCCCAAGTGATTTTTCTGGATATAACCATGGTTCCTTGTTATTCAGAAGACGTGCTATATGCCCACTTCCCATTTCATCGCAGACTCTTATGTTTGAGATATATCCACCACTAATTAGGTTCCTATAACTAGTTCTCCTCAGATGTACATAGATTCCTTTTGGAATAATTCATATTTTAGCCTGTTACATCTTGGAGTAAAATGTTTTTATGGCTAAAATATGTGTTGTGTAAGGGTACTTTTTATTTGTCTTGAGTAAGTGTTTCAAATGTCTTTTGTTAAGCAGCCCTTATTAATCCTACTGCATCAACCTGTTTGGTGGCCTTCAGTGATACTCACCTTGTCTGTCTGGAGACACTTGTTGTGGGCTTTCCTCCAGCCAGGCCTTCTGTCATTTTAGTTACTTTTCTTTGCTGTCCTTCCCTTGTGCCTCTCTCCCACCCTTCTAAGCAAATACACAGTGGAGCTGAGAGAGGTCTCCGGAGATGCCCCATCGTCACTGGAGGAACCTCCCCTTGGCTTCTTGCTGTGCTGTGTGGTGTACGTTGGGATGTAAGTGGCCACAGGCCTGGGGTGCTCAGGAGGCACTGTGATCCCAGGAAAGAGGCTGGCGACACGTCTTAAGAACAACAGCAGTGACCCCTTCTGAGAACAGGAGGCGACTGTGCCTCCCCCCTGCTCCTTGTCACTCTGTGCAGGGACCCTCCCCCACCTGTCTGGGACCAGGAGGTTGACTCTGCACTCTTTCCCACCGTTGTAGGCAGCATAATCTGTGTGGTTTCCAACATTTCCTGATGTTGTTCACCATTATATGGGCTACTCAGGTCTTAACCTACAGTGAGTTCCATAGAATTAAAAGTTCATTATTTTAATAGCTTGTAACATTTTCCTTGAAATTTCTCATTCATGAAGGAAACACAGGGATAGTCTTTACATTATGAACTTTAGTACAGAGGGAAACTAGATGGTGTACACCTCCCCCCTGACCGCACCACAGTAAGTCCATGGACAGATTACCCCAGCCCACCCAGTAGAGGCAGCAGCCATGAATTGCTTCTCATTCTGTGTCTACATTTGTGCATCGTTGCAAAAAAAGACGAGTGCAGTTGCCCTTCAAGGTTTTGACCTAGCTGGATTTGGGAATGGACTTCTATTTAATAGAAAAATTTTCAATATAACTTCCAACACAACATTTTCCTGCTGTTGTATCAAAGATGAGCTGACTGACTCATAAGTTCATTCAACAGATACGAATAGTGCACTTGAGCGAGGCTAGACATCGAGGTGTGGAGGATAGATGACTAAGACTCAGTTCTTTCCCTCACAGTGTGGTGGGATGACCCCCATAACAGAGCTCTAGCAAATCCTTGGAAGGCATGTGGGGTAGGGGGCAAGAGCAGAGTGAGGGCTGGTTGAGAATTTCCAGAGGTGACGGTGGTTGGAATGAAGATGGATAGGATTTGTCTAGACTGAGCAGAGGGGTGCTAGTCAAAGGGACCTGCAAGAGCAAAGGTTCCAGAAAACGGGAGTAGTTCCATCTGGCTACTGCTTAGGCCATGGGCTAGCAGATAGGCTGGACTGTAAAAGGGCCCCCCAGGCTCTGATTACCCAGCCCTTAAGGTTCAAGTGCTTAAGATCTCAAAAATCCTGACCAAGAGACTGGTGTTGGCTCACACATCTTTATCAAAGCTGTCTTTATTATGAAAGAAATTGATATGCTTGAAGTCAGTGGGGCAGCATGATTTTTGGGGGGAGGTATTGCGTAACTTCCCTGGGGTAGGGACTTCACTCTCCGCTTGGCTCACCAGAAGCCCTGACTTTTCTAGACACACAGACTGATAGGCTGTTTTGTCCTCTGGGTAGATCACTTAGATCTGGATTCCTAGCGTCCCTTTGAGAAGTTACCTGGCCACATGCTTTGTAATTTGGGCCTCCAAGGGTTTTGCACCCTGTTGGAAATGGTAAAATGGTGGTGATGGGTACATGAGAAGCACGTGTGTTGTGGGAGAGGTGGCTTAGTTAGGTTTTTTGCTGAAAGTCCCCCTGATGTTTTGGCTAAGTTTCTCCAGGTTTCTCCGGGTACTGGCACGGAAGGTAGCTGGTTACCCTGCAACTTTCTTATCACAGCCCCTTGACTTTCTGGCCACAGCTGTGTGAGTTTGTGGCTATGTTCATTTTGAACTGTTACAGTCTGCTTTGTGTTTCCAAGGTCTTTTTAGTGTATTTCTCACCAGGTTCTCTCATCTACACAGCCCCTTTCAGGAGGTCTGATTTGGGCCATGGAATTGGGCCTCTTTTTCCACTGGGCATCCCTTACTGACCATGTGTCCCAGGCTATTTTTGTCCTTTGTGTAGTAGTTGGAAGTTTTGAAAAGGAGAATGAGGTGGTCCTTTGTTTTAGAGTGATCCTTCTAGCATGAAGGATGGGAGGGGGGCAGAGCCAGTGGTGGGGACCAGGTAAGAATTTATTGTGATAGCTTGTGTGATGGACTAGAACTGGATCAAAGTTGACAGTTTGCATCAGGGCAGAGTGGAGCAGATGCAAACCAGTGGTATTGAAGGAAAGAGAAGCTTTGAGATGATGCTCTGATTCTAGCTTGGACAACTAGGGAACTGTTACTAGGCAATACAGAGAGGTGTATGTTTTGAGAGGGTTTTTTTGGTTTTAGAAAAATTGAGTTGGGATTCCTGTTGGATATATGGGAAGAATATATCAGTAGGTAGACAGTTGTAAATAAGGGCTTGGAGCCCAGAGAGAGGTTTGGGTGTCTTTGGCATGTAGATGAATGTATTTATCTATTTTTCCTCCAACACACCTGCAAGAACTCCTGAAAGGAGCCTCATAGATCAGAGTGCTTGGCGAGGAAGCAATCAAAAAGGCCTTTGAAATACAAAGGAGACTGTAATAGCTCAAAAAGAACACAGGCTTACCCAGCCAGGGCCAGGAGGCCAACGGACTGTAAATAAAATTCACCCCTACAAGTAGAAATGACTAAGTTAGTTGCTCTTAAATATGGAATCACAGAGGTTAAATCAGAATATGGGGGTCGGGGAGACCAAGTATCCCATGAGGGTCTGGTACCCTTTTCACTTCCCAGCCTTTGTTAGATGGGAGGTCAGTGGGTCCAGTCCACACACAAGGCGGTGGCTCAGCCCTCTGAGAGACTGCCTGCCACAGTCAGATCACCATTCTTGAGTACCGTAGGTAACTAGTTTCACTGTAAATTATTCTAAATCCTGTGGCCTTGTGGAAAATCAGGTAATTTTGAAGGGAAACTTAAATCATGGAGATAATGGCAATGCTAGATGCCATTGTCCACCTCAGTCTTTGATGGATAAATTTTAGGTCTATTAAACAGTGTGGCAGAATGAGATACTAATGTGTTTCTTCTGCCATAATGTTTATCATTACTGCCTTTTAGTGTTCATTAAAGATAAAAATAGCCATATCTTTGGTTCCTTTTAAAAGAGAGACTTCTAGGTTTGTAGCCTCTGTATATAATAGATATTCCAAACACTTTGGCATTTGGTTGGACACAGACTGTGTTTCCCTTGTGAGTCAGTGTCACTTATGGTGGTTAATTTCCTAACCGAGCCTATGAAAAGCTGATGGCAAGATGTACTTCCAGGCTCTTCAGGGCACTTTGCTTCTAGGCCTTATGCTCTGGTGGTTCCAGCTGTGGCCACCTCTGTCCCCACCAGAGCCCCTGGGTTTGCTCTTCTCCAGGCCGTGGGAACCCTGGACCCGGATGCACTGGCGTTTTTGAAACCAAAGCTGAGGGCAGAGAAGCCGCAGGGGCAAAAGCACAAAGGCAGCCCAACTGCTTTGGAGCTCCACAGCATCCTGTCTGCCACACTCCTGAGCCCACTGCCGGCAGGTAGCCTGGTTTATGAAGAAAGAGAAAAATGGATAGGTTCTGGAGGATCGTCCCTGGCCCAGAGTCTCACATGTTGGAAGAGCTGAAATACACAGCTTAGGGTACCTGACTCTTCTGTGGCTGAGTCGAAAGAATGGATCATTTTTGCTCTGGAAAATTGAAGATTTAGGGGAAATAAAGTCTGTCTTCCAAAGTTTGAAGTAGTACCATGTGGAAGAGAGGTGAAACTTCTTGGATCACCTGAGCAGTGAGATTCATTACAATGAAGCAGATTTTAGGCTTACTGTAAACACACACAAACACATACCCCACCCTTGTAACTGACTGGCAGTCAATGAAATAAGTGACCTCATAACTGCTGCCTTCCTTACCCATTTTCAAGTGAGGGTAGATGACCACCCGTTAAGGCTGGACAGGGTGTTTTGCTTGGAAGCTGGACAGACCTGTTACTCCCCTGGACTCTTGTTGCTCTGTGCTGTGTTGACCGAGCTCCTAGATCCTGCAGCACCCTGGCTCCCCCTGCACAGGGTCAGACCTGCTCCTCATCCTGCCCCCATTCCACCCACACTGCCTTTTGTGATTACTTTTTCCTTTCAAGCCTGTCTTTGATGTTTGTCTTAAGTAGAAATGTGGAGGTGGTAGGGGAGGCTGAAGTGAGAAAGAGTGGGAAGGAATTTTTCCAGCGCTTGGGGTTTCCTCGATTGTATTTGGGAGTTCCTTAGGCTTTGTGTGCTCGCAGCATTCCCCTTCTGGTCTGTTTTCTTGGCTGCCTTGGACCCCTGTGGCTTTTGTCGCCACTGCCTGAGCCTCGGGTTTGCCAGGTTAAGCAGAGTACCTGTGCCCACCCCTTCGATTCCTCTTTTCTCATTTTCTCCCTCCTCACTCTGAATCTACTATTTAGTTTTCTTTTTAATTTCTTTTTAATTTCTACAGTGATTTCATATGTAGAAGATCTTTGCTTTCTGTTTCTGCCTTTTGTCAGGATAATAACAAAGAGAATAATATACAAGTGATAGTGTGATTTGAGTCCAAGATCAGTTCCACTAAAAGTTGACAGTAGGGTTTCTGAGGATGCATACAATGCCTTTAAAATACTTGTGGAAAATTAAGCACTCACTCTGAGTTTTAGCTAGGTATTTTTACTTCATGTCTTGGGCCTACTGGTTAATTTCAGGTAGCTCTCCAATTCTATTTTAATTTTCTTTTCTTTTTTTTTTTTTTTTTGAGACAGAGTCTCACTTTGTTGAACTTGGTAGAGTACTGTGGCATCATAGTTCACAGCAACCTCTAACTCTTGAGCACAACTGATTCTCTTGCCTCAGCCTCCCAAGGAGCGGGGACTATAGGTACCTGCTGCAGCGCCCAGCTATTTTTAGAGACAGGGTGTCACTCTTGCTTAGGCTGGTCTTGAACTGGTGAGCTCAGGCAATCCACCCATCTCAGCCTCCCAGAGTGCTAGGATTACAAGTGTGAGCCCCCACACCTGGCCCAATTTTATTTTTCTTTCCCATATACATCCAATATTGGGCCAGTCTGATTTGTTACATGGTCAGACTGTCTGTGGACAGACTTAGTTTTTGGTCATAACAGAATTTGGCAGTGTTTGTTTTAAGCTACAGCAAGCCCTTTTCAGTTGAAATTGAGTTAGCTTAAAGAATATTTATGTCAGTAGTTATATTGTTGGCTGTGAGGCTAGCAAAATGTTATGAGAGGAGACTTAGTAATTTTCGATCTTAAATTTGTAATAAGTATTTTTTTTTTTTTTGCTTACATTGTTGTTATCATCATGAATTGAATTTCTGAAAGTCTTTTGGCTCCACTAAATCATTGTGTTACATGCTCATCTTGTTGTGCTCATTGAGTATGAAACAGAGATTCTCCTATGTCTGATGGATTGTAAATGCGTTAGAAAGCTATGTCAACTATGATATTTAATGTAAGTTAAATTAATATGGAAGGGAAGCTTCTCCTGTTTTGCTTGCTACAGATGTTACTAATTATGTTTAAGGAATTGATAGAAGTAATCCAAATATGAATGTTCTTTAAGCCTAATTTCTCTGTTCTTTCCAAATATGAATGTTCTTAACCCTAATTTAAGGTGGTGCTTTAATAAGCTTGTTTCTTATCACCAGAGATTCTGATTCTGGTTTATTTTTAACACATACCCAGGTCATTCTGTAGCCTGAGAATTGTGTTTCTGACAAACCCACCGAAGGGTGGGAGAAAAAATTAAGTGGTAGATAGGTTAACTTTCTCAATTGATCATATTATATCATTTGAATTTTTTTTTGGAAAGGTAAATTTATTTCAGGTTAACATGAGGGTACAAACAAGTAGGTCAAAATATTTGATTTTGTTAGAGTCCCTCTTGTGGTTATGTCCCACACACAAAAGGCTTACTTTTCTCAATTGATTATATTTTAATTTATCATTTGAATTTTTTTTTTTTTTTTTGCTGTTTTTGGCCGGGGCTGGGTTTGAAGCCGCCACCTTTGTCATATGGCGCCCGCGCCCTACTCCTTTCAGCCATAGGTGCTGCCCCTGTCATTTGAATTTTTTTGTAGCACAAATCTTATGGCTTGAAAATCAAATTTACTTGTTTTTAACACCCATGTTTTACCGGAGATAGAGATAGCTATCTTGATGATGAATTTTTTTTCTTCAGAGGAGAAACTAGCAGGTAAATAACATTGTTTCTGACAACAACGATTGTTCCTCTGTGAATCTGCGGTGACTAGGTGATTGGGTCATAGGTTAACCCACAGTTTGTTATTTAGTGATTTTACTGATCAGAAAAATATATTATTGTTCACTTAACAAGATCAATAAAGGTCATTAAGATTATCTAATTTCAAAACAGTTTCTAGCATTTGGCTAGGAAGGTGTTTTTATAACATCTTTGCAGTAGTATATCTAGGTAAGTATATGAAGTTTGTTGCTGTAACATGACATCTTGATTGAAATGTTATGACCTGTTTTGTTGTCCTGTATTTGAGGCTTGCAAGTGTTAATAAGATTTTATTGAAATCACGTTACTGATATTATTCCTGGTAATTAAGTTAATCACTCAGAGATTATGACTTCTCATTATACTACAATCTTCCGTATGACTCATAGGAAGAGAAATTGGACTTTATTTTCATTTGAATCAAGAGACCAAAGGTAGAGAATTACAAAATGTCTTTTTTACTGATTTGAAAATGTACGCTGGCTTTGGAAGTTTTTCAAATTTATTTTCCATGCAGTGTCCCCTGCTCTGTTTCTTGTTTTAGAGTCATTTTCTTTTGATGCCTGAACAAGTTGAAATTCTGAAAGGTATTTTATTGTAAAAACATAAGGAAATTGGAGATAATGATAAAACATATTGTTCAAATAGCTCACACCTTAATATTTCTCATTTTGATAAAACCACGTGGACAGATATTTAATGTTGTTCTTAAGTACTCTGAAATTACTAATTTTCAAAAATTAGATGTTTCCTGGGCATGCTCATGTAGGGTTTGTTTTTTTAGCCTGTAATGTCATTAAGTGGGTTTCCTGATTAGATTTTAAAAATCTGTTTATTTGCCTGCATTCTTCCTTCCCTGATTCCCTCATTTCCTCTTGAGTCTCCTTTCCCCAATGTGGTTCATAACTCCCTTACCTCTTCTGCCATGCTTTAAAGAAGTCATATACTTATTTCAAGTGAGTAACAGTGTTTTAACAAGTGTTACTTTGTTACATAGTGCATCTATATTGTCTGTATTTAAACCAGGCTTATGGGGAACTAATTATCTGAATGTTGCAAAAGTCCTTCTGATGTTAAGTTTGTGCCTCTTCAGTCTCTTGGTTCTTCACAGAGGAACCCAAATGGCTCCTTAATTCCTGGCACTGTTTGGTAAATGGCAGGCACGCAATAAACACATGTGGATAAACAGATCTTCATTCTGTACATCTTTAATAAGATCATTGGAAAAGTCAATTTTTTATTTAAAGATATTTTAACTTTGATCAGTATTCAAACACAAATAATCTCCCCAAACAACTTAAGACAAACTCCAGAGTGAAAGTGGGAAAGACACTTTCAGTGTTTACATCTGCAAAGTTTGAGCTTTTGACTGAGGTCTGAAATAGAGCCGAATTGTGTATCATTATATTTGTTAATTGTTTGATAAAATGACACTCTGAACACAGAATTCTTT
>NW_003852407.1:19728539-19729173 GCF_000181295.1 Otolemur garnettii
GATTTCTTCAAGCTCCTTCATCAGCCTCCTGCTGGCCGCCATCTTGGATCTCGAAAATTCCTTTTTCCTTGTCCCTCTCCTCTATGGCATCTTCTAAATCCCTTGCCCCAGAGTCATTCAGGCCTACACACGAATCTCGTGTTTGTGAAGGCCTGTGTTTGTTCTCTGATCTCAGGAGAGGGGAAGTTGTACTTCCCATTGGATGGTCTGCTATTTTCCTAGGGCCACCATACTCACTACCACACACTGGCTTAAAACAGTAGAACTTTATTTTCCCAGAGTTCTGGTGTTTGTAGGATGCTCTCTCTGGAGGCTCTACAGAATCCTTCCTTGCCTCTTCTAACAACAGGTGCTGTTGTCTTTCCTGGCCTGTGGCCACGTCACCCAGTCTCAGTCTCTATCTTCACGTTGCCTTCTTCCGTGCGAGTGCATGATTTTGTGCCCAAGCATGTGTGTGTGTGCACACGCACATGTGTATGTGTGCATGTGTGTAAATGTGTGTACGTGTGTGTATTGGGGACCCACCCAGATCATCTAGGATGATCTTCTCACCTAACAATCCTTAACTAAACTCCAGCTGGGAACATCCCTTTTTAGATGTCACGTGCACAGATTCTAGGAATTAGGATATGGA
>NW_003852407.1:19729960-19731067 GCF_000181295.1 Otolemur garnettii
ACCGTCCACCCACTTGGAACTTCCTACCTTATTTTCTGTTGTTACCAAACTCTGCTGAAGCAGAACTGGGTGTGGCTCTGAACCTGTGCACCTCAGAGCCTCTGTTCCACTGTGCCATCAGGGGACATGTTCTCTCCCCTCTTTCATCTTGCTTCTTTTAGTCCCTTAAATTAGTTGACTCACGCAGGCCACAGTCACCAATCAGGTCCCTCTTCTTCCAAACAACCTTTCCCTTGACCTTGATAATCCCTGTCCTTTTCTGAAACTTCTTTCACTTTGTCAGTATCCACTAAATCCTTTCTAGTTTTTGTTTGTTTCTCTCATTTTCCTGTAACTGCTTTCTTGAAAGCTGACAGTGATCTCCTATGAGCAGTTTTTTTTTTTTGGATACAGAGTCTCACTCTGTTACCCCAGGCCAGAGTGAAGCGGCATCATAGCTCACAGCAACCTTAAATTCCTGGGCTCAAATGATCCTCTTGCCTCAGCCTCCTGAGTAGCTGAGACTACAGATGCCTGCCACCACACCTGGCTACTTTTGTACTTTAGTAGACACTGGGTCTCCCTCATCCTCAGGCTGAGCTCAAGTGATCTACCTGCCTACAGCTCCCAGACTCCTAGGATTACTGATGTGAGCTACCACACACGGGGCCTCCTACTGGAGCTTTTAAGAGGCTAAATGATGTGAAGGTAAAGAGCTAGCTTGCTGGAGCCAAATAGCTGGGTTTGAATTCTAGCTTCCTCCAAGACTGTGTGACTTTGGGCAAATTACTTGACTTCACTCTTCAAGTTCTTTGTCTGTGAAATGGGAGTGGTACTAGTACCTTCCTGATAGCATTGCTTGTGAGGATTAAATAGGTTCGTATATGTAAAGTACTTCTGCTGATGCCTGGCAAAGAGGGTGTGGTGTATTAGTTGTTTGTTTTTCAGGGACAGGGTTCAGCCACTCTGTGGCTCAGTCTGGAGTGCAATGGCACAATCATAGCCAATTGTAACCTCACATTCTTGGGCTTATGTGATCCTCCTGCCTCAGCCTCCTGAGTAGCTGGGACTATAGGTGCGTGTCACCATGCCTGGTTGTAGAGATGAGTCTTACTATATTGCCCTGAC
>NW_003852407.1:19736998-19738111 GCF_000181295.1 Otolemur garnettii
CAGACAAATTGTTAAAAATTGGGACTGTCCTGCCAAAAGCAGGATGTCTGGTCACCTTAGTGTATAAATATTTAGAATTGAAACATCGTCTTCTTGTATTTTTCCCTTGAACAACATAAAGTGACCATCTTTGTCATTTTTGACTTTAGTTGCTTTAAATCCACATGTATCTGAAAATAAGATTACAGCTCTTTTCTTCTGAATTCAGTTTGCCTGAAAAATGTCTTCCAATCCTTAACTCTGAGTTTTAATTTGTCTTTTGAAGCTAGGTGTATTTTCTGCAGACAGCAAATGGATGGCTTGTGTTTTTTAGCCCAGTAAGCCAATTTATGCCTCTTGAGTTGGGAATTCAAGCCATTAACATTTATTGAGATGATTGATAAGTGTGGTAGTGTTCTATTCATATTATTTTGTGCGAGTCCATTGCTTAGTTTTACCTTTGTGAAAGTAAAACTATCATTTTTACCTATCATTGTGGAAGTTAGGTTTTGTCCTTTAATTTCTGAGCTCTTACTTTGCTGTTGATCTATTGTGATGGTCAGTGTGTAGAACAGGTTGAAGTATTTCCTATAGAGCTGGTCTCATTGTGACAAATTTCCTCAATGTTTGTGTATTAGTAAGTGATTTGATTTCTCTGTCAATTTTAAAGTTTAGCTTAGCAGGATATAGAATTCTGGGATGGAAATTGTTCTTTTAAGTAGATTAAAGGTAGATGACCATTGTCTTCTGGCTTAGAAAGTTTCATTAGAGAAGTCTGTAGTCACCCTGATGAGTTTCCCCCTCTAGGTCAATTGGCACTTACTCCTCACAGCAGAATCTTTTCTTTTGTTTTGACTTTGGACAAGCTCATCACAATTATCTTAGAGAAGCTCTGTTAGAGTTGAGCAACCTGGGGTCCGATATCCCTCTAAAAGGAGTGTGTCAGCATCTTTGGTGATATTTGGGGAATTTTCATTTATAATATTCTTAGTATGGTTTCCATTCCCCTGGGGCATTCTTTTCCCCTTCTGGGATACCTATAACTTGTATGTTTGAATGCTTCATAAAGTCCCATAATTCTGTCAGTGAATGTTCTGCTTTCTCTCTCTTCTTTTCTGCCTCTTTAACTATCTG
>NW_003852407.1:19738710-19740931 GCF_000181295.1 Otolemur garnettii
GTAAAAGGGAATATTGACAAAAAGAAGAGAGGCACAGAAAGAAGGAGACAGGGGGGCCAGTGAACAAAGCTGGATGTGGAAAGGGGTAGGAGGCAGAAGTTTGCAGCAGATGTATTCCTTAATTTTCTTAAGTGAAGAATGAGACAAGTTGGTAAATCTTTCAAACTCAGGGTAGGGACCTAAAACTTTTATAAACTGTTGAGTTTTGAAGGTTGGGTTTTTGTCTTTGTAATTTTGAGGGGGGCGGTAGAGTCTTACTATGTCACCCTCGGTAGAGTGCTGTGGTGTTACAGCTCACAGCAGCCTCCAACTCCTGGGCTTAGGCAATTCTCTTGCCTCAGCCTCCCAAGTAGCTGGGACTACAGGCGCCCACCACCACGCCCAGCTACTTTTTTGTTGCAGTTTAGCTGGGGCCGGGTTTGAACCCACCCGCCGCCCTTGGCATATGGGGCCAGTGCCCTACTTACCGAGCCACAGGCACCGCTGCTGTTTTTGTAACTTTTTTACCCCTGGGGACTGGTAAATAAGTTAGATTTGTGGCTTTACAATGCAGGGGTATTAAACAAAAATGAATGAAATTAGAGAACACACAGCATGGTTTTAATTAAGCAGTTATAAATTTCCCTACTTGTTTTCTGAAATGTGGTTTCTTAAAAGTTGGAATAGAAATTTTAGACAAGGATTTTCTCTCACTCAAGGCTTGCCAATGAGACATTATGATTTATAGTAATGATAATTAGCAAGTATGTAGTGGAGTGTGTTAACATAGTTTTATGATGTTTGGAAATGAGACAGTTGGATCCATTCTCTGGCCAGTTTGCGTCTTGCAACGCACTGACACGTCACTTTCTTCTTCTTAACAACCAGTCTCCATTTAAACACCGCTTCATTCCCTAATGAGTTTTGATCATGAGGGATTAAACCCATGAGGACCATTAACCTAAGGGATGCAACTCAATTATCTCTAAATGATTTAAAATAAACTAATAGATTTTCTATTTGGAGAGATTGGTGTCTATCTTTTCTGGAATTTTTTTTCTCCATCCATCTAGTAAGTAAATGCATCCTTTTGGTAACTATTTTGCCTTTGTCCCAGGTATTATCAGTAATAACTTTTTTCTTAACAGTTTCGTTATCTTTGACTATAGGATATATAATTTTTATTTTAAAAATTTTTATTTTTGAAACAGTTTTATTGAAGACATAATTGACATACAAAAAACCTATACCTTTGAAGTGTACAATTTGATAAGTTTTGACATATACCCAGAAGATCATCACCACAGTGAAGATAATTAATATATCTATCCCCCTCAAAAGTTTCTGCAGGCCCCTCTGTAACCATTCCTGCTTATACTTCCCCAAAATTCGAATCTCCTGGCAACTACTGCTCTGCTTTGTGTCACAACAGATTCGCTTGCGTTTTCTAGAATTGATGTAAGTGAAATCATACAATCTGAGCTTTTTGTTCCTGGTCTGGGTTCTTTCACTCAGTAGTTCTTGCTGGATTCATTCACGGTGTGCTGCGTGCATACCAGAACTTCACTGCTTTTATTGCTGAGCCGTTTCCCATAGAGGGATATACTACAAAGTATTTATTCGGCTGTTGGACATTTGGATTGTTCCTATAATAGTTTTCGGTTATTACAGATCTGTGAGTACTCATGTATGTGTCTTTGTATAGATGCATACTTTCATTTCCAGAGTAAATACCTGTTTAACTTTTTTTCTTTTTTTTTGAGGTAGGGTCTCTAAGTTGCCTGGGCTATATAATTTTTAAAAATTGTTTCTGGGACACCCAGAAATTCACATAATGCTCTTACTAGCATCTCCTTGCTTAGGCCAGTACCATTTTTTGAAGTCTGAGTTTTACCTGTGACTCAGCACTGCTACTCTGGGGCAGATCTTTTTACCATTTGGGGTTAGAACTAATATTATATGATATTTATATCATTAATAAGAAATTTCATATGTAACTTCAGCATTAAAGAATCCAAGGTTCCGTAAACCAGTTGGCCTTAGTAATCTATTTGATGTACCCCCCCCCCACATCATTCCAGTTGAACTTTTTAGATCTTGGTTTAGGCTAAATTGTTGATGTTAACTTGTCTTTCATAGAACATTTTCCCACATTTTGGGTTAGCTGTTCTTTTAGTTTTATTTTTGTCTTTGTCTCTTTTCTTCATTCTTTTAAAATTTAGTCAAGTGCAAAAACACTAAA
>NW_003852407.1:19741088-19749257 GCF_000181295.1 Otolemur garnettii
GCAAAAAAAAAAAAAAATGATTTCAGTAAACCTTATATGAAACCTGAATTTCTGTTTATTTCTCTTTTATGGATTGACGATGAAAGAAAAAGTGTTATTTTACTCTGCTTTTCTACTTGTTTTATTTATGCTTTACTCATTTGTACTTTGAACAAGTTTAAATTTACATAAAAAACAAGAAAGGAGGTAGTAAATATTATATTCCTCTCATTTCTCTGTACCATCTTGAGAAAGTAGAACACGACTTGGAAAATGAGCTGGCACTCCTATAATTTTTTCATTCAGCATTCATTTTCTGAGAGTATCATTACTGTGTTCAGAGACGGCTTATCTCAAACCTGGAAGAGTCATTAAAACTGAGCCTTGCAGTTTCCTGGTTCTGCCGTGATAATGAGCCTCTGCCTCTCATCTGAGTGGAGTTGATGCTTTTTCCGCTCTGTGTTTAGAGAATTTAGAGCGGAAGGCGCGCTACTGATGCGGCGCTGTCTTCTTAAAAATGAGGAAACAGTGAGCCGTCCAAAGTTCTGTGCCTTTAAGGAGGTTGGCCAGCTCAAAAGTCTGGGATTTTTGTAATCTTTGTCAATTTATGGATTTCTCCTCATGGAAGAAGTCAAGGAATTATTTCTGAAGCACTTATCACAAAGAATTAAATTGACCCACTTTAAAAATGCATGTTGGTTTTGATGTCCTTTGCCTTTACAATCCTTGTAAGTAGATTTGTGATTGAAAGGGAGTGTAAAGGTATATGTGATTAACTGTCAGAAATCACCCAAACATCCTGATTCTGAGTCACCTCCCCTCAACACATTGCATATTTGTAGGATTTGTTGTAAGATCTTTATCCACACTAGAAATGATGGTGGTATTTTATTTTTTATGGTGATTTGTGATATGTTAAGCATTAGATAAGGAGTCTTTGCCTTTGTGAAGTTTAAGTTTTTGGTTAAAGTAAATTAATATATAATTAGAGAAAGTGAATTTTATAATTATAGGATTTAGTACTTTTAATAATAAAATGCGCTTTTAAAATTTCTGAGCATATTTTATAATAGAAAATCATTCACAGGTTAAGGGGTTCATTATGATGTTTCAGTTTGTTCACTTTTAGTCTCTTTTTATTTGTTAGATGGATTTTACCACTTTAATTTTTTTGTTTTATTGTTTCAAAAAGTCTGTTTGTTTTTGCAGATTTTTATGGTAGGAATTAGTCATATTTATAGTCTGTTTTTCCTTTGCATGTGCTAATTGAGTCAGTTTCTGTTTATTGAGCACTTCACTAATTCTGAATGTTATTTTGTTGAATAAGGAAAACTTACTGAATCATTCTCTCTTTTTCTCTCCCCCTTTCTTTTTTGTAGCCAACACATATCTCTTTATGGTACAAGCTCGAGGTATAATGTTGAGAGAGAATGTGAAAACAATAGGTCATATGATCAGGCTGTACACAAACAAGAACAGTACAGTCAACGGCACAGGTAAGGCTGCTTTCTGCTGCATTATGCTTTGCTTCCAACTTCTTCCATATACCACTACAGTCACAAAGCCATAAACCAAACCTTTCAAGCCCTGGTTTTGCCTTTAGGTAACTCTGTTACAGATGAAAGGGTCTTCTCTACTGAGTATAGTGGTGGATTATTTTACTGTGCAAATCAGGACCGTCACCTCTTTTTGGAGGTATAAAGGTGTGGTCATAAAAGTGATTTTTTTTTTTTTTATAAAGCTAACTAAGTTAATTCTTGTAAGCATAAAGTAAACAAAATATTTTTTTTCAATTTACCTGTTGCATCTAAGAGAAATTAACCACAAAGAGTAATTTATCCATCTTAGCCATACTAATGGCTCTCTTTATACTTACTCTGTTTCCTGAAATGTTTTTCCAATTAGGTCTAGAAAATATCTGTTTTTGTTTTTTTTTTTAAAATGCTTGTTTTGAACTATCGAAAATTCTTAATAGTTTTATGACCTTTTTAGGGGGCTGAAGGAGAAATTTTATAAAACTAAAAACCAGTAGCTTTTCTTGTCTCTGTAAGATTTTATCTGGATGTAGACTATCCATTAGAATCACTGATGGTTGGAATCTAATAGGCCAAACTGAGGATTCAGTGATGGTAGAATTGGTGTCAGTGGGTTTAACTATTGTGGAAGAACGCTAACGTCCCCTTCTGACAGTGTTGCTGCAGTGTCCCCCAAAGGATTAGTAGGTGTTACTTTAAAGGGTTCCGTGGGATTGTCAGTTGTTGCACCTTCTATATTCTCATTTTAAACAGTTAAAAATAAATAGCTTGCGTCACCAGTTCTTTGTGCCACCATCAACCTACCCATACTCTCTCCTAATAGGAAATCTCTATCTCCCAACCTAGGTATTCTTTCTTACATGTATGTCAAGGTGGGTAACAGTTCTAGACCCTTCTAAGAATTTAACACCAATCTAACATATTGATTCTCAATTTAATGTCACTTGTGCTTTAACAGTATCCCTTTTAGTCACTTACCTAATTTGTGATGCCACAATTCAAAACACTCTTGCTTTCTCCTAATTTTTTTTTTAACTTTAAAGGAATTTGTTTCAGAAGAACTGTCTCAGCATAGTTGATACTTTAATACTATAGTAAAAGTTTCACTAACTGCTCTTTTGCATTAAAGAATCTTCTGGCTAGTAGGTCAGTTTTGGAAGTTTAAACATTTTTAACATTTCTGTGCCAGTTAAATAAGTTGATTGTAAAAATGTTCATTAAAAGTTTGTTGAACAAAAAAGAAGCATTGTTAGGTTAGTGTATTTGTGTGAGTACTAAAAATGTGTGCATTATCAAGGTGTTTTCTTGGGGTATGAGTAAAGTATATGTGTGGGCTGAACTTGATTAGCAGAAACCATTAGTTGGGCAAGTTAAACTTTGCATGCAACCCCCCTCCCCCCGCCAATGAAAAGAGAAAATCCTTTCCTTCTATTACCAACTTATAATTTCAACAAAACCCAAAGAACCAATGCATACTTTGATTGAAATTTGCTGATTTTGCCAGGCAGGGTGGCTCATGCCTATAATCCCACGACTTTGGGAGGCTGAGATGGGAACGTCACTAGTTCAAGGCCAGCCTGGGTCACATAGCGAGACCCTGTCTCTACAAAAACTTTAGAACAAACACGAGGAGGGAGAGTTGACCTGAGTGAAAATGGTGGGAAATGAAGACGAGGGACACGAGACACTAATCACACATGAGATGAGAGGCAGGATGGCGTCGAGAGGACTGACGCAGCTGACGGCTGCAGCCAGCACCTGAACCGTGGAAACAGCTGTATTTATACAGTGTCTTAACAAGGGTACATGAATCTTAGCACACGAGGTGGAGATCAACCTTAAAGAGGGAAAACTGTGTGCTTGCCGCCAACGAGGAAAGCGTGCCTGGGCTCCGTGACTTCGGGCAGGTGGAAAGAATGCTGTTACAGGAGATGTGGTTGGGGCTCACTCCCTGAGTGTTTCCCAGGGCTGCTCACAGTGGCGCATGCCTGCGGGCCCAGTTACTTGAGTTGGAGTTTGCAGTGAGCAATGATCCTGCCCCTGCACTCCCAGTCTGGGTGACAGAGCGAGATCCTGGTCCAGAAGAAAAGAAAAAAAAAAAAGTTGGCTAACTTCCATGAACCTTTAAACACTTTTCATATGGTAGGCTGCAAAACTGTTCTCAGAAGTCATTTTATCATTTAGGGATTGGGTTTGGTTGTAACAGACCCGACTGCAAAGGCTTTTGCTTCTCATGGAAAAGAAGGCTGGAAGTCGGGTGTCTGTGAGTGTTGTGGAGGCTCCTTAAAGTAAGTCGTCAGGGGCTTGTCTTTTTGCTCTGTGTCATGTAGCTTCACGGTTAATACGTAATCTAAGATGACTGCTCATGCTCCAGGCTTTTGTGTTTGTACTTGGGTGGGTAGGAAGGAGGAAAGGAACAGGGAAGGAAAAATAGGTGCCCCCTTTCAAAGAGCCCCCTCAAAGGTCCCACAGAGTGTTTCTCTATACGTCTCATTGACCAGAACCTAATCGCATGGCCATCTGCAGTGGCACTGGGAATTACCGTCTCTGAGCTGGGTGTGCTGGAGCCCTGACTGAACCTGGAGTTCTGCTATCTAAGGGAAAAGGGAAATGGGATTAGAGTCAGCAATTAAGATAACCCTGCCATATTTAGTTAGCCAGTGTGTATTGAATTATTACAGTCAGTGTATTTAACTAGATACTGAAGATGCACCTTTAAGAACATTCTCTCTTGGCTTGGTGCCTGTGGCACAATGGTTACAGCGCCAGCCACATACACCGAGGGTGGTGGGTTGGAGCCCGGCCCAAGCCTACTAAAACAGCAGCGGCAACTGCAACCAAAAAATAGCTGGGCATTGTGGTGAGTGCCTGTAGTCCCAGATACCTGGGAGGCTGAGGCAAGAGAATCACTTAAGCCTAAGAGTTTGAGGTTGCTGTGAGCTGTGATGCCACAGCACTCTACCAAAGGTAGCATACTAAGACTTTGTCTCAAAAAAAAAAAAAAATTCTCACTTTATCTCTAGGCATCTGGGAGAGATGGAAACACAAATATTTATAATGGTTATTTCTGCCAGAAAGATATATAGATATAATCTGCCAAAAAGGAAATGATGGCTTGTAAGCTGTACAGAGGGAGAACTGAGCCCTAGGGGAGACTTGATTAATGTGTAGTGGCTCATTTAGAATTGAACACTAGGCTCGGCACCTGTTGCTGAAGCGGCTAAGGCACCAGCCACATACACCAGAGCTGGCGGGTTCGAATCCAGCCTGGGCTCGTCAAACAACAATGACAATTACAACCAAAAAAAAAAAGCTGTTCTTTATGTTGGGTACCTGTGGTCCCAGCTACTTGGGAGGCTAAGGCAAGAGAATCACTTAAGCCCAGGAGTTGGAGGTTGCTGTGAGCTGTGATGCTATGGCACTCTCCCAAGGGTGACAGCTCGAGGCTCTGTCTCAAAAAAAAATAAAATTGACACTAACTACATTTGATTTCAAAGGGAGGTTTTCAACCCTGTACCTGCGCTAAGTGGATAGATAATATTTTTGTGAAGAAATTTTGTATCCCCATAATCAGGCGAGCCTTTCCTTGTAGCCTGAGGAAGATGGTAAGGGTCATGCAGTGTTAGCATTCGGTGGGTTTGTTAGAAATAACCCAGCACACTTCTTACAAAGTGAGCCTCTCAGGCACGGCCAGCCTGAGATGACAAGTTAGTGGTAAAGAGACTAGAATTCTCACCAAGTTTCTACCACTTGTGTTAAGCTGCCCTTTTTGCAGGAAAAATGAAACCATTGAGAGGTGTCTTTTGGTCCTGTTCTTTTCTTTTAAGGGTCAAAGCCTTTTGAGAGCTTAGTGGGGGATTGGTTTGGCAGTTTTCATTTTGTGTTCCCCCCCCCTTTTTTTTTTGGTTTCAGTTCTGCTTTTTTTAATTTTGGTTTAATGTTTTTTAGAGATGGGGTCTCACTTTGCTGCCCAGGCCAAAGTGCAGTGGCAGTAACTCATTGTATGTAACCTTGTACTCTAGGGCTCAAGGAATCCTTTTATCCCAGGCTCCTGACTAGCAGGGAGTACAGGCACGTGCCACCATGCCTGGCTCATTTTTTAATTTTTTAGAGACAGGATCTTCCTCTGTTGCCCAGGCTGGTCTTGAACTCCTAGCCTCAAGAGTTTCAAAGTGTTGGGATTATGGTCTGAGCCACCAAGCCCATCCTTGCTGTGGTTCCAGAAGGGAGGAATCAAGCAGGAGCCCAGAACTCATTTTGTTCTCATCTATTCATTAGATGAAATAATGTCTACTTTGAATCGCATCTGTTAGGCATAGCCTTTTAAAACTGTTGCAAAGCAGTGTTTATACTTGGTGGACATTGCTCGTCTAAGCACTTTTGTGGGAATGGGGATTCTGTGGGTTTATTACAGGATAGTCTCCCAAAGTGTAAATCATGATTGGCTGTATGATCGTCACAAGATCACTTGTGAAGTGTTTATTTGCAGTATGATCCTGTTATGTTATAGATGCTTTACTAGATGCTAGAAATCAAAGACAGTTTGATTTCAATTAAAAGAAACTGAGTCTAGTGGCTGGGGTGGCAGGTAGACTTACATAAACATAACACATGGGGATGATATAAATACCACTGGACAAAGCACTCCGTGTAGGCGTTTGTCTAAGTCCAGCAGTGAGTTGAGCTCCTTACGACTGCTGGTAATGATGTGGCCAAGAGTGACACATTCAGCTCTAAAACTTCCTATTTCAAGGAAGTGAATATATTGATAACACATGACTTTAAGGTTTTTAAATTTTTTTTTTTATTCTTTAAAAACTGATAAAGGTTATGAATGTGTTCTTTTGTGACTCAGTCACTCTAACACCAAAATAAAAAGTGAAATAATTCTCTCTGTCTCTCCTGTTGCTGCCAAACTCCTCAGGGGGAGTGATCAGTTTGATTTGCAGAAATGTCTAGAGAGCTTAACATTTCTGTAAGTTAGATGTGGATTTATATAGCATTGGGCTATAGGAGGAGAGGCCCAAGCGTGAATGGTAAGAATTAATAAATTATGCAAGGTAAGAAGATACTCTTATTTAATGTTAACACACGACATTGAGAAACTACTTGAGGATTTCATGAAAATGTAAATGTTTTTCGGCCTCAGGATTATGAGAGAATGAATCTTTGGAATACATAAGGCAGTTGGCCTCCAGGGGCACAACCTTATTCTTTTTTAAATTTTTTTTAAAAAAATCACATCATTTTGTGTAGATAGCCCATCTGTTCTTTTCAGTGGTTCATACAGAGAAAGCTGTAAGATGTACTCTGTGTGTGTGTATGGCAGAGCCACCTGACTTGTGAAGAGCTTGACATTCAGAATTTATTGTGTTAACCTTTCACTTGTTCATATTAAAAAGAAAACTGTGTGAATAACTTTCTTACATTCTTAAGTACTAATTTTAATTTTATTTATTTATTTATTTATTTTTGAAACAGAATCTTGCTCTGTCACCCACACTAGAGTGCTATGGCCTCAGCTTAGCTCACAGCAACCTTAAACACCCAGGCTCAAATAATCCTCCTGCCTCAGCCTCCTGAGTAGTTTGGACTGCAGGTGCCTGCCACAATGCCCAGTTAATTTTTCTGTTTTTAGTGGAGACGGGGTCTCAATCTTGCTCAGGCTGGTCTCGAACTCCTAAGCTCAAGCAGTCCTCCTCCCTCAGCCTCCTAGAGTGCTAGGATTATAGGCATGGCCCACCCTGCTCAGCCCCTATATATTTTAATTGTAGAAAAGGATTATAACAAAAAATAATGTATCTCTATCCTCAGAGTACTAATCCTTAGGGAAAACTACTTTTCATTGTTAACAGCTTATTCTGTATTCATTTTCATATTTCTGTTCTGCTTTCTGTTGATGTATCAATGGTAACTGTTCCTGTTATGGAAGAAAGGCGTTTAGTGTATACATCCTCCGATTTTACCCACCCTTGCTCCCCAATACGATTACATCAGTATGATTATGTTGTAAAGCAGTGGTTCTCAACCTGTGGGTCACGGCCCCTTTGGACTGAATTAAAGGGTTGCGGCATTAGGAAGGTTGAGAACCACTGTTGTAAAGAGTATGCAGAAGATGATGGTTGGTTGGTTGCTTTTCCTGAATCAAGTAGTCATTGTTGTTTTGTGCATCATTTTATTTTTATTAATGTTACTTGTTAACTCTTTTCCCCCCTTTTTCTGAGCCATCTACGTAGTTATTGATTTTTCCTAAGCTCTTTCGGTATATAAATGGAGGGTTTTTGAAATTTCCATGCCATGGGCTTCTCTCTTCCACTGTTGCTTTTGAGAATTCTGATGGTTGTTCTGATTGCAGTTACTGTACATGGACCAGTGTTTTCTTTCTGTGCTCTTTTTGGTTTGGTTTTCTTCTCTTGCTAGGTACAGATGGGCAGATGGGCCTATCATTATGGAAACTCTTATCTTTTAGTTCTATAAAATATTCCTTGGTTATTCCTTTGATTGTCTTCCTGCCATTTTCCTCCTCTTCTTTTTGGAATTCCTATTGTGTAGATTTGGTGACTCTTGAGAGAATCTTCTAATTTTATTATCTTTTTTGCTCTTGTTTTCTAGTTCTTTTTCTTTTCTTTTCTAGTTTTTTTTTTTTTTTTTTTTT
>NW_003852407.1:19749317-19760371 GCF_000181295.1 Otolemur garnettii
TTTTTTTTTTTTAACTTTGACAGACCAATTTTTAATTTTTAAAAATTATTTTTAATTTTGACTTTTTTTCTTTCCTTACTGTATCCTTATCTTTTAAATGAAAAGCCCAGAATGTTATTCTTGTTGATTGAAGATAAGTAAGCAACTCCAAGATAGAAATCAATGAGTATGACCAAAAGCTATCACAAAACTCACAACAATAGTGATCTCAGCTATTTTGCGTGAGAGGGGAACCTGATTCATGCTTAGAGCGCTCACTCAGATACGTATGGGTAAGACATAGAATCTGGGCTGCTAGGGGAGTTTCTGTGGTCTTGGTCTGTTGCTGGGCATATAAAACAAATAGTGCCCACTGAATCCCCTGTCACCCTGATGGGATGAAGGATATTCCTTGTCAGATGCTTTCCAGGGCTCGTCCAGGAGAGACCTGGGGAGGATTCTCACTGGGGCTTTCCCACTTCCTGGTGGAATAGGCCTTAGCAGTTTTACTATCGTTGGTCTCTGTCATATTGGGGTTTTCTGATGCCTGTAATTCATAATGGGGATTTCCAAGGAGTCCTTTGGAACTGGACCTTCTCTTGTGGCTTTTTTTTTTTTTTATTTTGAGACAGAATGCCACTTTGTCACCCTCGGTAGAGTGCTGTGGTATCATAACTCACAGCAACCTCAAACTCATGAGCTACCACAACATCCTGCTATTTTTTTTTACAGATGGGGTCTCTTGCCAAGGCTGGTCTTGAACTCTTGAGCTCAGGCAATGCACCCACTTTGGCCTCCTGGAGTGCTAGTATTATAGGCGTGAGCCACTGAGCCCGGCCCTCGCCTGTGGCTTCTGTCTTTATTGGTACCAGGCCTAGAGTCTTTGTCCACCCCCAACAACCTCTGCTTAGCAGCCTGGGCAGGCCCCACTTCATCAGACGGACTTGGAGGTGGGGTCCTGTCTGTGCTCTGAAGGATGTTCCTGGCTGCCAGGCTGCATCCCCCTCAACTCCATTTATATAATGAATGAATATTCACATTAGGTAAAGGTATGCAGGAGAGGGGCTTAGTTTTCTTTGGCGCTTCTCACATCCACTCTGCAAGATTGTGCCATTATTCTGTGTATCAAGGATTTAGATTTTATGGTCTGTGTTGTTGGAGCAGATTACTGAAGACTGAAAAAAAGGCACCTGTGGCTCAGTGGGTAGGGTGCCAGGCCATATACTGAGGGTGGTGGGTTCAAACCCAGCTCCAGCCAAACTGCAACAAAAAAATAGCCAGGCGTTGTGGCGGGCACCTGTAGTCTCAGCTACTCAGGAGGCTGAGACAAGAGAATCACCTACACCCAAGAGCTGGAGGTTGCTGTGAGCTGTGATGCTACAGCACTCTACCAAGGGTGATAAAGTGAGACACTGTCTTACATTTTTTTAAAGTGTCTCCTGGAGTTTCGTTTTCTATGGTACATGCTTTGTGATTCAGGAGACAGTAGTTCAATTAGCTGTTTCCATCTCCTGTTTCTTACTCTCTGGATGTTGCTCTCGTTCTCCTACGTTGGCTTCCACTGCACAGCAGGAAACCAGCCTGGCAGTTCCCAGATTGGCATCTCAGAACTTTACTCCAGAAAGGGCCTGAAATGTGCTCTCTCTGGTTTCATGTTTAAAAATCCTAAACCTGTGACTGTCTCATGGGTCAGATGCTCATCTCTAAACCAGTCAGTCTTAACCACAGTTATTCAATATTTATATGGACCCAGGATTGTTCCAAGCACTTTATACATTTTCTCTTATTGACATCTAACAATATGACATAGGCATAGATGAGAGGCAGTGTGTGCCCTTCCCTGTACCACACAGCGAGGACATGTGGAGCAAGGGTTTGAAGTCAGGCATTTGACTTTGGTGCTTTAAAGCTGTGGCCCCCAACCCGGGTCAGTGGTCTGTTAGGAACAGGCTGTACAGCATCGCTGCCTGAACTCTCCCAACCCCATGGAAAAACTGTCTTCTATGAAGCCAGTCTCTGCAGCCAAAAAGGTTCCAGTCTGTGGCCTGTTAGGAACCAGGCCACACAACAGGAGGTGAGTGGTGGGCGAGCTGGTGAAGCTTCCTCTGTATTTACAGCCACCCTCCGTTGCTTGAATCACCGCTTCTGTCAGACCCGCCCAACCCCCAATCTGTGTAAAAATTGTCTTCCATGCAACTGGTCACTGGTTTCAAAGAGGTTGTGAATCACTGCTCTAAATCACTGCTTATATGTGGTATAACTGGCTGACTCTAAAGATAATGGTCCTAATGTAATAATAGCTCCAGGGCTCCCCAGGGGCTGCAGCCCATGGGCTGGGAATGACTAATTTAAATGTTTAGAATGGGCAGCATTACAGAAGTAAGTTGAGTGGGTAAATCTCAGTTTCTGAAGTGTGAGGCGGTGAGAAAACATTACTCCCACCCCTCTGCTCTGTGGATACTAGTAGCAGCACACTGTGCTCTGTGATGGCTAGGAACGCTGTGGCTGTGTGACAGTGGAGCGGATTCCCTGTCGTACTTTCACACTATTAGATCTGGCTCAGCCAGGGAAGGGGTGGGAGCAGGTGTTCTGCTGCTGTTGCAAATGGGACTGCTGTGTTTGTGTGCAAGGATAAGGGCTTGCTGCTCTCTAGACTTCTCCTGGGAGATCGTGCTGAGAGGGCCGTTCCAGCAGCCCTTTCTTTTCTCTAGTTCCATATAGATAATTGCTTTTAAGTACTACTATAGATCGAATATGATAGTTTTTTAACAGTGACCCTGACACATTTCCTACTAGGAGCAAAGCAAAAGGCAGTTTTGGGGTGTAACTTTTCTCTCTCTCTCTCTCCCTCTCCAAGATTATCCTGAAGGCAATAATTCAAGTGATTACCTTGTTCAAACAACAACTTATCTTCCGGAGAACTTCACATACTCACCATACCTCCCCTGCCCAGAAAAGCTGCCTTACATGCGTAAGTGTGGTCTAATTTTGACTTAACTGTTTATTTCGTGTTATAATAAAATCAAAAAACCCACATGACTGGAGTGCGTCAGGATCAGATCATTACTGTGGGTGCAGATGTTCATTTTATATAGCATGTTATTTGATGTTTCTTTTTTTTTTTTTTGGCAGAGTACTTTTTGTAGGGAAATGATTGAGAAGCTGATCAAAAAATACAAAAGAGAAAATGACAAATACCCATTATTTCTCGCACCAGGGTTTTAAAATTAATACTTTGGCTTCTAAATTCCTTTAAAAGAGTGTTTAGGAGAATGATTAATGTGTAGTCTCACTTTGAATATGATGAGCCCCAGGTCTTTTTTGACTACCGTTCTTCTCCTCAGAAGTAACCTGATATCTGTTGTGAATTTGCTGTATATTCTTACAGGTCACAAAAATTATTTTTTACATAGATGCACATGTAGAAAATATGTATTGCTACAGATGTTCTAAGACTTTGTGTGAGTGGTCTTATGCATTTTATTTTGAAACTTGCTTTTCTACTCAATTTTTTGAGAACTATCCGTGTTGTTACCTATAGATCTAATTTATTTCCTCTCACTGCATAGTATATCTCTGTAGAAATGTATAACATTTCCTCTTTTCCTGCTGACGGACATTTAAGTCACTTCTACTTCTTTTGCTATCACAAAATATAATAGCAGTTTTTTTTTTTCTTTTTTGCTATAAAGAGCAACATGGCACAGACTGTCTGAGGCATATATACATGTGCACTTGTGGGTTGATGCCTACAGTGGAATTGCTGGGTGGTCGGCTCAGTTTTCCCAGACTGTCTCAAATTGCTCTCTAAATTTATATTCCTAACTGCAAAGCATGAATGTACCGTTTTGATATCGCAGGACTGTTTGTTTGTCTGAGACAGGATCTCATTCTGTCGCCCAGGCTAGAGTGCTGTGGCATCAGCACTCCTGGGCTCAGTGATCCTCCTGCCTTGGCTTCCTGTGGACAACAGGCATCCAGCACAATGCCTGGCTAAGTATTCTACTCTAGTAAAGATGGGGTATTGCTCCTGCCTCGGCCTTCCATAATGCTAGCATTACAGGCATGAGCCAGTCACCAGCCCTGATATTGATGGACTTTTTAATCTTGCTAATCTGATAGATTAATTAATGGCATCTCATGGTTTCAAGTTCATGTGTTTGTATTCTTAAACGTTCTCTTCTGGGACTTGCTGTGTCATGGCTCTTACCCTCTCCTTGGCGGCTGTTAGGTGTTTACACTGACCTGTCGGAATTCTTTATTCTCCAGCAGTGACCTGGGTCTGCTAGGTGTGTTGTAAGGATCTTTTCACAGTCCTGGGCTTGTCTCTTTGTTATGGAGTCTTATTTTGTGTAAGGTAGAAATTTAAATTCATTAATTTAAATTCTTTAATTTCATTTAAAATTTTTGCTTTTTTTTTTTTTTTGGCCTTAAGCTTTTCTTGCCCCAAGAAAAATAGCTTTACTTCCTTGTAATAATTGTATTACTTTGTTTTTAACTTGTACATACAGTTTTTAAAAATTATGAAGTGGAAGCATTATCATTATTTTGAAAAACCCCACTGTGCTGTACTCCCAGCCCTCAGAAGCCACCACGGCTATAATTTTGGCATTTTTTTCTTTGCATGTCTTCCCTGGCCCTGCCCCATGATTTTAACCACACTCTGTACAAGTCAGTTGACATCTTGATTTTTATATAATTAAAGGTTTAAAGAAACAGTTTTAACTGCTTGTGTATCCCTGTGTTCTCATGTCTTTAGTATCTAAATACGTTTGATATATCTTTTCATCCCTTTTTTAAAATCGAGGACATTAGCCTTTGCCTATCATATTGGTAGGAATTATTTAGTTTATTGTAGGTAGAGATAGATATTTATAATAAAAAGCAAGATTGGCCTTTCAGTATGTAAGGCTGTGGCTTTCAAACTTGAGGGTGCACTGGTATCACCTGGATGGTCTCATAAAGCACAGATTTCTGGCCCCACCCTCACAGTTTCTGATTTAGTAGCTCTGGAACAGGGCTGAGAATCTTCACTTCTTTTTTTTTTTTTTTTTTTTTTTCTGGGAAAACTTCCTTTTTTTTTTTTTTTTTTATTAATTGATAGCTGTATACATTTATGCATGCATGGGGTACAGTGTAGTGTTTTCATATACAATTTGAAATACTTTAATTAAGCTGGTTCACATAGACTTTGTGTCATTTGCTTTGTCATTGTGTCAAAACAGTTATATTCTAGTTCTAGAAAAGTTCACTTGTACCCTTGTTAGACAGATATATAGGTGATCTTTCCGGTCACCCTCCCCCCACCCAGCCGCCCTTCTCCCCTCCCCTTCCCCACCCCCTCCCCATATTCTTGAGCTAGAATTAAGTTGTATCTTTCATTTGAGAGCTATAAATTAGTTTCATAAAAGGGATGTGTACATTGGATACTTTTTCTTCCATTCCTGTGATACTTTGCTAAGAAGAACATTTTCCAGTTCCATCCATGTAAACATGAAGGAGGTAAAGTCTTCGCTTCTGGCAAGTTCTTTGAGATGATGCTAATGCCGATGGGCCACGCTTTGAGACCCACTGTCCCACCCATCCCTGGCTGCGCCATAGAAGCACCTGGAGAGCTTTTATAATTCTTGGCCCACCCCCTAAGTTTCTGGTTTTATTGTTTCACCTGGGCCTGGACACGTGTATTTAAAAAATAAAATTCTCAGGTGATGCTTATCTTCTTATCTCTGGGCTGTCCCATAATAGAGAGTGGAGCCAAGTGATTTCTGGTTCTTTGCCATTACTTTATATTTGTAGCCTTACTCTCCTAAAAATGAATGTTTTTTCTGTGTGATACTGAAACTGGGTAATGTTCTGCTGAAATACTGATTACACTAATTTCATTTCATAATTCTCACACGCAGAGGTTCATGGTGTTAGGAAATCTTTCTGTTCTTGGTTCAGTTGCCATTTTCTTAATGAGTGCTTTATGAATACTCATGAGTCTCTGTTTGAAAGTGCCTGGTAGCCAGGCCTTTTTGCTGGCACTCGTCACCTGCCATCCACTAGCCCATCGCACATGAACTGCCGTGAGAGCCTATGTGATGTGTGGCTGCTGTGAGCTGTCTGTCCACTGGGGGTCTTGGCGCTACTGTTCCTTCTCTCTGCTTCCCTCAGAGTCTTTCATGCTTTTATAAGAGGATCACACCAGTGTGGCCAGCCATCCTGTCACAGCACATCCCACTCCTGTGTGTCCAGTGAGTGGTGGCCAGAGTGACAGGGTTATTTGGTAGAAAATACAGCCACACCAGATAATGCTTTAGAAAGGAGCCATGGGTGCAGCCAACAGGGCAAGGCTTCTGCCAAGAGGGTCTTGTATGAGCTGCTCAGCCCAGCCCTTCGGTAGTCATGTGACCTCTGCAAAATGGAGCCTCAGGTTACCTATCTGTAAAACCTGGAGTTATCATAGCACCTTCATTCAGAGTGTAGTGAGGACAGGATGGACCACAGCACTTAATGCTTAAAAGGCGTTAACCTTCTCCTCCTTGGAATGATGGAGCCAGCACTTTACAATAATCAAGGAATGTAAATGAGAAATGAGAAATGTGTGGAATTAAGATTTATTCTTAGTTATGCATATGTAATTTTTTTTAATTAACAGGCTGTTTGCTGGTGATGGTAGGGAACAATTTAATAAAATACCTAACAGTAACATCTCATTATATCACACAAAATAATTGAGTATGATACTTCCCCAAATAATACTTAGGAGGGAACCATGCAAAAATAAGATCTACTTGGATGAAAACCATTCGAATATGAGTAATACTTATTTATAATCACCAAAAGTGAATTCAAGGCTTAAAATTGGTGTGTTTGATTATCTAGCCTTAAACCCTTTTTGATTTTTCCCTAGTGTAGCAGTGGAACCATTGGCAGGAAATTTCCATAAAGTGAATTTTTCAAATGGGAATTCAGATAAAATGCATTTCAGGGATTTCAACAATGTTTCATCTTGAATAGTGGCCAGTGACATCGTAGAATTTATTTTGCTGTGTGTTATTTATATAAAGAGTACGAGTGAATTCTCCTTTGTTATTGTTAGTATTTATAGACTCTCCATAGGGCAAACTCATTTTCAGCTTTGTTGAAGTTATGTAAGATTCTTTGTGCTAACAGAATGAAATAGAAGTTTCACTTTATCTAGAGCTAAAAGTAATAAGTGCTTAGCATGGATGTTTTGATTTTGATTTTTCTGGGCGAGGTAGAAATGGAAAATGTCAATTGTATATCCTGCGTTAAAATGAAAATAGACTTCACCTTTAGTTTTCCTATCTTTTAATTCTTACTCAAATAGAATACGTTTGCAGTGACCTTTATATATTCTGTCCTTACTGTTTGCAGAATAGTTTTCTGTATAGTTTAACCCTGGTAGTTTCTGTAGTTGCTAACATTATGAATGTATCAAAAGCAAGGGCTTTTTGAGATGAATTTAAATAATTTACATGAAAATCAGCAAGGAGGAAAAAGGTAAACAAATAAACTTCAGAAAAGCTCAAGTAATGGTTTTTGTTTATTGTAAAAAAAGAGAGGTGGGAGCCCTTTTAGAATCAGCAAGCCTGTGTTGGTTGAATAGCAGCTATGGGGCGGGCTGTGTGTTACGGAGCAGGCAGGGAGGAGCAAAGTGAGTGTGGCCGTATGTGTCCCAGCCCCGAGAGCAGGTGACACACTCAGAGATAGGGCTGCTGTGAAAACGGTACAAATGCAATAGGGAGCTGGCAGTTCATTCTGGAAGGAAAAGGGAGACATCAGAGAGAAGGGACCTTGGAACTGGGCCTTGAAGATACTGAGAGAAAACAGTACCAGGGCAGGTGGAGGCCTGAGTGTTCCAGGAGTGGAGAGTGGTTGGCTTCATCTCAGGAGGGTGTGTTAAGTGGGGTGTGTAGGAAATAAAGCTGGGCGGGGAAGGCTTTTGCATAAAGGACTAAGGAATCT
This sequence comes from Otolemur garnettii, assembly GCF_000181295.1. NCBI lineage: Eukaryota > Metazoa > Chordata > Mammalia > Primates > Galagidae > Otolemur > Otolemur garnettii. The sequence continues at coordinate 19,757,271 of NW_003852407.1, forward strand.
GAGCACCATGTGGTTGCATGAATCCCTAGATGCCCAGGAGATGGGCTTAGGAGGAAGCCAAGCCCCTGAACTTCTCTAGGGAGAGTTGGTTGGTTTGTGAGCCTGTGCGTGTGTGAGAGTTGAGAATGCTTGATTTTCACAGGGTCTCAAGGCAAAAAAAAAAGGTAAACCCAAGCCAGAAACAAATAAAACTGCTTGGGGGACATGGAGAAGCATTGAAGGCTTTAGACAGAGGAATGATGGAATAGTATTGTATTAGAGAAGCATTGTTCAGATGAGAAGCTGAAAAATGGGTGAAGTCCTATTTGATCCATTAAATGGGTGGTTCGAGGAGACTAATGAGGCACTTACTGCATTGAGCTGAGAGGAGACGACAAGCTCAAGGAAAGAGGCCAAGGCACAAACAGGAACTCTGGAGCGCTGCTGGCCAGGTGTCGCAACCAGCTGAGGGAGTGGGGTTCACTTTACTTCTTTCTATGTTGAAGACAGTATATCAGATGTTCTAACCAAAATGTCTTGGGCTTGTGTGCTTTTGTGATTTTCTTCAGTGCTGTTTATTAGGTGGAGAGTTTGAGCGTGGACAGTTGTGGTTCCAAGGCTGGGATTGGCAGCCCAGGTGGGGAAGCGGGTAGGATAGGGTGTTTGCAAGTATATGGGTACTGCAATGGGGTAAAGGTCATAGAGCTCTGTTTCTCTAGGTGTGGTTCAGGGATGACCTGCACCAGAATCAGCTGGGACACTTAGGACCTCTGAGCCACACTCTAGACCTATAGCAAAAGCCAAACCAAAAGATTCCTGGTTGCAAACCACAGAATATGATTTATCTGGTTTAAGAGGAAAAGGAACCCATGAAAAGCAGCTAAGGCTCATGGAGAAAATCTAGGTGTCCAGAGAGTCAGGTTCAAAGGTGGAGCAGCCAAAACAAAGCCCAGGACATTTTCTGAGGCATCTCTTGGTCACTGCTGCTCCCAAGCCTCTTGCAGGTGCATCTGGTCTCGTGACTACTCCCACTTGCTCAAATGGTTTAGAGAGTGGCTTCTAACTTCTTCCTCTGGGAGGCAGAACTCAACAGCAGGTAGTTCATGCAAATGAAATGTGTTCAGATAAAGCCTGTGGCCATAACCAACTCCTAACTGACACAGAAACCTTGATGATGGGGCCAGTCATCTGCATTTTAAACAAGCACACCTGGTAATTTTTAGGCACCCACCAAAGTTAGCAACCTGCTTCATAAGGAGGCAGATAGGCAGGAAGAAATGGGGATAGAGTAGGGAGGACTTCAAAGCTCCATGAGATTGAAGGAGAAGGGGAAGAGTGGGAAGGGGAAAAGGAAGGAGGCTTTAATGAGAAGGAGCAGCGTCAGAGTTGAAAGTCAGTCACTTCCAGGTTATCATGATTCCCAGGGCGTGGACACAGAGCTGGTGCACAGGGACCTGTCAGTGAATGGGGCCGCAGCCTGGGCAGTGGTGTGGCTAAGGCTCGTAAACTCCAAAGGAGGTAAACTCATGAAAGGAGGAGGTATTTGAAGGCTGTGAGTCTGCAGAATACCTTTTATGCCTGACTGCAAGATTCTAGATCTAGGAAAATGAGCACATTTTATTTAACATAGTTTGAAATGAAAGATATGGTTTCCTTAAGATGAGGAGCTAGGGGGCCGGTGGTATTCTAGAAAAAACATTGACGTACAGTAGAGGGAAATTTATTAGCCATTAAATTGTTCCAAAAAACATTTGAAAAGGCAGGAGGAGTAGATAATAAAGCATATTTTCTTGACAGACATATCTTCAATTTAATAGTGGCTTTGGGGGAACAAGAAAGAAACAGACGTTAAATGCACATTGTAAGGTATTTCCCTCCAGTCATGAATGGATGTGTGTGAATTAAGATAATACAGTGGTTATGGGTCATACTTTAAAGGAGGTGACCAATTTCTCCATAGAGAGTAGGAGAGCAACTTGGAAGAGTGTAATGAAAGGTGTGGAGTCCCCAGGGGTAGACCAGTGGTTTATTAGGTGGATTATGAGGCAAAGCTGGTGACACACAGCAAAACTATTACCTGGAAGTTATAGTTTGTCATTCAGAATTAATCAGCAGAGAACCATACACAGGGGAGGAAAGTGTGTATTAAGCACTGTGTATTGTGCTCAGATTAGGAGACAAGAAGTTGGGCTGTACGAGGGGCTGTTATTTTGGGTCATCTACATGTGGGTCACATTTTGCACAAGTGTCCTAAAGACTTATTTTATCACCTGCTGGAGCCAGGGAGTGGAAATGCAGGTAGGAGGGAAGCAGGGGCGAGACAGGAGTGGACAGGCAGCTTTGCCTTCCTAGTCATTCATTGATTCATTCATCCTGTGTTCAGGCATTGCCCTTGGCATTGGGGATGTGTAATACTCTCTCAGTTTAAAATGCTTAGGTTTGGTTGTTTCAAGAATAGGTAAGTAAGAAATCGCCTGTTAAGAAGTTACAAAATTCTAGAATTCGAGATGCTTAAGTAAAGTATTTGACATAGGCAGTGTCTAATGTTGGCTTCAAAGGGGACAGTAGGTGACTGATGGCTGGATGACTCATAACCGTTCAGTCTGAAGTTGTACTCCGGAGGCAGGTGGCATAGAGGATGAGGGGAGGGAATATCCTGTCTTAACATGAAGATTCTTTTCTGGCTTTGAAAAGGAATTCACCCTGAGGGACATTTCTAGGAGAAATTCAGATCTTTCTCTGACTCTATCTTCAAGAGCTTTGGGCTGTGCACATGTAAAACCCTGAGGGTAAAACAGAGACAAAAGCCAGAGTATCTAGAATTAGGCTGTAGATAGCAAACCAATAGTAAGAGCCCCAAACTAAGTAAAGAAGTCATTTAAAACTGTCCTTGTATTGAGAAGACAACAACCCTCTGCCTAGAGATTGGCCTTAAATTTGATTTGAAATGTCAGAGAAATGTAAATATAGGTAACTAATATGTATTGAATATTTGTTGTTTTAAGAATTATATAATCTTGGGCGGTGCCTATGGCTCAAGGAGTAGGGCACTGGCCCCATATACCAGGGAAGGGGGTTCACACCTGGCCCTGGCCAAAAACTGCAAAAAAAAAAAAAAAAAT
>NW_003852407.1:19760391-19765340 GCF_000181295.1 Otolemur garnettii
AAAAAAAAAAAAAGAATTATATAATCTTAATAGAAAAATAATACCCTACATCATGTCACGGGATACATCATAATCAACATCATGGTAAGCCTGTCTGTTGTTTGGACCCACGTGTATCTAACAGATGCAGCCCCATTCAGGTCCAGCTTCCCCACACAAGGGTCGTTGCTGGATATCCTGCAAATTCAGCATTAGGGAATTACAGTAAATGTCCTGCAGAGCCAGAGATGCAGCTCAGTTATGCACGTGACAGAAGCAGCTCAGCCCAGGACACAGAGAGGGAGCTTATGTATGGCTGATGCAGATTCTGTGCTTCTCACCTTGTTCCTCCAGGTAGCAGGCAGCCCCTCCTCCCCTTCCAGTATTTTCAACCTTTTTTATCTCACAGCACACTTGAACCTGTAGTTAAACTTCCACAGCACACTTAAATTATGTAGATCAAAAAAAAAAGTAAGACAAAGAATATACTGTGCTTTGAATTTCTTTTTAAAGTAATTTGATTAATGGCCCTTTAAAAATTTTCCAAGCACACCTAACATCCTCTCTTGACACACCCTGTGTCATGGCTCACCGCCATGTCGTGGCACACTGCCCTGTTGTGGCACATTGGTTGAAAACCACTGCCGTAGGCACTCAGTTTTCCTGTTCTTTCCAACTCCAGCCTGCGAACATAGTGAAAATCATTATTTGATCAGTGATACTCTTTATATTTGTTGGTTAATTGTGACGACACTACTGGATAAATGGATTTCAGTCATTGTCTTTATTTTTTTGACCTTGAAAATCTCTGACTGGGGAAAAGAAAGCACTTGTTCCCAGTTGAAAATCTCAGATTTAGCACCAGCAGGGAATAAAGATTGGGAGTTCTCTGTGGAGCTCAGTGGATTCTTTCTCTTCAGTTGCCTTTGAAATCTCAGCACGTGAAATAGAGGGAGCTGGCCTGGCCTGGCCTGGTTGATTTTTTAACGTCTTTACAAGTGAAGAAGGCTGTGTCCTCTCCTGACTTCATTCATAGCAGGTGGATTTCAAATGCTTTTATTTATTATTATTTTTAGAACAGTGACTCACTCTGTTACCTAGGCTGGAGTACAGTGGTGCAATCATAGCTCACTGTAACCTTGAACTCCTGGTCTCCAGCCATCCTCCCACCTTGGCCTCCCAAAGTGCTGGTATTACAGCTGTGATCCACTGCACCTGGCTCAAATGCTTTTTCAAAGCACTGGAATACTTTGAAGGGGATACAAGTATGTAAAAGAGATGAAAGTGGCTATACTGGGGGACCCAGAGTCCTCCCTCCCCCAGTCACAGGTTTCCTGTGAGAGGTTCTTCCACTGAGAACAGTTTGGAAAGCACATAATTAAGAAGGTTAGGGGTAGAGTCCTGCTGGAGTCTGCAAGGAGAGGAGGCCACTCCAGGGGTTAAATACAGGCGTTAATTTAAAGGGCAGAATGGAGTCTGACCAGAAGTCAGCCCCCTTCACACCGTTTCAAGGAACTTTTATTACTGTAGTTGGAATGTGAGAGGGATTCGTGAGAGGTGAGGGAAGTGAGGGAAGTCATCTTTCCTGCAGAGTGAATGATGATGTGTCTAAGACTGATTTTAGATTTATTGCCTCCCACAAAAGGTGTTAATCTTGCACGAAGATCTTATCTCTAGAGCCAGCCAGGACCAAGATAGGAGATCCTGATGCTTCCTAGGAACACCAGCCTTGAGCATTTCAGGAGGGTGGGAGGGGGTTGCTGTGGCCGTGCTACTTGGTCTCTGACCTGCTTTCCATCACTACCTGTCCTCCCAGGATGGCTGTACCCTTGTCAAGGTCATGGGATTTAAGGAGTATGGCAAGGGGGTTGCTGTAGTCATGCAGTTTGGTTTCTGGCCTGCTTTCTTTCTCTCCTGTCTCCCAAATAGCCGTACTTTCATCAGAGTCCTGAGGATTTCTTCCCCACAGTCACCACTTGTTATCTGTTGAGTTCTTCCTGCTGGCCATTCTTTCTATAACATACCTTTTCCCCTTCCTTTTCCTGTGTGCAGGGTCATCTTCACTCTACCACCCTCCCTGCATTAGCATTTATTCATTCTCTCTCTCTCTCTGATCACACCTCTCACTGTTGCCGCAGGCAGGGTCTATCCTGGAAGGCAGGTTCCACGCCCTCCCCCTGCCCTCAGCACACTGCTGTTGGTATTGCCACTGTTAGGACACTGTCATGCCACTGGTTATATCTGGCCTTCAGCCAGCAACATAGTAGGATTTCAGAGCAAAGAGCAATAGTTGGTCGTCTGGCAAAGCTGTTAAGGGACTCTGAGGGGCGTGGATGGGGGAGGCCGTCAGGAGAAGAGTAGATTTCAGATGCATCAGTCGTGGGGGACAGTGAAAGACACAGGAAACCTTCTCTATTGGGGAGAAAGATGTAAGGCCTCTTTGCCAGCACATATGCGTTGGAAATGGAAATTAAACTGCAAATGATGCTGGAGAAAACTGCTGACAATAAGGATGATTACAGCTGTTGAAGCAATAAAGCTGGAAAAAAGACAAAAAATTGGGTTGAACAGTGCATAAAGAATACCAACTCAGTTACGTATGTGAACTGCTTATTATTTGGCCTAATTACTATCATTTCAGCAATCATGCATACTATTAAATGCCTCAGATTTATTTGTGTGAAATTTATTTGATTACAGTGCGAGATTCTGTTTCTGTCGGCTGAGTCAGGACAGTCTTACTTGTGTTGACTAATCAGTCTTACGTTTGACTTACCCTTTCTCTGCAAGTTCAGAGGTTTCTGTTTTCGTAAGTAAATCTGACCTTTCCAAAATTAGCTAGTTTGCATATCTTGTCACAAAAGAGTGGGCATTTGGCTATAAAAGACCATAGATGGTGTCAGTAGAACAGGCAGGCATTAGAAGATTACAATTTTTTTTTTTCCTATCTTACTCTGGGAAATGTAGGCATTTGCATTTAAAATATTTCTCTCTAGCATTCCCCAGTGCTGAGTAGAGGCTCCTGAGGGTCCTGCCTGGTTAGGATGAGGACGGCATGGGAAGAGAGGCCATTGTGAAGACCTTGTAGAGGACAGGATAGCTCTGCCCCGAGGAACTGTTTTTTATGTGAAGTTGTGGCCACAAGAGGCTCAGAAGGCTTGAAATGGAAAAACCTCAACATTTTTTGGTTTGCATTTTATGAGAGGAGGCGGTCAGAGAGGAGAATCTGGCTAGGGGAACCTTCCAGAGTAATTTGTACCTATTTGGAAATTAATAGGTGACATTAAAACTGCTAAAAGATGATCACAGTTTCATTCTACTAGCATGTCATAACCCATTCACAGTGACGCTAAAACATTGTGGACAGCCTTGCATTGAAGGGTTGCTTCGTATACCGCAGCTGTTCAGCTCTCAGAGGACAATCCGGAGGCTTCCTGATTCTTGGTTCTGTTTTTGATCATTTTAGTGGAAGTGCTTTTCCATTCAGATTTATTCTTAGTTCAGTGATACACATTAGAGAAACTGTTAGTAAAGATGCCTCTGGTGATGTGGAGTATTTGTTAACTTGGATGGTGAGTGCCTGTGAGGCCTAGAACATTTTAGAGTCTGTGGTTTTTCAGTTTTGTATACCAAGGAGCTTGGTACATGGTAGGTGCTCAAAGTAAGGGCGTTATTTATGTTTGCGTGTTTCCTCTTATACAGTTGCAGACCAGGGGGCTCAGGGACTGACCCACTCAAGGGTATTTAGTACACTTGTTGGGGGGGGGCGGACAACAGAACATGTAAAAAACAAACTGGCAGTGAGGTCAGTCCATGACCTCCCCTCAATCAGTATGCATTAAAAAATGTCAGCAGGTAACAGTAACAGCTGTGAGCACTTACAGGGTGTACCTAGTGCCTGGCACTGTATTTGAACCTTTGCACAGACTATTTTGTCTACAGTGTTACAACCACCTTCAGAGGTAGACATCACTCTCCTCTGTTATAGAGGAAGAAGCTGAGGCGGAGAGGTTACATAATTTCCACTATAGACAGAAGCTGGGATTGAAGTTCCCAGTCAATCTAAATGCTTATTTAATTTTTAAGTATTTTAATTTTTAAGACATCAGTCTCCTATATTGGAAATAGTTTTAAAATACAGTACAACCTCCAAAGCTAACCACCTCCCTACATTGACCGCCTCCTTAAGTTGACCTAGTTTTTTTTAGAATGGACATGCACCCTATGTATGTATCAGTATGGTAGGTCTAGTTCCTTATGTTGACCATCTCCCTATATTCACCAGTTTGTTCCAGTCCCCTTGGGTGGTCAAGAGGTTGAAGGTTCTACTGTACTTGAATACTCGCTCGATTACAACGATATGCTAAGTTATAATGACATGCAGACATAACATTTTCAGTATATTACTCAACTGCAAAAAAGCGATTCTTTTTTGGCTGATTTGCCAAACATAACCATATGGATTATCATCAAGAGTAAAAGGGGGTACATTATTAGTAATTGTGTGATAATATAGATAAACTGTACTGTCGTGGCAACTATGTTGTGTCATCACCCTACTGATTGATGTTTGTCCTCCTTGGATCTTTGAGGTAAAATATATTACAACAGTTCTCATGTTTCTGACTTCCAGGGGGATTCCTCAATGTCAATGTAAGTGAAGTCAGTTTTGATGAAATTCTTCAACTCTTCTCCAAGGATTTAGATATTGAGCCGGGAGGTCACTGGAGACCTAAGGACTGTAAACCCAGATGGAAGGTGAGACAAATTATTCTCTTTCTTTTTTTTTTTTTTTGGAGACAGAGTCTCACTATGTCATCTTGGGTAGAGTGCTGTGGCATCACAGTTCACAGCAAACTCAAACTCTTGGGCACAAGAGGTTCTCTTGCCTCAGCCTCCCAAGTAGCTAGGACTACCGGTGCCTGCCACAATGCCCAGCTATTTTCCTATAGATTGAGTCAAAGTTATTT
>NW_003852407.1:19765575-19776004 GCF_000181295.1 Otolemur garnettii
TAGTGTTTTTATAGTTCAGATGTGATTTAATAGTGTTATTTTGGAGACATAAACGTATGTGTGCATATAAAGAATATATGCTCATGTGTTCGGTCTCTTGGAGTTCCTGGTAATAACTATGTGACTTGAATTTGGCTTGGAAAACAGAGTTTCGTGGTGGTGGTTCTGTTCTATTTGGAGAGAGGCTGTGGTTTCTCTGCCTCCGGCGGTGGCCCCTCATTGTTACTGACACCTTTGGGCCCACCAGTTTCTGGAACTGTGAGAACTCAATGGGAGGATGTTCATATCCCGATTTTCAGTTGGATCTGACATTGGGGTTTTTAAGCTGTTTCCCAGAGTTCAAGAATTCTAAAGAGGCTACTCAGAGGTCACTGCAGGGCTTGAAAGGAAGGACTTTGGGCTCTTCACTTCTGTTTCAGAAGCTGAGCACAAGCTTTGGAACTTTTTGATAGGTCAGAATTCTATTTAGTGTTTTAATCAAAAAATAGTAATGGGGTGAGTCTGCCTCTCCTGCTTTAAGAGAATGAGAAGCCATGATTTAGACCAGAGTTGCTGTCAATACTGTGAAATTGGTTAATAAGTGCATATTCACACAATATTGTTATGTTTGCATAAGAAGCAGCATTTATGTAATTCAAATGAAAACTACAACTGATTAAATCGAATGTTATTTTCTAAAGGTTTGTGATGTAACCTTCATCTGGAAATAGATTTTTTTTTTTAATTTCAGAACATTAGGGGGTACACACGTTTTGATTACAAAATTTGTTTTTGTACAGATTGAGTCAAAGTTGTAAGTGTGCCCTTGCCCCAGACAGTGAGCACTGTATCCATGAGGTGTAAATTCACCCATCCCTTCCTCTTCACTCCTTCCACTTGGTTTTTGTTGAGTTTTACCTCCTAGAAATAGTTTTTAATTTCTGTCTTAAAATATTAGTATTCTAGAATATTTATAATTTAATACCAAAAAAAATTACTGGTAGGAGAAGGAAGTGTTGTTAAACTCATGACCCTCTGATTTCATTGACCTTGAACTCTGTGTGGGCATATGTTATTTATATCTGCATCCCTGACACAGAGCATGTTTTCTTGGATAAGGTAAGCACTAAACATAATTTTATTAAATTGACTTTACAAGAGAAATAATTTTTTTCTGGCCTTGATACAAATGATTAAATAGATGGTCAGCTTTGTCATTGCCTTAAACAAGTTTTAAAGCTACTCAAATAGCTTTGCTTGGGTTCTAGTACCAATTTTAGCAAAATGTTCTATTTCACAGTTGCCTTATGCTATTTCCCAGATTAGATTCATTTAATAGATGAATCTCTTTATATTTCTTGATGGATTTTCCTTACAGTTGTATCTAAATGAAATATGGCCCAGTTTACATATATTTATTTCACTTTTTAAAAATGGCCTGGGCAAATAAATTCTTTTTCAGCCCTTGGGTGATAAGTGAATATACTGAATGCTAATGGAAGAAACAGCATGCCCAGCCACAAAGGCTGTGAGATAGCATGACAGTCAATGTTCACTTGTATATGGGATGTAGGATACAGTGTGCCCTTGAGGTGTGCACTGAGTTGCATGCTAGTAGAATAATTTAGGGTAGGAAAAATTAGGCATACTTGTCCTTTTCTCAGTGGTTTGTCCCAGACGCATTTTAAATTTTATAGTTTTTTTAATCATTTTCCAGGAGATAGATATATAATACCACACTTGTAGTTCTTACTTACAGCTATTAGTAGACTGTAAACTCCACTTGAATCAGTAGTTAACCTTATTGAAAGGAGTTCCTAGGACCAAACTAATTTTAGGATCTAAAAATTATTTCATTTAAGACCTGTATGATAATGCTACTTTTATTCCAACTTTTAGCAAACCCTTCTCAGAATACAGTTCATAGTTCTAATCTCTGCAACTGAAGGTATGAATTTTGGAGATTATTCAGGGGTGAGCTATGCTCATATAAATATTATGTAACTGTCAATACACTAAATATTTAATATATAAATTCTCACCCTTCGGCTCCCTGCCTGTTTACTGGAGTTCAGAGAGGGAAGGAAGAAATAACTAGATTTAGTTAAACATGTGCTATTGACTGGGTTCTTAATATTTGAGGCTCTTTTTCTTTCTGTTGCCCAGGCGAGAGTGCCACAGTGTCATAATTCACAGCAACCTCAAACTCCTGGGCTCAAGCAATTCTCCTGCTTCATCCTCCTGAGTAGCTGGGACTACAGGCACTAGGCCCGACTCATTTTTCTATATTTTGTTAGGGTCTCGCTCTTGCTCAAGCTTGTCTCAAACTCCTGGGCTCAAGCGATCCCTTCGCCTTGGCCTCCCAGAGTGCTAGGATTACAGGCATGAGTCACTGTGCCTGGCCCCTTTCTTTGTTTTACTTAAAAAAAATGCCAACCCCAAAAATTGATATCCAATTAATTAGAACTGATATCTTTCAAAACTAGTGATTTTAGCAGTTTTAGGTATTTTTGAATGCTACAGATTTGAGGGGAAGATTTTTAGCACAGGGTGGACACCTTATAGAGGCGACCTTTTTTCTAAAAGGGAGATTGGAAGAGGAAGATGATGATGCTTTTCGGGTAATTAAAAGCGAAGTGTTTACCTACAGCATCGCCTTTCCATTCAGAGTTCAGGTGGCAGAAAGCTTGAACAATTTCGGTCTAACCTCCAGGCTTAAAAACCAGACAGCTGCTTGATGCTGTTACCTACCGAGAGGCCTGGAGTTCCAGTTCTAGTCCAAGGTTCCTCAAAGATGGGTCTTAGCCATCTTTTTCAAAACTCCCTGGGGCCTTTGGTGAAAATACAGATTCTTGACTCAGTCCTCAGACATTCTGATTCCCATGGTTGGTGGAGAAGGACTTGCATTGTTTTATCAAGCGCTTCCTGGCTGAGAATTGCTCCTGGGTTGAGGTGGTGGAGGGAACTAAAAACAGTAAAAGAGGCTGAAGGCTGGGTGGCTTCCACTGTAGTCTTAGTGGTGAATAGCTAGTGGTGAATAGCTAGTCTGAAGCTGTGTCATTTAGAGATACTGTAGCTGGTAGGATACTTGAAGTTTAAAAATAGGACAGAAACATGGTGGGAGAAATTGATGTGGTAAACATTTTTGTTGATGGTTTCCTCATGGCGTGCAGTAGAGGAAATATGGGAAGACAAAAGGTCCGTACATTCATCAAGATTAGTGATTGTAAAGTGGGAGCAAACTGAATGGGATAATTTTGCTCAAGCAAGAAGGTAAGGAGAGATTCAGGAGGATGAAGTGTTGTTTCCTCGGAAGATAACGACCAGATGTTCTCTGTCTCCTCTGGAGATGCATCAACCAGGAAGTGACTCAGGCAGCAAATTAGGGCAGATAGAAGTAAGAATGTCCTGAAACAAAAGCCATTAAACTCAAAATAAAAGATCACGGAACACTGAGATCTTCTTTTTCTGGACTTAAATTGTAAACAGTATATTAAGAATCTTTGTGGCTGTTGCACAGCCACAAGAAGGGACATGCCAAATGAATTTTTAAAGATGTTGTATAGCTTTATTTTAATAAATACCTTGGTTTTAGGCATATCATTCAGTCTTTGATAACTATCTCATTAAAATTGGATGTTTACTTGCTGTTAAAATGTCAGTTTAGCTTATTTGAATTTGCCAAAACACTGGTGATTTCTTTCTTTTATATCATTTTCAGTTTCTTTATAAGACTAAAATTTAAAAAACAAAACCCTCTTCAGTGAAAAAATTACTATAGTAGGGGTTACGCTTTACCTCTGTTTATCCTTAAATGTTCAGCTCATCACTCAGCCTAATTATATTTAATTAATATGGGCTATTTTTAATATGAACTCTGGACCATTTAATAACTTCTTCCTTTAAATGTGTATAATTTGCCTTAACTGCTTTTACAGTCCATTTATATTATGTCATAGGCGGCCGGCTTGTGGCCAAATGCAAAACCAGGAAGAGCAGGCTAGAAAGTCTCACACTGATACCCTTCCGAGAAGGTCAGTGGTGGGGTATGAACTCACCCTCTGACTCCTTCCTCCTCTTCTCATAGCAGTGTCCAATCCTCAGAGTAAAGCTAGGGGCCCCTGAGCTGGTTTGGCAGTGGGTTGATTTGGGAACTCCTATGCCACCCATTGGTTCTAAAGCCCATCAGCAGGGACTTCTCAGCCCCCTGGGAGCCATTACTTGGGATAGGAGTGGAGTCTTGGATGTGGGGTTAGCGTTGCCATGGCAGCGTCATCGTTCTCCCCGTTTGCTCTACATACTGCCACCGAACTAGTCTTTGCAGTTGCCAAACCTGCCTTGTCTCTCTTTTAAACAATTTCCCATGGCGTGCATAGGTTCAAGGCCACAATCTTAGAAGGGCCTTCAGATCCCTGCTTCTCAAGACCACAAGCAGCGTGGAGGGCAGGGGCCAGGTCTGTATCTGCTCTCTGTGATACCTCTGGTGAGAAAACTCACGAGGGTGTGGCTTTAAAGCCGTAAGACGTTTTCAAGCATCAGTCGTTATCTTCACCTCTAGGATTTGCCCCTGCTTTTATTTACACGTATGACTGTTTTCTTTTAAAGGTGGCAGTTCTCATTCCTTTCCGTAATCGCCATGAACATCTTCCAATTTTTTTCTTGCACCTGATTCCAATGCTTCAGAAACAGCGGCTGGAATTTGCCTTTTATGTCATTGAACAGGTGAGGATATTTTTCACAATAGTCACTAAGTATATTAGAACTCAAACTCTTAGATGTGTTTCGATTAAAAATATTTAGCTTAAGGTTAATCAGGTAACTCAAACCTTTGGTTTATAGTTGTATAAAATTACATTTTAGATTGAGTTTGCATTTTCTCTTGTAATAATTGTTATTTTCTTGTGTTATAATTTTGTCATATGAGTTGATACAACTATGTTCAACTTTAGTGTGATAGGCTTGATGTATTTAAATTATATTCTAAACACTGGATTGTCAAAGTATGATTTTTAAAAATAACCATATAACTGGTTTTACCATATAGAATTAAATATTCTGTTGGCTTATAGTATTGCTCTTTTATGCTTTTGTTAGACTTATGATCTTTGTTTATTTCTGAAAACGTCTATAAAGTTTCATCTAATTGAAAAACTGGTTATTTTGTTAATTCAGGGTATTTGGGAGCATGTAGGTTCACGTTCTGCCATCTGGACTCGTAACTGGTGCACTTTGGAGTGTAGCTCAAAGTCTTATTCTAAATTATACTGAAGCGCCCTGGAATTAGTTCTATTCACAGTGTTTAATTTTGAAAGAGTATTTCAGTTTATGACCCAGGAATTTAAGTACAGAAAGTGAAGGGTAAGTTTTGTGTTTTTTTTTTTTTTTTAACATAACAGCAAAGCATGGGTAATTCCTGAATGCATATTTCTTTGATGGCGAGGCCAGCCTGAGAATCAGTGCTGGGTCAGCTTCCTTAGAGAACCAGAGTCACCCGAATGGGAGCCAGGTAAATCAGTGGACATTGAACACCAGCTATCCTGTTTCAATAGTTTTTCATTTTCAAAGTCATCTCTCTTGATAGAGGAACTTTGTTTTTGCTGTAGCCACATGTGTTTTGCTGACATTAGTCATGAAACACCAGCCTCTCTAGGATATAGACCAAACTCAGTATGAACTGACAGGTCTCAAAAACAGAGCACGAAACCGTGGGCTGGCCCAGAACTCTCTCAAATCTGAGATTCTGTGATTCTTTCAGAAATAGAGATAACCAGGAAGAGAATATTATTTACAAGTATAGGCAAAGAAAAAAAAGATTACTTGTTTCTGAATAAATATTATCAAAGTTGAGTAAATCATAATTCTTCAATATAGTCTAATTCAAATAGAGTTGAAATGACCCTCTCTTTTTGTAGTCTGTCTGTATAAAGGCTGTGTAAAGTGTAAATATAAAGAACCTTTTCTACATTCTTTTTAAACATGGATAAGGTGATACTTCAGAAACCAGAACGGTGTGGTAACACTTGAAGACCAAATCTCTACCCCAACTTATACCACTGTTGTTGTTCTTGTCGCCTTGTATTTTGGTTACAATGTGTGTGGTGCATAGTCATTTTACGTTAATGTATGCTTGTTCTGTTCTATTCAATCTGCTTGTCACTTTCTCCCAAAAAGTGTGCCACATCTATTTCCTTATTTTTGCATAGATATATAATAATATAAATAATACACAAAGTGACCTGGCTTATATTACTACATTTATTTGATAAAAATATTCAAATTTTGGCTCGGAGCCTGTGGCTCCAGTGGCTAAGGTGCTAGCCACGTACACCTAAGGTGGCGGGTTCAAATCCAGCCCGGGCCTGCCAAAACAACAATGACGGCTGCAACCAAAAAATAGCCAGGCATTGTGGCAGAAGCCTATAGTCCCAGCTACTTAGGAGGCTGAGGCAGGAGACTCGCTTGAGCCCAGGAGTTGGAGGTTGCTGTGATGCCACAGCACTATACCCAGGGGACAGCTTGAGGCTCTGTCTCAAAAAAAAAAAAAAGAAATATTCAAATTTTTATTAAGATGATTATAGTTTCTCCAACTCCTGTGGTTCATTCTAGACCTGTTTTTTTTTTTAATTTCTCTTAGCTTTTTGCCTCTGCTTTTTTTGCCTTATGCATATTATGATGTATATGGTGCATACGTTCTTTTTAATGTAATAATCTATACAGTGAAAACTGACATTTTCTTTTACCTGAGAACAAATCAAAATTTTTAGCTACTTTTATGATAGCAGCGGTTGTAGATTTCTAAATCTGTTTTATCAATTGCTGGTTTCCTTTTTTGAAATATCAGTTTCCTATAATGTATTGGGAAAGGAGATGTCTGTCTCTGTGTAGTTTTGTTTGTTTGTTTGTTTTCTGAGACATAATCTCACTCTGTCACCCTGGGTAGAGTGCTGTGGCATCATCATAGCTCAAAGCAACTTCAAACTCTTGGGCTTAGTGATCCTCTTGTCTCAGCCTCCTGAGTAACTGGGACTACAGGCACCTGCCACCATACCTGGTTAGTTTTTCTATTTTTTTTCTTTTTTTTAGTAGAGACCAGGTTTTCCTCTTGCTCAGGTTGGTCTCTAACTCCTGAGCTCAAGTGATCTACCCATCTCGGCCTCCCAGGGTGCTAGAATTATAGGGGTGAGCCACTATGTCTCTGGGATTTGAAAGGCATATTCTCCATTGATGAATTATTTTTGTGTGGTGTTATGAAGAAACCGTTGCAAAGCAACTAAGATCCACATTTTTATTTCCAAACGTCTTAAGTCTGAATCTCAGCCTTGATCAATACTAATTCAGGACCATGTATTTGATAGCGTGTGGGTTTAAGCTGGAAACATCCATCTTCACCACATGTGAAGCAGAGAGTAATTTTTCTGCTGGACGGGTGCCCAGGAGAAATACTAAGCTACTGAAGAGCAGCCCAGAAATCCTGGTTAAATATCAAAGTGGAACACGGGGTTACCTCTTCTCCTTTCCAAACTACTAAAATGAGAGTGAAAGGGAAAGAGTTATCAGCTACAAGGACAAGGAAAGGGTAGTGGGAGGGAGATTTCAACACATTTCTGGACGTCAGGAAGCAGATGGAGTGAGCAGAGAATGTCCAGACCTACATGTTTGTGGGAGACAATTGCGAATGGAGTCAGTTTGCTGGGCAGTCCTCTGAGAATCTCAGCACTTGCAAGATGTCACGAAGTAGGCTGAAGTGCTGGGGTAAAGTAAGGAGGTCGTTAAAAGTTTCACTACCAGTCAAATCCCCAGTTCCTCATCTTTGCTTGTATTACAGGGGATTGCTCTGTTGTATCTTAACAGAAATGAAAAGTTTAGCCTCTAAAAAAATTATACTTGAGAAGCTCCTGACTGCGCTGACACAGCTACCTTTGGGGGCTTAAAGGCAGGGAGTAAGTCTGCTTGCTGACCTTGGGGCCCCTCTGGCCTTTTCCCTTTCCGGTTTTTTGAAGCCAGCAGCCATGCAGGAATCCCATTACCCCTCTAAGTGGAGCAGGGCATAAGTGATGTCTTTAGTAGAGAAATAGATTAGCCTCAGGAAGAAGACAACACATCTGACATTGGAGGTCTTCAAAGGAAAAGGCCAGGTCCCTCACTTTATCACCTCCCTGCCACCCACTTCCATTATTTTCAACAAAGGGGATGTGGCAACAAACAGGTAAGAAAAGGCTCCTTCCTGTGCTTGTGCAGAAGGACAGGTGGTGATAATTGTGTGGTATGTCAGGTGGAGGCTCAGGACAGGCAAGGATGCTCTTTCACACAGTATTTGGGGAAGGCCTCGCCAAAGAGATGAAGGAGCGCAGCGCTGATGTGGGGGAGCGCACTCCAGGCGGGGCAGGGGGTTGCGTGGTGTGTTTGAGCAGAGAGGTCACTGTTGCCAGAGTTGCTGGGGAGGAAATCAAAAGCAAATAATGAGGTCTAATAGTTTAGGTAAGTACTTGGAGTATGCCATGTGAGGTCAGAAGCCACTGGAGGGTTTTAGTAGAGGGATAAGTTGGTCTAATTATGTTTACAAAATGACGCTGGCTGCTGTGTTGAGCATAAGCTGTAAGGCTCAGGCTGAGACAAGGGGCCATTAGAAAGCTTTTGGTGGCTGTCTAGGTAGGATTTGATGACAACGTGGACTCCTGTGGTCATGAAGAAGGTGGTAAGGAGAGGTTGGGTTTAAAAGTGGCATCTGCCAATGAATTGAGTGTGTAGTGTGAGTGACAGAGAACAGTCAGACATGATGCCAGGACTTTTGTCCTTAACAAGGAAGGGCATTGCTGGTTCCTGAGCTGTGGACAAATAGAATACTGGAGGAAAAGAAATGTGCCTTTTTTGTTGTTTTAATGTGGGTTAGATGTGTGTTTATGGGTTTGTGTGTTAGCAGGAAAAAATGGAGGGGGCAGGAGGGGATGACCAAAGAAAGACGGTCAGGAAGTTTTCCAGAAGTTAAGGCCTGATGAGTCTTTAAAGGGCCCTCACATGCACCCATGAATGAAATATAGATCTACTGTGAAACATTATTTTAAAATTTTAGGATATAAATGGAAAAGAAAAGATATTTAAAATGTTCTACCAGGCTGGGTGTGGTGGCTCACACCTGTAATCCTAGCACCTTGGGAGGCTGAGGCTGATGATTGCCTGACCTCCGGAGTTTGAGACCAGCTTGAGCAAGATCGAGACCCTGTCTCTACTAAAAGTAGAAAAACTAGCCAGGCATTGTGGTGGATGCTTGTAGTCCCACTACTTGGGAGGCTGAAGCAGGAGGATCACTTGAGCTCGGGATTTTAAGGTTGCTGTGACTGGTGATGCCAAGACACTCTACCCACTGTGACAGTGAGACTGTCTCCAAAAAAAATAGAAATGAAATGTTCTACCAGAAAAATGACAAATGATTATGAGTCAGAAAGGTAGGAACCTTCTCAGCAATGCTGACAGCAAGATTGTGGAGGCATGCCTTTAAAATTCTAGGGAAAAGTTATTTTCAACCTAGAATGGTTTATTCAGGCAAAACGTCAGTCAAGTATGAGGGTAAACTAGTTGACATTTTCAATCAGTCATTGACCGAGAACATATTTTCTGTGGACCTATAGGAAACACCTGAAGGATGGGTGCCTCAGCAGATTGAGAAAGTCCAGTTGGAGATGGGGGATTTAGGGAATGACAGAGAGGCCCCAGAGATGGGCTTAGGAGATGGAAAAGAATTGACAGATGATTGATGTGTTTGGATGATTATATCAATTATTAGTAGGTATAGGGCATATCTCTTGGGCCTTTTGTACAAAGTAGTAATAGTTATATAGACAGCTATGACTAATCCTAGTTTGAGAAGGATAACAGAATCTGTTCACTCAGCACTGAAGAATTATTTATATAGTCTGAATCATGTGAATTCTATTGATATAATCAAGAATTATGACTGCCTTGAGAGACTGAAGATACGGGCAGTGGATATGGTGGGTTAATTTCTCCACTACCATGATAAGAAGTCAAGAAAGAGTTGCCAGTCAAAGAAGCAAGAAATATCAGAACTGTCATTACCCCAGAATACAGAGATAAATACCAGAATAAACAGCTGGAAGAGTTGGTATTGCTCTTGGGGGATGAGATGGGTCAGACACGGAACTTACCTTTATTATAAGCCCTTGAGCATTATGTCCACATTTAATAAAAACCATTTTTAAAACCTTCAAGGAAAGTAGTTTTTTAAAACTTTTGATGTTGTATCAGTAGCAACCATCTTTTCTTTTTATTCTCTCCATTTCATTGGTGAAAGAAAAGAGGCTGTAAAAAGTAAAGTGGGAGGTCAAGGAGGGAGGATTTGGGGGGGTCAGGAGTTCAAGACCAGCCTGAGCAAGAGTGAGACACCATCTCTCCTAAACATAGAAAAACTTTTCTCAAAAAAAAAAAAAAAAAA
>NW_003852407.1:19776024-19787224 GCF_000181295.1 Otolemur garnettii
TCTCTGAACCAGTCCTACTGGCGGAGAGATATAGCAATGCTCTTTGATTACTTTTAAGGCCCATACCATGGCTGTGGCTCTAACAACCAGCTGGAAGAAAAAAAAAAAAAAAAAAAAAAAAAAAAAAAAACAGCCAGGCTTTGTGGTGGGCACCTGTGATCCCAGGTACTTGGGACGCTGAGGCAGGAGTATTGCTTGAGCCTAGGAGTTTGAAGTTGCTCTGAGCTGTGACGCCATAGCACTCTACCGAGGGTGACTGTGTAGAGATTCTGTTTCAAAAGAAAAAGAAAAAAGAAACTGATTTTCATCACCTTAAGTTAGTACAAGACCCAGGACTAAAACTTAGTAATTTTTCCCTCTCGAGGCGGCCTCTGGTGATGTCTATGCCATGTGTCTCCTTCACTTCTGTCTTAATCCTTTCTTATTTGCAAGTTTGGGAATGATTTTGAGAAATGTTGCTAAGACGTCAAAAATTAAATGACCTTTAATTTCCTTTCTTATTTTCAACTTCGGGAATGATTTTGAGAAATGTTGCTAAGACATCAATAAATGATCTTTAATTTTCTTTAGATGAAGAATGAAACTTGTTTCTTGCCAGCTCATGTTACGACAGTTTCACTAGTAAATAAAGGAAGTGGTTGTAATTAGGAAGTTGGGCTCTGTGTAACAAGTTTGGTTGGGTTTTTGGTTTTGTCCCTTCAAATGTCCTTGGTCTTTATCATATGCAAGAATAATAGAAACACCTTGTTGCCCTTGCACTTTGATGTATTTTCTCTAGTGAAAATGGTTGTAATAAATTAAGCTGAGTTTTATATAATAAGTTCCCTTTGTTTTTTTCCCCTGAAATGCTTTGTGTTACAAGCATTAGTAATGCCAAGTTAGATCTCCCTGGCTTTGTTATGTTGAGTTACCTTTGAGCTTTCTGCTTCTCTTAGTCTTGATGGCATATGGAAAGTGCCCCCCAAATAACACCTGTATTATTTTTAATGAGTTTATTTTTTCTGGTCACAAATAATACATATCCTGATACATTTGGAGTAGAACAGAAATATATTATGATATAAATATGATGAGGTACCAGTAGACTAGATAATTGTTGGGAAACAGCCCCAGTCTTCACTGTGGTCCTTCCAGTGTTTGGCGGAGAAGGAGGAATCAAGGAAAATGAAAAGAGAGGCACAGATTAAAGTTTAAAAACAATGTGGGCCAAGGGATCTTTGCCCTTAGTGGTGAGGATTCAGTGAAGACCCTGACTCTGGGCTAGCTACATATTACTTCATACATCTAGTCGGGGAAAGCCAAATTCTTACATCTTAATTCTTGCTGGGCTTGCATTCCCCAGTTAAACTGTGTCTTAAATGAGGTACTTAAATCAAACTGATTCACTTCTTTCTTATCTCAATCTAAGTTATTTATGATTCTAACACAAGCAAGGGACAGAGTGACCCCGTCTGAAGGCAGGACACCAGCTGCAGACCTGGGCCTGCACACAAATTCCTTGAGGAGATGAGACACCGGGGAATTTGTGGGGATGAGCCTGGCCATGCCATACAGAGAAATGGGAGAAAGAGGACACTCTCTCACCTTGGCAAGAGGCTGGCTCTCAGGAAGATAAGGCATTCTTGCTAATCTCATCTGTCTGGCTATTTTTTTTTTTTTTTCTTGAGACAAAGTCTCACTATGCTGCCCTTGGTAGAATACCATGGCATCACAGCTCATAGCAACCTCAAACTCTTGGGCTTAAGCAATTCTCTTGCCTCAGTCTCCCAGGTAGCTGGGACTATAGGTGCCTGTCACAATGCCTGGCTGTGTTTTTGTTGCAGTTGTCATTGTTTAGTTGGCCAGGCCAGGTTTGAACCCGCCAGCCTCTGTGTATGTGGCCAGAGCTGTAACCACTGTGCTACAGGCGCTGAGCCTGTCTGGAGCTTTAATTGTAACTGTTTCTGACTCCCAGCATCAACTCTCACTGATAGGGCAGCTGTGCCTTCTCTGAACCAGTCCTACTGGCGGAGAGATATAGCAATGCTCTTTGATTACTTTTAAGGCCCATACCACGGCTGTGGCTCTAACAACCAGCTGGAGGAACCTGAGTATTGTGGTCGTAATCTGAACAGGTCCATGCTTCTGTTGATCTGCATCTCCCCAGTCTCTGGTCTCCTCTGCCCATCCTTTGAAGTCATTTTCTTAATTCAATTCCTAAACTACTTGTAGTGAACAAATTAAAAGTTAGTTTTGAGCTTATCAAATCATTATTTCTAGCAATGCAAGCACATCAAGATATTACGACTCTTCCCTTAAGTATCTACTTTTCTACCCACAGATAATAACAGAAATATGGTTATTTCTCTCTTCTCTGTTACTGAAGTATAAAATAATACAGAAACTAAATTTAAACAGTATATGGGAAAATCCTGAAGCATGTTTATTACTTGTCCATTTGATTTGGGTATAATATTGTTATTATCTGACCATGATGGAACATATTAGAAAAAGTCAGATGATAATGCATGAACACATTGGTCCCTTTCTGTCTGGGTGCTCTGTCAAGACTGGCACACAGCCTTTCAACCGTGCGATGCTCTTCAACGTGGGTTTCAAAGAGGCCATGAAAGACAGTGCCTGGGACTGCGTCATCTTCCACGACGTGGATCATCTACCTGAAAATGACCGCAACTATTATGGATGTGGAGAAATGCCGCGTCATTTTGCAGCAAAGCTGGATAAATACATGTATATGTAAGTAGTGGGCACCATTCCCGATACCACACGATACACTTGCACAATCACAGCATTGAAACGGTAGCAGCATTACATGCCTAAACCTGAGTTGCTCAGGAGTCTGAAGAATCCCCTTTAACTCCAACCCATCTTCCTAGAGAGCCAGGACTCAGCATGGCCTACCATCCTTCTGGTCACTTCTTTACACAGAGGTTTGAGTGTGGTGTGGTGGAAAAGAGAACGTGGTTTCTGCAGTCAGGCACCCGCAGGTTTGAATTTGGGTTCTCATACTTCCAGGACGTGGTTAGTTGCACCTCAGTGGGTTGGTTTCCTTGTTCCCTGGAATAATTAGTTGACAGGCCTGCTGTGTGGTGGGTGCGGGACTCCTGTCGGCTGCCTCTGCCTTCCTCCCTCCAGTGATGGTTCCGGGGTTGGGAGGCCCTCTCTTCTGCTGTGTATTGTCCTCCTGAAATATGCATTCTTCACTTGCTCAGTCATAATGATAAATCTTTTCATTCTCCAGCTGGAGGAATCTTAAAATATAAACAGTCATCAGAGCCGAGCTAGTGACTTAAACTGACAAGAAAGGGTGGAGGTTAATCTGGGAAAGTGATCCCAGTTGTCATTGGCTAAGGAAGGCGAGAGGAAAGAAGGCTGTTTGTTGCCTGGATCAGGAAGATGTTGGATCACAGTTTTGCCTGGTGCTGCCTTGTAGAGTAGAGAGAGGCAAAAAGTCTCTAGGACCTGGAGCAGAGAAATTAGCATTAAAACAGGAAAAAAAGAAAAGAATGTCCCACCCACCCCCTCTTTTGCTAGTCATTGTTGTCGTTACAAAGCCTTTTTCTTTTTACCTCAAGTTTTCTGTACTCCAGGTCTGGGGTTACCATGGAGAAAGCCCTGGTGGGGGGGGGGGTTCTATTCCCAATCTGGTTCTTAGCCCTTCTGCAAACGTGATTTTGGTCAATCTGCTAGGGTCAGATTAGCTGCAGAGTAACTGATTTATACTAAAAAATATAAGGGGCGTGTACACTAAGCATTCTGAATTAGCTGTTTATACTTGAAAGTATCAATTTCTAATGAGCAAAACAGTGCGCGGTTATGTTAGGGGTACCAGCCTCCTGCATTGACGAAAATCTGCTATAACTTTTGATTCCCCCCAAACTCAACTACTATAATAGCCTACTATTGACCAGAAACCTTACCAATAACTTAAACAATTGATTAACACATATTTTGTATATGTATTATATACTGTATTCTTACCATAAAGTATGGTAGAGAAAAGAAAATGTCATTAAGAAAATATATACACTAGAGGAGCCTGGAGAGGAGGGGTTGGTCTTGCTGTCTTGGGGCGGGGGGGCAGGGGGCAGCCGGCCAGAGTGAAAGGTAGAGGATGTAGAGACAGGAAGATTTCAGGACATGAGAATTTATCCAGGATGACAGTTCTGAGAATGCTACTTCAACAACAGAAAACCAATCTGTATCTAGACTGGCAACTCAGATAATGAAAAGTATAGTTTAGAAAGTACTGTATAGTTTGACAAATTCCTTGGACCATAAGTTAAGGAAGGGGAAGGAAAATAAAACCCAAATTTAAAATATAGTTATTTCTCTAAACAGTAGTACATAAATAAATATAAATATCCATGAGTATTTGGGGAATAGAGAATCCCAACAGATAAAATGATTTTAGGACTAGGCGGCTAGTCATGTCAAAGGTAACTGCTGAGAGCTGTCTTTTATAGTTTATATTTATCCTGCTTTATATAATAAAAATAAATTTATAAATTTTATCAGTAAATTTAATTTGTAGAATGTTACTAGTTTAGCAACATTTGACATGCGTTGACAGTTATTAATGCATTTAATTCAGTTTACTTTTGTTGTAAAAATCTGTAAATTTCGATCACTGAGTCTTATTTTGAGTTTTATTTCTATTTCAGATGTTAAAATTTAGTAACCACAGGGTTTTGTTACGTGTGTGTAACAAACACATTTACATATGCTTGTTTCAGTAGAATGTAAAAAGATTTTGTTTCTTGGTATACTTCCCATTTTCCAGAATACTATTTAATTAACATAATTGTTTATATGGAAAATAAGGGTGTATTTTTCAAAGTACCTGAAAGAGATCTTGGTTTCACAGGGCAACCTATGAGGATTTCATTCTTAGAATGCTGTAGCCTGCTTTCTTTTCTAGACTTCCATACAAAGAGTTTTTTGGTGGTGTAAGTGGACTGACAGTGGAACAGTTTAGAAGGATCAACGGTTTTCCGAATGCCTTCTGGGGGTGGGGAGGAGAAGATGATGACCTTTGGAACAGGTACGTTGAGGTACAAATTGCTTAACAATAGAAGATTTATAAATCTTACTACTTTTTTGCTAAATCCTAATATTTGTCTTTTCTAAGAAAGGATGGGGTGGGAAGTTATTGAGGTTCCTAAATCCTGTTTGTGTTTCTTTTTTTTTTTTTTTTTTTTTTTTTTTTCATTAAAACTGCCTTCCGAAATTATTGGCAGCATAGAGATTAGAGCATTCTTTTACATTGTAAAATTGAACCCACATAATCTATTCTTATGTGAGATTTTGTTTCTTTTCTATTTTCATTTCCATATGTTGTCGTGTAGAGTTCACTATGCTGGATATAATGTAACCAGACCAGAGGGGGACTTAGGAAAATACAAGTCTATTCCTCACCACCATCGAGGTGAAGTCCAGTTTTTAGGACGGTGAGTTTGATGTCATCTTCAGATACCAAGGCTTCAAAGCTACTTAATACATGAAAGATAAAAATGCACATTGCACCCAAAAAGATCTGTTGAAGGGAATCTTCTTTGTGGAAGGAAAGCATTGTTTCGGTGCATGTTTTAAAGAGATGCACATATGATGTCTGACAATTAATTAAGTTCATGAGCTCATAGAAAATGTGCTACATACCTCATTGCTAAGTATCACTATGGTTGCCTTTGAAGTACTCACCTTGGGAAGCTATGCACTGGTGCCAGTTCCTAGTCCACTCTTGAAAGCAAGTAGTCATAGTATGAGGTCTGACAATGAATTTCGCAAACTTGCCCCCATGTGCTTATGTTGGCAGCACTGTACAAACTCACTGAAGTTTCATACCTTAACCTATCAGTGTCTCACAGCTATGTTCATGCTGATGTGTGGTGGTGTCTCACTTAGTGGCTTCCTTACTGCGTGTTTTTGTATGCTGTACGACAACAGATGTTGTGGTCACTCTAGGAAGAGAAATCTAAAATTGATTGGAAGGGAGAGCTAGGCACTGGCGTCGGTGCACACCTGCCCAGGGTAGCACTTGGAAGGTGATATTGATACTCAGCAGTGAGGTACACAGCACTTTCTCCAGGATGCGTCTGTGAACTATTGCATACATTGTTTTTATCAGGTGGTAATCTTTGGCTAGCAAAATTGCTAATTTAGAATAAGGGTTTAGACATTATCAGTTATGCATGTGAACCAGAAGTTGTAAAGAGCTTTATATGCTTTCATTGATTAGAAGCTGAGTCGAGCATATTCCTCTTCAATTTTCCTTTCTGAACATGTTTTCGTTGCTTTTTTTTTCTTCTTCTAACACTATAGGTATAAATTATTAAGGTATTCGAAAGAGCGTCAGTACATCGATGGGTTGAACAATTTGATATATAGGCCAAACATACTGGTGGATAGGTTGTATACAAATATATCTGTAAACCTCATGCCAGAGTTGGCGCCAATCGAAGACTATTAAAGAAGTAACTCTCATGGCAAGATAGACCCCAGTGCTGGATCATAAACTCGGAGCGCACTCTAACAGAGGTCAGTAATTGGATATGTCACAGTGCCCTGTTCTCTGAGAAGGAGAAGAGCCAGCAGTCCTCAATGTTTACAGCGTGGGACTATATACAATCGACCTTCTTCCACCCATCCTCTCTGCTTTGAGACGCACCCCCATAGCAAGCAGTGCAGAAACCCAAAGCCGTTGCTTAAGATTGGAAATGGAGAGCTCCCTATAACGAGAAATTTTTTTATACAAAAATCTGTAATTTAATCAATAGAATGCTTTTATTTCCATTTAGACATATTTTGTACATATGTGATATAAATTAAGGTGTTCAAATTGTTGAAAAATAAGATATGTTGCAGTTTTGCATGTGATTGATTATGCCTTCATTGGAATTTTATAGACTTTTTTTATTTGCATGGAAAAAAGAAAACCACTGTAAACTGTCAGTAAACAAAGGTTAACCCCTGTGTGAAATGAAGGATCTGTCAATAATTGACAGCCAACTAATTCAGTAAACTGTTATACTAGTTTTGAGCTTTAGACCTCAGCCTTTCATGTGGAGAAGTCACAGCTTTCTTAGGGCTTTAAAGGGAAAAAAAGAAAGGACTTAAACAGCTTTTCTCCCTTCCAGGATTCCCTATTTTTTTCCTTGCTTGCAACCTCATCAGATTTTGCTATAAATCACAACCATATTGTTTATGCATATTGCATGAGTATTAACCAAGAAAATCCTACAAGTTGTGGTGTGATACGATATAAACGACCTCTTTATGTTTAAATGTCTTTCATGTACCTCTGGTGTAAGTGTCAGGGATTTTGTGCCTCAAACTGTTCTCAAGGTTGTGTGTTTATATGCGGTATTTTTTTTTTTTTAATTCACAGTGAACAGCATTTTTATTTCTAGTTCAGAAGAGCCAAAAAAAGTATCTTCATTTAAAAAATCCAGTTTTTTTTTTTTAAAAGAATGATCTATGGAAAAACCCAGTAGTACTTGTAATATACAAAGGAATTATACTATTAGATATGAAATTAAATGTTCTATTTTTATGAAGATAAATGCTTAGTAGATAAAAACAAATTTTAATTCTGAGACATAGAATTTCACTTTGGGAAGGGAACCTTAAATGTCAACCAGTTTTATTCAAACTGTTTTTTTTTTTTTTTTTTTACTCTGAAGAAATTGCATCTCTGATGTTATTAAAATTTCCTCATTAAAAGTGTAATTTACAAGAATTACCTTAAAATACCTTATCAGTTATTTAAGTGCACTGATACTATTATGACACTTCTCTGAAAACAGGTCATAATACTACCTGATATCAAGTACATTGATCTTAAATTTGCTTGAAGTTTTCCATGGCCAAACCGCACAATATTCTTATTTTGAAAATTTTTGATTATAAATGATTCCTTAAAATGTCTTCAGCTATTTTTACAAACCTAAACAATTATATATCTATAAAGTGAATCTTCTACATGAAGAACAATAGAAATCTGTGTATGGGTGATGTTTGGGTAATATATGTCTCCTGGATTATTCGTCTGAAACAGAAATATGGTTGTTTATCTCAGGTTGTAAGTTTGATCTCGAAATGTCACTTTTTATGGCAATACTGATGATATACATGACCACAGGCCAAATCGTAAAAAAAATTAAAATTCTTATACTTTGAGAAAATAGATAGCCTCTTTCTTATGATACCAAACAGAATTTTTCCATATTTGTTTCTTAAAAGTATGTCCAAAATATTTATCTGTTAATTTTTTTTTTGTGGCATTCAATATGATGAAAAATCAAATGTTCTCAAAATTTAGATATTTGTACTTAATTTGTGTATCTGTTCCTTTTCTGTCTCTCATACCAATATAGATTTGCTAAATGATGAAAGAGACCGGGAATGTTAACATTTGTTGATCATTAACCCAATAATACTTAAAATGTTTTAGTGGTGGGGAAAAGTAAGGGCCATTTCTGAGTCTTATCACAAAGGAAACGTTTTTCTCTTTTCTATGTGGAACTACTCACATTTCATATATTTTCATTTTGATAAACATCTTACAGTTTCAAGAAAATTCAGTACTACTAGTATCTGCCTTATTTTCTTGCATTATGCCTGGCATTAATTTTTGTTTTAGGAGCGAGAAGCAAGCATTGTGCTGCTTTCAGTTTCGAACGCAGTATGTCATCCTGTGTAAACCACCTCACTCGTTTGCTTTTTGTTTGGTATTGTTTTGATATTTAAGTGTAAACCTGAAACTATTTTCACCTATAAACAGTGACCCTTATGTGTTCCCATAAGAATGACAGACCTTTGCTCTGTTGTCTCCATTGTATGACAATAAATCTAATCTATAAAGATTAACACATACATTAACCAATGCAAACTATTTTCTTTATGTTTGGTGGATTTATTAATGAATGTGTTGCCTGCTTCGTATCGGATGCAATGCTAAGTCCGTATATGGAAAGAGTATTAATTCATTTCTAAACAAATCATGTGAGACCAGTTGAAACCTTTCTAAAATTATGAGGACATTTTCTGATAAATCATCTGTTATATTTCTTAGTCTCACAGTCAAGAAACCTACATATGTGGATCTAGAGCTATTAGGAGTTCCCTGTGGCACTACTGAGAAAATTATATAGTGCCTTCCAGCTTGAGAAGTAATGATTCAGTGGGCCTGTTTGTAGAAAAGAGGAAAAGTACATAGGATTTTTACTGTAGTATTATGTCTAATTCACAATGGAGATAGTCATTTTTGCCAAAACTCGGGTTTAATGAGTATTTTTTAAAAATTGAAATTTTTTGTTTGTATTTTGTGAACAGGTGTTCAGTAAGAAAACCTTATTTTATAATATTATGTAATTTCAAAATTATGTATGAAAAACTTGCCTATCCTCCTTTTCGGCCAAGATATGAATATCCATTTTAAAACAAAATAGAAACGTATCTAATATGATATTCTCTTTCTGGAGGCTCCCTAAACGTGAAAGCAGATCTGGTATCATTTTATTCTGACTTTGCTTAACTCTGTTATGTTTCTTTATATGTTTTACAGATAAATAGTATTCTAGATTGATTACCTTGGACTTGCAGGTATGCCAGTTGAGAGAACTAAAATGGTCCTTGTGTTTATCAGAAAGAGGAAGTGTACTTAAGATTATTTTATTTATTGAGATATGAAAGGCTTCTACATAAACGCACTGAAGTAAGTGCTAGTGATTTCTTGTACTCTCATTTTTTTTTTTTTTTTTGCTTCTCATGGAAATGTTTGTACTTTTTTATCATTGTCTTTTACGAAATACAATGTTCTAAAGACTTTGTGTGAAGATGTAATTATTTTCTCTCAGAAACTTTTTTGGGTTACGTCCCTCCCCCCTTTCTCTAAATGATTATCCTAAATTTTAAGTGAATTATTGGTTGGTTGACACCAGAATTGCAACATAAGCATAAGGAAACCACAGCTTAAATACATTTAGAGATCACCTCATCTCTTTTACCTCAAAAAAGTAATATTTACATATTTTTCATTAGTACAACTAGCAATCTATTATATCAAGATGAATATCTAAGAATTCACTTTTAGCATACATTTTCTTCTCCCTGAACAACTATAATAAACAAAACTGGCTTGTTATGGTCAATTTACTTCTTGTTGGCTTGGCGCCTGTGGCTCAAGCGGCTAAGGTGCCAGCCACATACACCTAAGGTGGGGGGTTCGAATCCAGCCTGGACCCGCCAAACAACAATGATGGCTGCAACCAAAAAATGCCAGGCGTTGTGGCGGGCGCCTGTAGTCCCAGCTACTTGGGAGGCTGAGGCAGGAGACTCGCTTGAGCCCAGGAGCTGGAGGTTGCTGTGAGCTGTGATGCCATGGCACTCTACCCAGGGGGATAGCTTGAGGCTCCGTCTCAAAAAAAAAAAAAAAAAATTTACTTCTTGTTTTTTATCAAGTAGTATTGACACCTTTGAGGCAAAGATTCAAATCTCAGAAATACCCGAGGACTAGATTTGTATTTGGGACGAGATTGTGAGATCACGGCGTCTGTCAACTTACTATTTGCATAATGAATTTTAAATATTAATTGCTCTTATGCATAGTATGATGTGTAGGGATACTGTCACTGTATATCACAAAGGAACTGGTTTATTAAATCATTACCATCTTAAGTCATTTGAAGCAATAAAATTTAGTTGGCTTAGTTTGCCCCAAGTTTCTACCTATGTATGGTATTAATGTGTCCTCTGGTGAAACTCAATTAATAATAGACACATTAAATGTATATATAAAGTATATATAGTTTGCACTATCTTCAAACACACAGATTTAAAATTACAGACATGCTCTGGACCAGAATTCATTTAGAGAAGGCTATGCTTAGAAGCATCCACTTGTATTGTTCTTGATTTAAGTGACTTCAGAAAAAGGACTCATCTCTCTGCTGCAATTAAAAGAAAAATATTTGATTTGAGAAATAAAACTTGCATCCTTCTCAACACATTCCTGTAACATTGTGGTGGACATGAAGACCACTGCTAACTTAATCTTCCTGCTTTTATCAGTTTAAGTTTGTGCTCTGGAAGATGTCAAGAGTTATCAGACAGTACACTCAGGAATGTACGTCTTCTGCATGTAAAATGGAAACACCTCAAAAACCACATGCTGTCAATGAGCTCTCATCTGTGTACTCTG
>NW_003852407.1:19787945-19791464 GCF_000181295.1 Otolemur garnettii
CCTCCACGTGCCTGAGCTCCTGCTCGCTCTCCCCTACTTTGGCTTTGAGTTTGGCTTTTCACCTCACCTCTCAGTTTTTTGGAAGGTCCTCCTCCCTCTGCCTTCCATTCTCCCCTCCTCAGCCCCACCCCACCTTCAATCTTTGGATCAACACTCACTTTCTCACGTCCAGTGGGATGTTTTATGGCCATGGAGGGGCTCCACAGCCCTGCTGTTTGATGTAGCAGTCACCAGCTACATGTGGCTCTTAGCAACTTGAAATGTGACTTGCGAAAGGAAACAGAGGGTTTATTTGTATTTCCATTAAACAGTCAAATGCAGCAGGTGATCTCTTGTACTTCAAAAGCTTTCAGAATTATTCTCAGCGCCTGACCCATATTATCAACTTATTGGTCTCCTTTGTGAACCCCTCCGTCAAACCCTAGTTTCCTCCTGCATTTCCATCCAAAGGACAAATCTATCAGTCACCCTCCCTTTTTGTCCTTCACAGTCAACATTAACTCTCCACCTCCTAGTTCTCTCTCCAGTCCTTCTGGTCTTTTGTTTCCTCAACAACTGCCCCAGTCATTTCTTTTCTTCCTTTTTTTTTTTTTTTTAAGAGACAGGGTCTCAGTATGTTGCTCAAGCTAGACTCAAACATCTGAACTTAATTTTTTCTTACTGCAAGATTATTTCTTCTTTGAGGCCAGGTGCAGTGGCTCATGCCTGTAATCCTAGCACTCTGGGAGTCTGAGGCAGGTGGATTGCCTGGAGGCAGGTGGATTGCCTGAACTCAGGAGTTCAAGACCAGCCTGAGCCAGAGCAAGACCCCATCTCTAAAAATAGCCATACCTTGTGGCAGGTGCCTGTAGTCCCAGCTACTCAGGAGACTGGGGTGAGAGAATCACTGGAGCCCAAGAGTTTGAGGTTGCTGTGAGCTATGATGCCATGGCACTGTACCAAGGACATCAAAATAAGACTGTCTCAAAAAAAAAAATAAAAAACTTTCAGTGGCTCTCACTGTCCGTGGATAAGGTCCAACCAAGTACTTCTGTTTCTGTACCTGTTTCTGTTAAAGATCTGACTTCTGTTTGCCTCTCCAGAATGACACTTACGCCCCACCCTTTCTATCCCCTGGCCATTGCTCAAGGTGCCCTCCACCTTTCCACACCATCTTTTCTTCCTCATCCACGATTTGCTACATAGCTCTTATCACTCGCTTACTAACCTCCTCTGGAAGGCTTCCCTGACCAAGCCAAGAAAAATTTGCCACTGGTTTTCTTGTGCCTCTGCCCTGTGGTACTTGAACTATTAAAACAGAGCTTACTTACATTGTTGCATTTACTCGATTAACACATTTTCTTTCAAAGACTCTTAGCTTTCTGAGAGTAGCAGTTAGTGTCTTCTTTATTTTTGTACTCTTAGCATTTAGCACAGTGTTAAATCAATAAATGATTCTGACGGGGGTCACCGTTTGCCATCTCGTAGGGAAGATCTTCACAGCGTTCTTCATTACTACCCCTAACACGTGGACCTCCTGTTTACTGGATCGTGTTAAGAAGGATCAGTGCTTTAACTGTAACTACCAAAGGGCTACAGTCAAAATGTGTGACTCATGTATGAATATATCTGAACAAAGAGGGTCTTCTTTAGTGTATTTTTAAAATTTAAAAATATTTACCAAACTAAAAAGTCTTTTTTAGCATATTTTTAAAAGTTAAAAATATGTACCAAATTAAAAAGTTAATAGAACTTAATAAAAATAGTGAAGAATTCACTGCCAGTTTTTCTTTTGAAAAATCAAACCTGAAAAGGGAAGTCGTGCTTCCCACAAAATAATGTTCACAATACTAATTTTTTTTTTTACACCTTTCTTTTTTATCTGCAGTTTTTGGCTGGGGCTGGGTTTGAACCCTCTGGCATATGGATCCAACGCCTTACTCCTTTGAGCCACAGGCGCCGCCCACAATGCTAATATTTTGATGAAAGAGTTTAAGAGCAGATGCTGAAAACCTGTTCGGTGCTTCAAAGAGAAGGTGTTTATTTACCTCTGGAACAACTTTCCATGTGAGGAAATCTTTAAAATGTATCTAGTAATTTCCAAGGATTATTCTAAGGATTTTACACAGTTTCCCCTCCCCTGTCCCGTTTCTTCTCTTCACCACCATCTTTGTTACAGGATCAGGAAAAATCATGATGGCTATTAATTTCCCTAGAGGCTTCACGAAACCCTGTGAGTGCTTTTGTTCCAGCAGAACAGGGTCACTATGGTAACCAGATTTCCCCTTCACTGTACTCTTTTCCCTTGACCTTGATATAAATGTCATTTTGCATGGGGTGATTATACAGTCTTTTAACCCATCTCAGACAGCCTTGTCCCTAGCGTCTCCAACCCCGGTACTTTTTGGCATTTATTAACACCCACTCAGTGCTGGAGGCATGTGGGGGCATGAGATCTAGTTCTCCCCCCTTCCCCTTATACTATAGCCCAAAGCCAGGAAGGGCAGATGCTTGCCAAGGGCTTCTCAAAAGGGCCAATCCTCTCTTCATCTGAATGTGTCATACTTAGAAACCCCACGAAATGAGTAAATGTCTTGGATGGGTTACATGAAAAAAAGAGAAAAGTTCCCAGAGTTCTACCTGAGGCTGTGAAGGACAGGGTGTGGGAAACAGTCCTCACAGCACACGGCATCCCACGTCCAGGCAGGGAAGCATGTGGCTTCTTTCCTGGGGCACTTCCCAAGGACAACCAAGTATGTTAAAAGGGCTGCTCTCGACTGTGTTATACACCACAGAGCCTATGTTCTTAACACTACAGAGATTGCTTTTTCATGGAAGTTTTGAAAAAATGTTTTTATTGGCTGGGCTCAGTGACTCATGCCAGTAATCCTAGCACTCTGGGAGGGTGAGGCAGGTGCATTGCTTGAGCTCAGGAGTTCGAGACCAGTCTGAGTAAAGGTAACGCCCTATCTGTACTAAAAAATAAAAAAAAATTTAAAAAGCTAGCCAGGAATTGTTTGGGGCACCTGTAGTCTCAGCTACTTGGAAGACTGAGGCAAGAGGATCTCTTGAACCCAAGAATTTGAGGTTGCTATGAGCTATGACAGCAGACACACTACCCAGGGTGACAGAGTGAGACTCTGTCTCAAAAAAAAAAAAATGTTTTTATTGGCATTTCTGGGGTGCGGCCTTTGCAGCATCCAGGGTGGGATATTGAAGAGGCTGGAAAAACTGAGTTCCCAGAACTCAGAGCTGGGCTTTTCCTCCAGGCCTGGTGTCCGTGGTCAATTCACCTCCTTCATCGCACCCTTCAGGCATCTGGTAAGTTAGTCACACATTTTGTCAAGGTTTCTTTTTTTCGTCATTAGTGGGAGGAGTAAGTGGAATTTACCCCACTTTATTCAACTCACATAAAAGCATAACATAGAAAGGTAAAGAGCTATTCTGTATCTTGACTGTACCAATGTTAATATCATGGCTGTGGCCTACTGTAATTTTCGAAGCTGTTACCATGGGGAGGAGGACTAGATAAAGGGTGCT
>NW_003852407.1:19791650-19796233 GCF_000181295.1 Otolemur garnettii
GCAAACACCATTGACTAGTCTGTGGCGAGCAGGCACTGTCATACGATGCTAGGAGGACGCAGAAGGCCACCATCTCTACGGAGAGGAAGTTGGCAATATCCAAAAATATAACTAGAAACATTTACCATTTGTCCCAGAAATCATCTCTTAGGTGTGTCTCTATGGAGATGGATAGGGTCAAGTTTCTGTGGGCTTTATTTAGGGTATTAAAAGATTGGATCCACCTGACTGTCCAGAGAGGACTGGTTGGAGCTCTGGTCACCCACACAAGGGAGCACTCTGCAGCCATATAGAGAAGTAGTTTTCATTGAACTTTAAAAAAAAAACCATATGGTTATAAGTCTGCAGTCTAAAGGGTGTTATGGCTTCTAAGTGAAAAAAAAAAAAAGGTGGCATTTCTTTTATAATATACTTTTGTAAGGAAATAAAATCCATCCAAATGCAAAATAGGATTCATTAGAGGAAATAATTTTTTAATAATGACTTTTAGTAGCTACTTACCTAAAAACTTCTTTTAAAAGTCATTTCCTGGAAGTAAATGTAATTGTTTTTCCCTCTGGGCCCAGAAGCTAAAGTATCGTAATTACTAATCCCATTAGGGGAACAAATTGAATCGGGATCATGAAACACAATTTAAGATCGTGTGGTTCATTTCCTTTACTTTTTATTACACATAAATTTTTTAAAAAAGAAACGTAAGTGGAATTACCACCCCTCTGCTGGGCGATTGTAACAGCCTTCAGACTCCTCTCATTCAGTGTCCGTAAGCCACAAGACTGGGCTTCAGAAAATATTGATCAGATCAGCGCATTCATTACCCTTCCTACTGTCACTAACTTCCCCAAGACCTGACCACAGATTCTTTAATTTCTTGACGTAACCGTTCCTTCTTCTGCCAATCACAGGGGATGTAGCCTCTAACTAAACCAAACTGCTTGCCTTTCTCTGCCTGAAATGTAGTCTCTGTGCAATTTAGTCTTCTCTCTAGGAATGACTTTTTCCAACTTGTTTGCCTGGTGCCTCCTACATCTAAGCACTAACAGAATTGTCCCCTCCTGTTCCAAGCCTCCAGGTCCCAGGAATCAGAGCACATTTTCCTGTTTTGCTACCATAGCATTTTAAATATTTCTATAGCAATTCTGACTTTTTCTTCTTCCCTCCCTCCCTCCCCCCTTCCTCCCTTTCTTTCCTTCCTTCCCTCCCTTCCCTCTCTCCCTTCCTTCCTTGTCTCCCTTCCTTCCTTCTCCACCCCTTTCCGTTGCTAAGAATGTTCCTTGCAAACATCCTAAGTCTTCATACATCTTTATAGCTCCAACACCTGGCATGGAGTAGTTGCTTAACAAATGTGTGTTGAGTGAATCAATACATCCTGTTGAAGGCTAAATAATGGCCCCTCCAAGTTGTACATATATTCTCAGAACCTATGGATGTTACCTTGCCTGATGAGAGGGACTTTGCAATTGTGATTAAGGGTCTTAAAATGGGGAAATTATCTTTGATTATTTGGGTGACTCAGTGTAATCATAAGGGTTTTTTTTTTTTTAATAAGGAAAGGCCATAACCAGGGGTCCTCAGCCTTTTAAAACAGGGGGCCGGTTCACTGTCCCTCAGACCGTTGGAGGGCCAGACTGCAGGCCCTGGGATGAGTCAGCTGCTAAGCAGGACAGGCAGCTGCGGCAAAACCCCCTGGCAGGCTGGATAAATGTCCTAGGAGGACTGCATGTGGCCCGCGGGCTGTAGTTTGAGGACACATGCGTAAACCAAGGAAAGTGGCCTCTAGAAGCAGAAAACAGCAAGAATATTGATTCTCCCTGAAGCATCCAGAAGGAACACAGCCCTGCCGACACTATGACTTTAGACTTCTGACTTGCGATGTGTTACAAGTAAGCTACTGACAATGTGATGATGCATTGTAGTAGCAATAGGAAACTAATACACGTGTCTATATAAATTAGTAAGTCACAGACTCTTTAGACAATTCGGCATACGTTATAAAATTGTCTATTAAAAGACATAGACAATGCATATAAAAATAAACACATGAAGAAATGACCTCAGTAATTAAAGAAACAAAAATTAAGGCAATCACAAGGTAAATGGCATATCTGTTAAATTGACAAAACACGGTTAATAAGGAGAACTGGTAAAGACTGCAGTGCCATAGAACTTCATACAGTCATGTGTTGCAGCACTAATATAACTCCACATAATAACGGCTGTATTTTTGAGAGCTTATTAAGTACCAAGCATTGTTTTAGTTCCCTTTATATCTATTATGACAACTGGTCTTTAAAATTCTCTGGAGGAGGAGCTATGATTATTCCCATTTACATATGAACAGGCAAAACACACAAGAAAGCAGGAAACCTTATATAATCTGTCCAGGATAATACAGTCTGTAATAACAGAGCCAGGACCTCCCGGGTAGCTTGGTACCTCATAATCTAGGAGTTATGTACTCCTAGGAATGTTGCATCATCTCCTTAATTCAAATTCAGCAGAAGCAAAAAGTTAGATGCTTCATAAATATGTTAATTGCTAACTACAAGTACAAAAAAACTAAGTTGAAACAAGTATATATATCACATTGTGGGGGTGGTATAATTAAGTTGCTGTATATAAACAAGACCACTTTTTTCAAAAATAAAAATGATAAAGATTACAGGAAAATGTGAGAACTTGTTCATGATAAAAACATTAAAGCATAAAAAATAATTTCACTTTATGAAACTTTATAGATTTTTATAATATTGTATTAATACCATTCTATTGTCATAATACTGTGGATTACTATAATTTTAATTTCTTCAACATTAAATTTCCTTTAATAAAATAATTACCTTGGAAAAAATTCTGACAATTTTATTCTCAACAAATCGTAGGATTAGTCTTTCAGTTCAATATTACGTGTGAGCAGAAAGCCTAGTTTAGATGCATTACTGGGATTTTGAGATTTTTATTTTTTATTTCTTTTGCAATTTTTGGCCAGGGCTAGGTTTGAACCCACCACCTCTGGCATATGGGGTCAGCGCCCTACGCCTTTGAGCCACAGGCACCACCCTGGGATTTTTTTTTTTTTTGCATTTTCTTTTATCTTACTAAGAGAAAATGAATATCTTATAGCTTTATCACTTGAGACATTCTTGGTCACAAGTAACAAAGTAACTGAATCAAACTCACTTAAAAAAGGGAAACTATTAATTAATGCCAGTGAAAATTCTAGAAATATTAAGTGCTTTATCTGCTCAGCAGTGTTGCCAAGACTCACATTCCACTTTCCTGGAACCGGCTTCCTCCCGAGGATGGCACCCCTCACACTCAGGGGATGGGTGTCCACACCTGCCAGGGTTGCGTTTGTCCAGGCTCAGCATAAGAGAGAAGTCCTGGGTCTCCCTCTGATTGGGCCATTTTAGGTCCCCTGCCCATCCCTAAATTAAACGGCTATGGCAAAGATGATATTTCAGTGATCAGTTTAGACCAGTGAGCTCCTCACTCCCACTCTCGTCCTGGAGCTAAGGGTGAGATCATTTCTATGGCTATTCAATGGGAGAAGGAAGGGCATGGCTGTGGGTGAGGCGGCTGTGATCGTCATTATACTGCTGCATCCTCTCCTGCATGTGCCTCTTTATAGAGCAACACCAGACGTGGCCCTGACTTCTGGCAAAGCTTCAACTCTCCAAGCAGGACCCAAACTCCCTGTGAGGTCCCCAGCTCCTGAAGTAGGACCCTCACTCTCTGTGCAGGCTCCAATTGCCCAGCGATCCAGGCGGGGGTTCCTACCACTTGCTGCCCCTCTGTGGGGAGACCTGGAACAGCAGAGGATGTTTGCCTCCCAAGACCCTGAACCTCTCGATTGGCTTTCATTGTCATTTTGAAGACATGGTCTGGGCCCTGGTGAGAAGGACGCTTTACACAGAATGGCTCCATTTTTAGATATTCTAAGTTGTTGAAATCAATCCAAGGCTGCATAAACTGGTGTTCAATATTGAAGGACGTGACCCCCAGAAGCTGGTCGTTTTCTAGTGTTTCCCAACAAATTGGTCTGTTTCTCACACCCTTGCGGGCCACGGTGTCATTTCTCATATTGATATGAGAGGAAAAAACACCCTGGTAAATCCCAAGGAGTCGGTAAGAGGTCACCAGAGAACTACTTTCCCGCCTGATGTCAGCCGCTCATTTATGCCGCTGCTCCTGCTGCTCGCGCAGTTTTTAGGCACCGACTATGTGCTGGGCACTGTCCCCCAGACACTGGGGAATATTTTCCAGTATCTTTTCCAAATACATTTTCCAGGTGACGCCTATAGAATGGTGTCCATTCAGCTCAGCACAACCCAGGGCTGTCCTGCCAGCCTCAGCATCCCTCTGAAGCTCACGACTGCACTTCTACACCATGCCTCGTGCCCAGTTTCACAGGCTCCAGCCTTCTGGGCAGTGGCGTCAGTGGCAGTAACAGCAGGTGGGTGACTGCTGAGCCGAGGAAAGCTGCACACCTCCAGTGTTTATTTAAGAAAGGCTGCATGGGGCCGGTGCTCTCTGCAAACAGTGGGTCCAGAGCAGACCTTCAGCATTTGCGTTGATTGCCA
>NW_003852407.1:19796377-19800565 GCF_000181295.1 Otolemur garnettii
CCCAGACAGAACGGGAAGCCAGGAAAACGGAATTGATTCTATGCTGATTTCCATTTTGAAAGGCAGTAAGAAGTAATGGGGCTCGGGGTGGGTGTGTTCTATGAACTGTGAAATCACAGGAAGGAATTAGCTGTAAAAGGGAGGGTTTGGGTGAGAAATAAAAATTCTCAGCAAGCACTGCCTCTGCTGTAGATCTTGGTGGACAGAGTGGAGTTAGAGACACAAATGTGTAGTACCTGAATTTTCTTATTTGACAGATGCTGTCAGAATGTTTCAGATGTATTTTAATATTTGCAAATTTTGCTTAGAGGAGGTAACTTAATATTAGTGATTTTTGTTCTCTGACTGTGTGTGCACACAAGGCCAACTTCAAAGTTAGGAGATTACGAACGGGCCTGATTACCTCAAGCTCAGTGTGACTAAAATTAGACTCATTATCTCTGACTTCAAATCTGTTCTTCTGCCCGTATTCCCACCAAACACAGTCACTGGCTCATCTGTTATCCAGGGTAGAAGCCTGGGACTTCCAAGACTCCTCCAATTCTCTGACAGCCCAGCTATCACCAATTACCTGCTGATGTTTTATTCTAAATACCTCCTTAGGTGTTGAAGAACAGAGGAAAAGAAAGATAAAGAATCCGGACATCTGAGAACTGGCCTCAATGTGATTACAAGCTAATCTGGCTCTCCTAGCTGAGCTGTGCTGTTCCCTGGGACATAATCTCACAGAATATTAACATCAAACAAAGTCCCACTGAGACAGGACAAAACCGGACAAAGGCAAAGTCACTGTGAAACCCACCCCGTTCCAAACGTCCCTCTCACTATGTTGTAACTGCTGCTGCTTCACCAGCTGCACCTTTATCTCTACTCTTGCCTCATTCCCTATAGGAGATACCCAAATGAAGGAGCTCAGGGATTTCACCCCCAAGTATGACTCCTTGGTGTAAAGAGTATTAAGAATAAAGGGGCCTTAGAGATCAGCAGGTTTTCCCTCTATCTGTACAAACCAGACGAACCCACCAAGAACAACTGACTTCCCTTCCCCTTTCTGTTATCTCAATATATTGCAAGAAAGTAGAAAGGATGCAACCAGACCTGACCCAAACCATTTTAAAGATAACACCTGTCCCTCAGGTTGATTTAATTTGCCCCAGAAGATCATGTATGTGTCAAGCTCTTTGCTCCATCCATTCATCCTCCCTAGCAACAATTATTGCCTCTAAACAGAATTATCTATATTCTTCTATTCTTCATTTCTCCTCCCCTCTAAAAGTCTAAAAGGGCCCCTCTGGGATATTAGGTAATTACTCCGTGATTCTCCCCATGCACATGGTAAATAAACCTATTTCTCTTATTGTTTGGCTGTAATTGTGAGTTGATCTTTCAGTGAACTTTTAGGGGAAAGGGAAAGTTTCCCCTCATCCCACTCGATCATTGAATTGCCCCTTGCTTTCAAATTACATCCAATCTAGAGTTAATCTCCCCTTCCTCAGACTCTACCCAGCCAAAGCCCAAATTCTCTAACAGGTCTTTCCCACATCTTCTCTGTAAGACGCCCCCTGGTGTCCCAAGGCGTATGTTTCCTCTTGCTGGAAACAGTAATAAACCCAACTGATTCAACTGCATAGACTCCTGCAATTGGCAATCTCCTGGCAGCAGGAAAGAGGAATGGGAGAGGAAGATCACTGGAAGCTGGAAATGTTGCAGCAGCTTCATAGGCCGGTGAGAACAGAGAATGGGATTCAAGTAGAAGAGGAGAGAATTGTGCCAATAGGCCATAGCCCAAGTCCACAGAGCTGCAAGCCCAGGAATGCCAAAGATCACCATCCAATTACCGAGAGTTTTGAATAAGCAAGAGTCTTCTACAGATTTCGGAAGGAGCACAGCTCTGCCAACATCTTGATTTTGGACTTCCAGCCTCTGGAACTGTGAGATAACAGAACTTCTGTCGTGTCAAGCCACCTGGTTTGTAGTACTTGTTCCTGCAGCCCCAGGACACTGATGCAGCAAGGAAGGCTGAGAAACTGCTACGGACGGGATGAAACAGAAAAGCATTATTACATCAGTGTTGTTTTCCAGGGTTTGTTTATTGCTTACTACGGTCCTGGAAGATGTTAATATTAGAGGAAGTTGAGGAAGGAGTGCTATGTGCTGTTTTTCCATCTTCTTGGTAAGGCTAAAATTAGTTCAAAGTGAAAAGTTGAATAAACAAGGTGTCTTGGTCTGTTTGTGCTACTGTATCAGAATACCTGAGACTGGTAAATTATAAAGAAGAGAAATTTATTTTCTCGCAGTTCTGGAGTCTGGGAAGCCCGAGATCAAGGAGCCGGCTGGGGAGAGACCAGCCTCTCTGCTTCCAAGATGGCACCTCAGAGGTGTATCCTCTGAAGGGAGCAATCCTGGGCCCTCCCCCGGGGGAAGGGGGACAGCAGGAGGGCCAACATCTGCGTAAGGAGGCTCATATAAGAGCCTTAATCCCGCTCACCAGGGAGGAAAACACATGGCCTAATCATTACCTCTTAAAAGCTCCATCTCTTAACAATTTGAACATCAGAAACTTTTAATTGCCAATATGACGCTCAAAGGAAATGTTCAGTGGAGAACTTTGAATTTCAGATTAGCGATATGTAACCAGTATAATGGAAACATTTCAAAATCTGAAAAGATCCAGAATCCAGAACGCTTCTGGTCCCAAGCATTTCGAAGAAGGAATACTCAGCCAGTACCATCACATCAGCAACGGCTGGATTTTAGAGGGGCGCATTTAAATCATCACACACGGTATAGATTATTTCTTAAAAAAAAAAAAAGAAAGAAAGAAAACATTGGTCTGGAATTCTAATGTAATCGTGCCGCTTCTCTGCTTAACACTCTGCCGTTGGAGCAAGAGGAGCGGCTCTTCTGTGCTTGCTTTCCCTGATAAAGTACTTGGTCTGACACACAAGGGGTTTGTGAGCTGTCACCTCCGAGCGGGCCGCTGCCCTCTGGCCTGTCTTCTCCAGCAATACCGGCCACGTCTGCTCATTTCCATGCTTCACGTCATCACCATGCGAGTTTATAGGACTATTCATTTGTTACCTCTTCTCTGGTATTTTCTCTCTTGTCCTCAGGCAGCATCACTCCCCAGCTGCCACCCCCTCCACAGCATCCTACTGGGCTCTACGGCAGGAGAGGGAGGATGGCTGAGACAAATACACTCAGGGTTATGGACAAAGTGGGCATCCTGTGCCCTTTCAATATTTTTTTATCTAAAACAACAAGAAAGCTTGGTGCTTGTAGCCCAGCAGCTAGGGCGCCAGCCACATACACCAGAGATGGTGGGTTCGAATCCATCCCTGGCCTGCCAACCAACAATAACAACTACAACCAAAAAATAGCTGGGCATTGCGGCAGGCGCCTGTAGTCCCAGCTACTTGGGAGGCTGAGGTAAGAGAATCACTTAAGCCCAAGAGTTTGAGGTTGCTGTGAGCTGTGATGCCACAGCACTCTACCTAGGTGACATAGTGAGACTGTCTCAAAATAAATAAATAAAACAATGAGAAAAGTAGTTCTATCTCTAGCATTTCTTTTATCTTTTTTATATATCTCTCTAAAAGTGCTGAATGTTTGTGCTTAGCTCAGCGATGATTCTCTGCTGTTTTAAGCCATTCTGTCTGTGGTATTTTGTTACTGCAGCCCTAGGAGACTGACACAGACTTCTTCCAGATTTTAGCCTGGATTTGTATTCATTGAAGTCTTTGCCATTCAGAAAGTCACCAATTACATTTAATAGTTATTTCCACTTTTTTTTAAGTTTAGTAGTGCTGAATATATTGTTTCATGTGTATAGGCTGTTGGAACCTCGTTTGTGAACTGCGTGTCCACCTCCATCAGCCATGTTATCACAGGGCATCACTTGTCTCCTGTTGGTTTATTAGAATTCTGTGTATATAAAGACATTAAAAATTGCGTGGTGCCCGTGGCTCAGTGGGTAGGGCGCTAGCCCCATATACTAAAGGTGGCAGG
The DNA here is from genome assembly GCF_000181295.1 of Otolemur garnettii. Taxonomy (NCBI): domain Eukaryota; kingdom Metazoa; phylum Chordata; class Mammalia; order Primates; family Galagidae; genus Otolemur; species Otolemur garnettii. The sequence continues at coordinate 19,800,386 of NW_003852407.1, forward strand.
TTCAAACCCAGCCCTGGCCAATCTGCAACAAAAAATAGCCCGGTGTTGCAGCGGGTGTCTATAGTTCCAGCTACTGGGGAGGCTGAGACAAGAGAATCACCTAAGCCACAGCACTCTACTGAGGGCGATAAAGTAAAACTCTGTTTCTACAAAGAGAAAGAAAGAAAGAAAGAAAGAAAG
>NW_003852407.1:19800952-19820179 GCF_000181295.1 Otolemur garnettii
TTTGGTTATAGTTGTCATTGTTTGGCAGGCCTGGGCTGGATTCAAACCTGCCAGCTCTGGTGTATATGACTGGCACCTTAGCCACTTGAGCTACAGGAGTGGAGCCATGAATTGTATTTGAAAAGTAGATGTGACATGCAGAGAAATAGTTGTCAAAGTTGTAGAAAACCACACCAGCCAAGATACCTTGTTGGAAGTTAGAGTGATAAGAGCCAAGGAGGTGGGAACTGGATTGTCAGAAGCAGAGAACTGAACGAAAACCCATGTGAGAAAAAGTTTTCTTATACCCGAAGCAAGTGGAATAGAGAAACACCAGCACACTGGGTCCAAATTAAGCAGGAATCCTTCATCGGCCGGTGGTCAAGAGCAGGGGTACACCTCAAAGTCTCTCAACCTCCAGAAGCAGGAGTATAAACTTTTTATAAGGTGCTTTCAGTAGGGAATGGGGAGTCCTTAATGCAAGCTGAGTTTCATACAAGCCAACAGCTGCAAGGTTAGATCTATAGGGTAAGGGGAGTGCTTACGAGACAGAGCTGTGGTCTCACAGGATTTTGCAGTTTTGGCTAAGCTCTGAGCTTTCAGCTGAGCTTAAAGGGGAGTGTTGAAAACCCTTAGCAAAGTCCTTAGCAAAATGGAGTAAGTCTGGCTCTATGAGCAAAATGTGCATGTGACTGGTGCCCTAATCACTGAACTATGGGTGCTGAGCATGCCTGATGGATTTCAATCAAGTGAGCCAACTCCTTAAAACAAATATGTCCATATATTCAAAATGATTCATCTTTTCAAACTGTTTTGATTATAAAAATCCATAGCTATTTAACAAAAATTTAGCTATTTAGCCAAAAATTAAAGAAAAAACCACACACAAAAAACCCCATTCAAATGGAACTGTAGCATTGTATAAATAGGCAGCTTAGTAACCAATACAATCATTGTAGGTAACAAATTGAACCTCATGAAACTGATGATATCTGACCACTTAATCTACAAAAATGGCAATTTGATATGGATTAACCAATATGCATGGAACAAGGACTTGATAACAACATCGAACAGTCAGAGAAACTGCTTTTGGCTATGTATTTTGGGAAAACTCAGTATGTTGTAACCCATGACACCTCGGCTATTTTTTGGTTGCAGCCATCATTGTTGTTTGGCGGGCCCGGGCTGGATTCAAACCCGCCACCTTAGGTATATGTGGCTGGCACCTTAGCCACTTGAGCCACAGGCGCCAAGCCATCTTCATGCATTCTTTACAAGGTTTTTGTTTTTAGTCCTTATCTTAAACGTCGTTATTGTTATTACATTTTAAGCCTTTTTAATTTTGTGAAGGCAAAAAGTGGAAACCTAATAAACACATGTATATGCAAAAAAAAAAAAAAAATGGGAAAGTCAATGCCATACTTTCTCTCTTCTGTCCACTGGCTAGATGTCACCCAGGTGACCTTGAAGCCAAAAGACTAAATCAAACCAGGTCCCAGAGTCGCCGTGAGAAGGGAAGCCACCCTGCAGTGCTTCCAGAGCAAGAGCGTCTGTGTTGGACCCGGGATGAAAGAGAAGGAAATCTTGCTTTTAGGAAGCCACTGGGATTGGCGTCATTTGTTAATAGCAGCACAGCCTAGCTCACCTAAATACCCTTACCCTTCCACGTTCTGGATGACCATTCCCTCAATTTTGATAAGTTGTTTCACTCGGCGTGGCCTTTCAAGCCCTCTTCTCTCTGCCTAGAACACCTTCCCCCTTTTGTAGCTGACAGACTTGATGAAGTGCCACCTATCCTGAGCCTTCTCTGACTTCTCCAGGCCGTTGGCTTCTTCACCCTTCAAACGCTCCCTTTGCCTTGCACTATAACCTCTGTCAAACCATGATGACATAGTTATCTTCTCAGAAGCTTGTGAGCTCTTTAAATAAACCTAGGCTCTAGGTCCTATTATTTTCAGATCACCTAAAATAGTGCCTGGTGCTTGTTCTGCACACCTGGATTTGGATCAGTCTCGTGAGTGTGGTGTGGGAGGGGCTATGGTTGTGTATGGTCCCAGGGAGGAGCAGGTCCCAGCTGAACCAGAGGGCCTCAGTGGCCTCACAGATGTCTCCTGTTACAGCTGCCTTACTCTCGAAATCAGTAAAGCACTTAAGAGAAATGCCCAGAGTAAAGAATGGGCCCTCTGAATTTGTCTTTTGCAGTTCACTAAAGGTTAAAGGAAAATAAAGCATTCTCATTTTCAGAATGTGGATTGTCAATGGCTGCAGGTATGTTCAACAAGCACTTTGCTTGCAAGACATTGGAAATTTGGCTCTCCCAAGGTTCTTCCCAGAGACTTTCTAGAATTCTTTGGCTTCGTTGTAAAATTTGGGGGGGTTTTGTGAAGGAAATTAAAAAAACTAAGTTAAAATAAAAGGAGAACTGCTTTTCACAGGAACATTTTATTGTCTCTGCCTGAGTTTCTAGCATAGCTTATGAAGTGAAAACACTGCGTTAGTAAAAATCGGTTCCATGGAATCCCGTCCCCTCCTTCAGATCCACTGCACAAGTCCCTCAGGCCTCAGGGTTGCTGACCACGGCCGTGGTGGAATAGGAGTAAGGGCTGAGCAGGGCGGCGATGGTGTAACGGCGGAGGCCGGAGTCATTGGCTGTGAACACCACCTAGGAGAGAAGACACAGGGCATGTTTCCAACCCAGCCCCCAAAACGTGAGCCCCAGACAGACAGACACTGGACAGCTAGTGTCAAATTAAGTACTTTCATTTTGTATTCCTCTCTCTCTCTCTTTTTTTTTTTTTTTTTTTGAGCAGTTTGAACAAAAAACAAAAGTCCAAGTCTGCTGGCAAGCTAGGCCTCTGGAGCCTAGCACAGACTTTCAATCCAGAATTCCTCACTATTGCCTATAGAATCAGGTCTCTGGGTTTGCAAATTCACTCTAAAAATCAGGGTGGCCGCAGCCGGACAGAGGAAAATTCCGGCAAGCCTGAGGACTCTCATCTATCTTCTTGGTGTTAGAAAAAGGTGAGAAGATAAGAACTGTCATTCAGGGATCAAAGACCTGCTGAGAACGGTGACCTCCAATCCCACTGTGGACTTGGAAACCTAGAATTTTAGAGCTGGAAGGAAACTTTCTTCTCATTTTACAAACTATCTTTTGAGTTTATTGTGTTGCCCCAGTCCATATAATGACAGAGCCACATTAGGAAGGTAAATCTCCTATCTCTAAGCACAGAGATTTCGCTCCCATTGTTCCTTGAATGTTCTAACGTGAACTATATTCGTATGCATATAACAAGAAATGAAATACAGAGTATTCTATTCACCTGTGCCCCATATGCATTTGGGCCCTGATTTGGGCTTGTGGTCCTGCCCAGTCTGTCTTGGATCAGTCCCTGCCCCCTTCATTCCAGGAACAAGGATATGTTTTTGCTTGTGAATCTCTGGCATTTAGTGGAGTGCTCAACACATATAGAAGGATTTATTTTTTAATGTTTGTTGAATGAATACTAAAAAAAGTGCATAGCAGACAAGGAAGCCAAGATCAGGAGATCAGGAACAAGGAGCCACGAGCTTTGGGCCATGTGGGAGTGAATCAGATGGTCCGTCCATCAGGCTAAGGCCCAGGGCAGACAAGGCTTCCAGAGAGGCTGGTCTGGTTGCTAAGGGGGAGGGGCTGAGAATCTAGGGGCAGGTGTAGCATGGGGGGTGCCCTGACTGGGCTCACTGCCTTGCTGCCTGGCTGAGGAGTAACGAGACATGCTTCTTGGTGGATGGTGCTCTCTTGGTGAATTGTGGGCCCCAGAAGTCAAATAGGCCCCTGCGGTTTCCCTGGTAACACTGTCTACTGAGAGAACTGTTTTATGTCAATTGAACATCTCATCTGTGACTAAGCCAGAGAGAATAGTTCCCTTTCATGCCGAGCTATTTTTGATGGAATTAGTTGATCTTTCACTCTGACCAACACATCTGGATTCTATTTCTTTGCCAGCCATATTCAAATGCCTTAAGAAAATGACACGAGGAGGTGGGGAGATATTTCCCTGTTTGAGGTGTTTGGGGATCCTCACCACCTCATTAGCAGAAGAAGACAGTACATTACAAATGTGGCTTTTTTTTTTTTTTTAGCTTGATTTCTCACAAAGAAAAAGCTTCCCGAGGCACAAGGTGTTGCCCAGTAGAATTGAGGCTAAACCCAGCCTGAGTCCTAGTTATAAACATTTCTACCCTCTACTTACTAGCCACGTGACCTATGACACATTATTTAACTTTCCTGTGCCTCACTTTCTTCATCTATAAAATGGGCATAATAATAGGAATGTCCTCAATGGGTTGTTTGTGAGGACTAATTAAAACTCAGTAGTGTCCGGCATGTGATGTGTGCTTTGTATATGTTATCTATTGTGTTGCCATTATTGTTTTAAATCTATTGTCCCTGTACACATTGCTAAGAAGTACTTGTCCAGACTTCTCAGGAGTGAGATGTGTTTTGGAATGAAGACTGCTTTAGGTTTTAATAAAGTAAAATGGTGCATCTCTCCTTTCTTACGTAACACACCCTACATGGGGCCTGGAGGGCTGCCTCTTATTCACACATATCATTTCTTCTGCAAACAAATATTCTTATGAGAAGGAATGGATAGATTATAAATAGCGTTATATACTCAGAAAAATGTTTGCTTCTCAGAGTGTTGTGGATTTCTGACTGTAGAATGGGAAAGGGAAGCTGCTATTCAGAGCTTTTCCTGTGACATTTTCTTTTTCTTTTCTTTCTTTTTTTTTTTTTTTTTGCAGTTTTTTTTGGGAGGCTGGGTTTAGAACCCTCTACCTCCAGTATATGGGGTCGGTGCCCTACTCCTTTGAGCCACAGGCACTACCCTCCTGTGACCTTTTCATAGTATGTTAAGCACAATCTGTATTTCCTAGAATTAAAAACAAAAACCAAAGCAACTCAAAGGTCTACACACTCACCTCTGCATATTCATGGAATGGGGAGATGCCAAGTGCCTTCCAGTAGGACTTGGTGTCCAGTTCCACTTTGTACACGCCTTCTACAAATTTCTCATCGGTTGTGAGCCCATGGAGCTCTCCAGTCTCACTGGTTTTCCTATAAGTGTAGAAATCTGGGTTAAGTTAGGCATGTGTGTACGTGTGTTATATATATTTTTCCTCAACCAAGTTAAGAGGTGGAAAACTCTAGTAATCATTTGAAGTTAAGTGGCAAGAAATTTGTAAAAACATATCAAAGAGCTCACTATAAAAAAATTTTTTTTAAAGCTCACAATAGATATTTTTCTCTTATGCAAGTAAAATACAGGTATAATGTCAAAAAAAAAAAAAGAGTCCTGGCCAGGGGCATTTGCTCACACGTGTAATCCTAGCACTCAGGGAGGCCGAGGCAGGTGGATTGCCTGAGCTCAGGAGTTCAAGACTATCCTGAGGAGGAGTGATTCCTCATCTCTACTAAAAATAGAAAAATTAGTTGGGTGTCATTGCTGGCGCCTGTAGTTCCAACTACTCAAGAAGCTGAGACAAGGGGATCACTTGAGCCCAAGAATTTGAGTTGCTGTGAGCTATAATGCCATGGCACTCTACCCAGAGTGATGGAGTGAGAGTCTGTCTCAAAAATAAATAAATAAATAATAAAATAAAGAATCCTTGTGATTCAGGGTCAGTGACTGGATGGAAGTACATGACTATCCCTGGCAATGGCCATATGCTACTCTAACTCTGTGGGATTCACTCCCTTTCCCCAATACCTTTCAGAGATAATATCATGTGTACACATAGTGGGATATCTAAAGTAAGAACAGAATCTGTATCTGACTTTTCACTCTCACATATTTAACCTTTTGGATAGTTCTTTGCAAGTAACAAATACTAGACCACTTCCTTTTCCATATAAACACTAGCTCAATAGTTGAATGTTAGAAATCGCTCCCTGTTAGTCTGCAAAAGCTGAGACAGATAGCAATAGAAGTAGTTGTCTTCACTAACTCTGCTCATGCCCCTCCCCCTTCTTCTTTCACTTCCTTTTTTAAAAATCATGGCACAAGAAAAAAGATTGCCAAGAACATAGGAATATTCTCAGTGTCCATTTGATCTCACACTTGGAATAGTCTCTTGGCCAATTTCCATGTTGTGCTTGGGATTACATATAAACACAAAAGAATTAACAGATATAAATTCAATTAAAACCACACCAAAGAAAATGATCTTCCCGGTGATAGTTCCTAATGTGGTTCTTGGGGTTTTTCAATTAAAACCCCACAGAAATTCCTCTCCCAGGAGACACAGACACTTAGCAGTTCCTCTTCTGCTAGGGGCTGAGGCTTTTCTGTTTGCTCTTAGTTTCGGTTACTTTGCTTAGGTTGGTTAATATGTATTTTCTTTGGAATTCTTGCTAGTGGAGGTAGAGAAATTCCATGAAAATTGTGAAATGGTCAACACAGGTGAGAAGTCGTTCTTGCACGATGTTGAGCGACTACAAGATTCATCTGTGGTTGTACTTTGCCTTATACATCCCACTTTTCTGTGTTTCTTATTTATTTATTTATTTGCAGTTTTTTTTTGGCCGGGGCTGGGTTTGAACCTGCCACCTCCAGCATATGGGACCAGCACCCTACCCTTTTGAGCCACAGGTGCCGCCCGTTTCATTTTTATTTTTAAACTGAGCTTGACAGCCCCTGGACTTTCACTTGTAGGTGCACTGAAGTGTTCATTAGCCCTGGATTCCGCGTGATCCAAATATACTACAGACTTGAGCCTTGTCAGTGCTGCTCCTCGGTTCCTCTCCGTTCATTAATAAGGTAATCATAGTTGTATATGAGGTGTGGCTCATACACAATATACGTATTTCCTAAAATTTTAATGCAGAGACTCTCACCTTGCCCAGAGGTACCAGGGAACCTATAAAACTCTCGATAGTATGTATATGTTTTTGCACAGTGTGTATATATGCATTTTTCTGGACATGGAGCCTGTATCTCATCACTTATTTAAAGTGGTCTGTGATCCGAAAGGTCTAAAAACCACCGCTAGAGGAGAAAAGCTACTGACTCCTCCTGTTCCCTACCATTTGCTCCAAATGATGTTCAGCTTCCTGGTCACTTCCCAGCTAAGTGAAGCAAGGAGAGGGCATCCTTCTGAGGGCAACTTGACCTCTGCTCACATTTCGATCTACTCACAGGTTCCTTAGCTCATGCTGTGGGCCCCTCTCTGGCAAGTGGATGGACAGGAGAACGAGATCAAGGCCTGTGGCAGGGTCCTTTGCCGCTTACCCAGAAGCAAAGGGCTCCCAAGTCCCGTCCGCAGTCTTTCTGAAGACTTTCACAGCCACGCTGACGGCAGGACTGCCTCTGACGGCGTCGAGGACTTTGACCATCAGAGGACATTTGGATTCCCCGGCACCCTGGGTGTGGAGAAGACAAGTGAGAAGTTAACAAAATTGGTCAGTGTGAAAGGATTTATTCTTTACAGTGTCAGAAATCTGGAGCAAAACAGAAAGTACAGGGATCCCATTACCAGGAACTAAGTGTTGACAGTTAATGAGCCTCCCTACTCAGCATAACACAGGCATAATTGTTTCCAAAGCAGAGTGGTTTCTGCCTCCAGACATGCTGTTACCCACCAGGGACATGAATAATGAATTTTGAGGGCAAAAATAAGCCCTCTGGAAACAGTGGCTTTGTTAATTTCTCCATTTGAAGAATGACTGAAAAGATATCATTTGCTATACAAGGACCAAATAGGATTTCCTGAGATCGTTTTTTAGTCCGTTGCTGTTATAGTAACTACCTCTTACTAATTGTTGTAAAATAATTTCAGACTTGTTTTACAGCACCAGTTAATTCTTTCTGAGGACTTAAGAATTAGCTGTCTGACTAGAATGTTATTCAGCAAACCTTTCAAAGATTCATCAAAAAATACTAAATAAATAGCTACGTAATTAACTAAAGAGCCAGAATATAACCTCATATAGTTTTACCTCCAAATAAACTTTATAAAGGGATGCTTTTCTGGAAATTCCAAGTTAACAGGTTCATTATTATCATATTTTTATTTCTATCAGCTGTGTGAGGAAATTGAGGTGCTGGGCATTGCAAACCCAACCCACCACAGCAAAGGAGAGTGCTGGGAGTCCAATCCCCAGCTCAGGGAGCTCTGCAGAACTTCATTTTGAGGTTTCAATAGATAATGTTAAAAATAGATGCCAAGGGCCCAGTGTGGTGGTTCACGCTTGTAATCCTAGCACTTTGGGAGGCCCAGGCAGGGGGATTGCTTGAACTCAGGAGTTCAAGACCAGCCTGAGAAAGAACAAGAACCCATCTCTACTAAAAATAGAAAAACAAGCCAGATGTTGTGGCAGGTGTCTATAATCCCAGCTACTTGGGAGGCTGAGAAAAGCAGATTGCTCAAGCCCAAGAGTTTAATGTTGCTGTGAGCTATGATGCAACAGCACTCTACCCCTGGCAACAGAGGGAGACTCTGTCTAAAAAAAAATAGATGCCAGGTACCCTTGCCCAAACAAAAGCTAGTCGGCAAAGCTAGAATGAGTCACTTTGTCTAGTGTTCCTCTTAACTATAGGCAAAGGACTCTTAAAGAATCAAACACTCACCGTGGGGCCAGCCTCAGACAGGAACACCAGACCTGCGAGGCAGAGGAGGAGCAAGCCATGAGAAGCCATCCTGCCCAGAACGTGGAGACGTCTTTGAGGGCTGCTCCCAGCTTGGGGCTTTTATACTCACCTCTCCTGAGCTACACCACTTTATCCCTGCCAATCTGACTCCAAACCTGCTGATTCTGATTATTGACTTAGTCAACAAAGAGAGAATAAGTAACCCACACAAATATGAACCTTGTCTAGGAAGATTAGAGCATCAGCACACCAGCTCTATGAAATATTCTTTCTAGGTCATTCGACCAGCTAGATCACCAAAACAAAACAACCAAATCAAAACAAAAATAGTTTTCTCCCTGCCTGGCTATGGGCGGTAACATTCTTGGGACTTCCCCACCTCCTTCCAACCCTCTTACTTATTTCTATGTTTTCCATTTTCTATACATTTTTGTCTTTTATTTATTTATTTTTTATTGTTGGGGCTTCATTGAGGGTACAGAGAACCAGGTTACACTGATTGCATTTGTTAGGTGAGGTCCTTTTTATAATTGTGTCCTGCCTCCAAGAGGTGTGCTGCATACCATTTGTCTTTTATTTTCGATGACAGATACACATTATAATTTTTTTCATGTTCAATGATATTGGGCTGCACAGGCTTAAATATGGTGCATTGGAAAATGTCCTTGCACTTGATATATGTCCATGGGTCGACAAGGAAAAACCCTTGGCAGTGCTCACATTTTTTTAAAAGCTATATTTTAGCTGAACTAAGTCATTTCAAAGCTGCTTAGTCAGCAATTTCTTTTTTCTTTTTTTTTGGTGTATGTATTCTACCCAGATAGGGTTCATCTGAACCCACAGAAAGATGACATATTTCAAACTGTTTTGATGAACCTGAAATGTAGAGAACCAGGTCTTCTTCTTCTTTTTTTTTTGGAGACAGCCCTGGGTAGAGTGCTATGTCATCACAGCTCACAGCAACCTCCAAATCCTGGACTCAAGCCAGTCTCCTGCCTCCGCCTCCCAAGTAGCTGGGACCCCAGGCACCCACCACAGCGCCCAGCTATTTTTTGGTTGCAGCCATCATTGTTGTTTGGTGGCCTGGGCTGGATTCGAACCTGCCAGCTCAGGTGTATGTGGCTGGCGCCTTAGCTGCTTGAGCCACAGGCGCCGAGCCAAGAACCAGCCTTCTTTACCACCTCTTCTGCTTTAGGCAGGCAGCAACATGATACTCAGCTGGCTTTTACCAGAATCAAAATTTCTGGAAGGGACTGGAGATGACTATGAGAACTAGAAGCCATGGTTGACAATGGATTCCTTTCATCCTGTCCAAAAGACAAGTCCAGAAACTATAGTGATTTTATGATTAATTGATCAAATACCAACTCCTGGGTGTGCATGTGCATATGGCCATATGCATGTAGTTTTGCTCATGGCTAAATTAAGACAGTGTTTTGTCATTATAAGACAAATATATAGAACATAGAAAGAAGACAAACATTTGGACAAATACATGTCAAGGTCAAATCTAGTTTGGAACCCTGAGAATTTGGGGGAACATTCCCATAACCAAAAGTCACGTTAGAAGAAAGTCATCAAACAATCGTGAAGGCTAAGGCCTTTCAGGGAATAGTAGAAGGGACAGAATGACCTTCCAGTCATATGGAAGTGTTCAGGAGAGGCCTTGAGGAGAATGGCTTGACCACAGGAAAATAAAAATAAGCAAATCCAGCTGAGAGTATAACTAGGAATGAGATCTTACAGCCTTGGAGTCAAACCAAGATGTAGGGCTGGGGAGAATTTTTAATTTGGAGTTAGATGGCCTGAACCATCTGATCCTAGTTCTGCTGCCCAATTTCCTGGGTGAGGTATTTAATATCTCAGATACTCAGCTTACTCATTTGTTTTGTTTGTTTGTTTGTTTGTTTTTTAGACGGAGCCTCAAGCTATCCCCCTGGGTAGAGTGCCATGGCATCACAGCTCACAGCAACCTCCAACTCCTGGGCTCAAGCGAGTCTCCTGCCTCCGCCTCCCAAGTAGCTGGGACCACAGGCGTCCGCCACAACGCCTGGCTATTTTTTGGTTGCAGCCATCATTGTTGTTTGGCGGGCCCGGGCTGGGGATTCGAACCCGCCACCTTAGATGTATGTGGCTGGCGCCTTAGCCGCTTGAGCCACAGGTGCCGAGCCAGCTTACTCGTTTGTAAAACAGAAGCATCTATTTTTCTATTTCACTTCTTTTTTTTCTTTTGAGATGAAGTCGTACTCTGTCACCCTTGGTAGTGTGCCATGGCATCATAGCTCACAGTAACCTCAAACTCTTGAGCTCAAGCAACTCTCTTGCCTCAGCCTTCCAAGGAGCTGGGACAACAGCTGCCCGCCACAATGCCAGGCTATTTTTAGGGACAGGATCTGTCTCTTGCTCAGGCTGGTCTCTGAACTCCTGAGGGAGCCTCGGCCTCCCAGAGTGGTAGGATTAGAGGCGTGAGCCACTGCGCCTGGCCTACTTTTCTATTTCAAAGGACGTTTCTAATAACTTTTAATGTGAGAGGATATTAAAACATATTATAAACTGTAAACCACTACCGGGGTGTAAAAGTGTAACTATAATATAATTTGGTTCAGCATCTACACCTAAGGAGAAAATCTTTTCCCAAATAGCATCTCTCATCTCCAATAGTCTCCTGATTGTGGTGCTTAAAACTAGGATGAGTTTTAACTATCTGAGTATGCTAGATATTTGAAAGTTCTTTTAGAACCCAAGCAAAATCACGTACCCATAAATTTTAGCACTGCACTCTGTTGAAACCAAGAATTATCTCCTATAGACCTTGTAAACTGGCAACCCCAGTTGCCATCTGGCATAGACACATTACATTTGGGCTTCAGAGTGTCTCCTTAAACATTGTGAAATAGTGAGTAAAATTAAAATTCAAGACATGGTGCATAAAAATTTGGATTTCTGGCTTCTCTTGAGAAATCAGAAAAGATGGCAAACTAGGCCCACGTTCATATGAGACAACAAGCAGAGGGTGGTCACTCTCAGATATCACAGCCCCTAAGACCTCCCTTCCTACTCTGAGGCTACACAACACTTCTCGTGGCCTGTCCTGCTTGAGGTTTTTTCTTTTGTTAGACATGTCCTCTTTCTCTCATTTATGCTCCTGCTCAGTCTCTTAAAAAGTCGTGATTGCTGGTCTTCCAACAGCCATTTAAGTAGTGATTGGCAGCTTATTTTCTTTTTGCCAAATAGACCTTCCCACTTCTTTGAATGAATCTTCTTCAGACATATGGTAGTTCCTGGAATCCTTACCACCCAGAACTACCTCTACTACCTACTCCCATCAGTCAACATTTCTCTTCAAATGTAGCACTCTAAACGAGACACCAGATCAAACCAGAACAACTCCAGGGACATTGGAACTGTTGCCTCCCTTAGCAAAGGCAATCTACTGTAAATGTTGTCTTTGGGACCCTTCATCATTACGCTATTCATTTGTATCTGTTGGTCAGAATGATCTAAAATCACCACATATTAGCCATCTTTCTGTGCTTTGATCATTTATGAATTTTAACCTAAATATGGGAGCCAATGTTTATCTCTGTTTTTTTGGCTTTCATTGTCAAAGTCCTTTTCATAGGTTTACCTCTGATATATCTCATCCTGTTAATTCCAACTCACTACTCCATCTTACTGATGTCATTTCATGGTTGATTGTGTAAGTGGCAGTCTGAGAGCACCCTCCAAGCCTCAGGTCCTTAGCCACTGCTGCTTGCCTGCCTTCTGAACTCTCATTGATCTGGAAATCATTAGCAAAATTTGCATTTGAATGAGACAAGGGGATGAAGAGAAAGGCAATTAATGTGTACAGGGAACATCAAGAATCTGATTGTAAAATTATTTATAAATCTTAAAAGAGATAGAGAGTATAATAGAAAAAGAAGAGAAAATTTTGCCAGAGGCTTAAAGATAACGTGGGTAGTTGGCAGTCTGGAGTGGGAGTAAGACAGCCCCAAGAGAAGAGCTTTGCAGTGTTTTAGGTGAAAGAAGATCAAGGCTGAAGCACAGAGAAGAAAGCAAAAAGGAGAGAGGTGATGCACTGTTTGTTGAAGGATTGGAATGCATATATGTAACAAACAATATAATATAAGAAAAGTCCAACGTTTCTTGCCTGAGGGATGAAAAGATTATAGAGTAAAACACAGACTCCTAAAGATAAAGTCTTCCTTTCCCATGTTTATTTGAGTTTGGGAAAGCCTTTTGGAAGATGGTTACATGGGATCCATGATGAGGGATAAATCACAGTCAAAGGTCACCACGTTCCTGGAGACCTAAGTGGTTGCTATAGAAACTGTGTGCTGTCAGGCAGTATCAGCAGCAGTGAGGACCCAATGCCACAAAACAAAACAAAAGGAGCACCCGGGAAACATTTAAGCTTCAAGTTTATGTCTTTTCTTAGCCAGGTAGTGTTTTTCTTTACAATCTCATCCTGGAGCTATAGCTTAGATGTTTAATTGACGTGAAAAAGGCTAATTTGACGGCAACATTCTTTCTCCTACTACAGAATATGTGGTGGTTAATGAACAACCCAGTCCAGCTCTTAGTTTGGAGTTCATCTGCCCTCTCCCTTATAATGGACAGGTTTATCTATTAAAATTTTTTTATAGAAATAGACAAACTATTTTTCTTTGTTTATTTTCTGAGAGTGCATGTCAACTGCTAGCCTGTGGTCTGTTGACATTGAAATATCACTGTGAAATATTATTGTGAGTAAGCAGATTAGCCAGAGTGGAGAGTTGGCTGGCTAAGTGCTTGGGTTAGGTCTCGTGGCTGGGGGGTGGGGGACTGACAGGACCCTGGATATTTGCAGGTTAAAGAATTTGATTTTGTCAGCACCTCTTGAAGTGAATGAGCCCTGGGGGGTTGATTAATAGTAAGCAAATCATAAAAGGCTCATTTTAAAACCATAATACCAATTTAATTAATAGTCAGATGGTTGCTGGGTAAGCAACAAGTTGAAGCTAAGGGATGTGGCTAATTTTTGGAGAATATTTCATTCGGACTATGAGCAAGTCCAGACAAGTTTTTGTGTTTCACTGGAGCGTACAGTTTCCTCGTGTTTGGTGTGCTGTGTCCACCTTAACTAACACGTCACTCTTCCTCCTGGGAGTATTGAATAAACACTGAAAAAGCCTCTGTCTCCCCTTGGTTTCTGTCTATGTGGATAACCATTCATGTAAAGCTAAACATCATCTGGGATCTATTAATTGGGCCACACTATTATTATTATTATTATTTTTTTTTGCAATTTTTGGCCAGGGCTGGGTTTGAACCCACCACCTCTGGCATATGGGGCTGGCGCCCTACTCCTTTGAGCCATAGGTGCCACCCACATACTATATTTTTTATTGACTGTAGTTTTAGTTTCACGTTTGCATTTTAGGGGTGAACATAGTTGGGAGCAACAGTTGAGAACGTCCTCGTACTAGAACGTCTCTCAGCTCTTACCTTGCTTCCTGCCGTTCTGGTGTTTAGGGACTGTATCACAGGAACTGCAACCTCAGCCCCACCCTGTCTCTTATCTGGCAGCCTTCAGTGCGCTGTACATCAGAAGCTCTGATGATTCCAAGTCAAGACATCCTAGCTTTGGCCTAGGTTCATACATGTCCCCATGCCACACACGTGTTAAGGATTCTGTCCATAAACAGTCACTGGATGAAGTCAGAGTTTTGGCTTCTAGTGTTACTCAAAGCTCACCTGCCCCCACCTGTGAGAGGAGCAATGCAGACAGAAGAGGAAGGCGGTTTTATGTAGTGGGCAGGTCTTCTTTGGGCTTCCCTTTGTTTTCCCTTGCAGCTCTCATGCAGTTAGTACAGGACAGGGCTGAGGTCGCAGGCCTCTTAGATGGCTTGCCCTGCTGTGCTCTGATAGTTGGTACTGAACAGAACCCTTTCCCCTCTGAACATATCCTTGTAATGCTTTATAGCTTAGCCCAGTTTACCTGGAGACTGCAAAAGAACCAGCTAAAATTAAAGAGGGTTTATCTGATTGGTTCTATCTCTGTTCCAATATTTCCCTTAGAATCAACTGTCCTGTGTCTGTAGCTGTAATCCAGATCCAGGGTCCATGGTTCAAGATCTAGATTTTGGCCACTTTGGGGGTTGACTTTTTTTATTTTGAGACAGAGTCTTGATCTGTTGCCCAGGCTAGGGTGCCCTGGTGTGTCAGCCTATCTCACAGCAGCCTCTAACTCCCAGGGTCAAGGAATCCTTCTTCCCTCAACCTCCCAGGTAGCTGAGATTATGGACACCTGCCTCAATGCCCAGCTAATTTTTCTATTTTTAGTAGAGATACAGGTCTCACTCTGCTCAGGCTGGTCTCGAACTCCTGAGCTCAAGCAATCCTCCCGCCTTGACTTCTCAGAGTGCTAGAATGATAGGCGTGAGCCCCTGTGCCCTGCTCATATCCATACTTTATTGACTCCTCGTTGCATTTTCTACTTATTCTTAAAGACTTGCTTTAGACATTCAACTTTTATTTCTTTCATGAATCATCCCTTGATCCTTTCCTCCCTTCATTTAGAAGAGAATTCATTGTTTTTTCTATGTTATCCCCTACACTTCATTCTTCTAAGCTAATGTTCTGACTTTGACCTTCTCCCCTACCTCTTCTCTTCTTCTAGGCCTCAAACTTAATTCATGTTGCATTATTTTCCATTGTTCTACAGCTTTTGACTCTGATTTCACCTCTCCCATCTCTATCCCTGCTGGGAACCGTCTATCTTGCCACCTCTCTCTCCTTGTCACACATAGTAGTCATGGCAATTTAGTTTTCCTGGCCCTTCCTCTGCCAGGACCTTTTCTTCTTCAAGGGTGCTGGTATTTTTATCATCACCAGTTCCAAAAGTATTCCAGCAGGCTTTCGTCTTAATCAGTTACCTGACTCGTGGAGCTGCTCTGTGCCCTCTATGTCGGGACATTCAACTCTGTTCTTTCTGGTCCTGCCCCACCGTCTGAATCTCCCAAATTTCTTGGCATTCCGATAGTGCCTCAAGCTCAAAATGTCTAAATCTAAACTCTGTATTTCCCCATCTCAAATGCTGTCCCCCTCCCTATCGCTCTGTCCCTTAGTGGAATCCCTGTTCTCCTGATTAGTCAGAGCTACTACCTCAGGAATTATGCTTGAGTTCTCCTCTCTAGCACCAGACTTTAAAAAGTAACATCAATTTTATTTTCAAAATATTTCTCCCATTTCTTACTTTCTGCTTCCACAACTTCCAACTGAGTTCAGAATTTCAATGTGAATCCTATAGCCTTTTGCAATTATATCCCAGCTGATCTCCTTACTACTAATCTATTTTCCATATAATCTTTTCTATAAGCTGCTGCCAAACTAATCTTCTTAATGCATACCTCTCATTACATCACATCTCTCTTCTAAAGCTTTTTCTCACTCCCTGTGACCAGCCAAATAAGTCTAATGTCCTTAGCCTGACATTCAGAGATGGCTGTGACTTGGTTCTACTCTGTCCTTATTTGCTGCTATGGTCCTTCAAAACCCAAATGAGTTCTGGACAGATCCTGGGGTGGGCCTTTCTATGCCCTTACCCGCCTCCTCCTTTGTTTATTCTCACAGTGCTGACTACCTAGAGGAAGAAACATCAGCAAAGTGTCATAGAGAGAAAAGGCCAGATGAGAGACAGTGATGGGGGTGGGGGTGGGGGGGAAATGAATTCCTGGTCACATCAGGAATAGAAAGTGAGTGAGAGAGAAGAACCAAGAGTAACTTGAGTTCAGAGGGCATTTAAACAGTAAAATAATTAGCTTATGGAGTTAGAAATATGAAAGAAAATGAATCTGGTTTTGGACATCAGAGGTGGATAGATGGGCATCCTTGTCTATAGGGTAGCTGGCCATGACAGCCTGGGAGATGGGGTTTGGAAGGGACCAGGCTGGAGATGAAGATCAAGATCATGGGTGTGCAGGTTGGATTCCAGCACTGGAAGTTACCAGGACAACAGGAAGTCCAAGGATAGAGCTCTGGGGTAAAGCAAGCTTCAGCCAGAGATAAAAGCAAGATAAACCTCAAGCAGAGTTTGCCTTGGCAGAAGTTAGCCCTCGTGTGAAGTACAAGTACTTTGCACCTGTCTTAAACATCTATGCTATTCTATCCATTGTTTGTGTTATAATGTCTCTTTCTTGGGCTATGCCTTTATAGTGCTTTTGTTCCCAATTCCTAGTGCAGGGCCTGGTCCTCAGGAAATAGTACATGCTTACTGAATGATTTAATAATAAATAAATGATATCACCTCCACATGCAGCCAGGCTTTGCTTTTTTTTTGGAGACAGTCTTACTCTGCTGCCCTGGGTAGAGTGTCATGGTGTCATAGCTCACAGGAACCTCAAACTCTTGGACTCAAGTGATCCTCTTTCTTCAGCCTCCTGAGTAGCTGGGACTACAGGCACTCACCATATGCCTGGCTAATTTCTCTATTTTTAGTAGGGATAGGGTCCCGCTTTTGCTCAGGCTGGTCTCAAACTCCTGAGCTCAAGCAATCTACCAGTCTCAGCCTCCCAGAGTGGTAGAATTACAGACATGAGTCACCGTTTCCGCCTTGCTTGCTTTTTTAGTGAGCCAATACTTGCATTATCCTCTACAGACTTCCAGCATTTCTAATTACAGCTCAACAATCCAAGGGCCATCTTCCTGTGTTCTCGATAGCATGTGCTGGACTGAGCCAGGCTGACTCTGACCAGTGGTGCTCCTCGTTCTGCCTCCTGACCACACCCTTGTTGACGTGCACTCACCTCCCATTGCCACCCATGTCATTCGCCTTGGGCTTCTGCTGGTTCCTTTCTTCATCTTTGATTATATTAATATGGTTCAGCATGATGGGCAGAAGCCTTTTTCCTGACATTTAATTGTCTCTAAAATGTGTATCCTAGAAGACACATTTGCCTAATTTATACAGCCTAAAACAGATATAGAATATGGAACAAATTTCTTCACTCTGTTTTGTTTTCTTTTTTAAAATAGAGATCGAGTTTGCTCTGTTGCTTAGGCTGGAGAGCAGAAGCATGATTGTAGCTCGCGGTAGTCTTGAATTCCTGGCCTCATCTGATCCTCCTCCCTCACCTTCCTCAGTAGCTGGGAGTATGGGTGCATACCACCATGCCCAGCTAATTATTTTATTTTTTATTTTTTGTAGAGACAGGGTCTCTCTATGTTGCCCAGGCTAGTCTCAAACTCCTGGCTTCAAATGAACCTCCCACTTGGGCCTGCCAAAGTTCTGGCGTTGCAGGAGTGAGCCACTGTGCCTGGCCAGTCCTGTTTGTAGATGATTCTTTTGTATTTGGGGGGCCAGATGTGCAACTTCTTTCTCCTTCCTAACAACATATCATATGTCAATGGTTCTCCCAGTGTATGCCCCAGACCATGCACATTCCCTGGGAACTTGCTAAAAACATAATTTCTAGGGCTCCCCCCAATACTTACTCAATTTCTAAAGGTGGGGCCTGGCAATCGGTGTTATAACATGCCTTCTAGGTGATTTTGATGTCAAAGATTGAACATCATTGTCTTAGATACAACTGATGCTCAGGAGTGAGGTTGGGCTGTAGGATCGATCTTTCTTTCTCCCTCCCTCCCTCCATCCTTCCTTCCTTCCTTCCGTCCCACTCTGGTTTCTTTAAAAAATTTGTCACATCTTCCTGGGTAACCTTGGCCTAGCCACTTAACCTCTCTGAACCTTTGCTTTTTCTTCTATAACATTTTTTGTCAGTTGATCTCCAACTGTAGTCGTATTATTCTATGGCACTGTGAACACCTACTTCTAAAGACAATAGCAAATTCGGTGCTAACTAACGGTGTTAGTTAACAGGGCAGAGCTTCAGGGATAAGGAGGCTCATTAAAAGACTAGGCTCACATGTGACCAAGTGCATGGCTTCCCTTGGTTCCAGCAAACAGGAAGCTCCTTGGCACTGTTAATCAGGTGACAAAGTTCTGTGTTGAGAGAGCAAAGCGAATGATCTAAACCATGTGGGTTCTGTTGAACCAATGTCTCTTTAATTTCCATAGAAAGACCTGTTTGCAGATACTAGTAGCTTAGAAAGGCCAGTGCACAAGCAATAATCAAGCCACATTTCAACAGGCAAAAGAATTACCCAGGTAATGCCTTAGTGCTGCCACATTTTAGTTACTTGTGAATTCAGTAAAGGAGCCTTTTCACTGTGCTTTCAATTCAGAGAGTTTAAACTACAAGGTCACTCTGAAAACGAGAGCTGATTCTTCCAGAGAAGTAAACAATGTCGTTAGCTGCTTGTGTAGTCAATACAATTCCCTTGGAACACAATTCAGCTTCTATTCTCTTAATGCATATTCATGCCAACACTGTAATTCTTCAGTTGGGACAAATGTTTGCATACAAAACCAAAATTAATTTATCCATAGCTTCATTTGAGTCACATATAACCCATTTGGCCCTCTCCTGCCTGTGTAGTTCTGAGAGCTGCTCCAAAGTCATCATGAAGATTAGCGCTATTGCTGGCTGATTTGGATCAGCAGTTTTCCTGACGGTGCAGTTGTAGTCAGCCCACAGCATTTACCATCTCTCTCTTTTTTTTTTTT
>NW_003852407.1:19820529-19826424 GCF_000181295.1 Otolemur garnettii
TCTCCTGCCTCTGCTTCCCAAGTAGCTGGGACCACAGGCGCCCGCCACAACACCCAGCTATTTTTTGGTTGCAGCTGTCATTGTTGTTTGGTGGGCCTGGGCTGGATTCAAACCTGCCAGCTCAGGTGTATGAGGCTGGCACCTTAGTTGCTTGAGCCACAGGCGCCAAGGTGCATTTACAATCTCTTATCTCCATCCATGTGGGTGCTGTAGCCTGAGACAGGTAAGCTGCCTCATCTTGCACTGTGTCCATCCCCTGGGGTCCTTCCTTCACTGTCAGCCCCCATCTGGAGACCTTAAGGGTGACAGGCATAGCATCTGTACTTAGTGCTCCATATTGGGGACTCACTGCCCAGTTTTTAAAAAGTTTACATACACGAGTAAGTGGAACACATCTGTCTAGATGTGATTTTTGAAATCTCTTTGTTAGCAGGGCCAGCCGAGGGAATATTGATTCAAAAAACTCAGCTGGGACTCCTCTGTGAAGGGTGTAGTTTGAATTTTTGGTGCTACCATTTTTTCAAGCCTTCCAACCTTCTTTCCATTTTCTTAAACTAGAGCCATACCCAGATCTCTCCACACCCACCCAGGCTGTAAGTGAGGGCTGGTAGGCAAAGAACAATGTAGTATATCAGAAAATGTATGGGCTTTGGATTTTCAGAAAATCTTGATCTGAGTCCAACTTTGCCTGACTGCAGCATGTACTAGCTGATTTATGTGGGTTTTCTTCCACAATCTCCAAGGCTTAGCGTCCTTATCTGTTAGACAGTGATAAGAATAGCATCTGCCTATTAGGGAGGCTTGAACAATGAGTAAGAGACAAGACACAGTTTGTGGCCCAGAGAAATTCATAAACTTTGGTCCAGTTGGGTAGAGGTGGATGGGGCGGGGAGCAGACCTGCCCCAAGTTTTATTTAAGCAATTTGATCTTTGGCTTTGTGTGTTGTGTATACTCTACAGAGTAAGTTACAAGCCCCTGGCTGTGTGGTTCCCCTTCCAGCCTTCTGGATACCAATCACTTCATCACTACTCAATGTAAGACCCATTTTATTTCTTCTCTGAATGCAAATACTGTCAAAATAAAATGTAAATCCATTGGAACTTGGATATTTATTAGTTAACGTGGTACTTGCCTCTTGGTGTACGAAACATGTAGAAATGTAAGCATTTAGTATCAAATGATGCCCCCACTTATTTCAGTGGGACTTCGCTGGATGGCTGTCACGCCAGGTAGTTTGTGAAAATAAAGATAGCGAACTGGGTCAAGTAGGAAGAGTTCTGTTGTGTCTGGTAATGCTGCAAAATATCATAAAGCTTTATTCTCATCTTTTCCTAGCAGTGCAAGGGTGAGACTCTGAATAATCCTTACTGGGGAGAAAGAAGGATTGGGACTGGGCCTTGTTGTTTATTGTATGGTGAAAAAGAAGTGTTTAAATCATATTTCTAGATTGTGTACAACTGCAGATCCTGGCAAATTGGTCAAGGGTGATAGTTGCATCAGCAGCCTTTAAACTTTGCCCTGAGCTTTGAACTTCCATAAATTCAGAAGCTCATTTTCAGCAGACTCAAGGACAGTGTGCTCATAAACGGGGATCCTAGACTCGGGCTGCCGCAGGCCATGTGCTGCCCAGCTGCGTGAATATGGCAGAGAACAGCATTTGGTGCGTGGATCAGTAGTTCTGAAATTTTTGATTATGGCTAGAAACTATTTTTTTAATGACAAAAAAATTTCTGGAACCTGAACTGCTAAAATCTACCTATTTAAAAACAAATCTATGACATGGGATGGCGCCTGTGGCTCAGAAGAGTAGGGTGCCGGCCCCTTATGCTGGAGGTGGCAGGTTCAAACCCAGCCCTGGTCAAAAACTGCAAAAAAAAAAAAAAAAAACACCTATGACATAAAGTTCATAAAAAGCCAGCACTGCCTTGAAATGACTTTGCATTTGATAAATCAAATGTGTACATGTATGATAGACAAATATTAACCATTTCTGGATGAATATCAACTTCAAATCATCTTGAATGCTTGGGCCAAGGCTTGACAGGCCCTCTGCTATACCTTTGCACCCTCAGATTCCAGAGGCCCAAGAGATGGTGAATAAGAGCACTGTGTCCCCTTGGTCCTGAAGGGGAGCTCTGGAGGGGGGGGGGAGTCTGTATCTATGAGAGCACAGGGGGAAGGTGGAGAGAGTCAATCAGAGAGTCAGTGCCTTCTGGAGGGTGAAGTGCAGCACTGGGTCTTGGCTGCAAGGAAAGCTTCCAGCATGAACTTGTCCTTGAGCAAGTAAAGTTTCCACCTGGGAGAGTGTGTCAGAAAGTGAGTTGATATGTTTGAGATCAGAAGCATGTAATACAGAGCTCAGCAGGGGGAGGAAGGAAGAGGGCAGGGGTGATGAATGCTAGGGCTGCAGCCCTGGGGTTGGCAGGGGACCCAGGGTGAGAGGCTCTCAGCAAACACTCCTCTGCACTCCAGTGTGTGCAGTGAACACTGCTTGGCAGGCACACGTATAATCATGGCATCATAAAAGTGATCCATGTAGGCTGGGCACAGTGGCTCACACCTGTAATCCTAGCACTCTGGGAAGTTGAGGCAGGAGGGTCACCTGAGCTCAAGAGTTCAAATCCAGCTCTGAGCTAGAGTGAGACCTCACCTCTAAAATTATCCAGGCATTGTGGTGGGCACCTGTAGTCCCAGCTGCTTGGGAGGCTGAGCCAAGAGAATCACTTGAGCCCAAGAGTTTGAGGTTGCTGTGAGCTGTGATGCCACAGCACTCTACTGAGGGCGACAAAGTGAGACTCTGTTCAAAGAAAAAAAAAAGTGATCCATGTAACCAAAAATAGTTGTACCCCTGTAATACTGTGAAATAAAGAATTAAATTATATGAACTTAAAAGAAAAATGAAGTGTTTGCTTGGCCATTCAGCCCAAAATGGCCCAACATACCTGGGAAATGGAGAGATGCCCACATCAGGTTGCAGCATTAAGGAAGACTTCATGGAGGAGAGTTTTAGTGGGGCCCAAAATACGTGCTAATATTCAAAGACAGTAATGAAGGAGGAAGAAGAGGGGGGCTCTATCACGGAAATGTTCAGGGCTTTGTCTACTAGAACCTGTTTTCACTCCTGCACCTTCTGTCCTTCTCTCTCTCTCCCCCCTTGCCCCTTCTCTCTCTCCCCGCTCACTCATGCACCCTGCTCCCTCCGTGTCGCCCATGTCTTGCTCTTGCCTCTAGCAGAGGCTGAAGAGAAGCCCCAGACTCACACTCTTCTGTAAAGAGCATCCTGAGTCAGAGGGATTTGCTCCTGCTTTAGCTGGGAGAGCAGATGAAGGGGAAGCCCTGGGCTCTCTGGACTGTCCAGGGCTGAGCGTCCATAGGTTCACTGCTCACAATTTAGGACCCCAGGCATAATTGTTCTAGAAACCCACTCCAAGTCAATGTCTGCATGTTCATAAACCAGGATGCTGGATTCGGGCTGCAGATAGCCAAACGCTGTGTGCCTCCCGATTTTGCCCTGTGGTTATTGCACTCAGTGTTGCTCAAGCAGTTTTTAGAGCTGAATCAGAGATTAAGATCCGAACCCCAAGGCCGCCAGACTGTGCTCTGAGCCGGGCTGGTGGGAGGAGGCTCACTGTGCACGCTGCCCTTCCTTAGTCATCCTCCAGCCTAGAAGGGGCCTCCTCGCTGCCTTGAGGGCTGTACGCACAGGCCCCCGAATGTCTGAAGAGGAACGGGCTGCGGAGCCAGCAGCCGGTGCGGAACAGGAAGCATTCTCAAGGCCCTGGTACAGCATGTTCGGCTGGACTCTTGGCTGGGATTTGACATTCAAAGCCATTGATTTTCCTCTGCTTGTTTTTTCCATCCAGGGCTCAGAGTTTCTGAAAAATCCGTATTAAAAAGATGGTGCAAATGAGGTTGGGGGATTATCTGGGGATTTCAACAATGGTTGATTCCCTCTAAGAAGGATAATCTGGACTTGAATGTATAAGGGTTGCAATTTCAAGCCTTACTTGGCTGCAGGGGGCCAAACAGGGTGGGTGGAAACAGTGTATTCAAGAGAATGGTGTGTACACAGGAGGGGACACGTCTCTCCACTGGAGCTCCGAAATTGGTCCTGTCATTGTGGCTTCCCGTGAACTCTAGGGCTGCAGCCCTGTGGTTGGCAGGGGACCCAGGGTGACAGGCTCTCAGGAAACACTCCTCTTCTAAAAAACAGAGTGGAGTCTTTATTTCAAGGCTGTCTTGCTGGGCTGTCATTGCATGTGTGAACGTTTTTGACTGTTTGTATCTCTGCTTAGCTCTGAGATTTCTCTCATTCATCAGCAGAACTCAGTGTTCTCTGTTCTTGCAGAGAAAAGCTCCCTAGCTACACCATATTAAGATGTTTCCACTAGTCCCCTGTCTCCCCCGTCCCAGGTGGAAGACAAGCTGGGGTCTCCTGTGCAGAGGAAAAGCTAGCGTGGGAGGAAAGATCAGCCCACAGTCCCATCCTGCCTCCAGCGCCCTCTCTGTATGTGGACAAGTTTCCAGTCCCCCAGAGTTTCCAGTCCCTCCTCTGTATCACTGAGGATCGGAGGAAACAAGGTCTGGAGAGCGCTGGGCAAGCAAAGAGAGCAGCTCCCAGCCTCTTCTTCTCTTTTCTCACTTGAGCTGCTGCTGCTTTTTGCCTGTGTTGTCTTCTTATAGCTGGGCTCTGCTTTAGCTGTAGAACTGTGGGAATCTAGAATGCCTGGCTGAGGGGCAATTTAGCAGTAGCCAGGCATAACCGTCCCATTTTGCAGATTAAAAACAGATTCTAAGAGGTACAGCGACTTACCTGGAACAACACCTATCTCATAGGCATTTACTGAGGGCTTGCTATGTGCTTGGCATTGCACATTTAATCCTTGCAAAAGGTCCAGGGGCATTGGCTCACGCCTGTAATCCCACTGCTCTGGGAGGCTGTGGTGGGAGTGTTGCTTGAGCTCAGGGGTTCAAGAGCAGCCCGAGCAAGACAGATCCCATTTCTATTAACAATAGAAAAATGAAACAGATGTTGTGGTAGGTGCCTGTAGTCCCAGCTACTTGGGAGGCCGAGGCAGGAGGATCGATTGGGCCCAGGAGTTTGAGGTTGCTGTGAGCTATGATGACACGACTACACTCTAGCTATGGTGACAGAGAGAGACTCTATCTCAAAAAAAAAAAAAAAGAAAATCTGTAGTCTCATCTACTTGGGAGGCTGAGGCAGGAGGATCACTTGAGCCCAAGGGTTTGAGGTTACTGTGAACTATGATGACACCACTGCACTCTAGCTATGATGACAGAGAGACTGTCTCAAAAAAGAAAATCTTACTTTTTAGAATAATAGGATAGGGTTAGGATTACAGAAAAATGAGCAGAAAATAGAAAGGTGTGTACAGATTGTGGAAAGCAGTGAAAAGAACCAGCTCTCAGTCTGTCCTTTTCTTTCTCCACTTAAACAGCTTCTCATAAAACCTCTTTTCACTGTGTTGCCTTCTTTCAGCTGTGTCCTATTCTTCACGCTCTACAGCCCATATATCCCTTGGCTTTTAACTTCCTCTGTGCCATCTATCTCCACGTATCCCCTCCCGGGCCTCCCCCATTACTAACATTCGTATTCGTGTGTCACACTGGTAATGACTGATGAGCCAATATTGTCACGTCTGGACTCTTGGCAGACTGCTGTCCTGGTCTTTGGCTCCTTGTTTGAAAGAATCACAAACAAGGCTGGTGTGACGGAGTGATCACAGACAGGAGGCAATTCTGCACAAACAGCTTTTATTACAGAAAAGGAGGAAGCTATACAAAGGGAAATTATGATCCAAAGAGAGGAATGGTCAGTCTCCACGAAGAAAGAGGTGGAGGACTCCCAGGTGCCTTCTCTTGATTGGCCTGGT
>NW_003852407.1:19827815-19841869 GCF_000181295.1 Otolemur garnettii
GGTGTTCTGCATTCTCCTAAAGTCCTTTCCCCGATTGGTCCCCAGCTTCTCTGCACCTAGGAACCGCTCTCCTGGCCTGTATCTACCACCTGCAGACTTGGTCCCTGCCTAACAATATCCATACAGTATTATTAACTGAAGTCCATGGTTTACATTAGGATTCACTCTGTGTGGTGTGGGGTTTGGACCAATGTGCCAGGATGTATCCACCCTTATAGTGGGTGGCTACAGCGTAGTCTCACCGTCCTAAACCAACCTGTGCTCCACCTATTCACCCCTCAGTCTGTCCCATCCTCCTCCCAGTTTTTGGTAACCACTGATTTATTTCCTGTCTCCATACTTTCGTGTTTTCTAGAATGGCATAAAGTTGAAATCATAGCGTGTGTGGCCTTTTCAGCTTAATTTCTTTTAGTTGCTGAATGGCATTTCACTGGACGGAGGGACCACACTTTGTTTATCCATTCACCTCTTGAAGGACTTCTGTGTTACTTCCAAGTTTTGGCATCAACTATGTCAAGTTAGAAACAAAGCTACTATCGATATTTCTGTGCCAGTTTTCTTTTAGTAGAAATGATTTGTGATTGGCAGCCAGAATGGCTGACTCAGCTTTAGAATAATCTCTCTTCTCCAGTTACACTTGTTCATTTTAGTCTGATTTGCTTCACCTAGCACACACACAGGGGGTTCTCAGCTCCCCATGCACATGCTTTCTCATTTGGAGAAGAACAATCCATATCCTATAATTGGCCAAACTCCAGGCAGGGACCTCTCAGGGTCCAAGTCCACACAATGTCCCCACCGATCCCCTTGATTAGACTCTGGGGAACTCAATCAGCCTCACAACAATCAGCAACTACGGAGCTTTAATGCAGAGAAAGGTCCCCCATGGAGGATCAGGAACATGGCAGGCTGTTGATGGCACTTTGATCATAGGCTGTCTCCTTAGTGACTTTTGATCCCACCATTCCTTCTCCTAAAGCAGGCCCAGGAAGGGAGAGCTTCTCAACAGCTAATGCTCTGCAGAGCACTACTCAGCTTTAGGAGAGCAATGGTGAGAAGCGTTCGGAAAGACTTTTTGTTTGGGGTTGGGGAGAGAACAGGGGACTTAATCCATGTGTAGACCAAGATGAAATACCTGAATGTTAATGTTCCCCCCGCCCCACTCTCCAAGCAGTGGGGCTGTGGATCTGACTCACTCCTGCCCCTCTCATTTACTCCAGGGCTGGGACAGGGAAGATTCTCATTTTCTCTTTGTTCCTATTTTTACACAGCCCTTTTTTTCTCCTCTCATCTAGCTTTTATTTGCCTCAATAAAAAAGAACCTTTCTAGAAAGAACTCTCCTAGATAGGCATGTGAGCGATGGCAGGACATTCTGTTCCAAGCCATTAGGCTTTTTCTTTCTTTATTATTTTCCATTCTTTTCAATAATCTTAGTTACCTCTAAACAAAAATAAAGAAGTGGTCCTAAGGCCATGAGGGAAAGATTTTCCTGCATGGCTGAATTGAAATACTTCTTTCTTCAGTTGCTAATATTGGGAATAAAGAATAAACTGAAGTAGGCAAAGGCAAAAATAAAAAGAAGCAGACAGTTTTTTCCTAGTGGTACAGACGAAAGAGCTCTGGTGACGCACATCTTCTAACAAGCCATATGTGAAGACACACCTGTCAGCGGTGCCTGTGGCTCAGAGGAGTAGGGTGCCGGCTCCATATGCTGGAGGTGGCAGGTTCAAACCCAGCTCCAGCCAAAAACTACAAAAAAAAGAAAATACACCTGTAAATGTGACTACATTTAGAAACCTGGATGCCTAGGTATAGTGTACCACTGGCCACACCTACGCAAAGGTACCTGAGCAGAGATGGGTTAGTGTTAGTGTGGCACATTTGTTATAATTGATGAGCCAATTACTTTGGGTAATTCATTATTACTTTTGGGTTTTTTGGAGCCCAGGCTAGAGTGCTATGACATCAGCTCAGCTCACAGCAAACTCAGACTCCTGGTGGGTTTGAGGGTTGCGGGCAGAGGATGGGCCCAGGAGAAGAGGCAGTACTTAGAGCAGCTGAATATCGATTCCTGGGGCAGCGGGGCAGAAATGCAAACCTTGACTAACCTACCTGCACAGGCAACAGCTCTACAGCAGGGACCGGCTCAGCTGCAGATGCAGGGGACATGTTTGATGACCCAGGCCATCAGAATAATTTGCGTGCAAGTGTATTTAATGTCAGAGCTGAATTTAGGACTGAGGTGCCCAACCAAGAAGGTTGATTAACAAAATTCATGCACCAAGGTCCTGCTTTCTTTTGTGTGAAGTAGAGTTAAATATAAAGTCAAGAACAATCGGATGTCTGAAGTTTAACTCATAAATATTAAAGGTAATGATCAAGATTAGTATTTAGATTTGAGATAGATGGCAGTAAAGGTCTCACCTGTGCCTATCATGGAAATGTAATTATATCGATAATGACAGTATTAGCATGTAGTTGGATAAAAGTTATTCATCAAATGCACTGTCTATTGACAGGTGTTAGTAATGCCACAATACTCACTGCAGAAGACCTCTCTGTAAACAAACACCTGCCTGGAGTTGACACAGAAGAGTCCAGGACTCTAATGAGTTAGATATTGTTTCTTTTTTTTTCTTTTTTTTGCAGTTTTTGGCCAGGGCTGGGTTTGAACCCACCACCTCCGGTATATGGGGCTGGTGCCCTACCCCTTTGAGCCACAGGCACCACCCGATATTGTCCCTTTTCTGGACATTGATTTCTTCCTGGGACTATATCTGATTTTCAAACTTCCCCCTTTTTGGTGTATATACATTCAACTCTAAATAATTCCACAGGGGAAAATAAATTGTAAAACTAGAAAAATTCCCATGAAGCTTTGTTACCTCCCGTCCATGGACTAAAGCCCACAGGGAGTCCTTTCTCCTTTCTGTGCACATTTGAGGAGTGGGCTGGGACAGGCGTGGTGGGTCTGGCATAGACCCAGCTGGCAGTGTCAGGGTGTGGGCGTGAGGATGCATTGGGCAAGAAATAGAATTCATATTCTGAAAAAGAACAAAGGGCAAAGTTTTGTTAATACATCCAAAGCCTGATGATCAATAGTCAGCAGAAGCCAAAGTTCAGAGCCAAATGTCTGACAAGAGAAAGCAACAAAGGCAGGAAGCGGCAGAGTCTGGAAGGGGGATGAACGGCTGCCTGAGCAGAGGACGGAGAGCCAGCCCAGGGCATCTAGGGTTTGGTGTGGCCCTGAGAGGTTTTGCTCGGATGTCCAGCTAAGTTCCAGGGGCTGGGAGAGAACAGTGCATTCCTTGCAAAGCTGGGAATGTTAAAGGGGTGAGTGTGCATCTGAGAGCACGCCCGCCCCGGAGTGGCTGGAACAACAGGTGCTTGTCATCTTGTGAGAGGAGGTGAGAGGGCGGGGTTGCAGGTTTTCTCAGTGGGTCAGGGGTGTCACAGGACTGGGGGGATCATCCCCGCGAGTCCCTTGGTTTTTCCCACAGCTCTCAAGATGGCCACCAAAGCTGTCCCTCTCATGCCTTCTGGAGCAACCCAAGGCAGAGAAGGACACTTCTTTTTATTTTTTGTTTTTATTAAATCATAAATCATGTTTTTATTAAATCATAGATCATGTATACATTAATGCAATTATGGGGTACAACATGCTGATTTCATATAGAATTAGGAATACTTACATCACACTGGTTAATATATACCTCACTTCGTTTACTTAATTATTGTGTTAAGACATTTATGCCCTATACTAATAGATCTGACATGTACCCTTGCATTATGCATAAGTGTGATCCCACCATTCACCCTCCCTCGATCTGACCTCCCCCTCCCCCTCTCATCCCCCTTCTCCCCTCTAAGTTTCTCTGAAGAAGACAGGCGCATGGCCTACAGAAGCATGAAAAAATGCTCATCATCTTTAATCATCAGAGAAATGCAAATCAAAACCACTTTGAGATATCATCTAACTCCTGTTAAGAGTGGCTCGCATAACAAAATCCCAAAACTACAGATGTTGGCATGGATGTGGAGAAAAGGGAACACTTCTGCACTGCTGGTGGGAGTGCAAGCTAATACATCCCTTTTGGAAAGAAGTTTGGAGAATACTCAGGGATCTAAAAGTAGACTGCCATTTGATCCTGCAATTCCTCTACTAGGTATATATCCAAAAGACCAAAAATCACTTTATAACAAAGATATTTGCACCAGATTTTTCATTTCAGCTCAATTCATAATAGCCAAGTCATGAAAGAAGCCCAAGCACCCATCGACCCATGAATGGATTAATAAATTGTGGTATATGTACACCATGGAATATTATGCAGCCTTAAAAAAGATGGAGACTTTACCTCTTTTACATTTACATGGATGAAGCTGGAACATGTCCTACTCAGTAAAGTATCTAAAGAATGGAAGAAAAATATCCAATGTACTCAGTACTATTATGAAACCAATTTACAATCACTCACACTTTCATATGAAGGACACTTCTTTTTATTAGGAAAAAGTACATTTTCATGACTTTTCCTCTGATCCTGTGAGCCAGAATTGGGCCTATCCAGGTCCTTGGCTACGAGTGAGGGCAGGAGACCAGGATCTGCCATTTTCTGCTTTTATCAGCCAGAAGGGAAGAAGGTCCATGGTGGCAATTGTGAGGACAATGACAGGACCAGCCACAGCAGTTTAATGCTCTGGGGCCTTTAATGTCTCATTTAGAAAACATAAAGAAATTGCAACCACACAGCAATTTCACATCACAGCCAACCTTCTCAGTTTCTTCCCATCCTGGTTGAAAGAACAGTTATTGACTCACCAGAACTATTCTTGAAAACCTTAAATGTAAGCCAGACAGGAAACTGGTATTTCCTTTTCCTGCTGCCCTCTGTAAGTGGAGGTGGAAGGACCTGGTGGAGAACTCTGTGCTGAGGAAGAGAAAGGTGTGGCGGGGGAAATGCTGGTATCAGCGATGGAACACAGTAGGTTAGGAGCTGGATCTTGGTCATCAGAGCATCTGTCATATGCCAGCCACCACGTGACAAATGTCCAGTGCTCGAAATGAGTTTTAGGTAGAGAATATATCAGGTTCACTCTGAGATCTCACTGTTCCCGTGGCTGCATTTGAATTCAAGCAATGCTGCTTGGCACTGCTATGCGTTCATATGTCTAATAACTTTAAAACCATGAGCCATATAGCAGGACTGAAATTGATGCACAGTGTGCTGGATTGTTCTATCACCTTTGGCTATGGCAGGAACTAGGTTCTCAGAATCCTGTTCTCTCTACAGATCCTCACCAGGGTTGGACAGAAGAGACGCTTGCCTGAGATTGGACAGGCCGTAGGAAAGTGGTGACTGTTTTTCTGGGGCTCCCTGCAAGCTGATATCGTAGCAGACTCCCAGTGGGTCCCAGCCTGTCTTTGCTCCATTTCTGTTAGTGTCCAGCTCTTCTTGCCATGGAACTGCAGTAACCAACACCTCACGGGCAAGCCCCCCATTTCTACCCACTCAGGGACCAAGAAGCACTGGGCCTTCCAGCCCTGGTCCCCAGCAAGTTCTAATCAGACCAACAAGGCAGTGCTGCAGGAGGCTGGATGATGAGTTATCTCTGGCGCTCTCACTCCCCCTTCCAGGTTTTGGCCTTCACAGCTCCCCGCCAGATGTGTCAGGTCTAATCTCCATACTAAATCCCCATTTTATTCCATGATATTCGTGGTGGCTCTGCTTTCCTGAATAGAACCTGACTGATATGTGCTTCTCCTCAAAGGTACAGAGTTGGCTTTCTTTTGTTTTCTGAAACTGAGGTTAACAGCCCTGTTTCTATACATGGTGGGAACTTGGTTAGGGTACAACTTTGACTTGCCGAAGTAAGGAAACTCTGTCTCTTAGGGGTTGAAGAAGTCATTTCGGGGTTGACTTGAGCTGCTTTGCACCTCCCTCCACTCCTTCCAAAATATCTCTGGATGCAGGGAGGCCCACCCTGATTCCTGGAGGGACAGGCCACTCCCAGTGCGCTGGCCTGTCCCTGGGCTGCTACTGCGCTGCTCTCCCTTGAGGTGTGGCCAATTCCACATGGTCCTTTGGTCCAAGGCGCTGTGACCTACTGAATCCCAAGACCCCTGACATTTGCCTCTGTCAATTAAGTGGCCATCCTGCCTAACCTTGTCTCCTGACCCTAGGTCAGGTCCACCTGTCCTCTCAGCATCTCCAAGTCCCCCTCAGGGTTGATCCTGGCTTTGTGACTGCCATGCCGAGGTTGTGAGAGAACCAGGATGCTATCTCAGAACCACCCGACAGGGCTTCTACAGCAGGAAGAAAAGGTCTCTAGAAGTTACTAGATAGTTAAAGAGCAGGAGTGGTGAGAATGGAGCTGCACCACGGGAAAACAGGAACCAAAGATAGAGGTTTCTGAGGAAGTGACAGGCCCAGTGGGCTGGCCCAGAAGTAAGGAGCAAAATGGAGTCCAGGCAGTCCCCGTGTTACAAATTAGATCAGTTCTGTAGAAAAAAATTTCTTTTTTGTTGTGGTTGTTGCAGTTGTCATTGTTGTTCTTTAGCTGGCCCAGGCTGGGTTCCAATCCGCCAGCCTCAGTGTATGTGGCTGGCACCCCTACTGACTGAGCTATGGGCACGGCCCTGTAGGTTTGTTCTTAAGTTGAATCGGTAGGTTGGAACAGGTACATTGATCTATCACCTCTACTAGCCTCCATTCATCAGAGTGAGTTGTACGTAAGTTAAATCAGATGTCTGCAATCCAGGGACTGCCTGTTCCAGGTAAGGCTAATGATTACAGTAGTCTCACCTTGCTCCCATGCTTGGGATGGAGTTCCGCGAGAACAGCTGGGAAGCCCCAGGGTTTGGGGTGGAACCAGAAGGAAGTTTAGGGGAGTGAACAACTGTTGGCTTTGTAGGTCAACTTTCTGTGCTTAAATCCAGCATTGAAGGTCAAAGGTATCTAGATCCTTTCTTAAGCTTTGCCTTCCCCAAATGTTGAATGGGGGAAACAATGTACCCTTTTCAGGACACTTGTGAAATATCCAGCAGACAGTGGGGTCTGGGCCGTGGTAATCGCTGTCAGCCACTCACACAGCACCTGCTGCCTCTGTCAGACAAACAAGTGGTTAAAATCCAACCTCTCTATTTCCTTAAGATGCTAGCCACTTCTCCTTAAATTTTAAAATCCAGATAATTCATACATTTGTTGTATTTGTTTCCATTTTTGTTCTTTTTTCCCCACTTATTCTGTGGCATATCACAGAATTTATGGTAACTTGAATTTAGGAAATATACTCGTTCCTTCTGCTCCACATAGGCACCGGGGCAGGGCAGTTTTTGGTGTTCCTTTTACCCGGTGTTTGCCCCTAGATGGCATGCTTGCTCTGTTATTGATGTGCCCCCTCAATCATGAAAATAAATAATTGGATTTTTTTGTGATTAAAAATAGAGCTAAAACTTTGAAATAAAAATAAAGGTGATTTTGAATGGACAGGTAGTCATAATGCAAAGTTTTAAAAACTGAGAATATCAGAACATCACAAAATACATTCTGCTGTCATTATTTCTTTAAATATCTACTTCACTCCATAAGAATGTAAGCTCCTTGCAGGCAAGGGCCGTGTTATAAGTCTTTCTATGTCCTGGACTTAGCCTAAAGCCAGGCCCAGAGGATGCCTTTCTCGTAAGTGATTTAAAAGTTGTACCTGGAGAAGACAAAGGTCCTTGTGAATTTACTATACAGGCCAAGTAAATAAAAGAGCAAGAAACTAAAAAGATGGATTCGTACTTTGTGAAGTGCATAAGAAGAGCCGAGTTTGAAACTGCAGCAAGAGGGAGTCCAGTGAGACTTAAGGAAGAACTTCCTGACACAGATGCTGTGAATCCTGAGAGTGGAAAACCAGACAGTAGTGTCCCTCTCGTTTGTTCACAGGTGCCTCCCCTTTGGGGTTAGAAAGTAATACCCCAAAATGAAGGCCTCAGGGACAAAAGTTTTTCTCTGAACTTCTGTTTTCCTCCCATCTTTCAGTCCCATTCTCCCCATGAGGCGAGAAACTAATCTCAGTCCCATTCTCCCCTGAGCTGTAGAAACTAATCTCTCTTCCCCAAGGTAGATCTTAGAAACCCAAAGTCCCATTCCTCAAAGCCATCCATAAAACCTAAATGGGCCACTCTAACTTTCCCTCTGCTCTATCTGTGTGCAAACTGGCCATCAAGAAATTATCTGACCTGTCTTGTTTGTTTGACTGTAGGTGATAAGACCCCCATTCCAGAGATGGCCCTGCCCCTGACCGAGAAGGGAGGAATGCTGCTCAGAGAGGCCAGGAAGAATGTAGACAGGCAGGCCCTGCTGGGTCGCCCCTCTCGGTCTCCGAGCTTAGGTCCCATCCTCACGCCTAATCATATTTCTATATGGCTGTTCATACTTTGTTTCACTTCAGCTTCAAACTGGACAATTTCCACTGGGTCTTCATTCTGGAGGCTCCCAGGTATACACATTAAATACATTTGCAGGCTTTTTTCCCAATTAATTTGCCTTTCGTGAGTTGGAGTTTTTAGCAAAACTGCAGAGTTGACCTTCAAGCTCGTGTCAAATCCCTTTGAGACTAAATGTGTTTTCCTCATTTACTGCAAATCATTGCTGTTACTTTCTTCACTGGTGAAAGCCTTGATAATTTTTTTGTTTTTAGTAGATTTCAAAGCTTTTCATAGACTATCTTCATCATCGTGGCTTGGTGTGCTTTTCTGTATAGGTGGAAAACCCAGAAGCTCTAGGGTAGAGGCTGAGCCAAGGGTTCAGGTCTCCTGGCGATTCAGAGACTTGAGCAAGCTGGGACACTCCTCACAGTGCAGGAGTTGTGCTCTTTCAAAGATCATATGAGTGTTATAAAGTAAACAAACAAAGAAAACTTGTTTTGCTCTGAAAGGGGAAAAACACACAACAAAACCCAAAATAAATCCAAACCAACAGCAACTTAGCCTGACCTTTCCAGCCCCTGTAAGCCTCAGAGCTGTTGGCTGTACCTTGTAACAACTCTGATCTTTCCACTAACAAAGAATGCTAATCAGCCCAGCTTTGCCGACCTCCACTTGTTATCCTGTTGCTAAGTGATTGCTAACGATTAGAGATCATAGGTGAATGGAAATTTCTACTCTGTGCTTTTGTTTGGTGATGAAAAGTAATTTAGGGCATTTGAAGCAAGAAACTATGTCTTTGGCTCTTGAACCATTTTTTTGTTTTGTTTTGTTTTGTTTCATTGAAACACAGTCTTTCTCTGTCACCAGGGCTAGAGTTCCATGGCTTCAGCCTAGCTCATGCAACCTCAAACTCCTAGGTTCAAGCGATCCTCCTGCCTCAGCCTCCTGAGCAGCTGGGACTACCAGCTTCACTACCATGTCTGGCTTATTTTTACTATTTTTAATAGTCACAGGGTCTCACTCTTGCTCAGGCTGTTCTTGAAAGCCTGACCTTAAAAGTGATCCCCCAGCCTTGGGCTCCGAGAGTGCTAGGATTACAGGTGTGGCCACCATGTCCCACTGCTTGAACTATTTTTAAAGAGCCTTTTTGTGTCCCAACAAATGTGAAGATCGGAAGAGGCAACAAACAGATGGTTTCCTGAGGTTCCCAAGCACTCTTGACCTTGGCTTCTTTCTTATTCTTGTCTTCAGCTGGGGATGTAACTGTCCATGAGACAAACTGTCAGCTTCACCTGTTGCTTTACTTCTCTAAACCTCACTCATTCATCCATAAAATGGGGCAAAACAATAGGATCGGTCCCTGGGATCAGTATGAGGATGAGACAGATGTGGGTATGAGCAGTGCTCAGCTCAGTGCCTGCCCAGGGCACAGTGGATACTATTCTCACTAGTGTTAGCACCACCACCATTGCCATGTCTCAGATTCTCTGTATGTGTCAGAGTATTACGTTCCAAAGGTAACTGCCCATTGCCTTGCCTCTCTTGTGACTGCCTGCAGCATAATACTTTTTGATCAGGGTGAGAACCCCTGAGTGACATCTCCACCGTGTCTGGGAGCTTTTCCTGCGCACACGTGTGCTAGAGTCCCATGAGCATCACCTTTGGTTTGCTCGTCTGAAATGTGGGCCAATCAGCCTTGAAACTGACACGCAGGTTTACACAGGTCAGATGGAGTCGTGGGTAGCGCTATTCCATGTGGCACTGAATTTATCCCTGAAATTACCAAAAGTAGTGTGAGAATCTCTCTTATAACTTTAAAGCATCTCATTAACCCGCAGGTAGCACTGTGCAGAGCTGATTTTATTTATTTATTTATTTTTGAGACAGAATCTCACTTGTGGCCCTTGGTAGAGTGCTGTGGTATCACAGTTCACAGCAACCTCCAGCTCTTGGGCTTATGCGATTCTCTTGCCTCAGCCTCCCCAGTAGCTGGGACTACAGGCACCTGCCACAATGCCCAGCTATTTTGTTGTTGTTGTTGTTGCAGTTTGGCTGGGGCTGGGTTTAAACCTGCCACCCTCAGTATATGTGGCTGGTGCCCTACTCACTGAGCCACAGTCACCTCCCTGCAGAGCTGATTTTAAATGAACTCTGTCAATAAACTGCTGTTTATAATTTTTACATATCACTATAATAAGCATCCTTACACATACATGTTTTCATAATTGTCAAACTATCTCCTAAGGTAAAATCCTAGAAACTGGGCTAAAGAATTAGAATGACCATAAGTGGCCAGGTATGGTGATTCATGCCTATAATCCTAGCACTCGGGGAGACCGAGGTGGGAGGATCACTTGAGCTCACGATTTTGAGATCTTCCTGAACAAAAGTGAGACCCTGTTTGTACAAAAAATAGAAAAATGAGCTGGGCATGGTGGCGCCAATGGTCTAAGCTGCGCAGAAGGCTAAGGGAGAAGGATCAATTGAGTTCAGGAGTCTGAGGTTTCCTTGAGCTATGCTGACACCACAGGGCACTCTAGCCTGGAGCAACATAGTGAGCCTCTGTATAAAATAAAAAAATAAAATAAAAAGAATAGAACAGATGCACCTGCTAGCAGATCTTCATCCTAGTTGTCGAGGCTGTATCACAATGAGGGGATAAAAGACCTAGAGAATTTGTCTCTTTCTATGTTCTTTTTAGTTCCTTTATGGTTTCTCTCGGTTTACTCTACTTCTTTTTCTAATCCCTTGATGTGTGGTGACAACCAAATATTACTGTCACGGGAGGGAGAGAATATTGAGAGAAATTCCTTTAAATCATGGCCTTTATTTTTATTTCATTCTACCTTTTGGCTATGGATTGGGTAGGAGGATTCTTCTAATTTTTTTTTTTTTTGCAGTTTTTGGCCAGGGGTGGGTTTGAACTCGCCACCTCCAGCATATGGGGCCCGGTGCCCTACCCCTTTGAACCACAGGCTGATTCTTCTAATTTTTAAGAACTTAAATTCTAAACCATCGTTTTTCTGATTCTTAAGACTTTACATCCTGTGCTAGCAAGAACATCATGGATTTCACTGCCCTTCTTTAGAATCCTCCAGATGATGTGGAAATTTTATTTCTCTTCATGTGCAGGGGAAACTCTTGGATGAAGAAACCCAGGCCTTAGAAAAGCATGACTCTCTGTCTCTTCGACCACTAACTGAGCTGCTCTCAGAGAAATCTGAAGAATGCTTTGTTTGTATCTTTTTCCTTCTGTGTCCATGTCTAACTAAGTGGCTCTTTCCAGGGCTTCTATTTCAAATTCTCAGATAAAGGAATTCACGGACCAATGATTCCCCATCATCCCCCTGTGGGCAGATCTTTGACCAGCCTCTCTTGGGCTTCTAGACAACCTGTAGCTGGTTTCTCTTGGGCCGGGCACCCCTCTCTCATCTAATCAGCTGCTGGTTGTGTATCACGTGGATGGAAAGGCCCCCGTGATACTCTAGGATTGTGAGTGAGGAGGACAGCAGTCCGTGGACCCCTGGGCTCTCTTACCCAGAGCTTGCTTATAAATTGCCAAGCTGGAGGAGAAAGAGCATGGTAAGAGTAGCCCAACATTTTGTAAAAAGAAGCTTCTAAAAATAGCTAAACATATATTTACCCTGTGACACAGCAATATTTGCCCGAGAGATATGAAAACATATGGAGGCCTGACAATTAAGTTCGTGAACTCGACCTAGGAAAAGTGCTACGTACCTCACTGCTGAATCCTACCATGGTCACCTTCGAAGCCCCGTCCTGGGGAAGCTGTGCACCACTGACCCAAATGCCTAGTCCACCCTTTGAAGCGATATTAGAACTCTTTTTCTGGAATGACCAGCAGAGCTATTGCCTGCACACAAAAACATGCAAAAACTGTAATGAATGTCACTCAGCAAGACACTGGCACACACTGACACGAACACAGCCGTGAGACACTGATATACCAAGGTTATGAAACCTTAGCAAGTGGCAAGTTCATGAACTTAATTATCAGACTTCGTACAATAGCTCTGATGGTCATTCTAGAAGAGTGGATGAGGTGTTGGCATCAGCAATAGCTTTCCAAGGGGATTACTTTGAAGGTGAGGGTAGTGATATTGCAATGAGGTATCTGGTACTTTTTCTAAAATGAGCTTACAAAGTTCATAGTCAGACCCCATATAGCCACCAATACTTGAGGAAGAATGTTCCTAGTAGCTTTGTTTTTGATAAGGCAAAACTGGAGACAGCCACAGTGTCTGTTAAAATGAAAACGGACAAGTAACCACTGATAAAAACAGATTACTCGTATACACAGCCCAGAAATTTTTTTGTCTGTGGGGCGTGGGAGTAAAGTCTGAGCAGGAAGAAGCATTAGTATTTGCTGGGGTCAAGGTAATTTCCATATCTTGTGAGGGCTTTGGGTTATACAAACATTTGTCAGAACTTAGCAAACGTACACTTAAAATTGATGCATTTCATGGTATGTAATTTTATCTCTGAGGAAAAAGTGTGGACAGATCTTGAGCTCTGATTAATGACATGCCTACTGATGTATTTAGGGAGGTGTATACTTATGGCTATACATTTAATTTGAAATTCATCAAGAGAAATGAGATGGATTGATAAATAGATAACAACATGGATAGATGAATAGATTCATAGTAAAACAAGAATAGAAAGATGTTAATGGTGTAATCTTTGTGGTAGGAATGTACGTGTTCACTAAAAAGTCTTCCAAATTTGCTGTGTTACAAGTTTCCTGGCTTGGCGCTTGTGGCTCAAGTGGCTAAGGCACCAGCCACATACACCTAAGGTGGCAGGTTCAAATCCAGCCTGGGCCCACCAAACAACAATAATGGCTGCAACCAAAATAATAATAATAATAATCAGGTATTGTGGTGGGTGCCTGTGGTCCCAGCTACTTGGG
Source organism: Otolemur garnettii (assembly GCF_000181295.1). Taxonomy (NCBI): domain Eukaryota; kingdom Metazoa; phylum Chordata; class Mammalia; order Primates; family Galagidae; genus Otolemur; species Otolemur garnettii. Next base: position 19,841,166 of record NW_003852407.1, read on the forward strand.
AAGCAGAGGCAGGAGACTCCCTTGAGCTCAGGAGTTGGAGGTTGCTGTGAGCTGTGATGCCACAGCACTCTACCCAGGGGGAAAGATTGAGGCTCTGTCTCAAAAAAAAAGTTTCCTAATAGTGGCTCGGCGCTTGTAGTTCAAGTGGCTAAGGCAGCAGGCACATATACCAGAGCTGGCCAGTTTGAATCCAGCCTGGGCCTGCCAAGCAATGACAACTACAACCAAAAAATAGCCAGGCATTGTGGCGAGTGCCTATAATCCCAACTACTTGGGAGGCTGAGGCAAGAGAATCACTTAAGTCCAAGAGTTGGAGCTTGCTGTGAGCCATAGCACTCTAGCCAGGGAGACATAATGAGACTCTGTCGCAAAAAAAAAGAGTTTCCCAGTAGAATGTAAGGAAAAATGTCTATTGATGCAAGGTAGGCTATTCAATCAATTTTAATACTATGCAGTTTGATTGAAGTTTAATTTTATTTCGACAAATAATAATTAACAAATAATTATGCACCTACCACATATAAAGCATTGTTTTATGTATGGAGGATGAAAGAATGAATAAAAACAAAGTTCTTGGCTCAGAGAACTCACAATTTCATAAAAGAGACTAGCGTGACACCAAATTATTTTGGGAACAAACATGTCAAGAGTTTTCTTGAATAGTCTAATTTGAAGTACTTTACTTTTATTTTTTTTTTTTTTTT
>NW_003852407.1:19842038-19857416 GCF_000181295.1 Otolemur garnettii
TTGGCGGGTCCGGGCTGGGGATTCGAACCTGCCACCTTAGGTGTACGTGGCTGGCGCCTTAGCCGGTTGAGCTATAGGCGCAGAGCCGAGTACTTTACTTTTAAATGTAAGGGATTCATTAAGTAAATGACTCTAATTTCAATTACTTTGTAAGAATTTTCACAAGTTAGGGAAAAGAAATCTTTTTTTTTCAAATGCTGACATAACATTTAAAATTTACTTTATAGCAAGGAAAAAGGCCCCGAGACCACATGGAAAAATCAATGAAAGGCCGGGGTGGGGGGGGGGTGTTAATATTTAACGCTGATTTGGTTGGAGTCAACTTCAATTTTCCCCAACTCCTTCTTTCAGAATCTCCTAGCTCTAGCTGGGGGTTCTTTCTAAAACCTGGTTCTAAGATTGTTCTGCTCAGAATGTTCTGTGGCTCTCCACTGCATAGTCTGGTCCCCTGGCTTTAGCCTCTGTTCCAAGTCTTCGACACGACGACCCGCACCTACACCTTCATCCATGCCTTCTGGAACGCTCACCATCCTCCCCTGTGTGAGCTGAGCCTCCAGTCTGGCTGATCTCTCTGTTTGCTAATCTCCAATTTTTACTAAAAGCCCACCTTTCTCAGAAGACCTGCTAGATATTCCCTCTCCCCTTTAACTTGGAGGCATTGGGAATGATGAGGAATTAATCCAAGAGATGAATTAATCTCTCCAATCAACCTTGGCATTTTCTTTCTATCTTTCATGCCTTGTTGATTTTAGAATAAGCTATGTAACTATTTCCTCCACTACATTGTGAGCCCCTGGAGGGCAAGGGCTGGGTCTTGCTCATCTTTAAATAAATTTAAAGCCATTCAACAGTGTTCTGTATATAGTGAAAATTCAGCAAATGTTTGTTTAATTGAATCTGTTTTGCAGAAAGAGTCAACATCTACTCTTAAGATTAGCCCACACCAGGCTCAGTGTGTTATTTGTAATTCCACTGGACAGCGCCATTTCCTCCAAACGGCAGCACTTTTAACCATAGGCTCAAGAATGACCTTCAAGAAAGACATCTTGTATTTCACCACCAGAGAGCAGTACAGGTTTTGTTGGACTTGCATAATCTGGGCTTCTTTTCCCAGGCCACCCTGAAGCATATCACATTTTATCTGGGAGGGGGACAGTTGGTGAAACAGGAGGCGAGGGCCAAGGGAACATATTGGCCTTTGTGAGTTTGCATTGCTCATAAACTAAATTAGTTTTTTTTCGTCTAGCTTTGATACTGGTTGGCTTTGCCTAGTATTCTGCATGCATAGTGCCATCTTGTGGCTACGAGGCATATAACACCCAATCTACTCTAACGCTGCTGAGGCAATGGTCTTTTGGGTGTGCACAGGATTAGATAATTGTGCCGCTGCTATTCCATCTTAAAGGGCCTCCACCGGAGAAACACGAATCATTACTGGGTCAATGTGCACAGAGTGCACTGCTAAGCCAACTCAACCTGGGTTTCATCTAGCTGGGGTGTATCTAGAGGCATTTATTATGCTTGTTTTTTGTGCATTTACCAACTTCTTTCATTGCAGTAGCCCAGGGACTGTTTTCCCCTTCCCAACTCAGTGGTTTTTATTCGAGAAAGAACCCATGTAAACCACAGCATTGGTAGAAGTGGTCTTGGAGGGCTGAGAGTGACAAAACTTGAGATAATTTCTGAAGGGTCCAACTCAAGAGGGATTGCAAGGCCAGGTGTAATGGTTCACACCTATAATCCTAGCACTCTGGGAGGTGAAGTGGAAGGATCCCTGGATGTGAGGAGTTCCAGACCAGCCTGAGCAAGAGCAGGACTGTCTCTACTAAAAATAGTAAAACTAGTCTGGCCTTGTGGCAGATGCCTGTAGTCCCAGTGTCTCAGGAGGCTGAGGCAGGAGGATTGCTCATTCCGGGAGTTTGAGGTTGCTGTGAGCTAGGCTGATGCCATGGCACTCTAGCCTGGGCAACAGAGTGACACTCTGTCTCAATAAATAAATAAATAGGGGTTGCAGAACCAAACCATCCACTAAAAGAAACTGAAAACAGTAGGCTGGAGCCAAGGAAACTTTTGGGTTACATCTCAATGAACAGCTTCAGGTCAAAGAATAAAACAAATCTTTAATACTGTGAGCATAACCTCTGACAATCCAAGAACGGGCAGTCCCTGGGTCACGAACTCAACATGTTCTTAAGTTGAATTAGTATGTAAGTTGGAATAGGTACATTTATGTTTTAACTGTAGTAGGCCCCCCCGTTCGTAAGTATGAGTCACACATCAGTAGGATGTTTGTAACTTGAGGACTGCCTGTAACCGGAATATAGAAATTCTGAAAGAAACAGAAGAGATTTCAAGCCATTGCATATAGTTTGTGTTACACACTGAAAGCCTCTGTGGTTTTCTTCACATTGGAACCCCTGAAATCCTTCACAGAGTCCATCAGTTCAGACCTTACAAAGAGAACCACCTGGAATTTGGGATACACCAGATTGAATGCTACCAATTAAACAAATCACATACAAGTTTAGAAAATCCACTTCGAAAATTTCATCTGGTTTTCAAAATTCACAGCTGTCCTACATGATTGTATCAAAAGCCCTCTTCCTCCTAGACAAGCTAAATTTCTCTCCTCTTTCTTCCTACGACCAGCCATTTATTCATTCAGTCAACCAACTAGTTCCTATATTGGGTGACTTTTTTTTTTCAGGTAAAAGGATAAGAGAAAGAATAAATCTTTAATACCCTGAGGATAATCTCTGACAATTCGAGTACAGGCAGTCCCTGGGTTACAAAGTCAACATGTTCTGTCTCTGTGTTCTTGAGTTGAACGTGCTTACTTCCTGACCTGAGTAAGCGTGAGATTACGAAGATCATAAAGACCCCTTCAGTCATCTCAATACCTACTGAAGGCATGGATAAGAAATAAGAACAGTGTACAGTCACACACTGCATAATGACGTTTTGGTCACCCACAGACTGTGTATACCGCAGTGGTCCCATAAGCTTCTAACAAAGCTGAAAAATTCCTGTTGCACACATACCATTGTGTACCATCCACTATTCAGTACAAGAACACGCTGTAAGCTTTGTAGCCCAGGTAAGGAATAGGCCCTACCATACAGCCTGCATGTGTTGTGAGCGCCACCATGTAGGTTTGTGTAAGTTACACCTACATCCGTGATGTTCACACCCAACGAAATCACCTAAGACACGTTTCCCAGGATGTTTCTCCATCATTAAGCAACACGTACATGAAGAATTAGGGAAACACATAAAATAGTTTGATTTTTCTTATTTAATCTCTACTTTGCCTTTTTCTAATACAGTACATGTAGTCAAATAAAATATTTTGGTAAAGTACTACTTTTTTTTTATGTTTTACTAATTCTAGCATTCTTTTTTTTATTTTTTATTGAATGGTAACTGTGTACATTAATGCACTTCTGGGGTACAGTATGGTGTTTTCACACAAAATCCGAAACACTTCCATCAAACTGGTTAACATAGCAAAGTACTACTTTAAATGTGAGAAAATTGCAGTGAGACAGAGAAAGGGCTGAAGCAGACCCTGTATCTTCTTAGAAAATCAATTAAACAGACATTGTTGCCAAGTTTCCTAAGATAATTTGACAATCTGACCACAACGACACCTCAAATTAAAAAAAAAATCAATAATTTCTGCTAGAGATAGCTGGGGGTTATGCTAGTGCTTTATGACAGAGCAAGCAAGCATTAATCCAATTCCATAAAATGCACGAATATTTATTAGCAGACAGATGCAAAACAGTCACAGTGTGATTTTTTTTTAACTTAAGACACTTCTATTCTTGTCTCTAATTCCTTCTGACTAGCAGTTGATGAGGTAGATGATGGGATGACCCAGCCTTGTAGATGGTCAGATGGCAGGATTTTCATGATGTGGGATGTCATAAAGCGGGCACAGACTGGCAGGTCTCTAGACCTCCACCGCTTCACTGGAGCTATTAGACCTGAGGCTGCCATATTGTCAAGGGTCATTCATGGATGTGCAGTGGGGGCTGTACCCATATGCCTAACCAATCACCAGTCTCAAAAACACTCATTTGGCCAATCAGATATTCCTTCTCTGTTATCCCTTATGCTGACTGGCAAGCCTGCTGACAGGGACTTTGATAATGACATTTTAGGGGCTATGTAACCACACCTGGAGTCTCAATTTCTGATTAGAATTTTTCAAATGCTAAAACTCCTAGGGGATAAAAAAGAATTAACTGGTACACATTTTTTTTTTGACCACATACGTGGAAGTAATTTTAAGGGGAATTATGTCACAGACATTGTAATAGAAGTCATCAGGAAGAAAATTACCAACAGACCAGTGCGGTAGTTGTATCATGCCTGTAATCCCAGCACTCTGGGAGGCCAAGACCTGTGCATTGCTTGAGGTCATGAGTTCGAGACCAGCTTGAGCAAGAGTGAGACCCTGTCTCTAAAAAATAGCCAGGTGTTGTGTTGGGTGCCTATAGTCCCAGCTACTAGGGAGGCTGAGGCAAGAGGATCACTTGAGCCCAAGAGTTTGAAGTTGCTATGAGCTACAACACCACAGCACTCTACCAAGGGTGACAAAGTGAGACTCTGTCTCAAAAAAAAAAAAAAAAAAAAAAAAGAAAGGCTGCATCTATGGCTCTAAGGAGTAGGGTGCTGGCCCCCTATGCTGGAGGTGGCAGGTTCAAACCTAGCGCCAGCCAAAAACTGTGAAAAGAAAAGAAAAGGAAAGAAAAATACCAACATAATTTATTTCTACAGTCCTTGATTTCATTGTTGTTGTTGTTTTTTTAAAACTAAAAAAGGAGATCGGGAAAGAATAATTTGTATTGATTTAAATTTAGAATACAAAAGAAAACAAGGAAAGGCCACCACTGTGCTGCCTATAGAAGGATCAGAAGCAAGTAGGAAAAAAATTAATCCTTAGAATGAGTTCCGAAGGAGGGAGCATTAAGCTGGGGAGTCATTTATGGAGCGTGTGCTTCCAGAGCCCCCGAAGAAGTTGAACAGGTGCATGAAGCACGGGGTCATTGCCACTGAGCTGGGAGTGTTTGCTGCTGGTAACGATGCCTCAAGTCTACGACTTTAGGAACTGGGTACCTAAGGGTGCATTTACCTTCATTACTCTTAGAGTTTCTCTCAAGGCTCAATAGATATTCTATAGTCTCTACGGTCAGGGTACTTTCAACTCAAGTTTAAATTTTATCACCAGGACAAATAATTTTTACAAATAACTAACCAAATAGTTGGGATAAAAAAATATTCATGACTTTAATGAAAAAAAAAATAGGACAGCTTTTCAACCTAAGGTTGTTTGTTTGTTTAGGGAACACATGGGCTTAGAAATCACATATTGTCATCCTAATGTCCTATATCTCTGGCTGTGACTGTACTTAGAGATAGGCCTTCACAGAGGCCATTAAGTTAAAAATGAGGTCATTAGGGCTCAATATGACTGGAGTCATTCTAAGAACGAAGATTAGGACACAGATAGGTACAGAGGGATGGCCATGGAGATGCAGGCACAGGACAACCACCCACAAGCCAAGAGGAGAGGCCTCAGAAGAAACAGCTGATACTGTGAAACCTCAGTCTCAGACTTCTGGATTCCAGAACTGTGAAATAAATTTGGAAAACCTGTAGTTTAAGCCACCCAATCTGCCATGCTCCAGCACACTCTTGCACTAGAATTTACAAAGGGGGTTCTGATGACTTTAGAAATGGGTCATCACTCAGCTGATGACTGCTGTGTCGGAGAGGGACTCAGGGAAAGCAGACAGTGTTCAGACTTCAGGAGCAAGGGGAATTTAACAGATTATTTACAAAAAGTAAGGCAGGTGAGGGAAACCTCACAGGGTAGTTGGGACCCTGGGCCTCGCAGTGATTGAGGAGGGTGGTGATCAGTACTAATAAAAGTCCTCAAGAGCAAGGTGAGAGAGTAGGTCCTGGAACTCAAAGTGGGAGAGGGTCTGTAGAGAAAGGCACCCCACAGGTGCTGGCAGAGAGGGAGGCAGGAGAAGAAACACTGACGAAAGTTCTTCTCTTTCTCACCAATCTCCAGCCAATGCTCCTCACTGGCCAAGCCTAACTCGAAGCCAGAGGCAGCAATGCCCATCAAAGTGTCTATAAAGATGCCTTATTGTCTCAGAGCAGGGTGGAGAAGGCTGGAAAGTGAATCCAAAGAGGCAAATGGAAAACATCCAGCCCATGTCTTACCTGGATTTTTAGCAGAGGTACATATTCTGAATCTCGTTTTCCCCACTTGGCTCATGGGTTGGCGGGTTTTGTAATCTATGAACAATACAAGTCCACTCCCACCTACGCATAGGCTTGACACTGTATGTTTCAGAATATCTGCGGCAATAACGCATTACACTAAGTGGGGCGGGGCAGGGCATGATGGGTGGCGAGAAACTTTTGCAAGTTTCTTCATTAGCGCATGAGTGTGAAGAAATCAACCAAATGGCGCAGCAGGACCCACAAAGGAAAGCTCTAGGTTCATGTACATGGTTTGTGAAGTACAGGTGTTCCAAAAGTCTCCATACAGAGGAAAAGTTGCATAACAGCAGATATCTTGGAACGTGTTTGCCATGAGTGGCAGAGAAGACTTCAGGTGTGTGTAGAAAGAGGTGGCCAACAGGTAGAGAACATTTTAAAAATATTTTGTAAAATTTTGTAGTGGATATTTTGTAATAAAGGTACATTTAGCTATAACTTCCCATTTTCCCTATACATGGTGACTTTTGCCCTCTAGTAGAATATTTGAAGGTAGACTATAATAAATTAAAGGTGTATATTGTAATTTCTATAGCTATGAAGACCTGAAAACCTTTCCACAATGATAGAAGCGTTTTCTATTTTGCTATCCAGTTTGTAGACACTTCCCACATAGAACATAGCCCTGGAATGTAAGGGTAAGTGCAAATCTAAAAAAGAAAAAGAGAAAGAAAAAAAATTTAAAAAGTTGAAGTTTCTCTTGGTGCAGAAAGAGAAAGAGACTTTCTTCCCCCTTTTCTCTTGTATTCAGCATTTGCTTTAAAACTTATAATTGTTAATGCTTCCTCTGTCCCTTTGAGATACAACGTTTTTAAAAATTAAGGGAGCCTTTTCTAGCTTTCTAGCCAGGAAAGTCTTTGCGAGGGACCTGGGATTATTTCTTTGAAATGTAAACATTGAAGATAGCACCCCGATCTCCCCATCTCCACGGGTGCCTGGCTCCAGGCCATCACTACCTACCCATCACAGGTTTTACTAGTCTTGGGATAAAGGCATTTAATCAACATAATGGCCACCTTATGTGAGGACAAGTTATTATTTATCTTGTGAACACATACATCCTGGCTGACTATATAAAAAGGTGATAATTTTTTCTGTTTTTGAAATTTCCTTATAGATTGCCTGTGATGTGTACATTGCATCCTAATTTAATGCTAATTCAATAATAACATTTTTCTCAATAATCCAAAAATTTATACAGAATCCCAAAAGAATAGCCAAAGCCATCCTGAGCAAAAAGAAGAAAACTGGAGGAATTAGTTTACCTGACTTCAAATTATACTTCAGAGCTGTCATAACCTAAACGGCATGGTACTGACATGAAAAAAGACATTTAGATCAAAGGAACAGAGTAGGGAACTCAGAAATAAATCCAGTTGTTTGCAGGGAACTCATTTTTGAAGAAGGTGCCCCAAACATACATTGGTGAAAGGACAGTCTCTTCAATCAATGGTGCTTGGAAAACCAGATATGCACATGAAGAAGAATAAAATTAGATCTCTCCTCACCATATATAGAAATCAAATCAAAATGATTGAAGACTTAAGTCTTAGACCTAAAACAGTTTGAGCTCCTTATACATTCTGGTTATGAATCCCTCCTCAGATGGGTAGTTTGTGAATATTTTCCCATTCTGAGGGTTGTCTCTTTATTTCGATGATGGCTTCCTTTGCTGTGCAGAAACTTTTTAAGTAGATGTGATCCCCTTTGCCTGTTTTTGTTTTGGTTGCCTGTGCTTTTGCAGTGTCACTCAAGAAATCTTTGCCCAGGCTTGGCACCTATGACTCAAGTGGCTAAGACGCCAGCCACATACACCTAAGGTGGCGGGTTTGAATCCAGCCAGGGCCCGCCAAACAACAATGATGGCTGCAACCAAAAAATAACCAGGCGTTGTGGCGGGCGCCTGTGGTCCCAGCTACTTGGGAGGCTGAGGCAGGAGACTCGCTTGAGCCCAGGAGTTGGAGGTTGCTGTGAGCTGTGATGCCACGGCACTCTACCCAGGGGGATAGCTTGGGGCTCTGTCTTTAAAAAAAGAGAAAAGAAAAAGAAATCTTTGCCCAGACAAGTGTTCTGGAGTGTTTCTCCAACGTTTTCTTCTAGTGATTTCAGTGTCAGGTCTTAGATTTAAGTCTTTAATCCATAGAGGAGCTACAGTGAAATCCTAAAACACACACTACACAACAGAATGGAAAGGAAGGAACAGAGAAATGAAAAAAATAAAAACAAATGGGACAGAGAGAAATAAATGCCAAGATGGAAGGCTTAAACTTTGCCATGTGCGTAATTGCTGTAAAACCTTCCATTAAAAGTCAAATTGTCAAGCGGGATAAGAAGGCAAGATCTACCCATTTGCTGTCTACAAGAAATGCACTGTAATTATCAAGGCATAGGCAGGTAGAGAGTAAAGGATCCAAAAGATGTACTACGGGACCCTAAGCCTAAGAAAGCTGGTGTGGCTGTGCCAATGTTAAGCTGAGTCGATTTCCAGACAAAGTTTGTCTAAAGTTAAGAGAAAAACTTTACACAAATTAAATTGAACAGAGTTTAATTGCTGAGTTCAGAATGGTTGGAGAATGGAGCAGCCTCCCCCAACCAGAATAGGTTCAGAGCAACTCCACACCACTGCATAGTAGGGTAGGAATTATGGACAGAAAACGGAAAGTAGTGGACAGAAAATGGAATTGAGGTACAGAAACAGTGCGATGGATTGGTTACAGCGCCACATTTGCCCTATGTGAGCACAGTTTGACCAGTTAACCTCCGGTAAGAAGTGTGGATGCTATGATTGGCTAAGAATTAGCTTTGTTGCAAGAGTCTATTTCCATGGTGTCCAACCTGCTTTTCCTTCTGCTGTGTGTTGCAGGAGTAAGAGTTGTGTTCGGCTACATCTTAAATATACAAACACTAACAAAAGCTAATTAGCAAAAAAAAAAAAAGTCCATGCATACTTCTTTTCATGATATCTGACACCACAGATAAGCAAAAAATGTCCTTACAAAATCAGCCAGCAGCCTAAGGGCTGCAGGTTGGACACCCCTCAATACACCCAGTTAGGTTATAGTTCACTCTATAAACAGAAATCTTTAGGTCAATAAATCAGGAGGCAGGTTTAGGATAAACAATTATAAACAGAGATAAAGAGAGACATTTCACAATGATAAAAGGATCATTTCTTCAGGAACACATAATAGTCCTGAATGTGCGTGGACCTAACAATGCAGGTGTAAAGTTTCAAAATTCAGAAAACAAAAATTAGAATGAGGTAGAGGGAAAAATAAGCAAAGCCAAAATCAGTAGGAGACTGTAAATCCCTCTCTTTAAGGGACAAAGAATAGAAAAAGCAGACCAAAAAATCAGCATGATCTACAGGATTTGAACTATAGTAATGAAACTAAGACATTTTGGTGTGTTGAAGTCAGACTTAATTACCCGAAAAACCTCATCTCTAGGTAATGTTTGTTCAGCAGCATTTTATTGTGTACATTTCCATGTATTGGCAATTGGAATTTGGTCTGCAGAGATCAATCAAAAGTCGTTCCCCTGCACCACTTGCCATGGGAACAGAGGTCACAGAAATGTAAGTCTTCAGACCTTAGGTTGTCTTGGTTTACAAGTGTTGTGATATCTTCATTAAGGTGATCATATCATATTGGCCATGTGGGCGACCAGAACACGCTACCTCCAAATATGCCTCTGTAGCATAAAGATTATTCTGAGCTGATCTTTTTGAGAAACAGCAGACCAAGACGTTCTGAGGACAGAATGTGAGCTTCCCTTTTGTAAAGCAGACTTACATGTATAAGGGAAATGTTCTCTTGTAAGTGAACATTGGTTTTCTTTTGTTTTAGCCCAGGCTGGTATGTTGTTCAACTACATTTGGCCTGAGGCTGCCTTTGTAGCTTGATTCCCTTTGCCATTAACTGCAACTTAGCTTGCTAAGTAAATGAACTGAAAGCCTAATTTAGGAATATATCTAACAAATAGCAGAGTCTCGGCTAAGCACAGCAGGTGAGTCTCAGCAATCTGAGTCACTAACTGATTGGACCATGTCGAAGTTAGGCCAGGCTGAGCTGTAACCATTCAAGTTGATTCAGTACCTCACTTCTATTTTCTGTCTATAAATACTGCCTGCCCATGTTGCAGAATAGTTCTCTGAACTTTTTCTGGTTCTGTCAGGAGTTAGCTCTCCTGAGGAGGTGGACAAGGGCAGGGCCCGCCCTGTCCCCACCACCATCTTGGTACCACTCACATTAATTTTGTCCCTAGTGATTGCTCACACCTGCAGAGGACCGACTGTCCTAAGACTCTACCAATTAGAACTTAGTCTACCAATTGCAAAAGGATGTTGAAGACTCTCTAGCCCAGCAACAGGTACTGTGGAGACTTGAAGGTGACCTACAACAGCCTTAAGCCTATTAGCATGTCATTAGCTTTAATCTGCACCGTGGTCCACATTGTCCCATGGGTTCTCAGAGAGGCTCATGGAAGGTCCGCTCAGAGCCTTTTAAACCATGAGGTAGGCCTGACCCAGCTGGTCTAAAAGAGAACACTCCCCCCCACACTCCACCATAACCTTTGTCTCTTTGCCTGCCAACCTTGGCAATGGAGGTCCGTTTGTTTCTATGATCAGTGTATCTTACTTTGTAAACTTTCTCACTCTGTAAACCTAATAAATTTTCCTTTTCCTAATAAATTTTGTTTTACGTGTGCCTTCCTTTGAGATGTTTGGTCATTTTTCGACCAAGAGTGCTCCAAGAAGCACGGACAGCTGCCTGAAACCCCAACATTTTAGGACGCAGGCAGCTGCCTGGAAACCCAACAGTTCCAGGGCTGCCCCATTTGGTCGCTCATTTCATTGTAAACCCAGTTGTAACCGCCCTTTTGAGTTATTCGTCCTAGAGTTTCCTGCATGTATGTGTGCGATGTACATGTTTGTTTTCATCTTGTTACTCTGTGACAGAGCCCGGGGGAGAAACTAGAAGAGTAGAAGAAAAAGATCTTTTTTTCTTCTTTTACAGCAGCAACTCTGATCTCTTCCCTTATAAACTATGACAAGCGATTCAAACGGCCTCTCTAGCACTGGTAGAATGATTTCATCTCTTTGGGTCAGAGATGAGAGGTTTCCCCAGCCAAAGGCAACAGACTTCTCTAGGTTACTTTTTTGAGCAGAGAGAGACCTTTAATCCCTTCTGAATACGATTGCCAGAGTTAGAAAATGGAAATGCAGGGTATCTAGCTTAATTTGAAAAACACAGCAGATACTTTTTTTGGGGAGCTGGCTGTGCAATGCTGTAAGCAAATCTAATTAAATAACAAAGTCCAAAAAACACCTGCCAGTAGGCAGGGACTCTCTCCTCTAACACCAAGCCATCTATATTCTTTATGGAATAGGAGAGCAATAAAAAGACAGGTGGAAAAGGTCACACTCAAGGCAGTCTTTTTATTTAAATATTGTATGATGAAAGACATACAAATATCAGCTCCCAAGAACCAAATGTAAAACCAATGCAAATCACTTCTTTAGGAATAAAGAAAACCATTTAGAAAATGTGATTCTGTTATATACAAGAGACAGGTCAGGTTTTCAAACCCACCCAAGGAGGACACTTAAGACCAAATTTTGTTTGTCAGGAGTATGCATGTCACATTTACCACACAGTAGTTGTATACTTGGCAAAATATGACAGAGTCTACAAAGGGAAAAAACCCCACAGCTATTACTAAACAGAGTAAAAATTTCTAAATCGCAGAAAAGACTTCGGACATCTAAAAATATCTGCTCTTATCTATACACAGTTAGTGGGAGATAAAAACCTTCCAGCACACAATTCAAGTCAACAGTATTTTAAAAAAATACTCTACAAAAGTAAACTTTGAAAGTTTCATTTCAAAATAGCAAAATAGCTTAAGAGCCCAGACAACTGTCTTTAAAAATTATGAAAACCATTGTGCTGTGGGAAATAGTTATAAAAATTATTACTGATATGCACATATTATCTTGAAACATTATTATTTCTGGGAGCAGTAAAATGTGATCTACTGAGGAGCTACACGACCCACATAACTTGTAAAAAAATAATTTCTATGAAGGAAAGGCAAGGGTGTTGTGCAAAATCAGGTCAATCATTTGAGGTTTTTAGAATATTTACTAGTTACGTGAGCCAGTCAGTACGTTGGAGACATCAGAATGCAATCATAGTTTCACACACAGAATTACAGTGATTGGCGTCTTTTGATATTTTTGGCAACTGTAGAAAGAGAACGGTTTGTGCAACTCGGTTTACTTCATCAAATATTGTGAGGCACTGAGGGTCTATCGCAGTGAAGTAGGTCTGATTCCTACTATAGTAGAGAATGCAGTTTGTTAATTTAGCTGCACTAAATTTTAGCTATTTAGAAGACAGTGGATTCTGAGTTGGTTTATTCATGGCATATTATTATAAAAAATAAACTTATTTTACAATTATGAATGTTGTCCTGGATGATGCAACTGAATTTGAAGTGTTCAAAATTTTCACGATTGTTGAAATGAGGAGGTATAATGCTATTTTAAGACCATAAAGAATAAGCATCTGCATATACACACACGCACTTGTGTGCACAGAAACACAGATATGTGTTGTTACCACGTCAGCATTCCAAAATTTAATCAACCTCACACAGGCTTAAAAAGGTTCCAGTCTTAAGGAAAATCAACAAAACTGGAAACCCAGATTGCACATGCATCTTTGGATAAACAACTTGTCAAGTATAGAGCATACAATATCAATATGAAATGTTCATGTCCAGAGACCCGATCAGTTTCCTGGGTTCTCCACTGGATGGCTGGTGAACTGGTAACTGTGCTAATTTGGTATGTTCTCAGAAGCCAGATCCATTCTCTATTTATTTTGTTTTGTGACTATGGTGTGCATAAATCACTAAAAGGCGCCTAAGAAATAGCATCCTCCTCACGTCCTGAGTAAATCACCCAGCTTCTCGGAAACACATTCATGGGAGCAGAGGCAGGGTAGCCGTTTGCATATCAGTAACCGAGAACAATTTTAAGCTGTGTGTGTGTCTCTGCATGTCTGTTAAGACTCAGGAAAAGCCAGGCATACTGGAAACATGAAATCAGTCCCTGCTAGTTAAACTCGGGGTCGTTTGCGGCTGGGTGCTGTCTAGGAGTACGAATGCTGTACGGTGCTGTGCCTGGTGACTCTGGTGGAAGATGTAGTCATGGTCGAATTAGAATGACCAGATTCCTCTAACCCAAAATTTGGCAGAGGGCCAGGGGCTACAGCTCCAGAAACCAGGGTCTCTTGGACCTTCACAGAATCTTCTACAGGAATTTGGTAACTGGATTGCAGAGTGGAAGCAGGGGCTAGCACTCTCTCTGTCACTGTCACGTTCTGTCCTACTGCTATATTGGGCACAGCCAGAGTGGGCTGCACACCCGAGCTGGGGGCAAGGACCCTCTCTCTCTCTCTCACCATGACGTACTGTGCGTCTTGCAGGTGCTGGGTGCCTTCCAGAGGGTTAGGTATGCCCCCGTTAGGCTGGATTACTCTTTCTGTGACCACGACTTTGCCTTCGTTAGCATAATCTACCAAACCAGAGGCTGGCGCGTACACCCTCTCTGTCACTATTAGGCTCCGTGGCTGTCTGGGATCCAAGATCACAGTGCTCGGTGGCACGGTGGAGCCTGTGGCATAGGAAGTTTCTGTTACTATAATATCATTAGAAACCAGTGGATCGGGAAGAGGTGTAGCTACCTTTTGTACCTGCTTAGAAGACACAGATTTTTCAGTGACTATTTCCTGAGTTATCTTCTCCCCATTTGCTTCATGCAAAGATTTTGGAACCTGAAAGCTACTGCCAGGGGAGTAAGCATTCCCCGAATCAGCCACGGTTTGCTCATAGAGCGAGCGGGATGCTGTGTTCACACCTGTTTCTGCGACAGGTTTTTGCTTCTGCTCAATTTCCATATCTGTATCTATTTTTTGACCCAAGCAAACTTCAGCTAGTGTCTTAAATTTCAGTCCCAAATCATCTAAGAAGAGGTCGTCTAGCTCCCCTTCAATAAAACTGCAGCAGCCGATGGAACCACGGAGGGAGTCGGTTTCTTCCTGAGAATAGACCAGAAGGCAGTCTTTGGCCATGTGAGTCTCATCGTCCCCAGTGTAAGAGGCTGCTTTCTACAATAACAATAAAAAGAGACAAGGGATTAGCAACACCAGTCCACTTAAAAGTAAGACTTTATATTCCAATTCAAAATGTATAACCTAAGTCTAATTACAAGAAAACATCACAGAAAAACAGATCGAGAAATCTCCCACAAAGGACTGGCCTGAATTAGTCTTTCTTTCTCCAGGACCTGTTGTGTCCCTCAAGGAGAGGACACCACAAGCAGTCTCAGGTCTCCTCCAGGAGGTCTTTTCTCCCTCTCCCCATTATGAAGCCACAGAGATGAAGCCAACTTCTACACAGATTGTGCAGAACTGACAGAGTCCAGCCTGCATTCTTAAAAACAATTAATAAGAAAAACAATGAAAGGTAGATTATTTCAGATTAAAGGAGGCTAAGGGCTCAGAGCCTGTAGCTCAAGCAGCCAGGCTTGCATCAGAGCTGGCGGGATTGAATCCAGCCCAGGCCCACCAAACAACAATGACAACTATAACCAAAAAATAGCTGGGCGTTGTGGTGGGCACCTGTAGTCCCAGCCACTTGGAAGGCTACTAGAATCGCTTAACCCCAAGAGTTTGAGGTTGCTGTGAGCTGTGATGCCATGGCACTCTACTCAGGGTGACAGCGTGAGACTCTGTCTCAAAAATAAATAAATAAGCAAATAAATAAATAATTAAAGGAGGCTAAGGTAGGGCAGGCATGGTGGCTCACGCCTGTAGTACTAGCACTCTGGGAGGTTGAGGCAGGTAGACTGCTTGAGCTCAAGAGTTTGAGACCAGCCTGAGCCAGGGAGAGACCCCATCTCTAAAAACAGCCAGATGTTGTGGTGGGTGCTTATAGTCACAGCTAGTCAGGAGGCTGAGGCAAGAAGATCACTCCAGCCCAAGAGTTTGAGGTTGCTGTGAGCTATGA